>NC_141878.1:174088754-174731880 GCF_056163025.1 Triticum urartu
GAACGTTCGTTAACTAGAAGTAAACGATGAACGCGTTCGGAAAAACGAACGAATGAGCGAACGCTCGCTAAATAAATAAACCGGAGAAAAACCGATCTATTTAAAAAACAAAAAGTAGGGTTTTCTTAAAAAACCGAAGTGGTTTTTCTCAGAAAACCGGCGGCGGCTACCTCGGCTCGGGGCTCCATCGAAGCTTTGGCGGGGCTCCGGGCGGCGGCGGGTGGTGCGGGGCGGCGGCTCCGAGCGGCGCCGGCGGCGGCAGGCGGCGCGGGCGGTGGCTGCGGCGTGCGGCGGCGGTAGGCTGCGCGGGAGGCGGCTGCGGCGTGCGGCGGCGGTAGGCGGCGCGGGCGGCGGCTGCGGCATGCGGAGGCGGTGGTGTGGGGCTCCAGTGGGGGCTCGGCGGGGTTATAAAGGGGGGGCGACGAACTTGGGGAAGGGGGGGCCTCGGGAGGCGTGTCCTCCCCGGACTCGGCGGCGGCGGCGGTCGGGACTCCGGTCCCGACCCGGGCGGGAGGCGGCGGCGGCTGGGCCGGCCTGGCTCGGCTGGGCCCTTGGCCCAGTCGGGCGCGGGGGTCTCTTTAAAAAAATAATAACGCTGCAACTAACAAAAATTCTGGAGAAATAAATAAATTTTAAAATGCCAAAGCAGATTTTCACCGTCTAAATAAAATATTTAGAACAGGATGAACGTTTTCTTGGCCCTCAATGCAATTTTTGAAAACGTGTAATTTTTCCTAAATTCAAATAAAATAGCAAATAAAACCAAAACAAAATCTTATTTGATTTTTTTATTAAATCCTCAATATTTCTTAATTTTGGGAATGTCATTTTATTCCCTCTCTCAAAAATTTTATAATAGAAATAATTGAAGATAAAATAAATAAAATCAAATGATCCTATTTTCAAAATTTGAGAAAACTCAAATATGAAAATAACGAAATCCCCAACTCTCTCCGAGGGTCCTTGAGTTGCGTAGAATTTCTAGGATCAACCAAAATACAATTAAAATATGATATGCAATGATGATCTAGTGTATAACATTCCAAATTGAAAATTTGGGATGTTACAAGACCAGAGGTTGAAGAAGCACTACGGCCGTTGGATGGACATCGTACGATCACTGCAGCTAGAATCGTTTATATTGACTAAGTTGACAAAGCCCTTGGTACGCGTCAACTTAGTAGGCCCACAGCTCGGATTTGGCAGAGAACATATAGCCCATTTGCGATTTGTAAGAATGTACAGCCCATTTTTTAATTCTAATGGAATTTACTATAGCCCATTTACAGTTTGTTAAAAGTATAGCCCAACTTCTAGCTAGGACAACGATTAATAATTTCAAACAACATCTCAAACAGAATTCAGAAAAAAATTCCCACATTTTGATGGGATCCAAAATATTTTTATCCGAAATTTCTAGTCAGGTCAAATATAATTTCAAAATAAAGTTGTATTACATTAAAATCCAATGAAATATTGCGCGCGCAACAAGTAATGAAATTAAAATTTTCAAATTCCAAAAATAATATATTTTTCAAACTAATTACGTGTTTGGTGCATAGTAACTGTCAAGTTATTATAATTACATCCCATTTATTATTTCTTAAATTCCATTTTCTTGTTAAGCCTAATGCATACCTCCTAGGAAAGTTTGCAGCCCAGCGGAGAGGAGAATAACAAGTTGACCCGGATATTGTGTACAACTGTTGGCCCAGTTGCATTGCTGATGTTGAAAACAAGGCCTGTGTAGTACAATACAACCTAACATGGTTACTCAGCCCACATTCAGCGACGCCGAAAAGGCCCAAACAAGGCTTCTGTACAACTTTTTGAAATCACTGAGCTCAATTAATAACTTAAGAAAAAAGTTAGATTAGAGTGGAACCTAATTAAAAGTTGTCACGAGCAAATAAATAATTCAATGGGTCCCACTTGTGCGTGTACGCATGTGTGTGCGTGCGTGTGTGAGAGAGAGAGAGAGACCCATTGGTCGATGCTCGTAAATACATCTTTCAGCCATATGCATTGCTGATGCTCAGTAAAAACTTATATAGTTGACACAATCATATAGAACATCATAGCACACTGAACTTGTATACAAAAATTTCACGCAGGCGGCACAATCAGGATGGAAGCAGTGGATCGCTACGGGAAGGGCTATGTTGATACCAAGAAAGTCGTACATAACGGTTCATCGTCTTTATCAATGACGGGGGAATATCTTGAATGTTGTGCAAAGAAAACAGACAGACAACACAATAAGTTCTGCTAGCACATTAAGTTGACGTACAACCCTTTCTAAAAAAAGTTCAGGTACAAAATTAGAACATGTCACAATCAAATGTACTGGCATATCAGTGCTTCACACCCATAGCTTGGATTTAACTAGTACTCCCTCCATCCGGGAAAAGTTGTCCACGGGGCAGTGTATTTGTTTTTTTGCAAAAAACCCACAGAGTTTTAAACACATCACAAAGAAGTCCATCTCCTTCCTTCCTCCTCCCCCATCGCCCGCGCCTTGCAGCCATCGCCGGCTCCCCACCTACGCCGCCGCCCGCCTAGATCTACGCCGCGACCAACACCAGAACCGTGGCCCAGCCCGCGACCAACAACAGCGCCGCCGCCCGCTTGCACCTGTGCCGCAGCTTACCACCTGCACTGCCTGCCGTGAAGGCGACCTGCGCCGGTGCCCTCCTCGAGCTACGTCGCCGGCCCCGTTGAAGGTCGCCGCCCATGTTCGCCGCCCGCCTGCGCCTCCGATTTCGTCCGCTTCGGCCGTCGGCGCCATGGACAATTCCGGCCACTCCCGCCTCTCATGCTGCTACTGGTGGACGACGCCGGTGCCGTGGACCTCTGATGCTGCTTTTGCCTTTTCCCCTGCCTCGCCTCTGCTGCCACTCCCACCTGTGCTGGTGAGTCTGCCCCGCCCGCCTCTGCTACTGCTGCTGTTCAATTTGTTGCGGTGAGTCTGAATTTACTGTTCTCAGTACAGGCGGAGGAAATTTATTCAGGGGACACAAAGCTAGAGAAATAATCCAGGACAAAGGCCGTACACTGCTGCTAAATGATGAACAGATTATAGTGAAAATTTAGTTTCATGCCATCAAATTCATTGAGTAATACTCTTGGCATTCTTGGAGATCTGCTAGTTTTTGGAAGTTTTTCTTGCTACAGTTAACTGAAAATGTTCAGTGTTCCAATACTCTAGAGAAACTACAGTGCCTGTAATTCAGTTATGACTCCTTTACTGAAACTGTAGTGTTTGCTAAAACTGAGATGTAAACTAAAGGAGTTTGTGATTTGCAGAAGCTGTAGCATACTCTAACAAGTGATAAATGCACTCAAAAGTTCACTGAGAAAATGCAGATGCTGCTCACTTGTTACTGGAAGTTTTTTGGAGTGATAAATGCACGCAAAAGAAGTTCAGTTAACTGTTACTGTTGCTATATGAATTCCAACCAGGTCAATTTCTTGTCAATTACTCTGTAATACTCAACCAGGTTTATGCAAAATGAAGATCAACCATGTTTATTTGGATTTATTTGAATCATTTGAATTTATTTTCTTTATTTGGATTTATACACCATTTGTCCAATTGCAAACATACTTAAAGTTTCCAATTGTCCAATTTCAGTCATTCATTTTACAGAGAGCTAAGCATAGCCATGACTCTTCCCTAAATATTCCTGTAGAATCAATTCAAGCAGCACAAAACTGAAAACTGAAAACTGCCACAACCCCTTAACTAAGAGTTGATAAAAACATGTACCTAAAATTGGAATTATTTGAATTAGCTAGGTTTATTCTTCTTCATATACAGAAAAAGATGAATATTGTTCGTCTACTAGTTACTTCAAATTTAGAACTGAATAAACACTTGTCATCTTCAGTAAACACTTGTAAATCTAGAGTGGTTTTAAACTTAGAATGCACTAAGTACTAGTATCCTTTGCCAGGCTACACACCATCTACTTGGAGTAGACAGCAAGATTCACAGAGACATGCACGCTTCAATAGACTTGTGAATGCTAGCAAAGTGATAAGTAAAAACTTGGATGTTCTCAGAAATATAGCACCAGAGGACATTAAGTGAACTGGCATGTATGCTAAAGGCAAGGAAATGCCACCTTATTTTCTTCTTCAAGCAGTTGATGAACTGGCCTGTATGTTGTAGCTACACATAGGTTCTGCAGAAAATGCACCAAAAGAGTTATACACAGGTGAAGTAAGTGGAAAGCAACATTTAATCTCCACTTCTTTTCTTTTGGTAGTGAAATTCAATCTGAATTTTGTAAGCACAGAAAATGCACCAAGACTGAACATTTATTCCCACCTCCACCACCATCTTGTCAGTTTCGACGGTGTGTGTATGGAGTAGTTTTGACGGCAGTATAATTGTGCATCATGTAAACATTATGAGAATGATTAAGGGTTCAGCAATCTGATTATAATTATGACCAGAACAGAGGAACAAATATCATGGTTAGTTTTATGTAAAAAAATCAGAAATGGAGTTACTCACTTGAAGTTACTACAGTTACTCACTTGAACTTACTGTAGTAGTGTCCAAAATTCAGAAAGTTACTAAACAGCAGAAGTAGTGGCCAAATTCAAAGTACTAGAAAGATTCTACACTAAATATAAAGTGTTATCCATGTTCTGTATCCATGACATTTTTTTATCTGTTTGCATGCATAGGTCCCACCTATCAGGAAGGATGGGCACGTACACGAACAAGTACGACTCATCAGTCTACCCGCATAGCCTTTTCGTTTAGTCTACCTAGTCGTCTAATCAACTGCCTGCACGCCACTTCTCCCATTTACTTCTCCATCGGGAACCGATTCTCCTCGTCTTCTTCACCTCCCCTTCGTCTTGATTTGCATCCAAACCCCATTGCATTCACATTGTTTTAACCTCTTTAAATAATCATCTAGTAATTCAGTTAGACTAGCCATCTAATCCTAATTCTCCAAACCATAGCCCTCCGTTCCAGCGGTTCCAAATGGCGGAAGAGATCGAGATGCAGTTTTTAGCGTCCAACATGTCCTCGTCAAAGGCTCGATGTGCATAGTTGCCACCGTCACCGTCCACCCAAGGGTTGTTCGGCAGTGGATCAACAATGTATCCAACTCCCTCGAAAAAGGTAGAGACGAGGGTCATCGGTCTCGACGCAAAGTACACGGAGCGTGCCCCCGGGAAGATCCAGTGCGCCGCCGTCCTTCAGCTGTGCTACGAAGATGATGTTTTGGTGTACCACATCATATACTCGCCCTCCATACCACGTGAGCTTCACGATTTCTTGTCTCGGTAGGATGTATACTTCTGTGGGGCAGCCATCGAAGGGGACAAACAGAAGCTGAAGCTGTACAACCTTGATTTGAAAAGCATCGCTGACCTACAAACCAGAATCAAAATTCCTGTAGAAGATTGTGATAAACAGACACCATCCCTATTCGACATAGCAAATTTTGTGCTCGGTACAAATCTTCAGAAGGGTGACGAGACGATGGCATTAAGGTCGTCTGGATGGGAGAATTATCCCTTGACGTACGAGTGGATAAAATATGCTGCCCTCGATGCCCGTGTGAGTTTCGAGATAGCTGCAAGGTCCAAAGAGCTTGTTGCGAAGCCGTCTCCCACAGAGAATGACAACAACAACAACAACAACAACAACAACAACAACAACAACAACAACAACAAGAAGAAAAGGCTGCACCAGCAGGAGGGCATTATGGATGGATGAACTATTTCCTCTCTTGTAAAAAAAATTATTCCCTCTCGGTGTATATTGATATAGATGGACTATTTTGATGGTGTGCATGTCTTTGGAACAGAGTAGTAGCGTGGGTCCGCTTGACTATAAGGAACTATTTATCCACATATATAGCTTTCTCTGCTACTCCTTCCAGTGATCGGTATGCAGTGCATGTGTCCGTAGACATGCCAGCTTGTGTGCATGACATGTGGGCCACCTAAAATGCGGCGAGCATCAAGTTTCTACCACAGCCACCCGCGATTCCCATGACGCTGCTCGAAGCCATGAAACCACACGTCCCCCGACCTGCGGCTCACCCCTCTTGGCCCCATTGCCCCTCTGCCTATGGGAGCATTACATGTGGACATGTCACCTATCGGGTCCACATGTTATTGATTCAAAGGTAGGTGTAGTAAGGCGCTGAAGCTCAGTCCCGACGGCCCTGAGAGGAAAATGTTACTCCTGCGCCAGGGCTTGTGGTGCTCCCACAGCACAAACTCGTGCCAAACTCGAGATTTGTTTCTTTACTATACATGCACGCAATGATTTAATGGACATTGTAATCTCAACATGTGATGGGGAGCTCTAAATTTGAATTTGAAACTTATAAAACGAAAAGATTCAAAACAAATAAACTAGGAGAGAGGGAGTATATCATAGGATGTGTCTCATACAAAATAAGTCCCCTGGTTTGTCACCAAGAAGATGCGGTTAGAAAGGAGCACAACGTCTTCCTACTCGTACGGCAACAAATCGGCCGCAGACAGCATGGTCCGCCTTTGACCGCCATGTGCAAGGTTCGTGCTATCTTATTCAATCTCACCGTGGTTCCATCGTACCAATTCATGCGGTGGCCCGTTGCATGGCTGATCCTAATGTTGGTCAAAGGTTCTACGGGAATGGTGTCATCGTTGTAAATGTTGTGCAAATTGATGTTGGTACCCTCCTGTACATATGAAAGCCAATCTCCACTCGCACCGAGCCTAACCTGTGAAACAGTGGACAGGGGGAGAATTAGGAAATGGACATGGGAGTAGTCTTTAGAATGCATTTACTACGTGATCAAACTCATCTTACCTGCTCATCGGAGGAAATGCGAGTGCCCCTCAACGTCGGCATCTCAAGGGGCGTCAACTTGCAACTAAGGCCACGCCGCGCTGGAGAGACCCCCAAGGATACATCCTCGTGCGTTCCACGGAACATCGAGATGCATTTGTATGAGTAGTTTATCTTGTGAGAGAAAAGGATGAACGAGGGAAGGCCTCTAGAGATAGAGATGGACACTACTACTACCAATGTGCTGGCCCGTGCGTTGCAATGGATCCAAAGTAGTAGAATAATACTTGTTCGCGTGCTTGAAATATAAACACTCTAGTTTTGATATACATGTGTCAGCAGACATGACAGCTTGTCCATGGAAGTTGAACCATGTCGACCATCACGTTTCTTGTTTCTTATACTGCCACACCCACACGCGATCCCCATGACGCCGCTCCAACCCACGGCACAACGTCCCCCGACGTGGACATGGATCCTCTGACATGGCTATCACTGCCTTGCCCTGTCTTTCCTTCGCTGACAGGTGGTACCCATGCTTATGGGTCCCACATGTCAGTGACTGAATGGTAGGATTGTTCACGTCAGGGAATCCTCATCCCCCTGACGTGCCCCTCATCCCTCTCGGCCCCACCGCTCGTCTGCCTTTGTGTGCATGACATGCGGGCCAGCTGAACTGCGGTGACCATCAACCACAGACACACCCGATTGGACGCGGTTTGCCTGCTCCGCTGCTGTGCTCCGATCCGTACTCCCGCACCATCGAATTTTCATCCAGCGGCTGTGACACATTTCGTCCTGGGCATCAATCCTCAGCTGGAGTACTTATGTACCCCCTCCGGTCCTTTTTACTCTGCACATTGGATTTGCCAAAAGCCAAACTTTGCTAAGTTTGACCAAATTTATATTAGAAATTATTAGCATCTATAATATCTAATAAATATAATATGAAAATATATTCCAAGATGAATCTAATGATATTGGTGTTGTTATGTGAATGTCTATAATTTTTTATATAAACTTGGTCAAAGTTGGATGAGATTGACTTCGGACAAACCTAATATGGAGAGTAAAAAGGACCAGAGGAAGTACTACAGGTAGTACCCGCCGGTGTGGCCATCTACGCCTCGTAATGCCCCGACGCCCAGCTGTGGCACCCTCGCCACGGCCATGCCACCACCGGCCGGTTCATCTCGAACGAGTGAGTCGCGAACCACGCCACCACCATGAGAATGACATGTGGGCCAGCCACATTTAAGGTCCGCATGTCATTGACTCATAGGCCGGGCACTAAGCCACTGAAGTTCGGTCCCGTGGGCGCCGAGAGGGAAATGTAACTCCTGCGACAGGCCTTGTGGTGCTCCCGCAGTACGAGCTCGTGCCAAAACTGGAATTTTTTCTTACTACTACCAACTACTAGTACTAGTAAGGTACACGTGCATTGCACGCATGAGATTCTGGTGGTTTGTGCATTGTGCTTGTACATGTGGAGCTTTCTGGATTCTATCATGTGGCAAAATCTGGTGGAATGTAAGGTTAGGCAAGTTTGATTAACTTAGGTGAGTGTTTGGTTCAAGCCACACCTTAGGCAAGCCACACTAAGGCCCCACATGACATACACACAAAAAATGTGGCAAGATTCCCTTAGGCTTGCCAACTTGTTTCTCTCGTTTTGAAGAACTAATAACTTTGCCTAAGCTTAGTTGTGGCAAAGTTAGGGTCTGTTTGATTCAAAGGATTTTCATAGGATCTTTGAAGGATTAGAATCCTTGGGAATTTTTCCTACGTTGGTCATTTGATTCGTAGGATTGAATCATGTAGAATATTTTCCTAAGGATTCAGATGTACTACGTTTCACAGGAATTCTAACATGCACTCCAACCTGTTGAAAGAAATCCTTTGTTTTTCATGTGACACAATCAAACAAACTCAAATCCTATAGCGATCCAATGAACATGCCATTCGAATCCTACTTTTTTCATATTCCTGTGTTTCTGCAATCCTATGAATCAAAGAGGCCCTTAGTCATGAATTAAGTTCAACCATGGAGTCTTCAAGATTATACATGTGGCAAAATCTGGTGGATGATATCCAACGGCCAGTAGTGCTCGGATTTGCCATCTTTGTACCGTCGGATTGGCTTCATCCAACGACCAACTTTCAAAGTTTTTCACACACTATATAGGGGGTATATAGATATAGATGTGTTGGTCCGTTGCAATGGATCCAAAGTATATATATCTATTTAGTGTAGTGCACTATAAACACATTATCTATTTATTTTTCTCTAACCTTCCGTAGCCATGCAACCAAGCCACATAAGCTTCATGGGTGCCCCCCACATCATATTATTCATACTACGTTGATTGAAAAAAAGATAAATCACCCAAAACAAGATCTTCCCGTTTTTTGTTCCTACGATGATGTGTCGTGCACGTACCTACTAGTTGTATAGTGGTAGTACTAGTAATATAGTATTAGGAGTACAAACTTGGTACTAGTAGGAGTAGTACTAGTATGGAATGCTCCTACTCTATCAACGAGCCCCGTCTGACACCAAATTTCTTGGCTTCCGTGCTACAGCTAGATCTTCCCCTCGTTTCTGTTTTCCAACCCGGCGGCGGCCGGGGTGTCGGTTTGCTCAACGGCGGTCCCACATGAAAGTGAAAAAGCTAGGCAACACGCCTCCCCTAAGCTATGTGTCGTGCTGGACAGGTCGTGTTATACTCCCGATTCCTGGGCGTGTGGGGGTGCGACGCGAACGCGGCATGCCTTTTCCTTTTACCTGCAATGTGCCTGTGCGTTGCGACGGATCCAAAGTAGTAGAATAATAGTATTTGTTCACAAACTTGAAAGAAATCACTATTTTTTTGATATACTCCTAATATATTACTCCCTCCATACCTAAATATTTGTCTTTTTTGAGATTTCAAATGGACTATCACATACGGATTATATAGACATATTCTAGTGTTTCTAGCAAGATGCCCGCACATTGCACGAAGTTGACGGAAAAGGTAAGCTCAACTTATAAATTGACGGATGGAGTTCTAGTTACAGTGATGCATATAATTAAGCAAAGGGATCGCACATGTCGGTATTGACTGGAACGAGAATGCAACAGCATAATAAGAATTAAGGCCACGATGATGCGATCGCAGTGGTGGTTACAGAAGGCAAGAAGAAAGATGGATCCACGAACGTACGACCTCCTCCTCCTCAACTTAGTGCACCGGGCCACCGACCGGCGGCTAAGGAGCGGCGACTTTTGTGGCGAGGTCGAGGTGCTTCTCAGCAAAGGCATCCAAGGCTTCCAGCCGGTTGAGGCAGGCCAACGTCGTAGCATCCTCACTGGCCTTGTAGATACCTATGTACACGATTTCCTCGTACATGACTGATGGTGGGTCACACTTTACTCATGGTGCTTTCCGTAAAATGCTTGCCAAGTATGATGTTAACCATAGAATTGGATCACCTTATCATCCTCAATCTAGTGGTTAAGTTGAACTTAGCAATAGAGAAATAAAATTAATTTTGCAAGAGACTGTCAATAGGTCCCGGAAGAATTGTTCTAAGAAATTAGATGATGCACTTTGGGCTTATAGAACAACATACAAAAACCCTATGGGCACATCTCCTTATAAAATGGTCTATGGAAAGGCTTGTCATTTGCCTCTTGAGTTAGAACATAAAGCATATTGTGCAATCAAAGAACTCAACTATGATTTAAAACTTGCCGGTGGAAAGAGGTTATTTGATATTAGCTCTTTAGATGAATGGAGAACCCAAGCTTATGAAAATGCCAAGTTACTTAAAGAAAAAGTTAAAAGATGGCATGATAAAAGAATTCAAAAGCGTGAGTTTAAAGTTGGAGAATATGTTCTTTTGTACAACTCTCGTTTTAGATTCTTTGCAGGAAAACTCCTCTCAAAATGGGAAGGACCCTATGTTATCGAGGAAGTTTATCGGTCAGGAGCTATCAAAATAAATAATTCTGAAGGTACTAACCCGAAGGTTGTTAATGGGCAAAAAATAAAACATTATATCTCAGGTACACCCATTAATGTTGAAAGTAATTATCCAAACTTTGACACCGGAAGAACACATAAAATAGTCCTTCCGGAACACTCCAAGATCGCTGGAGCTTGCATAGTTTGTTAGCACCTTTTGGATCGACAAAACCTTCTGGTTGCATCATATACAACTCTTCTTTAAGATATCCATTAAGGAATGCAGTTTTAACATCCATTTGCCAAATTTCATAATCATAAAATGCGGCAATTGCTAACATGATTCGGACAGACTTAAGCATCACTACGGGTGAGAGGTCTCGTCATAGTCACCTCCTTGAACTTGTCGAAAACCTTTCACAACAAGTCGAGCTTTGTAGACAGTAACATTACCGTCAGCGTCAGTCTTCTTCTTGAAGATCCATTTATTCACTATGGCTTGACGATCACCGGGCAACTCAACCTAAGTCCACACTTTGTTCTCATACATGGATCCCATCTCAGATTTCATGGCCTCAAGCCACTTCACGGAATCTGGGCTCATCATCGCTTCCTCATAGTTCGTAGGTTCATCATGGTCAAGTAACATGACCTCCAGAACAGGATTACCATACTAGTCTAGTGCGGATCTCACTCTGGTTGACCTACGAGGTTCAGTAGTAACTTGATCAGAAGTTTCATGATCATCATCATTAGCTTCCTCACTTATTGGTGTAGGAATCATTGGAATTGATTTATGTGATGAACTACTTTCCAATAAGGGAGCATGTACAATTACCTCATGAAGTTCTACTTTCCTCCCACTCACTTCTTTCGAGAGAAACTCCTTCTCTAGAAAGGATCCATTCTTATTAACGAATATCTTGCCTTCGGATCTGTGATAGAAGGTGTACCCAACAATCTCCTTTGGGTATCCTATGAAGACACATTTCTCCGATTTGGGTTCGCGCTTATCAGGTTGAAGCTTTTTCAGATAAGCATCACAGCCCCAAACTTTAAGAAACGACAACTTTGGTTTCTTGCCAAACCACAGTTCATATGGTGTCATCTCAATGGATTTAGATGGTGCCCTATTTGACGTGAATGCAGCCCTCTCTAAAGCATAACCCCAAAACGATAGCGGTAAATCAGTAAGAGACATCATAGATCACACCATATCTAATAAAGTAGGATTACGACGTTCGGACACACCATTACGCTGTGGTGTTCCAGGTGGCGTGAGTTGTGAAACTATTCCACATTGTTTCAAATGAAGACCAAACTCGTAACTCAAATATTCACCTCCGCGATCAGATCATAGAAACTTAATTTTCTTATTATGACGATTTTCCATTTCACTCTGAAATTCTTTGAACTTTTCAAATGTTTCAGACTTATGTTTCATCAAGTAGATATACCCATATCTGCTCAAATCATCTGTGAAGGTCAGAAAATAATGATACCCGCCGCGAGCCTCAACACTCATCGGACCACATACATCAGTATGTATTATTTCCAATAAGTCTGTTGCTTGCTCCATTGTTCCGAAAAACGGAGTCTTAGTCATCTTGCCCATGAGGCATGGTTCTCAAGCATCAAGTGATTTATAATCAAGTGATTCCAAAAGCCCATCAACATGGAGTTTCTTCATGCGCTTTACACCAATATGACCTAAACGACAGTGCCACAAATAAGTTGCACTATCATTATTAAATTTATATCTTTTGGCTTCAATACTATGAATATGTGTATCACTACTATCGAGATTCAATAAAAAAAGACCACTCATCAAGGGTGCATGACCATAAAAGATATTACTCATATAAATAGAACAACCATTATTCTCTGATTTAAATGAATAGCTGATACGTCTCCAATGTATCTATAAATTTTTATTGTTCCATGCTATTATATTATCTATTTTGGATGTTTATGGGCTTTATTATACACTTTTATATTATTTTTGGGACTAACCTATTAACTGGAGGCCCAGCCCAAATTGCGGTTTTCTTGCCTATTTCAGTGTTTCGAAGAAAAGGAATATCAAACGGAGTCCAAACGGAATGAAACCTCGGGAGAGTTATTTTTGGAACGGAAGCAATCCAGGAGACTTGGAGTAGACGTCAGGGAAGCTTCAAGGTGGCCATGAGGCAGGGAGGCGCGCCTGCCCCGCTGGGCGCGCCCCCCACCCTCGTGGGCCCCTCGTGGCTCCCCTGAACGACTTCTTTCGCCTATATATGTCCATATACCATAAAAACATCATAGAACAGAATAGATCGGGAGTTCCACCGCCGCAGGCCTCTATAGTCACCAAAAACCAATCGAGACCCTGTTCCGGCACCCTACTGGAGGGGGGATCCCTCACCAGTGGCCATCTTCATCATCCCGGCGCTCTCCATGACGAGGAGGGAGTAGTTCACCCTTGGGGCTGAGGGTATGTACTAGTAGCTATGTGTTTGATCCCTCTCTCTCGTCTTCTTGAGGTGTTACGATCTTGATGTATTGCGAGCTTTGCTATTATATTTGGATCTTATTATGTTTCTCCCCCTCTACTATCTTGTAATGGATTGAGTTTTCGCTTTGAAGTTATCTTATCGGATTGAGTCTTTAAGGATTTGAGAACACTTGATGTATGTCATGCATGTGCTTATTTGTGGTGACAATGGGATATCACGTGATCCACTTGATGTATGTTTTGGTGATCAACTTGCGAGTTCCGTGACCTCGTGAACTTATGCATAGGGGTTGTGTAATGCCCTCGATGCGGCTATATCTCCCACGTGTCGAAGCACGACTTAGAGGCATAACCACATTGAAAGCAATGTCGTAAGTGAGGTAATCTTCACACAACCCAATGTAATACATAAGGGAAAGAGATACATAGTTGGCTTACAATCGCCACTTCACACAATTACATGAATAAAGCATTACATCAACTAGATACTATCAAGGTCCGACTATGGAACCAAATAAAAGAAGACTACCCCAAATGCTACACAGATCCCCAACACAAAGGACAAGATCTTCATCGAGCTCCTCCTGAGCTTGGTTGCGTCACCTGCTCGGTAACAACGGCACCTGCAAACTGGTTTTGGAAGTATCTGTGAGTCACGGGGACTCAGCAATCTCACACCCTCGCGATCAAGACTATTTAAGCTTATAGGTAGGGTAAAAGCGTATGAGGTGGAGCTGCAGCAAGCGACTAGCATATATGGTGGCTAACATACGCAAAAGAGAGCGAGAAGAGAAGGAAAAAGCACGGTCGAACAACTATGATCAAGAAGTGATCCTAGAACAACCTACGTCAAGCATTACTCCAACACCGTGTTCACTTCCCGGACTTCACCGAGAAGAGACCATCACGGTTACACATGCGGTTGATGTGTTTTAATTAAGATCAACTTCAGGATTTCTACAATCGGACATTAACAAATTCCCATCTGCCCATAATCGCGGGCACGGCTTTCGAAAGTTCAAATCCCTGCAGGGGTGTCCCAACTTAGCCCATAACAAGCTCTCATGGTCAACGAAGGATATTCCTTTTAGCGGGAAGACCCGATCAGACTCGGAATCCCGGTTACAAGACATCCTCGACAATGGTAAAACAAGTCCAGCAACACCGCCCGAATGTGCCGACAAATCCCGATAGGAGATGCACATATCTCGTTCTCAGGGCACACTCAGATGAGACATCCTATGAGTAAAACCAACCCTCAAGTTGCCCCGAGGTGGCCCCGCAGTCTACTCGGTCGGACCAACACTCAGAGGAGCACTGGCCTAGGGGGATTAAAATAAAGATGACCCTTGGACAGGCCTACCCAAGGGAAAGAAAAGGCTAGGTGGCGAATGGTAAAACCAATGTTGGGCATTGCTGGAGGAGTTTTATTCAAGGCGAACTGTCAAGGGGTTCCCATTATAACCCAACCGCGTAAGGAACGCAAAATCCGAGAACATAACACGGATATGACGAAAACTAGGGCGGCAAGAGTGGAACAAAACACCAGGCATAAGGCCGAGCCTTCCACCCTTTACCAAGTATATAGATGCATTAATTAGATAAGACATATTGTGATATCCCAACAAGTGAACATGTTCCAACAAGGAACAACATGTCCATGTTCCAACGAGGAACAAACTTCAATCTTCACCTGCAACTAACAACGCTATAAGAGGGGCTGAGCAAAGCGGTAACATAGCCAAACAACGGTTTGCTAGGACAAGGTGGGTTAGAGGCTTGGTTCAACAATATGGGAGGCATGATAAGCAAGTGGTAGGTATCGCGGCATAGGAATAGCAAAAGAGCGAGCAACTAGCAAGCAAAGATAGAAGTGATTTCGAGGGTATGGTCATCTTGCCTGAAATCCCGCAAGGAAGAAGAACGAGTCCATGAAGAAGACAAACGGACGTAGTCGAACTGGTCCTCACAATCACGACGTTACCGTAACCAACCCGAAGAAGCAAACCGGAAAGAAGCACACAACATAGTAAACAACCAACACATGAACATGGTATAATATGCGGGATGCGGTATGTGATGCATATGCATGATTTGGAAAGGGATGATTGAACCTGGCCTCAACTTGGAAATACAAGAGTGCCACTGGAAAGGTGATGTGATTTCGGTTGAAATCGATATAAAGATCACCGGAATCGGATGCACGGTTTGGAAATGGCAAGCAAAACAAATATGGCACCGGTCTGCGATAAACAGCAAGTAGCCATCTAAATGCAACAATATAAATATGCTACAACACTCAAACATGGCAACAAAATACATGGCAGGGATCCACTCAAGATGCTTGAAAAAAGATGAACACTGAGCTACGGCTAATTCACTCATTAACAGGTTCAAACAAGCATGGCAAAAGTGCAAATGATAACAGGTTTCAGACTTAGTGAAATTAACACAAGTCTGGAATTTATCATCAGGAAGCACACTTTAGAGCATGAAAACTACAAGCTACAGGAACTTAACATGGCAAAGAAAGGCATGGCATGAAGCTACTCAAAGCACTTAACAAAAGTCCCTTAGTGACCATGAGCCAAAAGGGATCAGAGAATACAATTGCAAGCATGTGAACATGGCAAAAACATAAACAGATTCAGACTTAGTGAAAACTGGAGCATGCAAATCAGTTAACGAGTAGACATGTTTACGAGTTCAATGCACTCACTACAGAGCATGGCATGAAAACCTAAGCATACACCCATCAATAATACATGGCATAGAAGCTGGGCATGGAAAGAACAACATCATAGCATACACGGATCAATAGCAACAAGCCCGGCAAAATCGCTAAACGTGTTAACAATCTGCCAGGAACATTTAATAGCAAAAGTAGAGCTCGATTGACTCAAGCTAGGATCTCCATAAATGCAAACAAAGACAAGGATGGATAGAGAACCACAATGTTTAGAAAACATCCTTACTGATCATCCTCAAAAGAGGCACGTATCACTAGGAAACAACATGAACATATGGCATAAAGACAAAAATAGAACAAGGACTTAGTGAAATTCTAAGTCCCTGAAAATAGCATTAACGATTACGCTACTTTGCAAGCTTGTGCTAGTCACCACAAATATCACAAAAATACATGGCAAGCACCCCTGTAAAGATGGCATGGCATATAACAAAACACATGTAGATCTCAGGATCATAGCATGCACACATTAATCATGGCAAAAATGACAAAATGCCATTTGCTGAAACAGATCTGACAAATTCATCACATAGTCCTCTTCCAACAGCATTTCGGGCATCAAGATGAGCTCAAATGAAAATGATGCAAAGAGATGAAATGATGTACTCGTCGAGACGAACATTTTGATATGCTACACGCACGAATTGGAGCCAAGGAAGATGAGTTATGATGCGATGAAAATGCCCAATAATACTGGAATCTGGGGGACTTGGACATATTTCCATATCTGAAACTGAGCGTAAGATAGTAAGGGTCGCACGGGGCGAGAGATAAGGGAACCGGCGTTGGCTCACCCCATATGGGCTCGGCCCAGCTGAGGAGGAGGTAGGCGGGGCAGGCCGGCGCTGGACCTCCGCTGGCCGGTTGGCTGGGCCGGCTCGTCTCCACTGATCCCTCCTGGATCGGGGAGGCAGAGCAAGGCGGCGGCTCCGACGCAACACCGGCGAGGCAGGTCGGCGAGCCGGCGAGGGAACGGTGCAGGGAGAAGCGGGGACGGCCGGTTTCGGTCCGGCGGGGCGAGATCGGGGTCGGGCGACGACGGCGAAGGCGGTGCGCGCCGGCGAGGCGTGCGGCGGTGGTCGCCGGTCAAGGCAGCGGACGGCGGGGTAGGGCGCCACGGCGAGCTCGCCGGCAGGAGGAAGTGTGGCGGCGCACGGGCGAAGGCGGCCGGCGCGGTTCGGGCGGGGCGCTCGCGGAGCGCGGCGGCGGCGAGAACGAGCCGGGAGGGCCCGCGATGGGCTCCGGCGGGCCTGCGGCGGAGGAGATGCGGCCGGACCAATGGGGCGGCTACACGTGGCGGCGGTGGGGCAAGTCGGACACGTCCGGCCCGGTTCGGACGCGTCCGGCGGCGTAGAGGAGCGGGGAGCTAGGGTTAGGGTGCGAAATGATCCGAAATTTCGGCGGGGATCACATATTTATAGATGGAGGGAGTTAGGAGAGTCCAAATGAGGTGCGGTTTTCGGCCATGCGATCGTGATCGAACGGCCGAGATGATGGAAGAGGTTTAGCTGAGTTTTTGGGCCACTTTGGAAGGGTGTTGGGCTGCAACACACACGAGGCCTTTTCGGTCCCTCGGTTAACCGTTGGAATATCAAACGAAGTCCAAATGGCACGAAACTTGGCAGGCGGTCTACCGGTAGTAAACCAAGGCCGCATGACAAGTCTCGGTCTGATCCGAAAATGTTTAACACCTGCACACGAAAAGAGGTAGAAAGAGACACTGTGTGACATAGGAGCGTCGGATTGCAAAACGGACAACGGGGAAAATGCTCGGATGCATGAGACGAACATGTATGCAAATGAAATGCACATGATGACATGATATGCAATGCATGACATGCAAGAAATGACAAGGCAACAACAGCGAATAACTGGAAGACACCTGGCACATCGGTCTCGGGGCGTCACAGGTTGGCACACGTTTTCGTCTTGACTCTCCGTTAGAATCTTTGGGGCACTCTTTGAAGTTCTTTGTGTTCGTTGAATAGATGAATCTGAGATTGTGTGATGCAAATCGTATAATCGTACCCACGGATACTTGAGGTGACATTGGAGTATCTAGGTGACATTAGGGTTTTGGTTGATTTGTGTCTTAAGGTGTTATTCTAGTATGAACTATTGAATAGATCGATCAGAAAGAATAACTTTGAGGTGGTTTCATACCCTACCATAATCTCTTCATTTGTTCTCCGCTATTAGTGACTTTGGAGTGACTCTTTTTTGCATGTTGAGGGATAGTTATATGATCCAATTATGTTATTATTGTTGAGAGAACTTGCACTAGTGAAAGTATGAACCCTAGGCCTTGTTTCAACGCATGGCAATATCGTTTGTGCTCACTTTTATCATTAGTTACCTTGCTGTTTTATATTCTCAGATTACAAAAACTTATATCTACCATCCATATTGCACTTGTATCACCATCTCTTCGCCGAACTAGTGCACCTATACAATTTACCATTGTATTGGGTGTGTTGGGGACACAAGAGACTCTTTGTTATTTGGTTGCAGGGTTGTTTGAGAGAGACCCTTCAACCTACGCCTCCCACGTATTGATAAACCTTAGGTCATCCACTTGAGGTAAATTTGCTACTGTCCTACAAACCTTTGCACTTGGAGGCCCAACAACATCTACAAGAAGAAGGTTGTGTAGTGGACATCAAGCTCTTTTCTGGCGCCGTTGCCGGGGAGGTTAGCGCTTGAAGGTATATCTTTAGATCTTGCAATCGAATCTTTTAGTATCTTGTTTTATCACTAGTTTAGTCTATAATAGAAAATTATTAAAAAAATGGAATTGAGGATACCTCATATGCTTCATCTTTTTAATGTCTTCCATGAAAATAAGGATTCCGATAATTGTGCCAAAGTGTTAGAAGAAGAATGCATTAGAATGTTTGGCACTAAATCTTTGTATGATGAGCATGATTGCAATGTTGTCAGTATGAATTGCTTGGATATCCATGATGCTAATGATATGCAAAGCCACAAGCTTGGGGAAGCTATGTTTGATGAATATGATATTTTTTGTCCCCCAAGTTTTGGTGAGCAAATTTATTATGATGATAGCATGCCTCCTATTTATGATGATTATGTTGATGAAAGTGGGTTTGGAAGAGTGTCAACTTTAGGTAGTGATGATCCCACTATTTTGGAGGATGTTGAATCTTATTGTGATAATAATAAAAGTGGATTTGGAGAGGTCATGACTTTATTTAGTAATGATTCCACTATCTTGGAAGATGTTTCAATCGATTATGATGAGAACAAAGTTGCTACTTATGATAATTATTGTGATGATATGTATGCTATAAAAAGTAGTGATGATTATATTAAAACTTGTCATGATTATCATTACCCTTTTTCTGAACATTACTCTTTTAATGGGGAAACAATTTATAATATTCGAGTTTCTTATGATACTCCCACTATTCCGAATGAGAAGAATTTTGCTTATGTGGAGAGTAATAAAATTTCTATGCTTGTAGATCATGAAAAGAATGCTTTATGTTATGGTCATATTGTTGAATTCATTCATGATGCTACTGAAAATTATTATGAGGGAGGAATATATGCTTGTAGGAATTGCAATAATATCAAGTTTCCTCTCTATGTGCTTAAAGTTTTAAAGTTATGCTTGTTTTGCCTTCCTATGCTAGTTGATTATTGTTCCCATAAGTTGTTTGCTCACAAAATCCCTATGCATAGGAAGTGGGTTCGACTTAAATGTGCTAATCATATTCTTCATGATGTTCTCTTTATGTTTCAATTCTTATCTTTTATTTTAGCATCATTGAAATCATCATGCCTAGCTAGGGGTGTTAAACGATAGCGCTTGTTGGGAGGCAACCCAATTTTATTTTTGTTCTTTGATTTTTTTTCTCCTGTTTAGTAATAAATAATTTATTTACCCTCAGTTTTTTTGTGTTTTTTGTGTTTAATTAGTGTTCGTGCCAAGTAGAACCGTTGGGAAGACTTGGGGAAAGTCTTTTTGATCTTACTGTAAAAAACAGAAACTTTAGCGCTCACGAGAATTGCTGCCATGTTTTACTGGAGAGTGATATTTAGTTAATTCTTTTTGAATATTATTAATAGGTAAATTCCTCACGTCCAGCAATTTAGTTTAGAATTTTTGGGGTTCCATAACTATTCGAAACCTACAGATTACTACAGACTGTTCTGTTTTTGACAGATTCTGTTTTTGGTGTGTTGTTTACTTATTTTGATGCATCTATGGCTAGTAAAAGAGTTTATAAACCATAGATAAGTTGTAATACAGTAGGTTTAACACCAATATAAATAAATAATGAGTTCATTATAGTACCTTGAAGTGGTGGTTTGTTTTCTTTTACTGACGGAGCTCACGAAGATTTTCTTTTAAGTTTTGTGTTGTGAAGTTTTCAAGTTTTGGGTAAGGATTTGATGGATTATGGAACAAGGAGTGGCAAGAGCCTAAGCTTGGGGATGCCCAAGGCACCCCAAGGTAAAATCCAAGGACGCCAAAAAGCCTAAGCTTAGGGATGCCCCGGAAGGCATCCCCTCTTTCGTCTTCGTCTATCGGTAACTTTACTTGGAGCTATATTTTTATTCGCCACATGATATGTGTTTTGCTTGGAGCGTCTTGTATGATTTGAGTCTTTGATTTATAGTTTACCACAATCATCTTTGCTGTACACACCTTTTGGGAGATACACACATGAATTGGAATTTATTAGAATACTCTATGTGCTTCACTTATATCTTTTGAGCTATATAGTTTTTTGCTCTAGTCCTTCGCTTATATCTTTTAGAGCATGGCGGTGGTTCTACTTTATAGAAATAATTGATCTCTCATGCTTCACTTATCTCATTTTGAGAGTCCTTTAGAACATCATGGTAATTCACTTTGGTTATAAATTTTAAATGCTAAGAGAAGTTGGATGCTTGATAGTTGTTTTGAGATATAAAGGTGGTAATATTAGAGGTGTGCTAGTTGAGTAATTGTGAAATTGATGAATATTTGTGTTGAAGTTGGCAAGTCCCGTAGCATGCACGTATGGTAAACATTGTGTGACAAATTTGAAGCATGGGGTGTTCTTTGATTGCTTCCCTTATGAGTGGCGGTCGGGGACGAGCGATGGTCTTTTCCTACCAATCTATCCCCCTAGGAGCATGCGCGTAGTGCTTGGTTTTTGATGACTTGTAGATTTTTTCAATAAGTATGTGAGTTCTTTATTACTAATGTTGAGTCCATGGATTATACGCACTCTCACCCTTCCACCATTCCTAGCCTCTTCGGTACCGTGCATTGCCCTTTCTCACCTTGAGAGTTGGTGCAAACTTCACCGGTGCATCCAAACCCCATGATAAGATACGCTCTATCACACATAATCCTCCTTATATCTTCCTCAAAACATCCACCATACCTACCTATTATGGCATTTCCATAGCCATTCCGAGATATATTGCCATGCAACTTTCCACCGTTCCATTTATTATGACATGCATCATCATTGTCATATTACTTTGCATGATCACGTAGTTGACATCATATTTGTGGCAAAGCCACCTTTCATAATTTTTCATACATGTCAATCTTGATTCATCGCAATCCTGGTACACCGCCGGAGGCATTCACATAGAGTCATATTGTGTTCTAAGTATCGAGTTGTAATTCTTGATTTGTAAGAAAATAAAAGTGTGATGATCATCATTAGAGCATTGTCCCATGTGAGGAAAGGATGATGGAGACTATGATTCTCCCACAAGTCGGGATGAGACTCTGGACAAAAAAAGAGAAAATAAAGAAAAGAGGCCAAAAAAAAGAAAGAAGGCCCAAATAAAAAAAGAACAAAAATTAGAGAAAAAGAGAGAAGGGACAATGTTACTTTCATTTTTCCACACTTGTGCTTCAAAGTAGCACCATGATCTTCATGATAGAGAGTCTCTTATTTTGTCACTTTCATATACCAGTGGGAATTTTTCATTATAGAACTTGGCTTGCATATTCCAATGATGGGCTTCCTCAAATGCCCTAGATCTTCGTGAGCAAGCGAGTTGGATGCATACCCACTTAGTTTATTTGATGAGCTTTCATATATTTATAGCTCTAGTGCATCTGTTGCATGACAATCCCTACTCCTTGCATTGACATCAATCGGTGAGCATCTCCATAGCCCATTGATTATCCGCGTCAATGTGAGACTTTCTCCCTTTTTGTCTTCTCACACAACCTCAATCATCATATTCTATTCCACCCATAGTGCTATGTCCATGGCTCGCGCTCATATATTGCGTAAAAGTTGAAAGAGTTTGAAAAGGCTAAGTATGAAACAATTGCTTGGCTTGTCATCGGGGTTGTGCATGATAAGAGCATTTTGTGTGACGAAAATGAAGCATGGCCAAACTATATGACTTTGTAGGGATAAGTTTTCTTTGGCTATGGTATTTTAATAAGACATAATTGCTTGATTAGCATACTTGGAGTATTACTATTTTTATGTCAACAATAAAATTTTATCTTGAATCTTTCAGATCTAAACATTCATGCCACAATAGAGAAAAATACATTCAAGAATATTCTAGAAAGCATTCTACATCAAAAATTCTGTTTTTATCATTTACCTACTCGAGGACGAGCAGGAATTAGGCTTGGGGATGCTGATACATCTCCAACGTATCTACAATTTTTTATTGTTCCACGCTATTATATTATCTGTTTTGGATGTTTATGGGCTTTATTGTACACTTTTATATTATTTTTGGGACTAACCTATTAACCGGAGGCCCAGCCCAAATTGTTGTTTTCTTGACTATTTCATTGCTTCGAAGAAAAGGAATATCAAACGGAGTCCAAACGGAATGAAACCTTCGGGGGAGTTATTTTTGGAACGGAAGCAATCCAGGAGACTTGGAGTAGACGTCAGGGAAGCTTTGAGGTGGCCACGAGGCAGGGAGGCACGCCTGCCCCCTGGGCGCGCCCCCCACCCTCGTGGGCCCCTCGTGGCTCCCCTGACCGACTTATTTCGCCTATATATGTCCATATACCCTAAAAACATCGTAGAATAGAATACATCGGGAGTTCCGCCACCGCAAGCCTCTGTAGCCACCAAAAACCAATCGGGACCCTGTTCCGGCACCCTGCCAGAGGGGGGATCCCTCACCGATGGCCATCTTCATCATCCCAGTGCTCCCCCCCTCTACTCTCTTGTGATGGATTGAGTTTTCCCTTTGAAGTTATCTTATCGGATTGAGTCTTTAAGGATTTGAGAACACTTGATGTATGTCTTGCATGTGCTTATCTGTGGTGACAATGGGATATCACGTGATTCACTTGATGTATGTTTTGGTGATCAACTTGCGAGTTTCGTGACCTTGTGAACTTATGCATAGGGGTTGGCACACGTTTTCGTCTTGACTCTCCGTTAGAATCTTTGGGGAACTCTTTGAAGTTCTTTGTGCTGGTTGAATAGATGAATCTGAGATTGTGTGATGCAAATCGTATAGTCATACCCACGGATACTTGAGGTGACATTGGAGTATCTAGGTGACATTAGGGTTTTGGTTGATTTGTGTCTTAAGGTGTTATTCTAGTACGAACTATTGAATAGATCGATCAGAAAGAATAAATTTGAGGTGCTTTCGTACCCTACCATAATCTCTTCGTTTGTTCTCCACTATTAGTGACTTTGGAGTGACTCTTTGTTGCATATTGAGGGATAGTTATATGATCCAATTATGTTATTATTGTTGAGAGAACTTGCACTAGTGAAAGTATGAACCCTAGGCCTTGTTTCAACGCATTGCAATACCGTTTGTGCTCACTTTTATCATCAGTTACCTTGTTGTTTTTATATTTTCAGATTACAAAAATTTATATCTACCATCCATATTGCACTTGTATCACCATCTCTTTGCCGAACTAGTGCACCTATATAATTTACCATTGTATTGGGTGTGTTGGGGGCACAAGAGACTCTTTGTTATTTGGTTGCAGGGTTGTTTGAGAGAGACCATCTTCAACCTACGCCTCCCATGGATTGATAAACCTTAGGTCATCCACTTGAGGGAAATTTGCTACTGTCCTACAAACCTCTGCACTTGGAGGCCCAACAACTCTACAAGAAGAAGGTTGTGTAGTAGACATCAATAACCGTCTCGCATCAAACAAGATCCAAATATAATGTTCATGCTTAACGCTGACACCAAATAACAATTATTCGGGTCTAAAACTATTCTCGAAGGTAGATGTAGAGGTAGCGTGCTGACGGCGATCACATCGACTTTGGAAGCATTTCCCACGCGCATCATCACCTCGTCCTTAGCTATTCTTCACTTAATCTGTAGCCCCAGTTTCGAGATGCAAATATGAGCAACAGAACCGGTATCAAATACCCATGCGCTACTACGAGCATTAGTAAGTTACACATCAATAACATGTATATCAAATATACCTTTCACTTTGCCATCCTTCTTATCCGCCAAATTATTGGGGCAATTCCGCTTCCAGTGACCAGTCCCTTTGCACTAGAAGCACTCAGTCTCAAGCTTAGGTCCAGACTTGGGCTTCTTCACTTGAGTAGCAACTTGCTTGCCATTCTTCTTGAAGTTCCCCTTCTTCCCTTTGCCTTTTTTCTTGAAACTAGTGGTCTTGTTAACCATCAACACTTGATGCTCCTTCTTGATTTCTACCTTCACAGCCTTTAGCATCGCGAAGAGCTCGGGAATTGTCTTATCCATCCCTTGCATATTATAGTTCATCACGAAGCTTTTGTAGCTTGGTGGCAGTGATTGAAGAACTCTGTCAATGACACTATCAACAGGAAGATTATCTCCCAGTTGAGTCAAGTGATTGTGGTACCCAGACATTCTGAGTATATGTTCACTGACAGAACTATTCTCCTCCATTTTGCAACTATAGAACTTATTGGAGACTTCATATCTCTTAATCCGGGCATTTGCTTGAAATATTAACTTCAACTCCTAGAACATCTCATATGCTCCATGATGTTCAAAACGTCATTGAAGTTCCGGTTCTAAGCCGTAAAGCATGGCACACAGAACTATTGACTAGTCATCAACTTTGCTCTATCAGGCGTTCATATCATCCGGCGTATCTCCTGCAGCAGGTTTGGCACTCAGCGGTGCTTCCAGGATGTAATTATTCTTTGCAGCAATGAGGATAATCCTCAAGTTACGGACCCAATCTGTGTAGTTGCTACCATCATATTTCAACTTAGCTTTCTCTAGGAACGCATTAAAATTCAAAGGAACAGTAGCACGGGCCATTGATCTACAATAACATAGACATGCAAAATACTATCATGTACTAAGTTCATGATAAATTAAAGTTCAATTAATCATATTACTTAAGAACTCCCACTTAGATAGACATCCCTCTAATCATCTAAGTGATCACATGATCCATATCAACTAAACCATGTCCGATCATCACGTGAGATGGTTAGTTTTCAATGGTGAACATCACTATGTTGATCATATCTACTATATGATTCACGCTCGACCTTTCGGTCTCAGTGTTTCAAGGCCATATGTGCATATTCTAGGCTCGTCAAGTTTAACCTGAGTATTTTGCGTGTGCAAAACTGGCTTGCACCCATTGTATGTGAACATAGAGCTTATCACACTCGATCATCACGTGATGTCTCGGCACGATGAACTGTAGCAACGGTGCATACTCAGGGAGAACACTTATACCTTGAAATTTAGTGAGAGATCATCGTATAATGCTACCGCCGTACTAAGCAAAATAATATGCACAAAGGATAAACATCACATGCAATCAAATAAGTGATATGATATGGCCATCATCATCTTATGCCTTTGATCTCCATCTCCAAAGCACCGTCATGATCGCCATCATCACCAGCTTGACACCTTGATCTCCATCGAAGCATCGTTGTCATCTCGCCAACTATTGCTTCTACGAGTATTGCTACCACTTAGTGATAAAGTAAAGCAATTACATGGCGATTGCATTTCATACAACAAAGCAAAAACCATATGGCTCCTGCCAGTTGCTGATAATTGTTACAAAACATGATCATCTCATACAATAATTTATATATCATCATGTCTTGACCATATCACATCACAGCAAGCCCTGCAAAAACAAGTTAGACGTCCTCTACGTTGTTGTTGCAAGTTTTACGTGGCTACTACGGGCATTAGCAAGAACCGTTCTTACCTACGCATCAAAACCACAACAATTTTTCATCAAGTGTGTTGTTTTAACCTTCAACAAGGACCGTGCGTAGTCAAGCTCGATTCAACTAAAGCTGGAGAACCAGACACCCACTAGCCACCTGTGTGCGAAGCACGTCGCTAGAACCAGTCTCAAGAATGTGGTCATGTAATGTCGGTCTGGGCCGCTTCATCCAATAATACCGCCGAATCAAAGTAAGACCTGCTGGTAAGCAGTATGACTATTATCGCCCACAACTCCTTGTGTTCTACTCATGCATATAACATCTACGTATAGACCTGGCTCGGATGCCACTTTTGGGGAACTTAGTATTTCAAAAAAATGCCTACGATCACGCAAGATCTATCTAGGAGAAGCATAGCAACGAGCGTGGAGAGTGTGTCCACGTACCCTCATAGACCGAAAGTGGAACCGTTTAGTAACGCGGTTGATGTAGTCGAACGTCTTCGCGATCCAACTGATCCAAGTACCAAACGTACAACACCTCCGCGATCTACACACGTTTAGCTCGGTGACGTCCCTCGAACTTTTGATCCAGTTGAGGACAAGGGAAAGTTTCGTTAGCACGACGGCGTGGTGACGGTGATGATGATGTTACCGGTGCAGAGCTTCGCCTAAGCACTACGACGATATGACTGAGGTGTGTATCTATGGAAGGAGGCACTGCACATGGCTAAAAGATCAACTTGTGTATTCTAGGGTGCCCCCCTGTCCCCGTAGATAAAGGATGGACGGGGAGGCCGGCTGGCCAGGCTAGGGCGTGCGGGAGAAGGGAAATCCTACTAGGACTCCAAGTCCTAGTAGGTTTCCACCTAAAGGAGAAGAGGGAAGGAAGGAAGAGGGGGGTGCGCCCCCAACCCCTTGTCCAATTCGGAATGGGATCGAGGGGGCACCTCCTGGCTGCCGCCTCTCCTTCCCACTAAGGCCCATCAACTCCCCGGGGGGTTCCGGTAACCTCCCGGTACTCCGGAAAATACCCGAAGTTCTCCGGAACCATTCCGGTGACCGAATATAGCCTTCCAATATATCAATCTTTACCATTTCGAGACTCCTCGTCATGTCTGTGATCTCATTCGGGAGTCTGAAAAAATGTTGATACATCAAATCACTCAACTCATAATACAAATCGTCATCGAACGTTAAGCGTGCGGACCCTACGGGTTCGAGAACTATGTAGACATGACCGAGACACATCTCTGGTCAATAACCAATAGTGGAATCTGGATGCTCGTATTGGCTCCTACATATTCTACGAAGATCTTTATTGGTCAAACCGCATAACAACATACGTTGTTCCCTTTGTCATCAGTATGTTACTTGCCTGAGATTCGATCGTCGGTATCATCATACCTAGTTCAATCTCGTTACCGACAAGTCTCTTTACTTGTTCCGTAATGCATCATCCCGCAAATAACTCATTAGTCACATTGCTTGCAAGGCTTATAGTGATGAGCATTATCGAGAGGGTCTAGAGATACCTCTCCGACACTCAGAGTGAGAAATCCTAATCTCGATCTATGCCAACTCAACAAACACCATCGGAGACACCTGTAGAGCATCTTTATAATCACCCAGTTACGTTGTGACATTTCATAGCACACTAAGTGTTCCTCCGGTATTTGGGAGTTGCATAATCTCATAGTCATAGGAACATGTATAAGTCATGAAGAAAGGAATAGCAATAAACTAAACGATCATAATGCTAAGCTAACGGTGGGTCTTGTCCATCACATCATTCTCTAATGATGTGATCCCATTTATCAAATGACAACACATGTCTATGGTTAGGAAACTTAACCATCTTTGATTAACGAGCTAGTCTAGTAGAGGCATACTAGGGACACTCTGTTTGTCTATGTATTCACACATGTACTAAGTTTCCGGTTAATAAAATTCTAGCATGAATAATAAACATTTATCATGATATAAGGAAATATAAATAACAACTTTATTATTGCCTCTAGGGAATATTTCCTTCAATTCCAACCAGTAGTAGTGATCACAACACCTCTATTAAAATGCTTAAGGAAGTTATTTTCCCAAGGTTTGGACTCCTAGATATTTAATGACTGATGGTGGTTCACACTTTATTCATGGTGCTTTCCCTAAAATGCTTGCCAAGTATGATGTTAACCATAGAATTGGATCAACTTATCATCCCTAGTCTAGTGGTCAAGTTGAACTTAGCAATAGAGAAACAAAATTAATTTGGCAGAAGACTGTCAATAGGTCCCGGAAGAATTGGTCTATGAAATTAGATGATGCACTTTGTGCTTATAGAACAACATACAAAAACCCTATGGGCATGTCTCCTTATAAAATGGTCTATGGAAAGGCTTGACATTTGCCTCTTGAGTTAGAACATAAAGCATATTGGGCAATCAAAGAACTAAACTATGATTTCAAACTTGCCAGTGAAAAGAGGTTATTTGATATTAGCTCTTTAGATGAATGGAGAACCCAAGCTTATGAAACTGCCAAGCTACTTAAATAAAAAGTTAAAATATGGCATGATAAAAGGATTAAAAAGCGTGAGTTTAAAGTTGGAGAATATGTTCTTTTGTACAACTTCATTTTAGATTCTTTACAGAAAAACTCCTCTGAAAATGGGAAGGACCCTATGTTATCGAGGAATTTTATCGGTCAGGATCTATCAAAATAAATAATGGGCAACGAATAAAACATTATATCTCAGGTACGCCCATTAATGTTGAAAGTAATTATCCAAACTTTGACACCGAAAGAACACATAAAAGACTCCTTCTAGAACACTCCAGAATCATGAAAAAAAGGAGGTACGTGATACGGTAAGTAAAAGGACTCTAAAAAATTTGCAAAAATATTTTTTGTCAGTTTTGGAATATAGAAAAAATTAGGAAAATAAGAAACAACGAGGAAGGTCACCCTAGTGGGCAAAAGACACCAGGGCACGCCTGCCTTGCCAGGCGCGCCTAGGTGGGTTGTGCCCACCTCGGGTACCTTTCGGACTTCGTTTTTCTACCATTTGCTTGTTTCCCAAGATAAAAAAATCTTTATATACCTCCCGAACATATTGACCAACGTATCACGGAGAAATCTTCTGTTTTCTTTTCCTTGTTGTTTTTTGTTAGATCCCATCTACCATGGCCGCTTCAAGCTTCTCCAAGGACAAGTTCTTCAAGAACGTCATCAACCCATATTTGTGGGAGGTGGTGCAGCACCCTCCGGTCATCTAGATCCATGAGGGGGTGCTTCACATCCGTGATGCGCAAGGTCCCAAGGGGACAGGAACCATGGAGGTCAGGCTTGAAGCTATAGAAAAGGAGGTCTTCTGGTGCAAGGGGATGGTGGAGCGTGGACTCAATGCCAATCACCTCATGATCATGGATCTTACCTGTGATCTCAAGGTGGATGGCAAGTCCATGAAGGACATCATCTCCACCCTCAACGAGCAAATCAACTTCCTCCAAAGCCAGATCTACGATCTCCAAAACCAAGTCTTTGAATATGAGGCGAGGTTTAAAGGTATGAGTTTGGATGCCAGTTGCAGGACCCGTGAGACTCACTCCTCCTCTTATGATGGTGGACCTTTGCCATGGAAACCTGAGGACAAGATCTCTATTTCACCACCATCACCTTCTTCTTCATCACCAAAAGAAAATTGAGCATCGGGTATGGGCACTCCCCTTGGCTTCCGCCAAGCTTGGGGGAGGTGCCCGGTATCGTATCACCCCCACTATCTTTTTCCTTTACTTATTTTAGTTCGATCTTTTGCTTTAGATGAATAAAAGTTTAGTTTGATCCTTTCTTTTCAAGAGCTTGCTTAGTGATCTATCCTTGTAATCATGTGCGAGATATATAATAAAGTTTAGTTTGAGTTTTTGTTGTCTTTACGTTCATGTTGCAATAAAAAGAAAGGAAATAAATTAAAAAGATCATATGCTAATCTTATGGTAAGTGATGACACCACATAAGAAAAGTTATAGGTAGGAAATTTTATTAGAGATTGACAAACATAGAATTGGTCAATGATGCAATTCATGAAAGAACTAATAAGGGAAGATAAGATTCACATATAAATACACTATCCTAGAAATCTTTTGTGATTGTGAGCCCCCATCAAAATATTATATGCCAAAATTGTTGACGTTGGACAAGTGAGGGAGTCCTGGATTAAGGGGTCTCCGAACAGCCGGACTATCTCTATTGGCCGGACTGTTAGACTATGAAGATACAAGATTGAAGACTTCGTCTCGTGTCCGAATGGGACTCTACTTGGCGTGGAAGGCAAGCTAGGCAATACGGATATGGATATCTCCTCCTTTGTAACCGACCTTGTGTAACCCTAACCCTCTCCGGTGTCTATATAAACCAAAGGGTTTTAGTCTGTAGGACAGCAATCACAACATACAATCATACCATAGGCTAGCTTCTAGGGTTTAGCCTCTCTGATCTCGTGGTAGATCTACTCTTGTACTACCCATATCATCAATATTAATCAAGCATGACGTAGGGTTTTACCTCCATTAAGAGGGCCCGAACCTGGGTAAAACATCGTGTCCCCTGCCTCCTGTTACCATCCAGCCTAGACGCATAGTTCGGGACCCCCTACCCGAGATCTGCCGGTTTTGACACCGACATTGGTGCTTCCATTGAGAGTTCCTCTGTGTCGTCGCCGTTAGGCTTGATGGCCCCTACTATCATCGATAGCGATGCGGTCCAGGGTGAGACTTTTCTCCCCAGGCAGATCTTCGTATTCGACGGCTTTGCACTGCGGGCTAATTCGCTTGGCCTTCTGGAGCAGATTGAAAGCTACGCCCCTGGCCGTTAGGTCAAATTTGGAATTTTGAACTACACGGCCGACATCCGTGGAGACTTGATCTTCGACGGATTCGAGCCGCAGCCGGACGTGCCGCACTGTCACGATGGGTATGACCTAGCTCTGCCGCCGAGGAGTACCCCAGAGGCCGCGCCCTCATTAGCTCCGACCCTTAGCTCGGAGCCAACTGCACCAATCGAGGATGGGTGGTTAGACACCGCCTCAGGGGATGCAGTCTCAACGGCGATCGAGCCGAACACCAGCCTAACCCTCTGCGCAGCCCGTGACTCCAAGGTGCCGGACTCCGAACCATCCGCGCCCCTACCAATTGAATCTGGTTGGGCGCCGATCATGGAATTCACCGCCGCGGATATCTTTCAGCACTCGCCCTTTGGCGACATTCTGAATTCACTAAGGTCTCTCTCTTTGTCAGGAGAGCCCTGGCCGGACTATGGCCAACAGGATTGGGATGCGGACGACGAAGAAATTCGACGCCCACCCACCACCCACTTCGTAGCCACTGTCGATGATTTAACCGACATGCTCGACTTCGACTCCGAAGACATCGACGGTATGGACGACGATGTAGGAGACGAACATGAACCAGCGCCTATAGGGCACTGGAAAGCCACCTCTTCATATGACATATACATGGTGGATACACCCAACGATGGCAATGGCGGCGAGATAGCGGAGGATGACCCCTCCAAGAAGCAACCCAAGCGCCAACGTCAGCGGTGCTGCTCTAAGTCCCGCCAAAGCAAAAGTGCTGATACCGGCACAGGAGATAATAACACTCCAGATAGTGCCGAAGACAACAACAATCCCCTCTAGCAAGATTTGGAGCAGGAGGATGAAGGAGCCAGCTCTCCTGAGAGAGCGGCAGACGGAGAGGAGGAGGATGACAATTACATACCCCCCTCCGAAGACGAGGCAAGCCTCGGTGACGGTGAATTCGCCGTAGCAGAGGATCCCGTTGAACAAGAGCGCTTCAAGCGCCGGCTTATGGCCACGGCAAATAGCCTGAAGAAAAAGCAGTAGCAGCTTCAAGCTGATCAAGATCTACTAGCTGACAGATGGACTGAAGTCCTTGCGGCCGAGGAATATAAACTCGAGCACCCCTCCAAGAATTACCCAAAGTACAGGTTACTACCCCGACTAGAGGAAGAAGCGTATGATACGGCTGATCGGCCACCTCGTGGTCCCGATAGAGAGGCATTCCAGCCAAAAACTCAGCCTCCACCCCGACGCCATTCAAATAAAAAGGCATGGGGAGATACGCCAGACCTGCGAGACATATTGGAGGACAAAGCAAAGCATGCAAGATCGATCTACGGATCACAACGGTGCACCACTCTGCAAGACGATAAACGTCACGCCGGATACAAAGCAAATCCGGCCGGGCTGAACACAGCAGGCAAGACCCATTCGAGCTGCGTCGCGATATAGCCCAATACAGAGGCGCCGCACACCCCCTATGCTTCACAGACGAAGTAATGGAACATCAATTCCCAGAAGGTTTCAAACCTGTAAATATTGAATCATACGACAGCACAACAGATCCCGCAGTATGGATTGAGGATTTCCTCCTCCACATCCACATGGCCCGCGGTGATGACTTACACGCCATCAAATACCTCCCACTAAAGCTCAAAGGACCAGCGCGGCACTGGCTTAACAGCTTGCCAGTGGACTCCATTAGCTGTTGGGAAGATCTGGAAGCCGCATTCCTCAACAACTTTCAGGGCACTTATGTGCGACCACCAGACGCCGATGACTTGAGCCACATAATTCAGCAACCAGAAGAGTCGGCCAGGCAATTCTGGACTCGGTTCCTTACAAAGAAAAATCAAATCGTCGACTGTCCGGATGCGGAGGCCTTAGCGGCTTTCAAACACAACATCCAAGATGAGTGGCTAGCCCGGCACCTTGGTCAGGAAAAGCCAAAATCTATGGCAGCTCTCACGACGCTCATGACCCGCTTTTGTGTGGGAGAAGACAGCTGGCTGGCTCGCAGTAATAACATATCAAAGAACCATGGTACCTCAGATACCAAGGACGGCAATAGCAGGTCACGTCACAACAAACATAAGCGCCGCATTAACAGCGAAAATACTGAGGATACGGTAGTCAATGCCGGCTTCAAAGGCTCTAAACCCGGTCAGCGGAAAAAGCCATTCAAACAAAGTACGCTGGGTCCGTCCAGCTTGGACCATATACTCGATCGCTCGTGTCAAATACACGGCACCCCGGACAAGCCAGCCAATCACACCAACAGGGATTGTTGGGTGTTCAAGCAGGCCGGCAAGTTAATTGCCGAAAACAAGGACAAGGGGCCGCATAGCGATGACGAGGAGGAGCCCCGGCAGCCGCACACTGGAGGACAGAGGAGGTTTCCCCCGCAAGTGCGGACGGTGAACATGATATACGCAACCCACATCCCCAAGAGGGAGCAGAAGCGTGCGCTCAGGGACGTATATGCGTTGGAGGCAGTCGCCCCAAAGTTCAACCCTTGGTCCTCCTGTCTGATCACCTTCGATCGCAGGGACCACCCCACTAGTATCCGTCATGGCGGATTCGCCGCATTGGTCCTAGAACCAATCATTGACGGATTTTACCTCACTCGAGTCCTTATGGATGGCGGCAGCAGGCTAAACCTGCTTTATTAGGACACAGTACGCAAAATGGGTATAGACCCCTCAAGGATCAAACCCACAAAAACAACCTTTAAAGGCGTCAACCCAGGTGTAGAGGCCCATTGCACAGGCTCAATTACACTGGAGGTGGTCTTCGGATCCCTGAATAACTTCCGAAGCGAAGAGTTAATCTTCGATATAGTCCCGTTCCGCAGTGGTTATCACGCGCTGCTCGGGCGAACCGCATTTGCTAGATTCAATGTGGAACCGCATTATGCATACCTCAAGCTCAAGATGCCAGGACCTCGCGGAGTTATTACAGTCAATGGAAACACATAGCGCTCTCTCCAAATAGAGGAGCACATCGCGGCCCTTGCAGCAGAAGCGCAAAGCAGCCTCTTAAGGCAATCAACTAGTTCGGCGCTTCAAAGCCCGGACACCTTCAAGCGCGCTCGGGGCAATCGGCAAATAGACCGCCTGGCGCGATCTGAGCTCGCGTAGCAATACGATGGCCACCCCCAATCCCAGCCCAACGGCGAAACTCGTGCCGCGCGTACATAATTACGCATTAAAAATAACATGGGCACAGGTGGGGAGGGGGGCACAACTGCGGCACGCCCCAAGATGCGGCTTAAACCGCACTAGGGGCTTCCCGTTTGGTTCTTTTTCTTTTTTTTAGGACCTTAATCTCTGGAAACACTATCCAGCAGCACTATTGCCGAACACATGATGCAGCAACCAAGGAGACAGACAGCTACGTCATACCATGAAATTCCCAGGTTTATTACAGTAACAAGCGAAATATTCGATTTAATATCATTCCTCAGCTTGCCCTCGGAAGGGACATAGTCCTAGTCTTTGCTTATCGCACTATCTGTATCACTCTGCTTTAACGCAATTTTTTAATAAACAATGCATGACATTACGACTATTATTGCATTCTTGTTATATATATATATATATATATCTATGTGTTCATTAATGACACCTTGCTACCGTACACCTTGGTACGGCTAATACACCAGGGGCTTATGTACCTCACAATACGGTGTGAAAAGTCCGAACACTTTCACAAGTGCAGCACCCCAAACTTATAGCATTATATACATCAGCTCTGAATCATGTCTTTGGTCAAATGTTGGGTTTGCCCGGCTCCTATGTTTTGGTACCTTACGTTCCGCTCTATCGGCTAAGGTAGTGCTAGGAGAACTACTGCGATTGTGCCCCGGTTCTGCTGGGTTCAGCACCTCAGTAGAGAAAGCTAAAACTGACTGTCATGATAAGGTGAGAGACTGGTCGCTGTTCGGCGAGGTTTTCGAGTCCCTAAAGACTTATGCTGCTTAGAGCGAGGGGCCGGCCCTGTCCGGCTTAAAGGCGTGTATCGCGCCCCAAATTCGGCCTTCCGAATACCAGGGGCTTCGCCGAAATTTAAAATTATAGAATTCTATGGCTAAGTGGGAGTGATAAAGCATTATTAGTCCGGTTGCCTTGTTCGCTGTGCTGAGCACCTCCCTCGAAGGACCCAAACATGGGAACAAGAGTGCTCAGGTTTATCCCGAACACCCCAGCACTCGTGGCATGGGGGCAGAAGCCGAGGACTAGCCATCTCTCAGATTGGATAAACAGCCAAACAGAAGGTAATATTTTAAATTCACACAAGCGTTGCATAGCGCATATGAAACAAGTTTTCATCATACAGGATCACACGAGCAAGTTTACTCAAATATTACATCCTTTGAACATTCGTCCGCTACAAGACGGGCACCCTTCAGGACACCCTCATAATAAATTTTAGGGGTGCGATGCTCCTTGCCCTACGGTGGCCCTTCCTTGATTAGCTTCACAGCGTCTAGCTTGGCCCACTGCACCTTCACACGGGCGAAAGCCCAGCGTGCACCTTCGATGCAGATGGACCGCTTGATGACCTCCAACCGTGGGCAGGCATCCACAAGCCGCCTCACCAGGCCGAAGTAGCTGTTCGGAAGGACGTCGCCAGGCCACGACCAGACTATAAGGCCCTTCATGGCCTGTTCGGCCGCCTTGTGCAGCTCAACCTGCTGCTTTAGCTGGTCGCTCAGAGGCATTGGGTGTTCGGTCCGAGTATACTGAGACCAGAACAGCTTCTCCGTTGAGCTCCCCTCCTCGGCCTGGTAAAACTGCACGACATCGGACACGCTGCGGGGCAAATTTGCGAATGCTCCTGGAGAGCTCCGGATTCGGGTAAGTAATCGGTAATTTACTTTTACATGCTTGCTTTGCATATAGAAAGCCTTACCCGCCACTATCTTCTTCATCGCATCGATCTCTTGGAGAGCCTTTTGGGCTTCGGCCTTGGCACTTTTTGCGCTCTCGAGGGCCGCGGCAAGCTCAGACTCCCGCGTCTTTGAGTCAAGCTCCAATGCCTCGTGCTTCGCCACGAGAGCCTGGAGCTCTTGTTGCACCTCGCCAACCCGAGCCTCGTGCTTCTCTCGCTCGGTGCGCTCCTTGGCCGCTTTATCTTCGGCCTTGGTTAGCGCTTGCTTCAGGGTCGCCACCTCGGTCGTGGCCCCTGGCAAACATACGATGATCCTGTCATTTTGCAATCGCGTCCTCTTTTATATATACATATCTATAGACAGGGTATTACTTACCCTTGTTCTCCTCGAGCTGCCTCTTGGCAAGGCAACCTCCGCAGTCAGTGCGGCGGAAGCCAGCAGCGAAGCCTGCATATGCATATTGACATACTTATATTAGACTCCTGCGATATTATTTGATCCTCTGCTTGGCTTTTCTTTGTGAACACCGAACAAAGCATCAGGGGCTACTGTCTATGCGGTAATATTTCTACTACATTTCAAAACACTTACCTCAAAGCCTATCAGAAGGCTAGCACAGGCTTCAGTCAATCCGCTCTTTGCGGACTGAACCTTCTGGATCACCGCACTCATAATAGTGCGGTGCTCCTCGTTGATGGAAGCGCTGCGAAGCGCTTCCAGCAGACTGTCCGGCGCCTCTGGATGGACAGAGGTCACCAGCACAAGCATCGTGCCCCTCTTAGAAGGAGTCCGCCTGCCCGAGCCCGGAACCGCTGGAGGGTCCGGCGCGGTGTTCGGCTGAGGACCGAACTCGGAGCTCTCAGGGGCCCCGTCCCCTCGGCTCCCGGAGTCCGGAAGGTCGCCTTGAGGCGCCTCCGGGACTGTCTCCCCTTGATCTGGTGCCTCTTGAGACAACACCTTGGCATCATCGGCAGGATGAGGGGAGGTGGCGGTCGGGACTGGATCGCTATCCATGTCCGACAAGCCCAAGGAGTCGTCCGATGATACATCGATACTGGCTCATGGCGGCCTACATAATTATGTTCGGCGTTAGGAAAAACAGTGCGACAAAGGAATTCTATGAGTTACTCTGGTATCTGAATACTTATGATCTCCCCGGGGGCTTGGCCCGGGGCAACCACTTGTCTTCTCCCTCGTCGGCGGCGGTGGAACTGTCCGGAAGGAGAATCCTCCCCTTCTTGGACCCTTCGGCCTCCCCAGTTGGGGCGGCCTTCCTTTTCTTGTCTCCCCCACCTGGAGGGGGAACATCTTCTTCTTCCTCCTCGTCTTCGGGGGAGGAGTGTGTTGCAGAGTTATCGGACGATGAGTCCGATAACACCTGGCACCGGGAACTCTTTCAGGTTCCCTTGGCCTTCTTGGTCTTCTCCGGCACCTTGTAAGGAGCCAGAGTCAGCATCTCCGTCAGGAGAGCACCCGCAGTATCTTCGGGAAAAGGGGCCGGGCAATTAATCTGCCCCGACATCTCCACCCAGTCCTGTCAAAGGCATGGAGATTAGACCCCGCACATAATTAAGCTAGGGAAATAAATGTCCTACGGGACGTATTGAACTCACCGAACGTGCTAGGCGCTTTGCGCTTAGTCCGCGGTCCTCGGCGAGAGAAGGAGGGACCTCGGCGCCCTTGAACAGCACCTTCCAAACGTCCTTGTGCGTCGTATCAAAGAGCTCGCTTAGAGTCTGGTGCCGGGCCGGGTCGAACTCCCACAAGGTAAAATCCCGTTGTTGACACGGGAGGATCCGGCGGATGAGCATAACTTGGACTATGTTGACAAGCTTGAGCTTCTTGCTCGCCATACTCCAGATACATTTCTAGAGTCCATCCAGCTCCACTGACGAACCCCACGACAAGCCCTTCTCTTTCCAGGAAGTGAGCCATGTGGGGAATCCGGATCCAAACTCGGGGGCTGCCACCCATTTGGCGTCGCGCGGCTCGGTGATGTAGAACCATGCCGATTGCCAGCCCTTTATTGTCTCCACGAAGGAGCCTTCGAGCCATATAACGTTGGGCATCTTGCCCACCATGGCTCCGCCGCATTCTGCTTGTTGGCCTCGTACCACCTTCGGGTTGATATTGAAGGTCTTTAACCACAGGCCGAAGTGGGGCCGGATGCGGAGGAAAGCCTCACACACAACGATGAACGCCGAAATGTTAAGGATGAAGTTCGGGGCCAGATCATGAAAGTCCAGCCCATAGTAGAACATGAGACCATGGACGAATGGATGGAGGGGAAACCCTAGTCCGCGGAGGAAGTGGTGAAGGAAAACTACCCTCTTGTGAGGTTCCGGGGTAGGGACGATCTGCCCCGCAGCGGGCAGCCGATGCGCGATGTTCGCGGCTAAGTATCCGGCTCCGCGCAGCTTCTTGATGTCTCCCTCCGTGACGGAGGAGATCATCCACCTGCCTCCCACTCCTGACATGGTTGGAGAAGGTTGAGGTGGGAAGTGTGGACTTGGGCGCTAGAGCTCGAGTGTGCGAAAACGGATGAGCAAAGGAGGAAGAAGGCGTGGATAGGAAGGTGAATCCTTATCCTTTTATATGGGCGGACGAAACTGAGTGTTCCCACTTGCCTGGTAAAACTCGCTTATCCCCCAAGCGCCGTAACTGATGGCGCGGTTGGGTTACCCACGCCCGTATTGATGAGAATCCCGTAATAAGGGGACACGATCTCTGCTTTGACAAGACCTGTCGAAAAACCACCTCGCGTTATGTGCGGGGCTGGTTAAAGGAAACGGTTCGAATAATCACCGGGCCATGACATAACATCATGCTGCCAAAACAAGCCAGCAAATTAGATTTGCGAAAATAGTATTCTCTCTATGATGGAATGTGGAACTTATTTTGCAGGGTCGGACACTATCCTCGTATTCAAATTCTTCTGTGATGTATTCGGAGAAGGAACCCGCCTTGCAATGCCGAAGACAATACTGTGCGCCGGACTCATCGTCATTGAAGCCTGGTTCAGGGGCTACTGAGGGAGTCCTGGATTAAGGGGTCTCCGGACAGCCGAACTATCTCTATTGGCCGGACTGTTAGACTATGAAGATACAAGATTGAAGACTTCGTCTCGTGTCCGGATGGGACTCTACTTGGCGTGGAAGGCAAGCTAGGAAATACGGATATGGATATCTCCTCCTTTGTAACCGACCTTGTGTAACCCTAACCCTCTCCGGTGTCTATATAAACCGAAGGGTTTTAGTCCGTAGGACAACAATCACAACATACAATCGTACCATAGGCTAGCTTCTAGGGTTTAGCCTCTCCAATCTCGTGGTAGATCTACTCTTGTACTACCCATATCATCAATATTAATCAAGCAGGACGTAGGGTTTGCCCTGCATCAAGAGGGCCCGAACCTGGGTAAAACATCGTGTCCCCTGCCTCCTGTTACCATCTAGCCTAGACGCACAGTTTGGGACCACCTACCCGAGATCCGCTAGTTTTGACACCGACAACAAGGAAGACAATGTAATGATTTATGTTGTTCATATTCACACATTATATTGTCATAGATCCTTCAACATGTGGTGCCTGCCCCTATCTTTGCTAGCCAAAAATTCCGCACTAAGTAGAGATACTACTTGTGCATCCAAAAACCCTTAAACCCAAATCTTATTTTCAAGATTCCACCATACCTACCTAGGGATTAAGCAAGATCCCTCAAGTAAGTTTTCATCGATGCAATAAGGCAATAAAAATTGCTTCTAAAAGTGTGAGATCATTTAGTGTAAGAAAATTGAGCGTTGTACGAACTTGTGATGGTGAAGAATAAAAGCGACAGACTGCATAATAAAGGTTGCCATCACAAGGGGCAATATAACGTGATGGTTTTTTTGCACTAAGGGGTTGAGCATACAAACAAAGAAGCACATGGCAACCTCTGCTTCCCTCTGCGAACGGCCTATCTTTTACTTTTATGCAAGAGTCAAAGTTTTTCTCTCTATTCCCTTTTATTTTTCTCCTTTGGCAAGCATCATGTGACGCCCCCGATTCAGTCGTACACTAACACTACAAAAAAATACACTTCCATGATGATACGTGTTTGTCACAGTAGGTCACGTTTTCTGTCATGCATGTACATCCATGACAAATTTATGACAGAATCAAGATAGTCATACCTGTGCTGTCGTAGAAGTGTTCCATGACATTACCAAAATTATCATCATGGAAGTGTCCACTTCCATGACGATAAATTGCGCGTCACAGAAGTGCTTTCTTCAAGGGTGACCGACACGTGGCATCCATCGTAACGGAACACCGTTAAGCTATCGGGTATGGTTTTGGATCCGATAACCCGTTAGCAGCCCCGACCAATGGGGATTTTCCACGTGTAAAATCATCATTGGCTAGAGGAAACACGTGTTGGCTCACCGTTGGGATAGATGTCATCCACTCATTGTACCCAAAGCGCCTATGATACATCGACACGTGGCACGGCCCAACAGAGGCCCATTCCTGTGAAAAGGCCGGCCCATTTGACTTGGTCAAAAGGTGGCGGGTCGGCCCACGGCAAGCCTGTTAACGGCCTGTTCGCATATAGCCCATTTACAGCCCGCTAACCCAGGGCCTTTTACGGCCTATCCGAATTAGGCCCAGTAGCGTCATCTGGGCCGTCCAGTATAATTCCAGCCCGTTTTAACTTACGGCCCATGTATGGCCCATGACGTCTTTCGGCCCATATGAGGCCCTTAATAACCCTAGGCCCATTAATGGGCCATGGTAAAACAGGCCCGTAATGGACAGTGTATCACTTTATACCCATTTACGGCCCATTATTCCGTTGGGCCGTTTCCATCCCATGTTATCTTTCGGCCTTCTCAGGGCCCATTTATTCTTGGGCTCATTTCCAGCATTCGTTTACTTTTGGCCCGTTACTGTCATTTTCTGCTTGTGGGCCAAATTCAGCCCGTGGTTATAGTTGGCCCGTTTGTGGCCCGTTAATACGTTGGGCCGTTTTCATAGCGTCATCAAATACGGCCGATTAATGACGGCCCGTTATGGTCGGCCCATGAATGGACGATTTCAACTCTAGCCCATTTACGACCATAATGTGGTCTGTTATTGGCCCATGTTTGGCCAACCGATCATACGGCCCGTAGAAGGCCCATTGATGATATGGCCCATAGAAGGCCCATTGTGTCTACGCCCGTATAAGGCCCATTGTTTCTACGCCCCGTAGAAGGCCCATTGTTTCTACGGCCCTTAGAAGGCCCATTATTTCTAGGACCCGTAGGAGGCCCATGTTAACTACAGTAAATATGTAGCCCATGGTTAATGTGGCCTAGTTTTAAAAAATAGGTTATTGCGGCCACTATCAAGCCATGGAAAAAGAACTGCACTGACTACAAGAAAACAAATAAACAAGACAATAAGGAAATAAATAAGCAAGCAACTTACGCTAGGCTATCACGGCTATTACACATATTACATCCATTGGGCATCAAAGTTCGCCACCAGTGCAAATATAGGGAACACCCTACACTATAAAAAAATGGCTTGGTGTTTTCTTTAGCCGGTGGCTCCACATTAAGAACAAATTTGTTATCGCACCAAAACAAATTACAACTATAAAACAAAAGGAAGGTTGGCATAAAAGTTAACAGTCTAGCAGATAAATGCACCACCAGAAGTTCAGAAGCTCAGTTCATTTGACCAGACTGTTACGTTTTCATGTTGTATTGTCCGATGGAGCACCATAACCTTCGCCTTTAGTTCTCCTAGGCTCTTGAACAACATAGCAAATGTCTGATACTCTTGTTTCAAAACCATGAATATCTTGACAACATCGAACAATGTCTCTCCTTGTTTCACAAAGGGTCTCTGTTAGGGAATGGACTTGTGTCTGGAGCGCAGATAAAACATAGTTTTGAGCTTGCATAACTTGATCATGAGGCAGTTTGGACGAGATTGCCTTAACAACCAACCCAGTATTACGCAGGAACGTGCTTTTGGCACTGTTAGTGGACAGGTACTGACCCACTGCAGCAAGAGCTGACATTGTGGTTATAGTTGCCTCGCCACCTTCAGAAGGTGGTGGTTCCACCATTTTTTCCATAGCTCGCTGAAAAGTTGAGGTTTTACATTAGTAGTACCAGAACAGAAGATATTAAGGAGGCAGCAAAACCAAACAAAATAGCTTTGGTCTATATACAGAACTTATTCTGGTGAACCCATGTAAAATATTAGTTGTATTTTCTTGCAAAGTACATAATAAAATCAGGTTCCAAACATATGACCATGTAGCATCGCTGATGTATTGTCTATTTCTTCACATTGTATTGAGGGCTAAGGATAAAGAGACAAAGTTTATAATATGGTAAGCATAGTATGGCATGATTCATATCACAAAACAACTAAGAACAGACAAACAAGCAATTGTAACGTTGTGTGGGCAAGTCCAGCACGGAACTAGATTACAGGTCAAGATCAAAGGAACATCACTCCTCTCTTTTAAACCTTGTAAGGTGCAATGATACGCTAAGACAATTGTGTATAAAATTGAAAAGAGTAATAGACATTGGCTACAAACCATGCAGTTCAAGGCACAAGTCAGAGTAAGTAGTAGTTAAAAGGCATGAGGATTAAGGACTTACAATAGAGGCTTTGACTGGTGTAGTCATGCCCTTCTTCTTGCTGGTGTGATAGTCCTTGAAGATTTCCACAGCATGTGGTTCAGTTACTTTTTGGTCCTTGCGGGCTTTCCTCTGCATTTGGAACATGTCAATATAGATCTGATAATATGGTACAACGAAAAGAGTGAAACAGCAGCTAATTACAAGAGCCTCGCAGTGTGCAATATAGCTACGATATCCTGTCGTCTGTTGGAATTTCACTTTCGTACGGTTGGCCTTGTTCTTTGAACAGTTCACCTACAAGAAGATAGATTTGTGTGGCACATGCGTAAATAGGACTTCAACATGTGATATGATCACATATATATAATGTACCTGATACTTCGGATCAGACCAGTATTTAACGAGGCCCCTCCAGTCTTCATCTGATATATTTTCCACCGGAGATGTTTGGGAAAGTTCACTGTTAGCCTTGCCTTCAAAGTGAGTTTTCCTCAAGTTATACCGATACTATCGCAGAGCAGACTTGAAAACATGGGTGCAAACTTGTCTGGTTGCATCATCTTGGCTATCCAACTTGAACCTCATCTGTTGAAACTTATGGGAGTCTCATTATCAGCAACCTAGAAAGTATGGGACAGAGCAAGACGATATTACTAGTTTCCATACATAATCATACTTACAGATAAATGGTCGAGGAAGGTGTTGAACTGGGTTTCGTCTTTGTCATTCCTGTACTGCATCCATGTTGGGAGGATACGTACATGACACCTAACGGCAACCACTGCCTCTGATACTAACTTGGCTGACTCTTTAGCATCACGTGGCCTTTTTAAACCAGCCTCAAAACGGATCTCCATTCTTCCTCCTCTAGATTTAGTTAACCTATCGAGCATTATCCTTGATGTTTGTTTCCTCTTGCGCCTAGGTGCTAGTCCAACAATGAACATAGGAAGTGTTAGTGTACATCAAACTATGAGACTACATATAAAGAAGCATGCAACTATAACTTGACTCCAGCAACTACCTTCTTGCTGTTGAAGCTCACAAGGTTCATATGATCTTGCGAACTCGTCTTGTGTCAAGAGTGCTTGGGAAGTAGTGTCAGGTGGCAAGGGAGCTTGGGAACATGCTGCTAGCTCAGTTGACGCACGAGTAACTCGTGCAGCTGGTAGTACTGTGGAAGGTGTTGCAATAACTAGGGCTATCTTTGCTTGTTTGGTGGAAGCTATTTGTTTCTGTTTGGCTTTTTCTGCAGCTCGTGTAGCATGGGATACCCTATTTGCAGAATTTTCCGCTAGACTTTGACCTTCTATTGCACCATCAGTACCAGCAGAATCTGCAAGATTCTTCCGGTTCCCATTCCCTGCCATTCTGTGTTTCTTCATCTTTCTCTGTGCCATGTTAAGTCGCCAACAAGAAAAATGAATAACAATTTAGTTCTTCAGAACAAATTGACGCGTGATGATAGGAGGATGTAATATGTACGAAAAACAGGACGGAAGAGATAACCAGAACTATGATGTGTAAACTAAGCAGAAGACATTTCACTAAATTAGAGGCAATGCAATGGAAGGTAGACACCATATGAAAGATGCTACAAATTTCGCTCTGCCAAGTTAACAGTGTCTCATCATAAATGGCGTTTAAACAAATGTGAAGCAGTACAAGAAATAAATCATATGCAAGATGCAAACAACATCACACTACCAAAAGTTAGAGGTCTCTCGTCATTAGTGCCATTGCATATTCATAGCTTATGATGTGTAAACTAAGGAGAAGGCATTTCAACAAATTAGAAGCAATGAAAGCTAGACACCATATGAAAGATGCATGAATATCACTCTACCAAGTTAAAATTGTCTCGTCATAAGTGCCATTTCAACAAATTAGTAGTACAAGCTAGAAAATAATGCGAGATGTAACCTATATCACACTCTAAAGTCAAACGTGTCTTATGATAAGTGATTGTTGTGGGTTACACAACAGTAGTAATTTGATATAAGAACATGGTGTGATAGACAGATATTGTATGTTCTAGAAACAAGAACACGTGTCTTATTCAAGTATAATGTGTAAAGTAAGCAGATGGAATTCAACAAAATTAGAAGCAATACAAGCTAGACATCACACATAACATGCAACCACATATAACAGTGCCAAGTTAGAGAGAGCACCGGTGATGGTGCACTAGGGGAGGCGTGCTCATCATAAACATAGCTACGTTGAGTGTCTATGCATGTGTTGTCTTGGAAATCATCTTGGGGGGATGGACGAGTAGAAACTGTAGAGGCCCTCCGTTTGGAAGGAGCACCTTTATCCGCTGCCTTGCTAACTTCCTTCCGCTTTATTGATTTTGAATTGTCAAGTAAAACTGACAAGAAAAAGCAATAAAATTCTCTCTTCAGAACTCATTCATGCATGATACTGACAATCACTACTTTGATGTAAGGCAAACACATGATACTAGGATGGAATATGTACAAAAAAAGGACGGCATGGCATGTTCACAACTATTTGTGTAAACTAAGCAGAAACCATTCCAACAAATAAGAAGCAATGCAAGCTAGACACCACATGAAAGATGCAACCAATATGACTCTGTCAAGTTAAAAGCGTCCCATCATAAATGGAATTTCAACAAATTAGAAGCAACGCATGCTATAAATCATATGAAAGATGCAACTAATATCGCACTGCATATACTAAAGGTGTCTCATCATATTGATTGATGCGGGATACAAAAAAACAATAGTTTTATGTAAGGACATGCTTAATAGACAGATGTACTATGTACTAAATATAGGAAGGCTTGTCACATTAATAGGTATAATGTATAAGCTAAGCAGAATAGCACATGCAGTTTAACAAGATTGAAAGAATTACAATCTAGACACCATATGCAACATGCAACCACATATCAAGCTGCCAAGTTAGAGCAAGCACCTGTGATGCTAGTGTAGGGGAAATGCGGTAATCAACTACAGAGCTACGTTCACTATCTTCATCTAGCCTTGCTGTTTCTTGAGAATCATGTCGGGAGGCTGACGCTGCATTCTTTAAATGAGGAGTAGTCCACTTGCCTGACTGCCTCATCATAAGTGATTGATGAGGGATACACAAGAACATTAGTTTTATGTAAGAACATGGTTAATACACAGATGTACTAGTATGTACCAAAAACAGAAAGGCATGTCATATTCAAAGGTCTAATGTGTAAGCTAACCAGATGCAATTTAACCTAATTGGAAGCAATACAAGCTAGACATCCGGCTGGAGTGGTGATCATGATCATCTAGGACCTGAGAGCCTGGTGGGAGGCGGGCTGCTTCGCCACCATCGCGGCTTTTTAGTTGGCTTCCAGGTGATGCCTGTCTTTGCTGGGCTTGTCACTGGCTCAGCCAGTGCCCTGACTAGCTATTTGTCTTCTGGTGCTCACGGGATGGTGGTTCATGTAAAAAATATCTTTCCTTATCTTAATAAAGACCGACTTCGGCCTTTTGAATACAAGCTAGACACCATATGGAACATGCAACCACATATGACACCGCAAAGTTAAAGCAAGCACCTGGGATGGTGGTTCATTGCGAGCGAGGCCATCAACTCCAGAGCTATGCTTACCATCTCCATCTGCTGACACTGCACCCTTTATAGCGCTTTAACGTGTCATGCTTACCCGCGTAGAAAGCTGGAGCAACTTCTCTCTTTTCTTTTCTGCTTCTCTCGAGGCAGACTCTGAAATACCCTTGCATAAAAACACAATAGTGAGAGTATGGGTGAAGTGTGTGCGGAACTAGTGCAGTGTAAAAGTAGCAGATAGCAGGTGGCTGAAAAATAAATGACAGGAGACATATGATAGCTCTACAACATTGCATGGCAAACAAAATTAGATTCTACTCCGTATGATTTTGTAATATATGAGCACAGGAAATGCAGGTACTCCTCCAGCACACCACCACATGTGGTCATATCAAGATAACAGTCGACTGAAAATAAATAGGTCAATCAATTTTTTTAATGAACCGTTCGATCTATAAGGAACGGGCAGATGGCCTTCATCTACCTCCCGCCAGTCACCGTTGACGATATTTCTCGAACCGCCAGCGACCACCGGCCCAAACCCCTGCCTCCGCCACCCCGCCCTCCCCTCGACCTCACACCACCACCGTTCTTGGCAGCGCCCCCAGGCCATCCCTTTAATCCCGGTCGACCTCCAGACCGGGCGCCAGTATCTCTAGGCTCCACACACCCCTAAGATAAACAACGAGGTGTTGCTTCCCCGGCGTAATAGGCGGACTAGCGCCTGTTACACCGGGGAATGCTTCCGTTAATTGGGAATCAACTGACCAAGAATTGAAATTCAGGGGGGCGACGGACCTCTAGCTAAGGTGAAATAGTATATGAGGAGAAACCTTGTGCATCGCGAGTTACTAGGAACACCTAGTATCAAGAAGAAGCGGTCAGCTAGTGTCTTGTGTGGGATGAATACCGTGCAAGCAGACACATAAGATTTGCACGAATAAGGGAAGAGGAGTACCTTTATTGGTTGCTAGTGTGGTCTCCTCCATATGTCGTGGCGATCTTCTTTTTTCTCCCGGGGGAACCGATGTTTTGGAGAACCGTGGATCCTTGGACAAACCCATGGCCAAATGGTTGACTGTGTTTCAGTGGTCGTATATCGGTGGAGGGGAAGCAGATCCGAGGCGGCGAAGGATGGCGTAGCAGGAACAGCTCCAGTGCGGTGGAGGGTGGCGAAGTTGGAGAGGTAACGGTGAGGCACAGGACGGCGTGGTTGAACTAGCTCGGGTACGGATGGCTCGGCCTCGGCTTCAACTACTAGCCGTGGAGGGCGTTGTGGTTGAGGTTGCGGTGGATGACAACGTCGGGGTATCGGCTCCGGCGTGATGGAGGAGGGCGGCAGTTGATGGGTGGGATGGGGTGGCGGACGGAGGACGGAGGACGTCGGGGTTTCGCGGCTGGTGGAGAGGTAGTTTTTGCGCCCACGGAGTACGAATGGGGAATCGAACGGGCGGGCGGGGGGAGGGGGAGAACCATGTTTCGGTCTGGGACATGCTTGTTTTTGGCTCTTTTGAACATAAGATGGGACGCGCTTGTTTGAAATTTGGGGAAAGTACAAACTTTGCCCCCCTCTTAAATTTTGGACCTACTACGGGTTAGGGGTAGGATGGTAATCCCAGGTGTCCCAAATAGTGGGCGGGAGCGATTTCGGCCGCGCGTAGGTGTGCTTAGGCGGCCATTGTGTATGAATGTTTTTCGGAGGCGGTTGCGTGGCGTCTAGATGAAGCTACAAACCTACCCCGGTTTAAACCTTTGGACGTCGGGCCGGTAGGTTTCACGGGTCGGAGTTATTAGAAAAGTAATTTCCTTGTACTACCAAACATTGGTCTCACGCGGTTTCAGGCGAGTAGAGGCTCTTTTGGCGCTTCGTTCGAAATTTTGAAACACAAGCATTCACGTTTAGAGTACTCTTGAACTTTGAGGATTGACCTAAATAGACAACGTTAAATTTGACCTTGTATGTTTGAAAACCTCATTAAATTATTCGCTTCTTTTTGAAATTTTGACATTGAAAATCCTATAACTATGATTATTTTGGAATGGAGGAGCTAAATTTGAATCTATTTTGTACACGACTACATATGCTATTATGTACAAAATCAGAGCAAAGATTGGTGCCCCCATAATTTAGGTATGATTTACAAATGCCATGATATCAAATCCAAATAATTGAATGGACTTCATATTGAATTCGATTTTTTTTAAACCACCTTAAGTTGAATTCAAATTCTATGCTAGTTCATAGGTAGCTATTTATAATGTTCATTGTGTAACTTTTGTATGTATAATGTGCTTTACACACACAACATGAACTATACTCAAGTTTATATTCGATTGCTAAAGCGATGCATTGTCTGGAGTTCAAAATACTAACTATGTGGATCAATTGTGTCGAATAATAACATAGGCATGCTCAAATTCGATAGAATCTAGATGTCTGATGGACCAATGACCGTTCCTTACGCGAATTGCAAATATCATGATCCCATCCTAATATTTGGATACAATTTATATCTTTAATCAATGTGTAAAGCAGTCTTTTACGTGTAGTTTCACTCTCCATCAGTGGTCTCTCACACATGCTCACACACTCTCTCCCGGGGTGTCTTTCTCGCACACATGCTCTCGATATAACCCTCCCTCCCTCTCGTAACTTTTTACGACTGTTTTCACTAACCTTTATCACAAGCACTCTTCCTCTCGCAAGCATACACATGCACAATCCCCATCGACCCTTTCTATATACATAGGCCTGCCTGCGTGTCTCCTGTATGCACATTATCTTTAGGCCTATCTCTCACGCATTGTCTCACACCTCTCTTCCTAATCGACGAGTATGATTCTAGCAGAGCATTCTGTAGGATGCCCCTTAAAGTTAGGTTGGATGAATAGTAATATCAGAGATAAAGGGGTTACCTTAGTCCGAGAACCTAGGGTTACAAATCCTAGCCGGCTTTGTCTGTGGACACAGAGTCCTTCACAATTATGTTATCTTTGTCTTGTACGACTAGTCATCCATGGGTCTCCCTAAATGCGTCACGGGCCGACCAATGTGGCGGAGGATGGAACCGAACGAAGGGCCTCACCTCGACCCACCGGACCTCACGCGGTGACACACCCTCTGCCCCCACGTCTTGTTATCTTCTCACACCCACACATACCAACACAGACACCACACACAAAAATTATATTCTCCTGGTGCCTATATCCACTCCCCCTTGCATATACACACTCAAGGGAATCTCTCACCATGACGTCACATTCGTCTCTCTCTCTAGACCACTCTCATTTCTCGTGCTATCTCTCCCACCCCCACCCCACCCCCCCCCCCCCCCCCCGCCGGCCCCTCTATCCATGCTTCTCTCGAATACGTAGTACACACACATACCTCTCTAGGCCCTGCCAAATGCATCAACTACACATTCACACATGTTACATCACATACCCCATTGATCTAAAAAGCCCTCTCTTCATGTTTATTTCGCATACAACATTCCTTTTGAATAAAGTGTGGCCAAAAAATTATTTTAGAATTTCTACATATATACAACATTACAAAGTTATATGGAGGAGTATGAACGCTAATTTGCATTGCATGGTGCCCACAATGATATTTATTCCGCACTTTGAATTTGTATATTTTTATACTATATATAAAGTTAGTCATAATAAAGAGAAACGAAGAGCATCTCTCTCTCCATCGCATACCCCCCCCCCTCTATGCCCCTTTCACGCACGCACACAAACTATCTCCAGGTCCTCTAAAAGTAAGCCCCCAGCACATTCACACATGTTTCATTTTTCTCTCGCGATATATACAATGACGATCATTGTATTTGAAGCGAAAGCACGATACGTACATTGGACTTCAGAATCCACTCATTACGGTCACCATTTACGTGTTGTGGTTATTATACAGTCACGGGCTCACCATACAACTTTGTATTTTCTCAAGACACGACTAGTTGACCAGTTAAACGCTCCACGTGGCACTTCTAGTGTTGCATCACATTGTCTCACTACCATTGGGCCCACCTGTCGGCTTGTATCTACTCTACATCTACACTCTTATAAAATATAAAATACACTCTTATAAAAACAGAGTTGGTGATGATGGTGTGTCTGCCATCATGCAATATAGGCCGTCTGATTTATATCTGATGGATAGGAAAGAAACTATGACAATTTTGCAAAAAGGAACCCACACACCTCTCTACATTTGCAAATAAGGCCTTCCCTCGTTCATCCTTTTTCTCTCACAAGATAAACTAGTCATACAAATGCATCTTGATGTTACGTGCAACACACGGGCATCTTGCTAGTAAGAATGAAAACAAACGACAAAAAAATATTGGACGGTGGTTCGAAGTCATGACTGTGGGCACAGCAGACAAGGTGGCCTTGTATTGGTATGCTGAGCCGTCTGTTTTAACACACATGAGCTGGTGTGGTGATTATACACACACGCACGCATGCACACAAATTGCATGCACGCCACACTCACACGAACACATGCACCCACGCACGCATGCAACACTCACACGTACACATGCAGCCACGCACACACACAACACTCACACGCACACACGCACGCATGCATGTACACACTAGTACACCACACGACCAACACACACTCTCACGCTCAAGTGCTCAACCTACACATGCATGCGCACACATCAGGCACTGACAGACACATACACAACCAGGCGATTCCCACGCACGGATTGGAGTCTTGTCGCGCCTGCATAAATTTGTGTTTATCTGACCTTTTCCCTATGCGAACTGACAGGTGGGACCCACAAGGAACGTGGTCAATTTAACTAGTCAACATGGTGCCACGCAGACTATTTGGCCGGTCAACAGAGTGCAATCCAATGCTGGACCGTGAGCAAGTGACCGTATAATCACCGCAAAACGTATATAGTGACCGTAATCAGCTTATTCTGAAGTTCGGTGAATGTATTACGCTTTTCTCTCTGTAGGCCCTCCAAAACTACATCTCTACGCGTTCTCGCATGTTACATCTAACAACTATGCAATACAGCACTACTACTACACTCTAACACAATAAATCATATGTGTTTTTAGTTTTACTAGATATCATATTGTTACTTAATTATTCAGTTTGCATACATTAAAATTTCCTTTGAAATGTATGGCCAGTATCATATACCGCGCGGGAAAAATCCTGCCCTTTCCTTTTAATCGGGTTTGTATCGATGGATCGTGCGAAACAGCAAAACTATAGTACTATACAGTACAAGTGACAGTTCACTGGACCATCGTGTCGTGTACTCCTCCGTCGTAAGAGTGGAGCGCTCGCTTTCATAAATCTTCTAGTCCCTTTCGCCGACATGTGGGACATCAAGCTACCGGGTCCACGTGTCATACTGGAATACAGTGCAGAGCAGCCGGGGTGAAGCACCCAGTCATGGCGCCAGCATAGTAATGAGCAATGAGGCGTCAAATCACAAAGCTGCACCTTTCACGCAGTTACGTTGGAGGGACGAAGTAATAATGCTAAAAAAGAAGTTGGAGGGATGAAGCAACCATCATTTCACTCGTTGCTAAATCCGCTTCTCCGTCATCTTCTTCAAGTTAGCCACATGTTGCTTCTGCCGTTGTTCTGCCTCATGTGGGACGCAGATCGGCTTGGTAAAGCATTGACACGTGGGACCGCATGTTAGCAAACCGCCAGGACAACGTCCTCTAAAATAAGAAACCTCCCCCGCCATCCGCATGGCAAAATCACCTCCTTTTTACTAATCTTGATTCTATAATTTTTTAGATCAATATAATTGAGATTTGTATAGATAGCACATAAGAACAAAACCAAGTGGTACGGTTAAGGGCATCCACAATGTGTAGCCAAATGTGAAAATAGCTTTTGGCATCGTGGGAACCATTGTGGACGGTGTTGCCAAAGACAAAAGGATGGAACCGAAGCTCCCTGATTGATTGATTGATTGATTGAAGGAATAGAAAAATGCAACGTCTCTCCTCTTTCTCCCGTGCTTGGATGCATGTACAGTATAGAGCACATAGTCTACTTCCCTGTCCCTTCTATCACAAATCACAAAGCAGAGAGGCGTAAAATCACAAAGCACAGACGAAGCAACCATCATTTCACTCTTCATTGACCCCGCTTCTCTATCGTCTTCTTCGAGAAACCATCTCACCGCACTTGCGAACAACTTATCGTGGTCTCCCTCAATGTTGTTCTCCGTCGAATGCACTTCGCCAAACCACAACGTTCGAGATATCATCGACGTCACCGCAATGGGGAAGGAAGTAAAATATAGTTATTACCTCCATTTTTTTGTACACAAGGCCAGTATATCAAAATTACAATTTGCAAAAGGTCACTAACACTAATCAAGGAAAAATTGATGGGGTTTGCCTCATACTACCAACCAAGGACATTAATATCCCCTGCATGCATGCGGAAGTGAGAAGGTTGGTTTGCATGGCGCTGTATTAATCAAGCGATGAGGATTGAGATGGTTAGCTCTTTGGGCTTTGGAGAAAAAATACGCATTAATTGACATGTGAAACGAGGATTTGTATGGATTAATCCCGTGAAGGAAAACCCCGCCTTTCTTTGGACAAAAAATTATAAGGTTGGCTATTGTACTAGTACTCTTTTCCATCTCCTCTCCATCTCTTTCTTCACATTTATTGTATTTAACTAGGAATGCGTATATAGCTAGGCTCTTGCATGAGAGCTCACTCCCCTTACTTTTTCACATCTCTCTCCTCCACATAGGCCCTATATAAATGGAAGGAGGGAGTACTACTATGAGCAATGCATACTCTAGTACAGATGTTGTCAGTACTCCACTAGTACTATTGGACAGAGAGCTTAAAAAAGTTACTATTGGACTGGCTATACGTGGCGAAATCCTAGTAGGAAGAGCATGCACGAGAACAAACATGTTCACGTGGTTGAAAACAAACTGGAAACCATCTCGAGTACAAATCTAGGAGTACATACGAATCTAACAATATTGATTGGGCGTTGTTGAATGTTGATACTTTTTTGATCAAATTGGAGATACTTTGACTACACATAAAACTTATATGTAACTAGAAAGGATAGGAGGGAGTGTATTGTACGTTCAAAACGAAACAAACATTGAATACCCATTATATATGATTTGCGGATGCTATGACCACCGGTTCAAAATTTTGAATCCGCCTTAGGTATCACACATGCCCCCACTCGTTCTCTCTCGATTTCATCTCAGGGTCCGGAGATCGATCGAAAGAGGACTAGGGTGGGTACAATGCGTTCATTTTGCTTATGAACATATAATATACTCCCTCTGGTCCCCATAGAACCCCCCCCCCCCCCCCCGCGGGTCATTTCTATCATAGAAACAGACCAAACCTTTATCTCCTTCCACGACACGCAATTGATCTCTGAACATCAATCGATCTCGTCAACATGTGTCCGGGCATGAACCGAATGGGATGTCAAAACTAAGATGCGAAGCGACACGTAGTGGAGGCAAAGAGAAACTTTAAACGAACCGTTTGTTTGTATGCATGTCGGACAAATTACAAAACATTGGAAATACAAGCATGGTCTAGGGACACATGCGAATGATACTCGATGGAATCTTCAAATGAGGCATGCGGGAGGATGGACTCGACCGGAGGGCGACATGATCGATGGAGAAGAGGGTTGGAGAGGAATGAGAATAAGCAAACGCCACATGATTATACTTGAACGGATCAAATAAACAATAAGTTGTCTTGCTTTGCCTACATAGTGAAAGGCCTAATGCACAACACGGAGCACTGACGCTCGAGTATGGCCGGGAAAACAGGGAAACCGACATGTGGGGCACACCTGTCGGGATGTTGTAGCGCAGACTAGTCCAATGGAGGAGCTGGCCCACGACCTCCTTGCCACCGGAAACCGTTCATGTGGGTCGTGGGGGCCAACAACGTGGTGCAGCTCCAGCACCGCCTCTGGACACGGCGACCGTGGTGAGTGACACGCTCATCATCGCTAGACACGGTCGGTTTCAGTGTGCCGAGTGTGGCGTTAGTGCTGTGGCATGACCAACAGTATGTTTGGTTTGTGCCCATGGTTGCCCCATCAAAGCATTGGGTAGCCAAAATTTTGGTTGAGGTTTTGGTTGCCCATGATTTGGCCGACATTGGCAAGAAAAATGAACTAGAGTTGGCTAGAGTTCATTGGCATGCCAAAAAATGGCAACCATCCAAACAAAGACCAATCTTTGGGTCATGACCAAAATTTTGGTAAGGTGCACTTTGGCCACAATCCAAACACACCCCAACACCCGGCTCGTCAAGGATGCACGGGGCGCCGGGACGCGTCCGCGGACTGGTGTAGCACGGCCAACTGCATCCTCAGGACCTGAGACCATGTCGGGTCGTCTTGATTTTTCAATGACATGCGTCGATCACATGTGAGCAAAGGGCATCTCCAACATTGCGACGACCGCAGCTGACTACCCTGGCACACCAAAAACCCTCATCCCTCGCGTCGTTGCGCGGTGCGTTCCCAGCCGGCGCCAGCTACCCACATTCATGTCGTTCGTCCATATCTCGTCGTTAAGAGGCTCAGTGCCCGAGGAACCAACTCCGGCGACTTAATGATGCACCAGGAAACTTGGCCTCACCGGAATGAGCTACTTAAAGCGGAAACGCCCAGCTAACCTCCACACCATAGTGCATCGTCCTCCTACCTGGCACCACATCCGCCATGACCGCAAGCGCGAACGCTCTGTGGGAGAGCTTGTCTTCGGGGGTGAAGCTCGAGGTCGCTGCCCTCGCTCAAGTCGCCTCTCGCGACACAATAGTGGCGTAGCCGAGCGCGGACGCGACCGCACAAGCGGTGGCCACGCTGGCGGCCGGTGATGGGAGCACCGTCAGCCACGCGTCCTACTTGCTGCCGTCCAACGTACGGCACCGCTGAGGTCGGGGACTCCTCCGAGGATGAGTAGGGCATGGGAGGCGGCAGGGCATGGTGTGCCAACTGGCTGGTCCGTATCCCGTGTTCTACTCTTCCTCACCGGAGACTGCACCTTCACTTCACGGGTCTTGAACCCCGCCCCCGTACATAGAGATCGCAGATGGAGGACGTCGGTCGCCGCCGTAGAATAGGTTTAGGGTCGGGTTTCTTTTATTTTTCTGTCCTATAAAAGTTTGAAATGTAATGAAAATCTCCCGTATTTGCATTAATCTCGGCCGGTGTATATGAACTACCACAACAATATAGTATATTGTAGGAGTACTAGCAAGATGCCCGTGCGTTGCACGGAAGATCAAGATCTTGTGGGAGAAAAGGATGAATGAGGGAAGGCCTTATCTGCAAATTTGGAGAGGAGTGCGGGTAAATTGTCATAGTTTCCTTCCTATTCATTAGATATAGATCGGACGGCCTATATTGCAGGATGACAGGCACACCAGCATCACCAACTCTGCTTTTTATTGAACCGAGACAAAGCTAACATGCGAAGTAAAATAAACACATAGGGTCTATACATACACAATTTATCTTAGGCACTCCAATAGTACGTCCACTACACATTCACGCATTTCACATCTTTCTACATCTACGGGAACCTACAAAAGGGTTAACGTAAATTGCCTCTCTCTCTCCTCCCCTGATTTTCATGGTGGTGGGCCCCTCCCTCCCCCCAATCTACAATCAATAGCTCACACGTTTCACATTACGTTAATTACATAACTGGGATTACATAGGTGTAGCATTACTCGTCCTAAAAAACCCAACTAAGCCAACCTCCCAGCATATCGCATGGGAAAAGACCCGGCCGCGCCGTTTTAGTCGGGATTACCAGATTACTAGTAGTAGTACCGATGGATCGCTTGAAGCAACAAGTTTTTTTGAGGGGGCAAAGCACCTAGTTTAAAAGGAAAAAAAAGGCGGTACACTCACAGCACCCCTGTCGCGGTCGCATTGCACCCCACACATGTTTGGTCCTGCACACGGCTCACGCAAACGGAACGCACTTCGGCTTGTCTCTTCACTGACACGTGGGACTGCACTTGGAGAAACCGACCATGCGCCAAACTCCCCCCGCCCACCGCGCGAAAATCCTCCACCCCCACCCACCCAAAAATTCCCCCCAAATCCTAGATTCAATCGCCCTTCGGCCAACTAGCCAGTAATATTCCCCAAACCCCCCTCCCCCCGTCCCCCTTCACTTCATTCGCTCTGCCAAAGCCGCCCTCCCCGCCGTGCCGATACGTCGGCACCGCGGTTCATCGAGGGGGACGCACGATGATCCTCTCGCTCCCACAGTATGCTCTCGTAGACTGTTGTCCTCTAGCCGCGCCGCCACCGCTGGCAACGTTCTTGTGGAGGCACACGGCGGTCAGCGCCACCACCGCTAGCGACGTTCGTGTGGAGACGCACGACGGTCAGCTTCTCTCACGGTACGCGCATTCTAGACTGAGGCCCCGTGCATGTCGGTGTAGCGCTGAATGTTAGCTGATAGGAGCTGTTAATCTAACTGTTTGCCGAAGTAGTTTACAATCAATATGCTCTGCTTAAGAAGCTTCCTTGCGCTGTTCTGCGCTCAATCTGCTTAGCTGAGATGGCATGCCAAGGCCAATTAGTTGCTAAAATATCCTGCCATATATTTATTGTGACGTGGATTGCCATGGTCTAGTAGCCAATCTGTTAGGTGAAATAGCTCTACACCGTTTTATACTCGATCTTTGTTGCTGTGATGGCCTTCGATAGTTCGATGGTTGTGTGCTCAGCCTCGTTGACTGTTGAAACAACCTGCCATAATTTAGCACTCAAATCTGTTTGCTGAATTAGCTTTACATATATTTCGTTACTTAGATCTGCTCGTCCAAATATCTTGCCATAGCTTTAAACATCGACCTAGTATTTTTTCTAGACTTCATAAAAAAGCATATACGTTTTTCCTGTAATATCTAGTAGAAGAATTAATTTGTATGTCTAAAATATGGACAGGACTTGGATAACTTCTGCTCGAAGATTCTCCGCTGCATATGTCGAGGGGGTTGAAAACTTCATGAACTTTATTAGAGCTGAGTACGGTGGTCCGAAATCAGATGTGCTCTGCCCGTGTAGCAGTTGTATGACTTTAGTTACAAGACCCCAGTCAACTATGCAAAATCATCTACACTTGTATGGGATGTCGGTCACATATACTAGGTGGGTTCATCATGGTGAAGCTGTGAACGTCAATGTTATTGACTACATGGAAGCAGCAGATCACCATCTTGATCTGCCTGATGCTCAGGTGGAAGAGGAGGAGGAGGAGGTGGTGGCGGAGCCAGTGAGTTTGACCAACATTGAAACAATGCTACAAAATGCTCGTGCATTCTGTGAACTTTCACCTGCAGAAGAAAAATGGTGAGCCCGCATGTTGGAACAATGCAACGTGGCTGTCACCCAGGAAATAAGCTGTCAGTATTCTCAGCTATGGTCACCTTTCTTCAGGTGAAGACATCTGAGCGGATGACCAACAAATCATTTGATGCGATGTTGGTTGCTTTCCGCAAAGCTTTCCCAGATGTGTCTGAGCTGCCACACACCTAGAGTAAAATGAAGAATTTCCTTCGTGCAGTTGGAATTGGATATGATATTATCCATGTCTGTAAGAATAATTGTGTTCTGTTCTAGAAGGATTATGCCAACTTAAGTGAATGCCCGAAATGCAAATCATCAAGATGGAAAGATGGCGATGCTGTGAAGAGGATTCCTCATAATGTTCTGAGACATTTTCCAATTACACCAACATTGTAGAGGTTGTTTCATGATGCTGAAACAAGATAGGATGTACTGTGGCATTCTAGGAACCAGGAGTACAGAGATCAGAATGTAATGAGCCACCCATCACATGGTAGTGAGTGGAAAAGCTTCAATCAGAAACACGAAAAGTTTGCTGCTGACCCGAGAAACATTAGACTTGGCTTAGCTTCAGATGGATTTAACCCATTTGGCCACCAGAGCACCACATATAGCATGGGGCCAGTGCTTGTTATCCCTTACAACATGCCTCCAAATGTCTGCACCAAAGAATCAAACTACATGATGTCCTTGCTCATCCCAGGTCCAAAAAGTCCTGGAAAGGATTTTGATTTGTTCATGGAGCCTCTTATGGAGGAACTTCAATAGCTATGGAGGGGTGTTCTCACTCGAGACCTATATAGCAGCCCACCAGCTGATTTCTTTCTGCGTGTTGTTATAATTTGGTGCATCCATGATTATCCGGCTTTGGGCACTATGTCAGGGAAAACGACACATGGTTACAATGCATGTGTTCGCTGTGACAGGAATCCGCTGTCATACACAATACTTAGCAAGATCTGTTCCATTGGACACCGTCGTTTCCTTGCCAAGGACAAGTCACATCCTAGAAAATATCGAAGACATGTGTTCAATGCAAAGCATGAAAACCGTGATGCGCCAAAGAGGCTCACCGCCGATGAGTTGCAAGTGGAATTAGAGAAGGTCAGGCATATTACACCAGGAAACCATCCTGGTAATGGTAGAGGGAAAAGGATGTGTGGCAGGGTAGAAGAGAGATTATTGTTTACCCGTAGGTCCACTTTGTGGGACTTGGAGTATTTGAAAGATTTGGATCTGCGGCATAATCTTGATGTGATGCACATCGAGAAAAATATATGTGACAGCATTATCGGCACACTTCTTAATATTGAAGGAAAGACGAAAGATACCTTAAAATCTAGGATTGATTTGACACACCTGGGTCCCAGACAGGATTTGCAGGTGCAAGATGAAGGTAAACCACGGGATATGGCACCAGTTGTGTATGTCTTGGACAAGGTAAAAAGAAAATAATTATGCGAGGTCCTATCACGTGTGAGATTCCCACATGGATTTGCTTCCAACCCTGAAAGGAGAGTCAATGCAGATGGAAACAAGGTATAAGGGTTGAAAACTCATGACTGCCACATCCTACTTCAAAGGGTTTTACTTGTTATCCTTAGAGGATTGGGTTGCCCTGACTTATACAGAGTAGTTGTAGAGTTGGGACAATTCTTCAGGGAACTCTATAGTAGAAATATCAGGATAGATGCTTTGAAGCGTCTTAGAGACAAGATACCAACTATCCTATGCGACCTTGAGAAGATAAATCCTCCAGCCTTCTTTGATGTGATGGTGCATTTGGTTGTTCATCTACCTGATGAGGCACTACTTAGAGGTCCAGTACAGTATGGCTGGATGTACCCTATTGAAAGGCGGCTAGGCACTTTCAAGGGCTATGTTAGGAACAGAGCTAGACCCGAGGGTTCCATTGCAGAGGCCTACGTTGCTACAGAAGCGTTGACATTCTGCTCAAAATACATTGAAATAGCTGATCAGCTTAGCAAAGAGGTGGATGAAGACAATCCCGGGCTCAATGTTTTTGATTATTCTATTCGAGTTACAGGGAAGAGTCGACAGTAGGACAAATCTAAAGATTTGGACAAAATGGTTTGGTATGTGTTGAATAACTATCCTGAGATACTACCTTATATCAAGTAAGGGCTAAGTACTGCAGCTTATACATCATAATCTACTAAACTTACAGCACATTCTTATATATTTAGATGTTTGACGCGATCACCATGTTGTGCAGCATCTACAAAAAGGAGTCACTGCCGCAAAATCCAAGAAACATTGACAAACTGGTTATGGTAGGATTTGCGAAATGGTTCAAGAGCCATGTAAGCTTTTGAATTGCACTGTCAGTTTTTTTAATATATTGAGTACATCAGATGATTGGCTTGTCTATTTTCTAACCATAGGTTAAGAAGATGCGGGAGGATGGGCAGGCAGTTGATGATGCCCTTTACTCACTAGCAATGGGTACTGATACTCAGGTAAGACATTATGAATCTTGGGTTGTTGGAGATGTGCGCTACAATACCCTTGCACGAGACGAAGGCAGGAAGACACAAAACAGTGCCATCATGAGCACGGATACGTATGACAAAGAGACAACTGAAATGTATGCTAACATAACAGACATTGTTCAGTTGCAGTATATCTCCAGTTTCAAGGATCATCGGTGTGTGGTTTTGTTGTGCTATTGTAGGTATAACCTGTTTTCCAGGATCGCAAAACCCAGAGCTGGTGATTATTTCAAATCCATCAATGTCAAGGCGGCGTACCAGACCAACGAGCCTTTTATTTTGGCAAATCAAGCAACACAGATATTTTTCTTGGAAGACACATTTGCATGTAGCGATGACTGGAGAGTATTGCAAAGGTTTGAGCAGAGGAATTCGTTTAGTGAAGTTGCACAACAAGATGATGCTTACACTGCTCCTGATGTACAGGATAACATAGATGTTCCTAATATATTTGAGAACCATCACGTCAATGACGTCGCTGAAAAGATTGTCTGTCGTGCTGTGGACATACAAGAGTTGATCAAGAAGAAGCCAACGTTCGAGGACGTTGAGGACGAAGAAGAAGATGACACCGTGGGGAATTACGATTCAGACTGATACACATGGCGAAGATGTTGACGCTACTGCTGCGGATGATGATTACATTGCGTTTGTCGTATTTGCCTGTCAGAAGACGTTTTTTAATCTACTATGTGAAATTGTGTTTGCTATGACAACTGAAACCTGATGAACATGTTGTTTACTATTTTCCTGTGAGAACATCACTTGATATGTATGCTGATTTGTGTTTGGTGATTGTATGATGACTAAAACATGATGAGATTGTTGTTTAGTTGTACTCAAATTTGGCTGTGAAACTTGAATTTGATGACATAGTTTGCTGTTGGACTGCAATTTGCTTGACGTCTTTGAATGAGAACAAAGCTGACCCGACAGGGTCTCTGCTAATTTATTTATTTATTACCCAAAGGGCCTCTGCTATTTATTTATTTATGAGCAAAAGGGGATACCCCCTGATTTCCGTTAATAGAAATCATTAGATGTTCACAACACTACGCCCAGCTTGCTATACAGGGGAAGCATAATATCTCACCCAAAACTAACAAATCCTACATCCAGCTGTATCCATCCTTCAACACATAACCAAGAAACCTTCGGAAATCATCTACCTCAACCTTCGAAAAGCATCCGTTATACAAGTTATGGCGATACTCCCGAACTCCCGCCCCAGTACAGGGTGGCGTCGAGGTTATCTCACCAATGAACTGCATAAAAGAGATTTTCGATGTCGGCATACTAAACTCAGGTATTCCAGAACTGCAATGATAAAATTATGACGACAACACCTCGGAGCTCAACTCCTCGGGACACTTCCACTAAACCCCTGACAGGAGGCACCAAGACAATGTTCTCATCATAAAACCATCGGAACGATTCCAAGATACCCGCGTGATCCTAAAAAAAATTTAGTGAAATTTGAGAAGAGAAGAGCCAAAACTCTACGTCAGGATGCCTTACCAGAGCGATGAGGAGACTAAGAAGTAAAAAGAATTCCTAAAGTCTCCGATATATAATTCCTAAAAGACTCAAAACATTTTTCTAGACACAACTCGGCCGCTAAAAACGATCAAGCAATGGGGCTCCTAAGGTCGGGGAAGGCTCTGATACCAACTTGTAACACCCTCGATGCGACTATATCTCCCACGTGTCGAGGCACGACTTAGAGGCATAATCGCATTGAAGGCATATGTCGCAAGTGAGGTAATCTTCACACAACCCATGTAATATAATAAGGGAAAGAGATTACATAGTTGGCTTACAATCGCCACTTCACACAATTACATGAATAAAGCATTACAACAACCAAATACAATCAGGGCCCGACTACGGAGCCAAAATAAAAGAAGAACCCCAAATGCGACAAAGGTCCCCGATCGACCCCAACTGGGCTCCACTACTGATCAACTAGAATGAAACACCACAAAGGACAAGATCTTCATAGAGCTCCTCCTGAGCTTGGTTGCGTCAACTGCACGGTCTCATCGGCACCTGCAAGCTGGTTTTGGAAGTATCTGTGAGCCACGGGGACTCAGCAATCTCGCACCCTCGCGATCAAGACTATTTAAGCTTATGGGTAAGGTAAAAGGTATGAGGTGGAGCTGCAGCAAGCGACTAGCATATATGGTGGCTAACATACGCAAAAGAGAGCGAGAAGAGAAGGCAAAGCACGGTCGATAAAAGTATGATCAAGAAGTGATCCTATAACAACCTACGTCAAGCATAACTCCAACAACCGTGTTCGCTTCCCGGACCCTGCCGGAAAGAGACCATCACGGTTACACACGCGGTTGATTCATTTTAATTAAGGTCGACTTTAGGTTTTCTACAACCGGACGTTAACAAATTCCCATCTTCCCATAACCGCGGGCACGGCTTTCGAAAGTTCTAATCCCTGCAGGGGTGTCCCAACTTAGCCCATCACAAGATCTCACGGTCAACGAAGGAATAGACCTCCATCCGAGACATTCCGATCAGACTCGGTATCCCGGTACAACAAGACATTTCGACAGGGTAAAACTAAACCAGCAACACCGCCCGAATGTGCCAACAAATCCCGATAGGAGCTGCACATATCTCTTTCTCAGGGCACACTCAGATTGTCCTAGGTACGGGTAGGCCAGCCCAGAGTTGCCCCTGGTGGCCACCGGTAGCTGACAGGTTGGACCAACACTCAGAGGAGCACTAGCCCGGGGGGGTTAAAATAATGATGACCCTTGAGTCGGCCGACTCAAGGGAAAGAAAAGGCTAGGTGGCGAATGGTAAAACCAATGTTGGGCATTGCTGGAAGAGCTTTACTTAAGGCGAACTGTCAAGGGGTTCCCATTATAGCCCAACCGCGTAAGGGACGCAAAATCCGGGAACATAACACTGATATGACGGATACTAGGGCGACAAGAGTGGAACAAAACACCAGGCATAAGGCCGAGCCTTCCACCCTTTACCAAGTATATAGATGCATTAATTAAATAAGATATATAGTGATATCCCAACAAGTAAACATGTTCCAACAAGGAACAACATCTCCATGTTCCAACAAGGAACAAACTTCAATCTTCACCTGCAACTAACAACGCTATAAGAGGGGCTGAGCAAAGCGGTAACATAGCCAATCAACGGTTTGCTAGCACAAGGTGGGTTAGAGGCTTGGTTCAACAATATGGGAGGCATGGTAAGCAAGTGGTAGGTATCGCAGCATAGGCATAGAAAAAGAGCGAGCAACTAGCAAGCAAAGATAGAAGTGATTTCGAGGGTATGATCATCTTGCCTGAAATCCCGCAAGGAAGAAGAACGAGTCCATGAAGAAGACAAACGGACGTAGACGAACGGGTCCTCACAAACGCGACGTTAACGGAACCAACCCGAAGAAGCAAACACCGGAAAAGAAGCACACCACATAGTAAACAACCAACACAAGAACATGGTATGATATGCGGGATGCGGTATGCGATGCATATGCATGATTCGACAAGGAATGCATGAACCTGGCCTAAACTTGGGAATCCAAGTGTGCCACTGGAAAGGTGAGATGAAATCACTTGAAAACGATATAAAGAACGCCGGAATCGGAGTTACGGTTTGGAAATGGCAAGCGATTCAAAAATGACACCGGTCTGCGATTTACAGCAAGTAGGCATCTAAATGCAACGAAATGAACATGCTACAGCAACCAAACATGACAAAAAAATACATGGCAGGGGTGAATTCAAGATGTTTAACAAAAGTATAGCACTGAGCTACGGCCAATTCATCCCTTAACAGGTTCAAACAAGCATGGCAAAAATGCATATGGCAAACATATCTCAGACTTAGTGAAATCAACACTTGTCTGGAATTTCAGATCAGGTAGCCCTCTTTGGAGCAACAAAACTACATGCTACAGGATCTGAACATGGCAAAGTAAAGCATGGCATGGAGCTACTCAAAGAGCTTACCAAAAGTCCCTTAGTGACCTTGAGCCAAAAGGGATCGGAAAATACAATTGCAAGCATGTGAACATAGCAAAAACATAATCAGTTTTCATACTTAGTGAAAACTGGAGCAAGCTGAAATATAACTCAAGTAGGCATGTTTACGAGGTCGATGCACTCACTACGGTGCAAGTCATGGCAAGACAAGCATACATCCATCAAGAAGGCACAAAATTCAAGCTAGACATGGCAAGAACAATAGCATAGCATGCACGGATCAACTACAACATCACCGGCAAAATTGCAAACAAGTTGACAATCTGCCCAGATTCACAAAGTAGCAAAAGTAGAGCTCGATTGACTCAAGCTAGGGTGCTCCATAATTGCAAACAAATACATGGATGGATAGAGCACTACAATATTAACAAAACATCCTTACTGATCATCCTCAAAAGAGGCACGGATCACTAGGAAACAACATGAACATATGGCATCATGAGATAAACAGCTCCAGGACTTAGTGAAAATACTAAGTCCCTGAAAACAGAATTAGCAAGTGCACCACTTTGCAAGCTTGCACTAGTCACCACACACATCACAAAAATACATGGGTTGCACCTCTGGAAAGATGACAAAACCCTTAACAAAACATATGTAGAGCATCAGGGCAAAGCATGCACACATTAATCATGGCAAAAATGACAAAAGTGCTAAACAGAGTAGCAGATCTGACAATTAACTCAAGTAGCCCTCTTCTAACAGCATTTCGGACATCAAGATGAGCTCAAATGAAAATGATGCAATGGAATGAAATGATGTACTCACTGAGATGAACATTTTGATATGCTATATGAATGAATCGGAGCTACGGATGCAAAGTTACGGAGCTACGAACAGAGGCACTTGGATCTGGGAATTTCGGGACTTGGTGAAAATTATACCTCCGGAAAAAGTCAAACCGGGACGAAGTGGTACGGGACGGAGGGATCCGGATCTGGACGGGGCGTTTGGATCGGGGGAGTGGTGGATCTGATCCCGCTTCGTGGATCTCGCCGGAGAAGTTCGCCGGAGACGGGAGAGACGGCCGGAGAGGAGGAAGAAGGTGACGCGGAGGCCGGAGGATGACGCCGGCGAGGCAGCGGCGAAGGACGTCGGCGAGCGAGGTGGCGGTGCACGTCGACTGAGGCGGCCGGCGGCGAGGAGGCGTGGCGGCGCGGCGGCGCATGGCGGCAGGCGGCGAGGCGGCGCAGGCGCGGGGAGGCGAGCCCCGGGCGGCGGCGGCGAGCATGGCGAGGCAGCGGTGGGCGGCGCCGGCGACGAACGGCGGGCGGAGGCGCGGGGGCGCACAGGCGGTTGGTGGCGACTGGCGCCAGGCGGCGGCGGATCTGGGCCCGCGCGGGCCGGCCTCGGGCCCCGCGGGCCGGCGGCGGCGGGAGGAGAGAGGGTGCGGGCGCTGGATGAGGTGGCGGCGGCTGAGTGGCTGAAGGTGGCGGCGGCGGTGACGTGGCCCGCTCTCATTGGCCGGGGGTAGGTGGCCGGGCGGTGGACATGTCCGGGCGGCACGGGAAGAAACGTCCGGCTGCGCGCGGAGGAGGAGGTTAGGGTTCATCTGCGCGAAAATTCCGAGAGGGACACATATTTATAGATAGAGGGAGCTAGGAGAGTCCAAATGAGGTGCGGTTTTCGGCCACGCGATCGTGATCGAATGCTCTAGATGATGGAGCAGAGTTAGGTGGGTTTTGGGCCAAATTGGAGGGGTGTTGGGCTGCAACACACACGAGGCCTTTTCGGTCCCTCAGTTGGCCGTTGGAGTATCAAACGAAGTCCAAATGATACGAAACTTGACAGGCGGTCTACCGGTACTAAACCAAGGCCGCTTGGCAAGTCTCAGTCCAATCCGGAAATGTTTAATCCCCACACATGAAAGAAAGGTAGAAACGACCACCGGAGGAGAATGGAGCGCCGGATTGCAAAACGGACAACGGGAAAAATGCTCGGATGCATGAGACGAACACGTATGCAAATGAAATGCACATGATGACATGATATGCAATGCATGACACGCAAGCAATGACAAGGCAACAACAGCGAATAACTGCACGACACCTGGCACATCGGTCACGGGGCGTTACACCATAGCACCATATATAGTCATAGTCTAGGTTTGGATTCGAACCAGCTACAGGAGCACGTCTCTCTTTTTTCTAAAACTCATCAACATCTCTTTACTGGTACACTAGCTTGTTCTCTACGCCTTCTCAAGTCTTTGATTCCTCCACCTGACATATGGGACCCACCGGAAGGGCCTCTATATTTCATGAAAAAAACGTGCCCCCCCCCCGCTGACAGGTCGGACCCACCAGCTATCTTCGCACGCAAGGAAGTGCCTCCTTATTACGCACACAAAAATGAATACTCCCCCTGCCATCTGGAACCCAGCATAGTGGGAGGCTGACTTTTGGGCCTACCAAGTTAACGGGGACGGAGGGCTTTGTCAACTTAGTCAATATGAACGATTCTAGCTCCAGTTATCGTGGTGCTTCTTCAACCTCTGGTCTTCTTGCTCCAGCCGCCCAAACCAGCGCCGGTCGTGCCTCGTGCTCCTGCCTCCCGTGGCTGGCTATGATGCCGCAGAGGCCTCACCACCCCCTACTACTCCGACCGCTAGCTAGGGCATCCCTCTACTCACCCACACACCCTGTTATTCTACGGCAATGGCAGCCCCACACCACAGTCGAACCAGTGAACCCATGTACTCCTCTCCGCATGGGCATCCACTGCCGTGTCTTCCCCGGCTCCGCGTCGTCCCCTTCCTAGGCCTCGCCGTCGTCCACTGCCTTGGTGCTCTCGGCGCGGCGTGGTCAATGTGGTCAAAGACCGACTTCCATCGGAAGAGCACTGTACGTGAAGAGGCTGACAACTGGGTCCACGGCCGCAGGTGGGTTCACGGCCACAGCCCAGTTTTTGTGATTTGCCAAGTAAGTTGCTTTGTCAGGCCTGTTGGGCTGCAAAGCTTTCAAGACGAGGAGAGCTTCATTCAGCTGGCCGAGAAAATGGCATATCAGTAATGAGAAATGGGCTGTACATTTTTAAAACACATCAAACCGGCAATTAGTTTCAAATTTATTTATTTTTCATTTCGAGATTTTAAATTGCATTGATTTTTATGCATGGACAATTTTTTGGATTTTATATTGATATACATTTATTTTTTAAATCAGTTTGAATGTGACTCCAAATTTCGGGATTAAAAACAGTTCGGACCACACCGAAATATGCAAAATTTCGTACAATTTTTAACCATGGCCACAATATGGGCTGTAATGCTAACAAAAAGAATATGGGCTCCAAAAAAACCTTAAGCATTAGCAAATGGGCTGTAAATTATTAGAAATAATGGCAGATGGGTTGTATGTTGTTTTCCACAGATTTGAGGCTTTCCTAAAAAAAAGGTTGACGCACAAGTAGTGACTGTTGGATGTCCATCCAACGGCCGTCGTGCTTCTTCAATCTCTGCTCTTCCTGCTCCAGCCGCTCAAACAAGCACCGGTGGGACTGCCTATTCCTTCCTCCCCGCGGCCGGCTGTGCTGCCGCGCAGGCCTCACCGCCCCACCGTACTCTCATCGCTGGCCTAGCCATCCCTCTACTCACCCACACCTGTTGTTATTCTCCGGCAACGGCAGATGAACCAGTAAACCCTCGTACAGTCGTACTCCCCTCCGCGTGGGAAACAAATACCGAGTCTTCCCTGCCTCCATGTCATTCCCTTCCTAGGCCTCGTCGTCGTCCACCACCCTGGTGCTCTCGACGCGGCCTGGTGAACGTGGTCAATGACCGACATGCATCTGAAGTGGACTGTACATGGAGAGGCTGACAGCTGGGTCACCGGCCGCACGGAAGGAAATGCCTCCTTATTACGAGCAAAATAATGATTCCTCCACCTGACATCTGGGACCCACCGAAAGGGCCTCTGTATTTCGTAAAAACAACGTTATCGCCACTGATAGCTCGGACCCACCAGCTATATCTTCACATGCAAGGAAGTGCCTCCTTATTACGCACAAAAAAATGAATACTGTAGGATCGAAAGTATGTCTAGACGGGGGTGATTAGACTACTTGACCAAATAAAAAATCTAGCCTTTTCCCAATTTTAGTTCTTGGCAGATTTTAGCTATCTTAGCACAAGTCAAGCAATCTCAACACAATTCAAGCAAGCATGCAAAAGAGTATATGAGCAGCGGAAAGTAAAGCATGCAACTTGTAAGAATGTAAAGGGAAGGGTTTGGAGGATTCAAACGCAATTGGAGACACAGATGTTTTTGTCATGGTTCCGATAGGTTGTGCTATCGTACATCCACGTTGATGGAGACTTCAACCCACGGAGGGTAACGGTTGCGCGAGTCCACGGAGGGCTCCACCCACGAAGGGTCCATGAAGAAGCAACCTTGTCTATTCCATCATGGCCGTCGCCCATGAAGGACTTGCCTTACTAGCGGTAGATCTTCACGAAGTAGGCGATCTCCTTGCCCTTACAAACTCCTTGGTTCAACTCCACAATCTTGTCGGACGCTCCAAAGTGACACCTAGCCAATCTAGGAGACACCACTCTCCAAGAAGTAACAAATGGTGTGTTGATGATGAACTCCTTGCTCTTGTGCTTCAAATGATAGTCTCCCCAACACTCAACTCTCTCTCTCTCACAGGATTTGGATTTGGTGGAAAGAAGATTTGAGTGGAAAGCAACTTGGGGAAGGCTAGAGATTAAGATTCATATGGTTGGAATGGAATATCTTGACCTCAACACAAGTGTAGGTGGTTCTCTCTCAGAAAATGTGTATTGGAAGTGTAGGTATGTTCGATGGCTCTCTCCATGAATGAAGAGTGGGTGGAGGGGTATATATAGCCTCCACACAGAATCTAACCGTTACACACAATTTACCAAACTCAGTGGGACCGAATGGTTAAACTCGGTCGGACCGATTCAGCAAACCTAGTGACCATTAGGATTTTCGGTGGGACTGAGATGCAACTCGGTAGGACCGATATGGTTAGGGTTAGGGCATAACATAATCTCGGTGTGACCGATTACACAAACTCGGTGGGACCAATTTTGGTAATAAGCTAACCAGAGAGTTGGTCAGGTAAACTCAGTGGGACCAATTCGCTCATCTCGGTGAGACCGAAATGTTACAAAAGGGAAACAGAGAGTTTACATTGCAATCTCGGTGGGACCAATCGCTCATCTCGGTAAGACCGAAACGTTACGAAGGGAAACAGAGAGATTACAATCCCATCTCGGTGAGACCGAGATCCCTATCGGTGAGACCGATTTGCCTAGGGTTTGTGGCAGTGGCTATGCCATTTGAAACTCGGTGGCGCCGGATAGAAAGAATTGGTGGGGCCGAGTTTGACTTTTGGTTTAGGTCATATGTGGATGTGGGAGAGTAGTTGAGGATTTTGGAGCATATCACTAAGCACTTTGAGCAAGCAAGCCATTAAGCAACACCTCATCCCTCCTTGATAGTATTGGCTTTTCCTATAGACTCGATGTGATCTTGGATCACTAAAATATAAAATGTAGAGTCTTGATTTCGAAGCTTGAGCCAAACTTTTTGTCCTTAGAATTTTGAGGGATCCACTTTCCTCATCCATGCCATGCCATTCATTGAGCTTTTCCTGAAATATTAATCTTGGAATAATGTTAGCTCAATGAGCTATATGTTGTTAGGAATTACCAAAACCACCTGGGGATAGTTGCACTTTCAATCTCCCCCTTTTTGGTAATTGATGACAACATATAGATCAAAACTTCGACAAATGATAATAAGAGTGAAAGATATTGTCGCTTTGAGAAGTATGTGAAAAGCAAGAGCTCCCCCTAAATTTATGCATATCTTAAGATTTGCTTTGGACTGCAAATGCACAATGAGTTAGGATCATGGGTTACTATTCCATGTCACATACATCTTGGTGGAGCGCTCAAAATGATAAGAATTAAATACATGCACTCATCACCAAGCAAAGTGAATGATCATATAAGAATAAGTAAGATAATATCATCTAACAAGCATAAGTGTAGCTTATGATCAACCACATGATCATCAATGTCTCACAGATAATAGCGTAGTATCTCAAGCAATCAAAAGATAAACAATGTTCAACCAAGAAGACAAGAGAGAACAAAAGCAAACTCTCTCTCTCTCTCGAAGCCTATGATCTATACATTTTTCTTCCCCTTTGGCAACAAGTTACCAAAAAGTTCATAGAAAATGCATAGCACTAAAACGTCTCTCAGGCTTGGTCTTCAGGTGGTGGTGTCCGGAGAACTCCAAGGACGAAGGCTTCAGTCGAAGTAGACGGAGCTGATGGGGTAGGTGCTGGAGCTGGTGGCACTGAAGTTGTAGCTGGTGCAGATGAAGTGACTCTGGTGTCTGGAACAGGCACTGCAGTAGATCTCTGAGCTCGAGGCACTCTGGCAAATGCATCAGTGGTTGTCTTGCCCTTCCTCTCCTGCATGTCATCCTGTAGCTGCTCCACAACAGACTGAATCTCAGTTACTTTGACATCTAAATCATAGAATTTTTGTTCCACGATTCTCTCCAGGCTCTCCTGGTTTTGAGTTAGGGTGGCCAACCCCTTCTCAATCCTCAGAGATGATGCTATCAAGTAACCAAGCTGGTCCTGTTTGCTTTTCAAAAAGTACTCAGATGCCTCCTCTTGAGTTGGCATCTTGGCAGTCTTCTCTTTCTTTGCCTTCTCCTTCTTTGCTTGTGCTTGCACTGAGGAGGGTTCATCTTCATTCATCACAACTTGGTTCTCCTCGAAGTCAGGATAGATAGGCAAGTGTTCCTTATCCAACAAGTATGTGCCTGTGCCCATCTTTGAGTTTATCAACTCCTGGATCTGTGGGGCATATGCACAACTTCTTTTCTGGTCAGCTGCAGTCCTCTTGATAGTCTCAACTATAAGGCTCATGACCTTGAACTTCTGTGGCACATCAAATATATGTAGCAAGTTAATTGCATGGCCTCTGATCATTCTGTGATCACCAGACTTGGGTAAGAGAGTGTGCCTAAGGATCCAATTGATTGTAGGCAGCCCTGACAGCAAGTGTTTTACTGACCCAAACTGGTGAGTATCGAGATCTTCTTCAGGAATCTCCTTGTACATATTTGCCATAGAGTTGTGATCCATCTTCTTCTTGGCATAGACATCCAAGTCATCTTCTTCTTCCTTAGGAGCATTGATCAGATTTGCCCATTCCTCAACAGTTGAGTGGTACCTTGTACCTTCAGACATCCATACTATCCTGCCATCTGGATAGAAGTGTGTTGTGGAGTAGAATTGCATTATGAGCTCCTCATTCCACTTTATGAGCTTCTGCCCAACAAAGTCTGCAACTCCACAAGCACTGAAGCTGTCAAACACACCAGGATAGTGTTCCTCATTTTCCTTCATGTAGGTCCAGTTGACCCACCTCATATCACACACTATAGGCTTCTTGTCCAACAACACTGTCTCATAGAAATCCTGTTGTTCCTTTGTGTGGAACCTGTAATCAACAGCAGTCCTTCTCCTGGTAGCATATGGATCTGTCTCTCTCCGTTTCCTCAGTCCTGAGTCTCTCCTGATCTTCATGTTCTCAGCCACAGGATGAGCATCATTGTGGTCTGGAATTTTTGGCTTCAATTTTCCCAGAACATTCTCTTCATCTTCTTCTTCAGCAACAGTCTCAGGCACTGGGGCCTAGTTCTTCTCAGCAGCTGGTATGTTTCTGGTATTTCTCTTTGGTGCAGTCTTGGGCTTGGAGGCAGCTTTGGGTGCTTCTTTGGGCTTTGATGATGCAGCCCCTGTCCTGATAGCATCACCCATAAGCTTCTATGCCTTGGGTGCTAGTGCAGCAACCTCTTCTTCCTCTTCTTCTTCCATCATGGAAGCCTTTCCAATCACTCTGGCCATGGTCTTCTTGACCCTTTCCTTCCTTTTCTTTCCTTCTGCAGCAGGCTCTTTGGGTTGAGATTCCAAAGATGCTTGAGAGGATGCTCTGGCCTTAGACATTGGTTGTCTTCCTGATGGCCTTTTGATCTTCATCCCTGGCTTAACTGCAGCTGAGTTGTACTCCTTCTTAACCACTTTCTTCTTTGATGTGGCCTCATCCTTAGTGGCCACATAGTCTTCATCCTCAGACTCTGAAGTTTTCTTCTTGCTTGATCTAGTGGCAGCCTTTGGCAAATTGCTTGGGGTCCTCCTGCTACCATCATCTGAACTGCTAGAGGGACTAGTGCCCTCACTCAAGTGAACCTGCTCCTCTGACCTATTCTGGCTGTCACTCTGGTCAGACATGTTGCAAACACTGACAGCAGACCCTGTGAATAGATATAGATGAGATAGAGTGGATGAGCATCACAAAATGCAGAGGTTTTTGCAAAAGAATGAGTCAAAAACTTGGTTTTAGTTTTCCATAGAAAGCATTTCGGATCAACCGATTTGCAAACTCGATGATACCGAAGCAGCTGTTGGAACCTAAACTAGTGAACTCGGTCAGACCGAGTCACAGTTCGGTGGCACCGAGACTGCTAGGGTTTCACAAAGTTCTGAACTCGATCACACAGATTTGCAATTCTCGGTCAGACCGAGAACCACATGTGCAATGGCCTTGGCCGAATCGGTGGAACCGAGTTCTGCAACCCGCTGGGTCCGAGATGGTTTCGGCAGAAACCTAACCCTAAATTTTCGATTCAACTCTAATCTATGGAGTGTTTTGACTGGATTGAAGTGTTTCAATCGTGGTAAGAATTATAATGAACACAATGTGCTAGGAATCGGACGGGGATAGCACTGTGATCGAGTCCATACCCAAGTTCGGCGATGAACTCGCTACGGCGGCAACGGTGGGGAAGAATTCCATTGACGGCGGCGGAGACCAGCGACAGGAGGCGGCTGGCGATGAGGAGGACGGTCCAGAGACCCAGGAGGCAGAGCGAGCTATGCGCGGGCGAAGGGGTTTTGGAGAAATTTCCAAAATTTTGCCCGTGAGTATATATAGCCCGACCCTGTCAGTGTGACCGAGTGGAACAACTCGGTGGCACCGAGATGCATAACTGTTGACAGTTACAGCAACTCGGTGTGACCGAAAAGTTCAAATCGGTCGCACCGAGATTGAAAACCTAGATTGACTTAGTGATCTCGGTATGACCGAAATGGATGAATCGGTCAAACCAAAACGTACAAAGAAGTTTTGGAAGTTTAAGTCTATGACGAATCGGGGACTCCGAGTGCTCCTCACACAGAGTGGTTCGAATCTGACTTGATCAAATTTTGTGATGTAGCATGAACAGAGTTTGAGACGAGAAAAGCATAGATAGCTAGAGAGGGTTCTTAGGCATTCTTGTCCATCCACTTGGCAAAAGAAAACCAATCAATCAAAACAACAAGTGGATGTCCTCGAATGAGTAAAATATGCAATCAACATGCTCACACAATAAAATGGCAATTGAAATATGTGGCAAAGCATGCACAACCAATTCTAGCATCTATCAAACAATTTGCGATGACTAGGTCATCTATATATGAGTATATTGACTTAGGAGTCAAATGAGAACATTTGGTCATAGGTCATACTCATCGTTTAAGCACAAGTGGGGTTACCACTTTTACATAAAGCATTGTTGTGTTCACACCATTAGAGTTGCTTTAGCTCAATTCTTAGAGTAAAGCTCCCCCTAGATGTGAGATCCCCCCTAAGAGGGATGAACTAACCTTGGGTTTTTTCGATGATGACTTCATGTAGATGTTGAAGATGTGGATGCTCAATGTTGATGTAGATCATTTGGAGCTATCCATTGGAGTGAGTTGCACTTTCAATACCTACACGGGTTAGTCCCACAAGGAACAAACAAGGATATCCATAGACATAGAGTGATGCACACACAAGATGATGTCTATGAAAGCTTTTAGGTTACCTTGTCCCTTGTCTTACCAACAAGAGGGTTTGTGACTCCTTGAACTAGTGCAAGATGTGGAAATTGATTGCACTTGTTCTTGCCAAGATGATAAGAGTGAAGTATGTTGGCGGAGTCACCCTCAAGAACTCTCTAGTTCTTCTTCTTCGGGATCCACACCATCTTGATGGGAATCCTCGGTGTTGTAGTTGTACTTGATGAAGTGGAACTTGAAGTAGTCTTGGGAACCCACTTGACCAAGGCCTTAGGAGCTTCTTCAAATGCATCAATTTCCTCTTGAAGCTTGTCCTTGCCTTTTTGCTTGTGGTCTTGTGGTGGAAGATCATCTTGAGCTTGTGTCCCTTTGAGAGAAGTAGGATCATACTTCTCTTGTTGAGGAACAAACTTCGTCTTGGGGTATTGATCTTCTTCCCACTCAACTCCATTGGCATTGAACTTTCGTTAAAAAACAACACCTTGATTCTTCCGGTGCCTTCCTTGCTTGCGTACAATTTCCTCAAATTGCTTACTTCCGGCAAGGCTCTTGTAAACACCTTTATCTATAATTCCCTTCCATAAGCTATTTTCTTGCTCAAGTGTAACTTGGCTAAGAGAATCATTAGTGGAATCAAGAGAACTACTAGAAGCAACAATATTGGATTTAGCATGATTATTGTTACTACTAGAGGAAGAATCTTTCTTGTTCTTGTTACTAGACTTGACTTGAGGCATGTAAGTGGATAAGAGTAAACGCTTGGCAATGTAAGAAGAACTTTTCTTACGAAGATCGTCATTGATTGCTTTTAAGAACTCATGCTCTTTCTCAAGGTTGAGCTTTTCAAAGCATAATTTCTCATGAGTCCTTAAAAGTTCTCGATGATCTCCTAAGATAGTTTCATGACCTAACTTAAGAGTGTTTAGTTCTTTAGTTAGAGACTCAATCTTCTCCTTATCATTGTCATTCGTTTTATCTTGATTAGCATGATTAATTGACGTTTCATCATAGTATTCATCACTAGAGTTGTCATCAAGTAAATCATCATCACCTAACAAGTCATCTTCATCACTATTGAAATCAACATACTCAGGGTGTGATACCTTTGGGCCTTTAGCCATGAAGCATGTTCCAACTCCTTCATTTGGTGAGTCAAATATGTCATAGGAGTTGGTTGTCACAAGTGCTAGACCGGCAACACCTTCATCTTGAGTATATTCGGAGTCGGAGTGATAGATTCTCTCGGAGTGGTTGTCGGAGTCGGAGCCGGATACCCATTCACCAACAGGAGCTTGATGTCTTCGTTTTGTGCAGCTCCTTGATGACTTGTCCTTTCTTTCCGAATCCTTGCTTCTCCGTGAGGGTCTTCGTTCATAATGATCATCTCTACTCCTTCTTTTTCTAGATGGTGATTCTTCTCTTCTACTTCTTCTCTTGGGAGAATCTTCTCTTCTCTTGTAGGGGGGCGTACACTCATTGGAATAGTGTCCGGGCCTTCCACAATTGTAGCAGTTTCGCTCTCGATTAGAAGATCTTTTGTCATTGTAGGACCTTGACTTGGAGCTTCTCTCTTTGCTCCTACTCTTGTAGAACTTGTTGAAGTTCTTCACCATTAAGCTCAATTCTTCATTGAAGGTTTGTTTCTCACTCAATGATGTGGGGGCTTCACATGAGGCTTTGTAAGCACCACTTGATTTGTTGTGAAGTTCCTCTTTATCCTTGAGTGACATCTCATGAGCAACAATTCTTCCAATGACTTCTGTTGGCTTGAGATCTTTGTAATTTGGCATCATTTGGATCAATGTGCACACGGTATCATATTTTCCATCCAAGGCTCTTAGGATCCTCTTGATGATGAATCTATCGGTCATCTCTTCACTCCCTAAGCCGGCAATCTCATTTGTGATAAGAGCAAGCCTAGAGTACATTTCAGCGATACCTTCACCATCCTTCATTTTGAACTTGTCAAGTTGACTTTGAAGCACATCCAACTTGGATTCCTTGACGGAGTCGGTACCTTCATGCATGTCAATCAAAGTATCCCAAATTTCCTTTGCATTCTCAAGACGGCTGATTTTGTTGAATTCTTCGGGGCACAATCCGTTGAAGAGGATATCACAAGCTTGAGCATTGTATTGTAGCATCTTCAACTCATCCGCGGTAGCTTCACGATTCGGTTCTCTCCCATCAAAGAATTCACCTTGCAAGCCAACACACACAATAGCCCAAATGGCGGGGTTATGTCCAAGAATATGCATTTTCATCTTATGCTTCCAACTAGCAAAATTAGTACCATCAAAGTAAGGACCTCTACGGTGATAATTTCCCTCGCTAGACGCCATACTCTCCTAGGTTGTGAAACCAAGGCTATGACCACCAAAAGCTATGGAAATCAAAGCAAATGGAGACCAAAGCTCTGATACCACTTGTAGGATCGAAAGTATGTCTAGAGGGGGGTGATTAGACTACTTAACCAAATAAAAATCTAGCCTTTTCCCAATTTTAGTTCTTGGCAGATTTTAGCATCTTAGCACAAGTCAAGCAATCTCCACACAATTCAAGCAAGCATGCAAAAGAGTATATGAGCAGCGGAAAGTAAAGCATGCAACTTGCAAGAATGTAAAGGGAAGGGTTTGGAGGATTCAAACGCGATTGGAGACACGGATGTTTTTATCGTGGTTCCGATAGGTGGTGCTATTGTACATCCACGTTGCTGGAGACTTCAACCCACGGGGGGTAACGGTTGCGCGAGTCCACGGAGGGCTCCACCCACGAAGGGTCCATGAAGAAGCAACCTTGTCTATTCCATCATGGCCGTCGCCCACGAAGGACTTGCCTCACTAGCGGTAGATCTTCACGAAGTAGGCGATCTCCTTGCCCTTACAAACTCCTTGGTTCAACTCCACAATCTTGTCGGAGGCTCCCAAGTGACACCTAGCCAATCTAGGAGACACCACTCTCCAAGAAGTAACAAATGGTGTGTTGATGATGAACTCCTTGCTCTTGTGCTTCAAATGATAGTCTCCCCAAAACTCAACTCTCTCTCACAGGATTTGGATTTGGTGGAAAGAATATTTGAGTGGAAAGCAACTTGGGGAAGGCTAGAGATCAAGATTCATATGGTTGGAATGGAATATCTTGACCTCGACACAAGTGTAGGTGGTTCTCTCTCAGAAAATGTGTATTGGAAGTGTAGGTATGTTCTGATGGCTCTCTCCACGAATGAAGAGTGGGTGGAGGGGTATATATAGCCTCCACACAGAATCTAACCATTACACACAATTTACCAAACTCGGTGGGACCGAATGATTAAACTCGGTCGGACCGATTCAGCAAACCTAGTGACCGTTAGGATTTTCGGTGGGACTAAGATGCAACTCGGTAGGACCGACATGCTTAGGGTTAGGGCATAATGTAATCTCGATGTGACCGATTACACAAACTCGGTGGGACCGATTATGGTAATAAGCTAACCAGAGAGTTGGTCAGGCTCGGTGGGACCGATTCGCTCATCTCGGTGAGACCGAAATGTTACAAAAGGGAAACAAAGAGTTTACATTGCAACCTCGGTGGGACAGATCGCTCATCTCGGTAAGACCGAAACGTTACGAAGGGAAACAGAGAGATTACAATCCCATCTCGGTGAGACCGAGATCCCTATCGGTGAGACCGATTTGCCTAGGGTTTGTGGCAGTGGCTATGACATTTGAAACTCGATGGCGCCGGATAGAAAGAATCGGTGGGGCCGAGTTTGACTTTTGGTTTAGGTCATATGTGGATGTGGGAGAGTAGTTGAGGATTTTGGAGCATATCACTAAGCACTTTGAGCAAGCAATCCATTAAGCAACACCTCATCCCTCCTTGATAGTATTGGCTTTTCCTATAGACTCAATGTGATCTTGGATCACTAAAATATAAAATGTAGAGTCTTGATTTTGAAGCTTGAGCCAAACTTTTTGTCCTTAGAATTTTGAGGGATCCACTTTCCTCATCCATGCCATGCCATTCATTGAGCTTTTCCTGAAATATTAATCTTGGAATAATGTTAGCTCAATGAGCTATATGTTGTTAGGAATTACCAAAACCACCCAGGGATAGTTGCACTTTCAAATACTCCCCCTACTAGCTGGGACCCACAATAGTGGGAGGCTGACTTGTGGGACAACTAAGTTGACGGGGACGGAGGGCTTTGTCAACTTAGTCAATATGAACTATTCTAGCTCCAGTGACCATACGATGTCCATCCAACGGCCGTAGTGCTTCTTCAACCTCTAGTCTTCTTGCTCCAGCCGCCCAAACCAGCGTCGGTCGTGCCTTGTGCTCCTGCCTCCTGTGGCCTGCTGCGATGCCGTGGAGGCCTCACCGCCCCTACCACTCCCACTGCTGGCTAGGCCATCCCTCTACTCACCCACAACCCCTGTTATTCTCCGGCGACGGCAGCCTCACACCACAGTGAACCAGTGAACCCTCATACTCCTCTACGCGTGGGCATCCACTGCCACGTCTTCCCCGGCTCCGCGTCATCCCCTTCCTAGGCCTCGTCGTCGTCCATCGCCCTGGTTCTCTCAGCGCGGCGTGGTCAACGTGGTCAAGGAACAACTTCCATCGGACGTGGACTTTATGTGGAGAGGCTGAAAGCTGGGTCCACGGCCGCAGCAAGGAAGTGCCTCCTTATTACGCGCAAAATAATTATTCCTCCACCTGACAACGGGGATCCACCGGACGGGCCACCGTATTTCGCGAAAAAAACGTTTCCCCTGACTGCTGGGACCCACTAGCTACATCTTCGCACGCAAGGAAGTGCGTCTGGGCAAAAAAATGATTTGCCCCCTGACTGTTGGGACCACTGTTCAAGATATCTTCCGATATTTCGATAAATCAACCGATTTATCGCTTACCGGTGTCTGACCGATAAGATAAATTGGCCGATAAATCGGCCGATATGGCGATAAATCGGCTAATATGCCGATAAATTTTCCGGTTTATCCCTTATCATGGGTCGATCAATAAGTTCCCGATAAGCGATATCCCCAACACTGGCTGGGACCCACCAGCTACATCTTCGCACGCAAGGAAGTGCCTGACAGTCGGGACCCACCTGGTTGAAGCGTACGTAGCATTGTCATTCTGGTCGTGAATGTGTACGTACATACTGGTCGATGTAGAGGCGTGCACGTGTCATAGTAGAGGCGCACATGTAGGATGTACACATACGTACAATGGCCAGTGTGCAAGAAAGAAAATATGGCCACGTACGTACATACAGGCGGGGTCTCGAATGCCTACTCGCGCATACGTACGGTCAGGGATCGTGTACATGGCTGGGTCAGAACGAAGAAACTGCGTCGTCGTCGTGTTCATGGGGAGCCAACCGGCTAGGTCAGAACGAAATGCGTCGTCGTGTTCATTGGGAGGGCTTGGACAGAACAGTCGATGGAAACAAGGCCTGGCATACCGCAGAACGGAGGAAACGGCCTTGTGTTCGACCGGCCATGTCGAAACGGGATCATGTTCATCGGGAGGGGTCTAGCATACCGCAAAACGGAGGAAACAGACCTCCTATGGTCGAAACGGGGTCCTGTTGATCGGGAGGGGTGTGGCGTACCGCAAAACGGAGGAAACGGACTTGTGTTGGAGCCCTACGGTCGAAACGAGGGTCCTGTTCATCGGGAGGGGTGTGGCGTACCGCAAAACGGGACTCCATGGGATACTATTAATCTCCACCGTCGACCCCCTCCATCCTCCACGGGCTACTGTTCATCCATCGTCGACCTCCTCCAGCCTCCACATGCGACTGTTCATCCATGGGCTCCTGTTCATCCAGCCTTCACCGCGCGCTACTCCACCGGCTACTGTTCAACCAGCCCTCTCCACAGACTCCTGTTCAACCACCCCTCCACGGGCTACAGTTCATCTAGCCATCCATCGTCTACTGTTCATCCAGCCCTCCATGGGGTCCTGTTCATCTAGCCCCAACCGGCTCGATCGATCAGGGACCTGTTCATCCAGAGGCAACACCACGGGGTCTTGTTCATCCACCCTCACCGGGAATTGTTCATCCAACCCTCCCCCCCAGCAACGCTCACTGTTCATCCAAAGGCAGCTTCGATCGGCTTTAGTTAGCAGCAGTAGCAAAGGAATCGCTCGATCGGGTTCAGTTAACAGCCATCGATCGATCGCTCGGGTTCAGTAACGCGTAGCCTGCAGTACAATCGCTCGGGTTCAATAGGCGAACGCCTCGCTCAGGTTCAGTTAGAGCCCAACGCCTCGCACACACGCGCGTGCGTGTATGAGAGAAACGCGCATCGCTCGGCCCCGACCGCCCAGCGTAACCGGGAACACCCCGATATTTTCCTAGCCCTCGCTTCTACCACGGTTTTTTCCATCATGGACGGCCAAAAAAATGTCATGCAGCTGTGTCTCCGGCCCGCCCAGGACGAAAAGCCCATTTTCTGTCATGATTTTTTGTCATAGAAGTAGGAGCCCACCACATCTATGATGATACCGGGTTTTGTCACAATTATCATCATAGAAGTGTCATAAGTATGACAAAAAAATTCGTTTGGCCCAAAATGTCACGGATGTGTCTTTTTTTGTAGTGTAATCATACACGCAAACGTGTACGATCAAGATCAGCGACTCACGGAAAGATATCACAACACAACACTAAAAATAAAATAAGTCATACAAGCATCATAATACAAGCCAGGGGCCTCGAGGGCTCGAATACAAGTGCTCGATCATAGACGAGTCAGTGGAAGCAACAATATATGAGTATAGACATAAGTTAAACAAGTTGCCATAAGATGGCTAGCACAAACTGGGATACAGATCAAAAGAAGCGCACGCCTCCTGCCTGGGATCCTCCTAAACTACTTCTGGTCATCGGCGGCCTCCATGTAGTAGTAAGCACCCTCGTGGTAGTAGTAGTAGTGGTCGTCGACGGTGGCGTCTAACTACTGGGCTCCAGCATCTGGTTGCGACAACCGAGAAGAATGGAAAGGGGGAAAAGAGGGAGAAAAGCAACCGTGAGTACTCATCCAAAGTACTCGCAAGCAAGGATCTACACTACATATGCATTGGTTTCAATGAAAAGGATAGTATCTATGGACCGAACTGCAGACTGCCAGAATAAGAGGGGATAGCTAGTCCTATCGAAGACTACGCTTCTGGCAACCTCCATCTTGCAGCCTGTAGAAGAGAGTAGATGGTAAGTTCACCAAGTATCATCGCATAGCATAATCCTACCCGGCGATCCTCTCCTCGTCGCCCTGTGAGAGAGAGAGATCACCGGGTGTATCTGGCACTTGAAAGGGTGGGTTTTATTAAGTATCCGGTTCTAGTTGTCATAAGGTCAAGGTACAACTCTGGGTTGTCCTTTTACTGAGGGACACGGCTATTCAAATAGATAAACTTCCCTGCAGGGGTGCACCACATTTCCCAACACACTCGATCCCTCTGGCCGGACACACTTTCCTGGGTCATGCCCGGCCTCGGAAGATCAACACGTCGCAGCCCCACCTAGGCACAGCAGAGAGGTCAGCACACCGGTCTAAATCCTAAGCGCGCAGGGGTCTAGGCCCATCGCCCATTGCACACCTGCTCATTGCATGGGCGACCGGAAGCAGACCTAGCCTCCCTAATACAAGAGCAGGCATTCCGGTCCAATCCGGCGCGCGCCGCTCAGTCGCTGATGTCAAGAAGTCTTCGGCTCATACCACGACGTCGAGTGCCCATAACTGTTCCCACGTAGTTGGTTAGTGCGTATAGGCCAGTGGCCATACTCAGATCAAATACCAAGATCTCATTAAGCGTGTTAATTGATGTAACCGCAGACGCCGACCAAGGCCTGGCCCACCTCTCTCCTAGGTGGTCTCAACCTGCCCTGTAGCTCCGCCACAAAGTAACAGTCGGGGGCCGTCAGGAACCCAGGCCCACCACTACCGGGATGGAACCACCTGTCCTTTCAGCCCCAACATCGGAATCACTTGCGGGTACTCTACGAGCCGACCCGACTTTACTCACCACCATGTATCATGTATAATAGTGTGGTATGTATATACCCGTGATCACCTCCCGAAGTGACCATGGCCCGATAATATAGCATAGCAGACGGACAAGAATGTAGGGCCACTGATGGAATACTAGCATCCTATACTAAGCATTTAGGATAGCAGTTAAGGGTAACAACTGTAGCAACAATGACAGGCTATGCAGCATAATAGGATTAACCGAAAGTAGTAACATGCTACACTAATCTAATGCAAGCAGTAGAGAGAAGGAATAGGCAATATTGGGTGATCAAGGGGGGGCTTGCCTGGTTGCTCTGGCAAGAAGGAGGGTTCGTCAACACCTAGTCGTACTAGGTAGCAGCAGCGTCGGTCTCGAGGTCTAGCGAGAGAAGAAGGGGAAGAAACAATAAATATAATGCAAACATAAGCATGACGATGCATGACATGACAATGAGCGGTGTTAGGTGTGACCTAATGCGGCAGTAGGTGATACCGGCGAAGGGGGAAACATCTGGGAAAGTATCCCCGGTGTTTCACATTTTTGGACAAATGAAACGGAGGGGGAAAGTTGCGTGTTCGCTATGCTAGGGATGTGTGGCGGACGAATGGGCTACGTATTCGGATTCGTCCCGTCGTTCTAAGCAACTTTCATGTACAAAGTATTTTCATCCGAGTTACGGTTTATTTTCTATGATTTATCAAAGTTTTAATCAATTTATAAATCATTATTATTAATTTAATTCGAAAATAGTATTACTACATCAGCATGACGTCAGCAGTCAACAGAGGTGTTGACTGGGTCAAGCTGACGTGTGGGTCCCGCATGTCATAAACTAAGACCAACTAATCAGGTTTAGTTAGTCTAACTAAATGATTAGGTTTATTAATTATAATTAATTAGTTTAATTAATTAATTTTTATATATTTTTTATAATTTTTTAAAAAACTTTTTATATATAATCGTTCTAGGGCTAGGCCCACCTGTCATTGGCACATGGGGCGGGGCCAAGCTGTCAAAGGCCCGTGTGGCCTTGGCGGGCACGGGCGAGCAGGCGCTGGGTGCAGTGGCGCTACAGGCGTGGCCGACAGGGGCGCACCCGACTTGGCGCAGGTAGCCACAGTAGGGCGCTGGAGCAGGGGAGGCCAGTGGCCTGGGGCCTGCGGTGAGGGGTGGTGCGGCTAGTGCGGGGCCGAGCCAACGAGCAGCGGTGGAGGCGGGGCTGCGGCTGGGCGAGTGTAGGCGGGCGGCGGGGCGAGCAGAGGCGGCAGGAGCAGCGGGAAACGGCGGCACATGGCACAGAGGAGCGCGCAGGTGAGGGCGTGACTAGGGGTGGTCACGATGCGCGGCAGCGAGCGGGACGCGGTCAGCGCGGGAAGCAAGGGCGGCGGCTGGTGAGCGCGCGCGTGGCGCGGCCCGACGCAGCGAGGCGAGGGGCACGAGCAGGGGAGGTCATCTGAACCGCGCGTGGGCGCGATGGGCGCATGCACACGGCAGTGGAGGCCGGAATGGGCTGCGGTGATGGAGCGAGCAGGACCGCGGCGGGGCACGATGGGCAAGTGCGCGAGCGGGAGCGGCTATTGCGGGGCTTTGCCCAAGGGAGAGGGGAGGAAGCGGGGCTCCCAAACATCGAGCCTGTAGGGTACGAGGCAGTGGTGCTCATGGTGGGGGCGGGGACGACACAACGCAAGGGAGGACGACGGTGATGGCATCCAGCGAGGAGGAGTTGTCGAGGCGGTGAGGGGCGTCGGGTTCGTTCCCCTTCCCGATCCAGATCGGGATCGAGAGGTGGGGGAAGCAGACAAGGGGGGACGGGGAAGCGAGGTCCGGTGAGGTGGTCCTCCAGGGGGTGGCCATGCAGTGTCGACGAGGTGGCTGCGATGGCGCGGCGACGGGTCGGGGTCGCCCGATCCCGATCCAGTCGGGGGAGAGAGGGAGGAGTGAGTGGGGGGTTGTGGGGTTAGGGTTTCGATGCCTGGGAGGATAAGGGAGTGCGAGAGGGGCGGCTGGGCCTTTGCCCAGTTGGGCTGGTCAGCTGGGCCACGGTTGGCCCAGTGGGTTTTTTGTTTTTATTTTGTTTTATTTTATTTATTTTCTTTTATTGTTTTCTCTAAGTTCCAATATACCTTAGTTTTAGTAAAATATTAAAGTTGTACCTAATTTAGTATATGTAAATATGCCACAGCCACATTTAACCTGGCACATAAAGTAAAATAGTTTGTGATGGTTCATTATTATAAAGGCTTTTAAATAATTATTTTTGCTACTGTTTTGTTCATTTTAGAGTATTTAAATATTTTATAAAAGTGTGATTTCTCCACCATAAGCTATGCATTATTTGGCACAACCCGAACTTTTTAGTTTTAATGTTTATAAATTTATTGTTTGCTTTGATCTTGAATTTTGAATTCGAACGGGAATTGAATCAACGCGAGTTTAACAACAGTAATGGTGGTGACATGGCGTCATTAACAGGGGAATTATTGTAGCTTAATTATACTGGCGTCACACATCATGTGGTGAGGAAAGATCTAGGCACATATGTCCAGTTGAATATGGGTAGTATGAGTTATTATTGTTGACATCACCCTTGAGGTGAATACGTTGGGAGGTGAAATTATAAGCCCCTATCTTTCTATGTGTCCGGTTGAAACGTTTTGCTCATGTGTATCCGGTGAGTGTTAGCAATTATAGAAGACTATATGATGGTTGAATTGTAGTTGCAAAGTTGACTAAGAACATAGTTTGTTGGTTTCTAATAGAGTTTATGCTTTATACTTCGATAGTGTGATGAATTGTTACTTATTCATGAGAAGTCTATGATAAAAGTGCTATGATAAAAGTTCCACATTTAAATTTGTTGTAGTTATAATAATCTACATGATGCTTCTATGTCCGTATTTTATTTTTATCGACACCTCTTTCTCTAAGCATGTGGACATGTTTTTCGATTTTGGTTTTCGCTTGAGGACAAGCGAGGTCTAAGCTTGGAGGAGTTGATACGTCCATTTTGCATCATGTTTTTCTACTGTTATTTATGATGTTTTTATGCTTAATAATGCTTTTTGGAATAATTCTAATGCCTTTTCTCTCATAATATGCAAGGTACACACAAAGCGGGAGAATTCCGATAGCTGGAAATCTAGACTAGGAAAAGCTACGTCAGGCCACCTACTCTGCACAACTCCAAACAAGTTGAAACTTTACAGAGATTTTTTATGGAATATTTGAGGAATATTGGAGCCAATAAGTACCAGAGGGGGCCCACCAGGTGGACACAACCCACCTGGGCACGCCAGGGAGCCCAGGCGCGCCCTGGTGGGTTGTGCTCCCCTCGGCCCACCTCCGGTGCCCATCTTCTGGTATATGAGTCATTTTGACCTAGAAAAAAAATAAGGAGAGGACTTTTGGGATGGAGCACCGCTGTCTCGAGGCGGAACTTGGGCAGGAGCACTTTTGCCCCACGGCGGAGCGATTCCGTCGGGGAACTTCCTTCCCGGAGGGGGAAATCATCGTCATCATCATCACCAACAACTGTCCCATATTGGGGAGGGCAATCTGCATCAAAATCTTCAACAGCACCATCTCATCTCAAACCCTAGTTCATCTCTTGTGTTCAATCTTTGTACCGGAACTATAGATTGGTGCTTGTGGGTGACTAGTAGTGTTGATTACATCTTGTAGTTGATTACAATATGATTTATTTGGTGGAAGATTATATGTTCAGATCCAATATGATATTTAATACTCATATGATCTTGAGCATGATTATCATTTGTGAGTAGTTACCTTTGTTCTTGAGGTCCCAGGAGAAATCATGTTGCAAGTAATCATGTGAACTTGATATGTGTTTGATATTTTGATAGTATGTATGTTGTGATTCCCTTAGTGGTGTCATGTGAACGTCGACTACATGACACTTCACCATATTTGGGCCTAAGGGAATGCATTGTGGAGTAGTTATTAGATGATGGGTTGCAAGAGTGACAGAAGCTTAAACCCTAGTTTATGCGCTATTCCGTAAGGGACCGATTGGATCCAAAAGTTTAATGCTATGGTTAGAATTTATTATTAATACTTTTCTCGTAGTTGCAGATGCTTGCGAGGGGGTTAATCATAAGTAGGAGGTTTGTTCAAGTAAGAACAACACCTAAGCACTGGTCCACCCACATATCAAATTATCAAAGTAGCGAACATGAATCGAATCAACATGATGAAAGTGACTAGATGAAATTCCCGTATACCCTCAAGAACGCTTTGATTACTATAGAAGTCTGTTTTGGCCTGTCCTTTTCCTCAAAAGGATTGGGCTATATTGCTGCACTTTTGTTACTACTATCGTTACTTGCTCATTACAAATTACCTTGCTATCAAACTACTCTGTTACTTACAATTTCAGCACTTGCAGACATTACCTTGCTGAAAACCACTTGTAATTTTCTCATGCTCCTTGTCTGGTTCGACACTCTTACTTATCGAAAAGAGCTACAATTGATCCCATATAGTTGTGGGTCATCATCCATGTCCGGAGGCCCATTCATCTGACTTCAGGGAGCTCCGGAGGTATATTTTCCCCCTGTATCTTCCTTATGTCCGGTTGCGTCGCTCATTGGAGTGGCAAAGAGGGTGCTTCAGCCGCAGAAGAAGGGTGCCTACTCCTCTTCCGTCAAGCCGAGGGTCGACAATGGCCTGCGCCGAACTAGGAAAGTCACCGATTGTTCACATCGGCGACGTGCCGGCGGTGGCCTTCCTGGGACCCAAGCGGCGGGGGCCTCCCGTGTTTTACTACTCCTGGAAGATGGTGGCAGCGGCGGGCGTGGACGTGCTGGCGATCGACTATTCGATCTCCAAGTCTTTCTCCACCGACCAAGCACGGTTATAACAACGTTGACGGCGGATGGTACGACGTCTGGCCTTGTCCATGGCAGCCATGATGCCCGTCCCTGGAGCAACTCGCCCCTCCTCCGCGAGCTGGCTTGGAGCGGCGAGTTGCTGAACCACGCACCAGCTTGGAGCGACGGCTTTCTCCGTCGGGCTACGCGAGGGAGGTGGAGCAGCGAGTTGCCTGGCTCGTATTCGGCAGGCTCAGAAGGCCACCCAGACGACTTTTATGTCGGAGAATTTCTCTTCCTGCTCATTGAATGCCATCGAAAGGGTGAAGAAAATGGTGAAAGGAGGAGATGGGGAGCGGCGGAGTGGTGCTATTCTTGCCCGAAGTCTGGTCTCCTTTAAATAGCCGGCTGAAGGGAGGAGCTTGCCCGGTATTTTGTTGATTAATGCTGACCCGCTCATGAACGGGCATATGGCCGGAGTAGGTTTCTCGACACACACACGGGTTTAATGGAGACATTTGAATGCAATGAGGAGGCGTGTTCAGCCGTGTGTGCAGCGGCGGCGCCCTCGACCGGTGCATCGCTTCAATGGCGGAGGCAGTGAGAGGTCGCGTCCGCTCTGAGCCGGCTTCAATGTGGAGCGGCCGCTCTGTGGCGGTATGAATGCGGGCAACTGGCGTCGGGCGGGAATGTGCGCTGGTGAGGAAGGATGGTTTGGGTGGGGCAGGATGGTCACAAGCGGGCGTGACTGTTGTCCGAACGCGTAAAGCCCCCACGTTTATCTCCAGTCTGCAAGAAAAAATGCGTCGGACCGCCCCGCGGACCGATGCAGGCCCGTATTGGATGGCACAACACGTCTGAAGCACGCGATCCAGACATATGTGGGCAGTTTGAGGGTCGGTGTTGAAGATGCCCTTAAAAAAGAGAGGAAACAGACTATAGATTAAGAGTCAGCTACAGTACCGGTTTTAAATTTTTTTTATGAGTGCAAAAAGGGTCATATATTAACAAAATAATACTTCTTTATAGCTACTACCATACATGCTGATTATTTGATTGACAATAGATGACATGTCAATGAAAAATATTCAACAGCTGGCTTTATTATTAACCTTAGTTTTTTTAAGAGTACGTCAAAGGCGTACCATACCTTTATAGAAGAAGAGAGCAAGCGTTATTTACAAAAGATACAAGAACGAAAAGAGCTTCCTAAAGGAAGCACACACCCTAGGCACCCAACTAACTAGGCTATACCAACACTCTCACAAAATGAGCCATAACCTCCTCCACCTAAGCCCGCCAGTCTCCATTCTTTTAGCTCCGCGATGATGGCAAGGGCCAGCTAGGATGCGGTCTTCTGCTGGCTGATCCGGTGAAAAACTCTGGCATTGCGTTGCTTCCAAAGAGTCTAAGTTGTCGCGATGACGACCGTGTCAAAGCCGCGCTTGAATGCTATTCTGAAATTGGACCTCATGGCCAACCACCAGTCGAGAAGAGTATCCTCCGGTGTGGGAATGAACCTTAGCTCTCAAACGGCCTTGAAAAGGTGAATACGACTGACTTGCTGAAAGGCCCAATAAACCTGGCCAAAGGAGTAGTTGCTTTTATATGATTAACTATAAATAATAACTTTACTATTAACAATGTTCTAAGGTTCGTCTGAGAGTAATATCTTTGTATCGCTCTTGTACGAATGTATGTATCATGTCCACCATGCGTGTTTTTTTCTTGAGAGGAAAAAAGCCATGCTTGATAAAATTCGGAAAATCTGTTTTGAACTTCTGGTGCAGGGTATGATGACTGAAGCTACCACGCGGTGGCAGATAGGGTGAAGCTTCAATCCCTCGACTCCATCAGCGAGGCAATGGACTCGCCTCCTCTATGTCTGCCGCTCCGCTCCGACAGTCAGCAGTGGGGAGGGAAGTCTTAGTGTCTCGGTCCAATTAGTCGTTTCAGTGAGGGAAGTCTCAGTGCCTTTGTGACGTCCGGATAATTAAGCTACAGTAATCCCACGCTAATGATGCCACGTCATCACTATTACTGTTACTAATCTCACGTTGATCCAAATCCGGTTCAAATTCAAATTCAAATAGTAAGTGGAATTCTAAAATTCTCAAACATGAAAACTAAAGTGTTCATCATGTGGCAAATAATCCCTAACTTATTTTGGTGATGGAACCAACCTTTTTCAAAATGTTTAAATCCCCTAAGCTAAATAAAAACAGTGGCTGAAATAACAATTTAATTTCTTTTTAAATTATAAAAATATCTAACTAACTTGTTTTGGTATCAAACTAGGTTTGGCAGTGGCCTGTATTAATGATACTACTTTAGGTGCTAACTTGGTATTTTATAAAACTGAAATAAATAAAACTAGAAAGAAACAAAAAAATGTAAAAAGGGAAAAGAAAAACATAAAACAGAAAAGGATAAATGGCAAAGCTAGACTGTGCACTTGGCCTGACCGAAGCCACAGTGTGGCCCAATCCACCTACCTCGGCCTTTCTTCCCCTACTCATCACCGCTCGGAGCCTGAGCACGCCATCACCGTCCGTCGCTGTGCGCCGCGCGGATGCTGCCACCGCGACACCACTGTAGCCCTAGGTCAGATAAGAACTCCACCCCGACGCCTTGGGCAAACCCTAGCTCACTTTCCTATTTTCCTTGTGCCCCCTTCTTCCTCCTGATGCAAGGCCGAGCTTCTGCCGTCATGGCCTCCATGGTCCTCGCGCTCCCCGTCACCCCCGAGCCTAGCTAGTCCATCCACGAACCCCACCGTGCCTGGTTACATCGTCTTCGCCCACTGGACCGAGCCAGGAGCCACCGCAGCATCGCCTACTATGCCGTCTTCTTCCTCCGCATCGCCGCCGTCCTCCGTCGTTGTCGCGGCCACCGGTGGCCCCGCGCCCGCTGACCCTGTCGATGAGCTCCGCCGGGATCGACTCCTTCAACTGGTGGCCTCAACTGGAGCTGGGAGGCACCGAAGCACCGGATCCCCTTCGTCCCCATCTCCGACTGCCCCCGTTCTTCACCGACTTCGGCGACGCCTTCTGCTGCTACTAATCCTCCAAGGGCCACCATGTGTGCCGCTCGGTGAGCCCCCGCTTCCTCCCCTCTCTCTCTCTCGTCGCTGTTCGCTAGCTGTACGCGCCGCCCCCAACTTGCCCGAGCTCGCCGCCGCGTAGCTCATCGCCGGCCTCGTTTCGGCGACCAAACGGCCCCGTGCTGCGGCCCATCTGCTTCACCGCATCGCTTAGGCCTCGCCTAGCCTCCTCGTTTACTCACACGCGCACTGCAGCACCGTCCCCGTCGCAAGCTCGCAACCGCCGCCGCCCGACGCCGTCGTTGTGGCCAACTCCGGTCACTTTTGCTCGAACCGCGCGCGCCACCGCACTCACCTCGCAACGCCCGTCCACCCGCTGCCGCACACGCGCGTCCCTGCGAGCTGCTCCTGCCGCTGTGCTGCTGCGCTCACCGCGGCTGCTCTGCATGCTCTGCTGCTGCTTCTCGCCTGCTGCCGCCGTTTGTAACTGGTGCTGGCTGCCGCTGTTGCCGCGGCCGTCACCCGCCTTTGCCTAACGCAGCCACGGCCGGCCTCCCTCGCCACCCGCAGCCGCTGCTGCCCCATTGCCACTGCTGCTCTGCCTGCTGCTACAGTAACATTCAGTTACTATAGCGCTAGCTAGCTTTTGTATTTCTACAATGTCTAGCCCTTTAAACAGCCCCTGAACAGTGATAAGATAAATCCTAACATGGGTAAAAATTATATGAACGAAAAGTAGATGTAACAAGCTTCATTTTGTTCCATTGGACCTGCTTCAAATAATGCGTGAATTAATTCCTACAAAAATCACAAAATGCTATCTTCTGTTAACAGAAAACTGATTTAACCTCTAGCATTGTGTGTGAGTGTGTTGTGTGCGTGACAGCGTGACTGTGTGTGCACGGTTGTGACCAGGCCGGCCCTTACTTAATTAGTTGCTAGGCTTAGTTAGTAGTAGTACTAGTTTAGTGCTAAGTTAGTCTAGGCCCCACTTTAAATAAGTTAGATTTATTTATTTGTGTAGGTAAATAGTCTATGACATGTGGGCCACACATCCCTTTTGACTAGTCAAATTGACTTAGTCAACCCGAATTAGAATAATATGTTAATTCTAGAAAATAAATTAAACTTTAAAAATCAATATAAAATAATCCGTAACTCGGTTGAAAATACCTTGTACATGAAAGTTGCTCAGAACGACGAGACGAATCCAAATACGCAGCCCGTTCGTCCGCCACGCATCCATAGCATAGCAATCACGCAACTTTTCCCCTCCGGTTCATCTGTCCGAAAACGCGAAACACCGGGGATAATTTCCCGGATGTTCCCCCCTTCACCGGTACCACCTCATACCGCGTTAGGGCACACCGCATCATGCTTTGTCATGTCATGCATCGTCATGCATTTGTTTGTGATATATTTATTGTTTCTTCCCCCTCTTCTCTCGCTAGACACCGAGACCGACGCCGTTGCTACCCAGTACGACTACGGTGTTGACGACCCCTCTCTCTTGCCAGAGCAACCAGGCAAGCCCCCCCCCCTTGATCACCAGATATCACCTACTCTACTCTCTATACTGCTTGCATTAGAGTAGTGTAGCATGTTACTGCTTTCGTTAATCCTATCCTGATGCATAGCCTACCTTTGCTACTACTATTGTTACCTTTACCTGCAATCCTAATGCTTAGTATAGGATGCTAGTTTATTATCAGTGGCCCTACACTCTTGTCCGTCTGCCATGCTATACTACTGGGCCGTGATCACTCGGGAGTTGATCACGGGTATATACCTATAATTTATACATGATACATGTGATGACTAAAGTCGGGTTGGCTCGAGGAGTACCCGCGAGTGATTCACGGATTGGGGGCTGAAAGGACCTTTGTCCCGACGGCCCTCTGGGTGGATCTTTGTGGCGGAGCGACAGGGCAGGTTGAGACCACCTAGGAGAGAGGTGGGCCTGGCCCTGGTCGGTGTTCGCGGTGTCTTCAAGATAACACGTTTAACGAGATCTTGGTATTTGATCTGAGTCTGGCTACTGGCCTATACGCACTAACCATCTACGCGGGGACAGTTATGGGCACTCGACGTCGTGGTATCAGCCGAAGCCTTCGTGACGTCAGCGACTGAGTGGCGCGCGCCGGGTTGGACCGCGTAACGCAACTTCCTTTGTAATGGAGGTTGCTAGGTCTGCTCACCGGCCGCGTTCGCAACGTGCAGGTGTGCAAAGGGCGATGGGCCCAGACCCATGCGCCATAGGATTTAGACCGGCGTGCTGACCTCTCTGTTGTGCCTAGGTAGGGCTGCGACGTGTTGATCTTCCGAGGCCGGGCATGACCCAGAAAAGTGTGTCCGGCCAAATGGGATCGAGCGTGTTGGGTTATGTGGTGCACCCCTGCAGGGAAGTTAATCTATTTGAATAGCCGTGATCTTCGGTAACAGGACGACTTGGAGTTGTACCTTGACCTTATGACAACTAGAACCGGATACTTAATAAAATACACCCTTCAAAGTGCCAGATATAACCGGTGGTCGCTCTCTCACAGGGCGACGAGGGCAGGATCATCGGTTAGGATTATGCTATACGATGCTACTTGGAGGTCTTCAGTCTACTCTCTTCTACATGCTGCAAGACGAGGTTGTCAGAAGCGTAGTCTTCGAAAGGACTAGCTATCCCCCCTTATCCCGGCTTTCTGCAGTTCAGTCCACATATAATAGCCTTATTCCAGTTGATACCGATGCATACATATGTAGTGTGGCTCCTTGCTTGCGAGTACTTTGGATGAGTACTCACGGTTGCTTTCTCCCTCTTTTCCCCCTATCCCTTCTACCTGGTTGTCGCAACCAGATGTTGGAGCCCAGGAGCCAGACGCCACCTTCGACGACGACTCCTACTACACCGGAGGTGCCTACTACTACGTGCAGCCCGCTGACGGCGACCAGGAATAGTTTAGGAGGATCCCAGGCATGAGGCCTGCGCCTCTTTCGATCTGTATCCCAGTTTGTGCTAGCCTTCTTAAGGCAAACTTGTTTAACTTATGTCTGTACTCAGATATTGTTGCTTCCGCTGACTCGTCTATGATCGAGCTCTTGTATTCGAGCCCTCGAGGCCCCTGGCTTGTAATATGATGCTTGTATGACTTATTTTATTTGTAGAGTTGTGTTGTGATATCTTCCCGTGAGTTCCTGATCTTGATTGTACACGTTTGCGTGTATGATTAGTGTACGATTAAATCGGGGGCGTCACAGCCTTGATTTGATTAGTCGTTTCGGTTAGTTTCTTTTAATCCTCACAGGGGCCACATTATTTCGGACGACAATGCTTCATCTTTGAGCTGGTCTTCTGAGTTTTGATCCAACTCGGGTACATCTTTCAGGACAGAGTCGGCAGAGCTTCGATGTAGATTACTATGGTTTCCTTGGACAGCGAGATATGAGTTTTTCGTCATGTGTGCAAAACGGTGAGATTTAATGTCAAATGTTTTAGATTAGTTCAATGACGAAAACTTCAACACTAGAGCACAGGTCCTTATGGCATGTGCACGAAGGCTTCTCGGATGTCATCGACAAAGTCAGACCATCTCCATAAGGAAACGACGATAACGATGCATCAGCGGCTCGTTCGGTAATGATCGTTCAATGGTACATGGACCTCGGCATTATTCTTATGAAAACTAGACCAACTAGGAAGGAACCCAGCAGCATAACATTAAAGAGAGAATGTGAGACGTTAAATTCAACATGAAGAGGAGTTGAACCCAGGTTAGTGGGGCGACACAACCGCGCTCCCACCATGAACTACGCGCTACAAGAGACTATTTACTAGCCACAATGGGAGTAACTTAACTAGTAACATCACACATTTCAATACAAGATTGCTTATGTGGCAGCTAATTAATGAGGAGAGAAGGGTTTGTGGTAATTTAGCTAATTACTGTAACATCACACATTTCAAGACATAATGTATCTATAGCTTAATAAATGAACTCTTTCATGATACCACTCATATGTTACTACCCACTATGCAGATAGTAACATAGAGAGTGCTTGGATCCAAGGGACTATTTTTAGTCTGACTAAAAATAGTCTCTTTTAGAGGCTAAAGTTTCAAGCACCCCTGACTAAAGAGAGGCTAGGACTAGTCTTGAGGCTAAAAAATTTTAGAAATAGGAAACCTGCTAAAATATGTATTAGTCCTCTCTCTCATTATTTAATGCCTCTCTTTTAACACATGCGAGTTCTGAATTGAAGGGTTTGAAGGATAATAAATGGTCAATAACTTGATTTTAGTCTCTTTAGTATTTGGATCCAAGCATGGGTGAGACTAGCAAGTTTTAGTCCCACTACTTTTAGTCATGGGATTGCAAGTTGCAACACGAACAGCTGACAAATGAAATACCCGGTTTACCCCAACGGCAACAAGCAGCTAGCGCACATGAGGTCGTCACAAACTGACAGAGCAAGGCGGAACATTCACATAAGCGCAAGAGCAGGCAGAAAGTCCACGACTTCAATCAGAGTCGTCACATCACATAAAGGTCGATCGCTACCAACAACCCGGATCACGAGGAGCAGGAACCGGCCTGCGCAGCTCGCCCTCGCCGTGGGCGAAGCGGCACCCGTCGCCATGAGTGCAGCATCCCCTGGCGAAGTGCCCGCACAGCTTGGTCTTGAAACTGTCTAATTGCCATCCGCCGCCGTGGGACGTCGTGTTTGCTCCCGCCGCAGGCGAAGGGGCACCGCCGCCGTCATGGTTGACAACGTGGATCAGCTGCTCCATGGCCATGTCGTAAGCGTTCTTGATCTGATCGAACGTGCCCTCCAGCTCCACGTTCTTCAAGTCGGCGTCCCAGTCGTGGTCGCGGACGCGCAGCCTGGCGCCGCTGGCCCGGGATATCAGCTTTATGGTGGCTCCGCCACGCCCGATAATGGCGCCCGCGAGGGACGCGTCCACGCTGATCTTGGCCGTCGACGAAGCGCCGAAGCTCGCCACCGCTTCCTTGCGGGGGTCGGGCGCCGTCTGTGCTTGATGCGCATGGTCACCGGTGGGAGTTGGTTCCATGGGTGGTGGCGTCGCGTTGTGCGTGGACAAATGCTTGCCGGGCTTCTCCTCGCCTTGTGCTGGTGGAGGAGCAGGAGCTGCGCCACTCAGGATGCCCATTTTCTCGACGGCCAGGTAGCCGCCGGGGATGTCATGGATGAAGCGACAGTTGTCACCAAAGCGGCAACCTGCGGTACTGCACGATGGGAACATCATGCGGATAAACAACCGAACCAGCACAATGCAAACAGAACAGGAACTGTTGAAGTATTTGAGTACCTGAAGAATCTGATGCATGGCTTCGATTTGCTTCCTACGCCTGCTTCAAAAGACTCCGGCTCTGCTTCACCAAAACAACCGATCATGCGGTTCAAAGTACATAAGATGCTGGCACTGAATGGAAAATCTGAAGACGAAACGATGAAGCCAGTTTCTTTCGCCTGGACACCAATCGACTCACCTCGCGCTCGCTGAGGCAATTCCGGCCTCCCCTGGCGTCCAGGTGCTGCTATTCCAACCGAGCGGGCGGCCCAAGCCTCCGCGCGAACCCAGAGCTTCACGTCATCGGGGTGCTTAGACAGGTCGACGCCGGCGGGCAGCACCTTGCAGTCGTCGGAGCTGCCGACGGCGAGCAGGAGCTCCCTCGAGTACATGATCCTCTGCCCCTCCCTTACATCGATCGGCCCCGGTCAGATCTATCAGATCAGTCAGGTAGGAACTAACCACGATGGACAGTCGCATGCAGCATGAACAGGCGTGCGTACCTGGGCATGGTGACGGAGGGGGGAACAACGCCATCGTCAGGAGTCGCCGAGCTCATGTCGCCGGCAGCCAAAGTTCAGTCTAATACATGCTGTTTCTATGGTGGTTCACTGCGTCGCCAAGAAGAAGTAGGCAATGGCGTGAAAAAAGCTGGGAGCAGAGAAGTCGCGGTATGTAAATACTAAATACCCCTGGGGTGGGGAAGGCCAGTGGACGTACGGCCGCCGGCGCCCTCCTCCTATGGTAATGGTAGGGGAGCGTTACTGGTAAATTGATTGACCGGACAAGTCCCGGCGCAAGCTCGATCGCCAATCAAGAGCCTCTGCCTCTGGTGCAGTCGCGCATGCAGGAACGAGGCGTCGCTTGCGACGTTGATCCATCGCGACGATTGGGTTGAGCCGCTGCATGCACATTCAGCTTCCTCGACTTCAACTCCCCAGGGGCTGCAACGGCACGCGGATCTTCTCCCCAAGCTTTTTTTTTTTTCAAAACGGAGGCAAAAGATTTGCCTCATCGATTAATTAAGGAGAAGAGAGTTGTCCAGTTAATTAATGGAAAACCGGGCGAAAATCAATACAAACCTATCACATGAGGACTACTCACATAACATGTAACCCCATAAGCACAATCAGCCAGACAATCATACCCAACACATAACTACCACCAACCTCCACAAAGCTACATCGCATAGACACCCCCAACGAGAGTACCTCGGCCGGAAACCACGAGCACCACCAAGACCACAGAGACAAGTCAGGCCATATGGACAACTGAAGAGACTGATGACCATACATCAAGCAGCTGCGAACGCCTTTCCTGCACCACCACTCTTCTTACTTTTGCTCTTGATAAGAGCCTCCTCCACAATCGCCTTGCCGGATCCAGAACAAGCCGCCTCCAAATGCTTGAGCAAGCTGTGAACCTCTAACTCGAAGAGAATCTCATCGACCTTGTCACGCACAGACACCTTCCCAACGGCCACCTGCGAGTGGGTGACCACAACGTCGGAACCTCCGCGGTCCACAAAGGCGAGCGGCTGGCTGGGCTCCCAAGAGTCAAGCGCCAACATACAGACCGCATCAACATTATCAGCCACAGAAACCACCGGCATGACAACATCGCCCACGGGAACCACTGACACTGACTCAGGCACCTCCAGTTGCTCACATGACAGAGGCGAAACATACCCCTCACACGAGGTCACCAAAGAGTCCACCTCCACGCGCTCCACAGACAAAGGCGAAACAGGGCACAAACATAGCTCTTGTAGGTCGGGCATGATCTGCAGAACTGGAGCCTCGGGCACGGCGATGGGCTCACCCTCACTAGTACGCAACACAGGAGACAAGGTCAATGGTGCTGATGAGATATCTCCAACACGAGGAGAGAAACACCCATATAGCTCTTGGCTCCCTTCCTTCGTGGAGGCAACACCGACCACACCAGGAGGGCATGACGTCAGAGCGGTCGACAACACAGTCGACACAAGGGTGAGCTTTCCCAAAGCAGCCTCTGCTCTCTCCAAAAAGTTCTCAGCCCGTGCCATCCAACCCTGCAGCAGCGCAGTCTGATCAGCCAGAGCAGCTTGCAACATCACGTCAGGCTGGGTTGTCGAGCCAACAGTAGCAGAGACGACAGACGCCCAAGACCCATGAGGAAGCACCTTAGATGGGAGCGTGGATTTCATCGGACTCTCACATGAAGCTGAAGCAGGACGATGGACGGTACCAACTAATGGCTGCACAGCAAGGCAAGACAACGAGCTTAGAGGACGGCATGGATTGCGGCATCCGCGTGCACGGTGACCGTTCTCCAAACAACGGGAGCACCGAAATGGATCTCTGCACTCAGCCGCACGGTGCCCACGAGCGAGGCATCTACAGCATCGACCATGCATCCAAGCAGGGATGGGGCGAGGAGCCACTGCCGGGGCCGGCAACATTGGACGACGCGGACCACGCCGGGGCAACACCTCTTGCCATCTTCCGCACACCTCCGGCACACGTCCCACACCCGACTGGGCAGCGGTCAGGCCCAAGCCATTGGCAGCGAGCTGTGTTGTAGGGACCAGGGTGGAGTCGAAGACCATGGAGGCATCTTGTGGCACCAGTTCTTCTTCGTCCTCCTCCACTTTTTCATTGGCAGTAGAACCCCACGTGCCCACAACATTAGGCGCCGGCTCCTGGGCATCAAGTGCCGTGACGACCAAGCAGGGACTCACCACATGCTGCAGAAACCCAGTCCACGGGAGCTCCAGAGGTGCCTAATCTGGCCCCGGCAGGGATGCAGGCGCCGCCGCCGGGGACGACGGCAGCTGGCCGAGGGAGCCGCCGACAATGGGAGCAGAGGTAGCGCCGGTGCCGGCCCTCCGCCCACCTATGGACAAGTCGGTCTTGCGGGAGGCCAGCGCAGCCGCGGCCAGCTTCGCGGCGGAGACGATGGGCGAGGTCGGAGCAGCAGCCGACACAGGGAGCCTCGCGGACGCGGAAGCTGGCAATTTGCCCAGGGGCACCTCAGGCACCTTCACGGATCCCCCACCAACCTGGACGAGGCGGCCCAGCATCGGCTGCGGCAGCGCGGACAGGAGCTCCCGATCCAGATCGGATCGAGCAGCGGACGGAGGCGCCAGTAGGACGACGCACGCCGTGCAGCTAGCAGGCAGCTCGGCGGGAGGCGGTGGAAGCTTGCCGGCCGGGACAGGGGGCGGCAACGGGGAGGCCGACGGAGCTGCTGGTGTTGAGGACGAAAGGGACAGAGCGAGGTTGCGGGGCCTCATCTTGCACACCTGCTCGTCCTTGCGGGAGGGAGAGGAAGAGCAGCTGGCGTGGAGGCCGGATTCGGGCGCGGCGGGAGCGGGGGTGGTCGGAGCGAAGAGATCCGGCCGGCGGCGGCGGCCGCATGCTCACGCGGCCATGAGCGCGGGCGCGAGATTCACTTCCCCCCTATTTTTCTTTCATCCGTAGGGATAATCTGGAGCACATCCACACACCGACAGTCACGATACCAAGAGGGGCGATCCTTGAGGATCTCAGCAACCTGTGTGGTAGTAGTCTATCTCCCCAAGCTTATGAATGTGTGGGGAGAGCACAAACGTGGGGTGAATCGTGTTGTTGGTCAGTGTGGCGACTCTGCAACTCGGAGGTTCAAATTTCAACCTCCAAGTTCAGAGGCCAACTTGCTGCGAAACAACAAGGCAAGGAGTATATAATTTGTCGTATGGTATGAAAAAAATATTACCATCTGTTTTTTTGATAAAGCGCCATCTGGTGGTTTGAATAAGTTATGTTCACATTGTCTAGACTAGCCATAGTGGGAGTAACTTGAGCAGTAACTTCGAGTCTAAGTCAGCAAATTTGTCTATGTGGCAATGAGTTAATAAAGAGAGAGGTAGTTCTAGTTACTTAGCTAGTTACTGCCCTCGTAAAAAAACTTAGCTAGTTACTGTAACATCACATCTCCCAATGCAATATAAGTTTAATAAATGAAGCTTTGCATGACACCACGCATAAGTTACTACCCACTACTCCCTCCTTTCCGGTTTATAAGGCTCAATTCAAAAATCTCATCAACCAAGGTAGATGATGTGTGGTGGAATATTTTTTGTAGTTTGCAAAAGCACCCAATAAATGCTCTTGTTTTCCTCAAAAAATTATGTTTACGAATGCATTAATTGCAATGCATGCATGCATAAAGTGCATGCATTGGTCAGTTTTCTCTTAATACTTACATGCAATGATTTAATGCACCTTGAAGTCTGAACATGTGATAGGGAACAACCAAATTGAGCCTTATAAAATGGAAAAACTAAAATTTTGAGATAAGCCCTATAAACCAGAAAGGAGGGAGTATGAAGGTAGTAACATAGCCTAGAGATATGTGTATGTTACTAGTCTAAGTTACTCCCCACTATGACCAGGCTTAGCCATGTTCATACGAAAACATAGCACGAAGTTTCTCATGTTCACCATAAAAATGAGTGCACCTATATGTTAAATTGTTTGGCATATTCATGATTAATGTATTGTCGTGTTATGTACTAAAACATGGTAGTATTTGCCATGGGACACATGTAAAAATTGCACTGGCACAGTTTTTTTTTGAGGATGCACTGGCACAGTTTCGAAACAAGTAAACACAAGCACAGAGTAAATTTGCCATACAAATTCAAAATCAAATTTCATAAATTACTATAGAGTAAATTTGCCATGATCCATGGCAAACACTATATAAATCCTATACAGGTCACGACGAAATTGTCTAGTGACATGGCAAATTCAGAAGTAGAATTTTTTAGCAATAAACTTATTAAATTTTAAATTAGAATGTATTAAAGTTGTACTATATCACATTCAACCTAACCTCACATTAGAAGCCGAGATATTTAACCGGGGGCCAATGCCCCCCCCCTCTCAAAATTAGAATATATTAGAGGTGTACTATATCACACTATTAGACGGTACGTGCTATGCACATGTTCTCCATTAATTCTTTTTAGTATGAACACATTGCTAGTTTATTTGAAATACAAAAAACATCTTGTATTTTGGTACAAAGGGAGTAGTATGCATGCCTTTAAGTGTTAAATTCGTCGAAGTGTCAAATTGAAGCGTTCGAATGTTTGGTGGATACAAACATTCCACTGCTTTGATTTGCATAAAAGCTATAGTTTATTACTTTTTTCTAAGAAAGCTATAGTCTATCATTGTTGTTTGCCGGATCTTCTAAGCCTCCAGCCATTGAGCATTGAAGTTCTAAACATCCACAAAAGATCTTACGTACTTTTGCGCCAAGACATGCGTGGATCAGTGTAGCGCCCCGAGACCGATGTGCCGGGTGTCCTCCGCTTATTCGCTGTTGTTGCCTTGTCTTTGCTTGCGTGTCATGCATTTCATATCATGTCATCATGTGCATTTCATTTGCATACATGTTCGTCTCATGCATCCGAGCATTTTCCCCGTTGCCCGTTTTGCAATCCGGCGCTCCTATGTCATCTGGTGTCCCTTTCTACCTTTCTTTCGTATGCGGGTGTTAAACATTTCCGAATTGGACCGAGACTTGTCATGCGGCCTTGGCTTACTACCGGTAGACCGCATGTCAAGTTTCGTACCATTTGGACTTCGTTTGATGCTCCAACGGTTAACCGAGGGAGGCCTCGTGTGTGTTGCAGCCCAACACCTCTCCAAAGTGGCCCAAAACCCACCTAAGACCTCTCCATCATCTCGGTCATTCGATCACGATCGCGTGCCGAAAACCGCACCTCATTTGGACATTCCTAGTTCCCTCTACCTATAAATATAGCCACTCCCCCAAAATTCCGGGTCAAATCCACCCCTAACCTAGCAAAACCCGCTCCTTCGTCGGTCGGACATGTCCGTCCCGGGCGGATGAAATCGCGCCGCCGCCCTGGGCGAATCCGCGCCCGCCACGTCGCCTCCACCGCGTCCCACCGCCGCGGCCCGCCGCAGCCCACGGTCGGCCCGCCCGAGCCGCGCCGGGCCCGAGCACGCCTCGCCTCCCGCGCTACAGAGCGCCGCCGTCCGCGCCCGCCCGCGGCCGCGCTACTCTCGCCGCCGCCTTCGCCGGCCAAGGTCGCCATCCGGCGCTACCGCCCCTTCCCGCCGGCGCCGCCCTTCGCTGGCGCGGCCCCCGCCGCCGCCACTGAGGCGCCCCGCCGCCACCGCCGCCAAGTGCTCCGGATCCGGCCACCGGAGCTCCTCCCCGTCCTTCTTTCCGGTGAGATCCGTCTCCGGTGAACCTCGGGCTGCGTGCATGAACAGTACCCGCGCTGGATCTGGATCTGAAATCCCCCTCAGTTGACTTTCTCGTCCCTAACCCTATTAATTTGCAATTTTCATCATGCCGTATCTTTGCATCCGTAGCTCCGATTTGAGCGTGTAGCATATAGAAATGTTCATCCCAGAGAGTACATCATTTCATCTCATTGCATCATTTTCATTTGAGTTCATCTTGATGCCCGAAATGCTGTTGGAAGAGAGCTATTTGAGTTAGTTGTCAGATCTGCTGCACCAAATAGCTATTTGTCATTTTTGTCATGATTATTGTGTGCATGATATGACCCTGAGTTCTACATGTGTTTTGTTATATGCTTTGCCATCTTTCCAGAGGTGCCATCCATGTATTTTTGTGATGTGTGTGGTGACTAGCACAAGCTTGCAAAGTGGACCATTCGTTAATGCTGATTTCAGGGACTTAGCATTTCCACGAAGTCCTTGATCTGTTCTTATCATTATGCCATATGTTCATATTGTTTCTTAGTGATCCGTGCCTCTTTTGAGGATGATCAGTAAGGATGATTTGTTAATCTTGTAGTGCTCTATCCATCCATGTCTTTGTTTGCATTTATGGAACACCCTAGCTTGAGTCAATCGAGCTCTACTTTTGCTATTTCGTGAATCTGGGCAGATTGTCTACTTGTTAGCGATTTTGCCGAGGATGTTGTTGATCCGTGCATGCTATGTTGTTTTTCTTGCCATGCCGAGCTTATATGATGTGTATTCTTGATGGGCGTATGCTTATATTGTCATGCCTTGCTCTGTAGTGAGTGCATCGAGCTCGTAAACATGCCTACTTGATATCTGATTTTGCATGCTCCAGTTTTTCACTAAGTCTGAGAACTGATTATGTTTTTGCCATGTTCACATGCTTGCAAATGTATTTTCTGATCCCTTTTGGCTCAAGGTCACTAAGGGACTTTTGTTAACCTCCTTGAGTAACTCCATGCCATGCCTTGCTTTGCCATGTTAAGTTCCTGTAGATTATAGTTTTCATGCTCCAAAGTGTGCTACCTGATCTGAAATTTCATACAAGTGTTAATTTCACTAAGTCTGAAATCTGTTTACCAAATGCATTTTTGCCATGCTTGTTTGAACCTGTTAATGGATGATTTGGCCGTAGCTCAGTGTTCATCTTTGTTTAAGCATTATGAATGGATCCCTGCCATGTATTTTGTTGCCATGTTTGAGTGCCGTAGCATGTTCATCTTGTTGCATTTAGATGGCTACTTGTTGTATATCGCAGACCGGTGCCATATTTGAATTGCTTGCCATTTCCAAACTGTAACTCCGATTCCAGCGTTCTTTATATCGTTTTCAAGCGATTTCATCTCACCTTTCCAGTGGCACACTTGGATTTTCAAGTTGAGGCCAGGTTCGTTCATTCCCTTGCAAATCATGCATATGCATCGCATACCACATCCCGCATATCATACCATGTTCATGTGTTGGTTGCTTACTATGTTGTGTGCTTCTTTTCCGGTGTTTGCTTCTTTGGGTTGGTTCCGGTAACGTCGCGTTTGTGAGGACCCGTTCGTCTACGCCCGTTTGTCTTCTTCATGGACTCGTTCTTCTTCCTTGCGAGATCTCAGGCAAGATGACCATACCCTCGAAATCACTTCTATCTTTGCTTGCTAGTTGCTCGCTCTTTTGCTATGCCTATGCTGCGATGCCTAACACTTGCTTATCATGCCTCCCATTTTGTTGAACCAAGCCTCTAACCCACCTTGTCCTAGCAAACCGTTGTTTGGCTATGTTACCGCTTTGCTCAGACCCTCTTATAGCGTTGTTAGTTGCACGTGAAGATTGAAGTTTGTTCCTTGTTGGAACATGGAGATGTTGTTCCTTGTTTGAACATGTTTACTTGTTGGGATATCACAATAACTCTTATTTAATTAATGCATCTATATACTTGGTAAAGGGTGGAAGGCTCGGCCTTATGCCTGGTGTTTTGTTCCACTCTTGCCGCCCTAGTTTCCGTCATATCGGTGTTATGTTCCCGGATTTTGCGTTCCTTACGCGGTTGGGCTATAATGGGAACCCCTTGACAGTTTGCCTTGAATAAAACTCTTCCAGCAATGCCCAACATTGGTTTTACCATTCGCCACCTAGCCTTTTCTTTCCCTTGGGTTCTGCAGACTCAAGGGTCATCATTATTTTAACCCCCCCGGGCCAGTGCTCCTCTGAGTGTTGGTCCAAACTAGAGTCCTGTGCAGCGCCCCCTAGGGGAAACTCGAGGTTTGGTTTTAGTTGTATGGAGAGCTCATCTGAGTGTGCCCTAAGAACGAGATATGTGCAGCCCCTATCGGGATTTGTCGGCACATTTGGGCGGTGTTGCTGGATTTGTTTTAACTTGTCGAAGTTGTCTTGTAGAACCGGGATACCGAGTCTGATCGGAATGTCTCGGGAGAAGGTATATCCTTCGTTGACCGTGAGAGCTTGTCATGGGCTAAGTTGGGACTCCCCTGCAGGGATTTGAACTTTCGAAAGCCGTGCCCGCGGTTATGGGCAGATGGGAATTTGTTAATGTCCGGTTGTAGAAAACCTGAAGTTGACCTTAATTAAAATACATCAACCGCGTGTGTAACCTTGATGGTCTCTTCTCGGCGGGGTCCGGGAAGTGAACACGGTGTTGGAGTTATGCTTGACGTAGGTTGTTCTAGGATCACTTCTTGATCATACTTTTATCGACCGTGCTTTGCCTTCTCTTCTCGCTCTCATTTGCGTATGTTAGCCACCATATATGCTAGTCGCTTGCTGCAGCTCCACCTCATACCTTTTTCCTTACCCATAAGCTTAAATAGTCTTGATCGCGAGGGTGCAAGATTGCTGAGTCCCCGTGACTCACAGATACTTCCAAACCAGTTTGCAGGTGCCGATGAGTCCTTGCAGATGACGCAACCAAGCTCAGGAGGAGCTCGATGAAGATCTTGTCTTTTGTGTTGTTTTGTTCTAGTTGATCAGTAGTGGAGCCCAGTCGGGGTCGATCGGGGACCTTGTCGCATTCGGGGTTCTTCTTTTATTTTGGTTCCGTAGTCGGACCTTGTGTGTATCTAGTTGATGTAATGCTTTATTCATGTATTTGTGTGAAGTGGCGATTGTAAGCCAACTATGTATCTTTTCCCTTATTGTATTACATGGGTTGTTTGCGAAGATTACCTCACTTGCGACATAGCTTTCAATGCGGTTATGCCTCTAAGTCGTGCTTCGACACGTGGGAGATATAGCCGCATCGAGGGCGTTACAAGTTGGTATCAGAGCCTTCCCCGACCATAGGAGCCCCATTGCTTGATCGTTTTTAGCAGCCGTTGTTGAGTCTAGAAAAAATGTTTTGAGTCATTTAGGAATTATATATCGGAGAGTTTAGGAATTCTTTTTACTCCCCAGTCTCCCCATCGCTCTGGTAAGGCATCCTGACGTAGAGTTTTGACTCTTCTCTTCTCAAATTTCACTAAAAAAATTTAGGATCACGCGGGTATCTTGGAATCGTTCCGATGGTTTTGTGACGAGAACATTGTTCTTGGTGCCTCCTGTCTTTAGGGGTTGTGGCAGTGTCCCGGGGAGTTGAGCTCCGAGGTGTTGTCGTCACAATTTTATCGTTGCAGTTCTGGAATACCTGAGTTTAGTTTCACCGACATCGAAAACTCTTTTATGCAGTTGTTGGTGAGATAACCTCGACGCCACCCAGTACTGGGGCGGGAGTCCGGGAGTATTGCCATAACTCGTATAACGGATGCTTTTCGAAGGTTGAGGTAGACGATTTCCAAAGGTTTCTTGGTTATGTGTTGAAGGATGGATACAGCTGGATGTAGGATTTGTTAGTTTGGGTGAGAGATTATGCTTCCCCTGTATCCCCAACACCTGATTGCATAACCGGAAAATTTCGGGAGTTTATAAGTGGGAATTCAAGTAGTTCGTAGGATATCTTTCCGACAGATGTATGATATGAAATTGGGGTTTGACGTTTAGTGGTACGCCTATCCACGGTTGGTTTTACAGTGGTCTCGTTGTGTCTTAAAGAGTCCTTGGCTATGCCGACTCGGGGACGCTTCGTATGTCATGTGCACTGCCTTGTACATGATGGTGCTGTACGATCGAGCCCGTGTAGGCCCCACCACGAAAACTTCGGACGAAATCTCTATCATATGTTTGTTCTGGCTTATTCTGCAAGCCAATCTTTCGTTTTGCTTTTGAGTTGTGGTATTCAAGTTGCTTCAAAGTCAAATGTTGATTCCATACTTTTCCTAAGCGGTGTTCTCATACTCCTATGTGAATACTAATCCTTCTTGATCATCAAGATTGTTTTTGTCAATCCCTTTTAACCGGTGTGTCTCTCCTCAAGTGGATCCGATCACTTCAACATTCGCAAGATCTATTATCACTTCTTCTCAACGGTGTTTGTTTCATCCGTCTCCAAGTTGCCTTTGTTTTTCCCGCCCACCCACCCTTTTTCTTTGAGGACACGAATTTCTTATTCAAGTATCCTTTTATTGATGGGAAGTCTCTCCATTCTTTTCCATCAATATTCTTATCCGGTGTTTCTCATGAAGATTCTAACGGAGCTTCAAGTGTTGTATTCTTCGATTTTTTCTTCTCCGGTGGATTCTATTCAAGCTTTTGGTGTTGATCATACCCTTTTCCTCGTTTCAATGCTTTCTCATGCCGGTGCACCTCATTATCATTCCACTTCTCACTATTTATTATTCCGGAGTGCTAAAGATATCTCGGAGATTCGTGTTTCCACTCTACATTCGTTCAAGCTCTTTCGAGGATGTTCCCTCATTCAAGTCATTTAATCCAACCGGTGCTTTCTCTCTTTTGAATCGTTCAACGGTGTTTCTTTTGAGTGGGCCCTAACCCACAGGTCTTTTTCCAGGATCTTACCTGACTCTTCTAATTTTCCCGGAGCTATCCTAAATTGTTTTGAAGTTTGACATAATAATAAATTGTCATCAGTCTTATGTCTTTCACCAAGATCTTTCAAATTCTTTTCATCGTTGGTTCAACTTTCTAATTTTTCATCCCAGAGTATCTCAGCAATTCATGGTGGTGTTTCTCGTCGTCATTATCAATATTTGAGGACCGAAGAAGAGTTTCTCTGCAATCTTATCCCTTCTCCCAAAGATTCATGATTCTAGCTTTGATGACGTCCTCCCATAATTGTTTTGATTGTGAGAATTCTTTTCATCCATCCGGATCGTTTCAGAAGTCTTTTCAGTTTGATTCTCCGGAGCCCATCACCTCAGAAGTATTCATTCTCAGCTTTCAGCTCTCTTTCTCTAAATCTTACCGGTGCATCATTCAAGTATTATCTAATCAGTTCACGATCTCTTCGTTCACTTCTATCTAAATCCCCTCAAGTATCGTCATTCGTTTCCAATTCTTTTCGGTGATTTGTGCCTTTGCCACTTTTATTTTTAATTCTTACGGTGGTTCGCTCAAGATTTCTCTTCCTTGTTTATCATATCAATTCATTCATTGTTTCAATCCCACCGGTGGTTCGTTGAAGACGTTCTCAAGTTTTGATATATCTCTTTTAATCCTTTCTACGAGAATAAGTAGTATGCCAAATCCATTGATTGTCATCAATTTAATTGGTGAAGGATAAGCATAATGTAATTCTTATTCTTGTTTCATCCAAGTGATTAATTCCTTATTCCGGAGGTGCATCATATCACATTCTGGGTTCGAGATGCTTTATCTTTTCTTTTCCCGGAGTTCCTAGCTCTCGCAGTTACATCACCACGGAGATTCATTTAAATCATTGCAAGTCTTCACCTTGTGTTTCCATCTTCTCTTGCCTTCCATTTGAGCATTCTTTTGTTTAACGGAGTTCTTCGGGAAGGTTCTACATGTTGGTTCATAAAGGATTTAATTTCTTCTTGAAGTGTTCATCAAGATTCTTTTCTAAGAAACTCAAGCTTTCTTCATATTGTAATCCGGAGTGCATTCTTTCTATCATATTATTGGAGGTGGTATTATGTCATTCTTGATAATTTGAGTTCATGTTTCATGATTCACATGTCAAGGATGAGATATTTTAAATCCATCATTTTCTTCATTGGAATTATCTTGGGTTATATTTCACCTAAAGCTTTCCTTTAAGGATTGTCGCTCTCATGGTGTTTATCAATGATCCAATTTCTTCATTTATCCTTTCCGGTGCGATATACTTTCTCGTCTCCTTGTTCATATCAATACAATTCTTTTCCCGTGAGTGGCAGGTTGTCACCTCATAATTTGAGATGTACTCCATAAGACCATATCAAGTTTATTCTTTCGTTGTTGGCTTTCCAATAACTCCGTTCGACCATTCTCCTTAAGATGCCTTTTCAACTCTTTTGTGGCAGAAGTTGGCATTTTCTTCAACATTCTTTTATTTCAATTATCTATCTTCTATTTCTTTCTCCCGGAGGCATTGTGTTGCTGCTCTCTTCAAACCTTCTTCTTGCTCTTGTCAAGAGCATGTTCTTTTCATGCTTATCCATTTAACCGGAGGTGTGCCTTTTGGCTCAAGTTTTCTTCGCCTTATCAAGCTTTGCATCTCTTTTCAACCGGAATGCTGTCTGAGATCTTTCTTACCCCTTGTTCCATTCATTCAATAGTTACGGAGGCAGTGTATTGTGATTTCATCAAGTATCTTCTCATCTTATCAAGTTCTTATTCAATTCCTTTTCTTTTCAATCGGAGTGCTGCCCGAAGTTGTTCTTCCTTGTTCCTCTTTTCTAACGGAGTGTTTTCAACTTCGTTCATCTCTGTCGTATTGTTTTCTCGAAATGGCTTAACCTTTGCAAGGTTCTTTGGTTTGACTCATTGGTCAAAGAAGCAACTTAGTTTTACCTCTTCTCTTTCTCTTTCGTTTTCCCCGGTGCCATCCTAGATCTCGGGACGAGATCCTCTCGTAGTGGTGGAGTGTTGTAGCGCCCCGAGACCGATGTGCCAGGTGTCCTCCGCCGATTCGCTGTTGTTGCCTTGTCTCTGCTTGCGTGTCATGCATTGCATATCATGTCATCATGTGCATTTCATTTGCATACATGTTTGTCTCATGCATCCGAGCATTTTCCCCGTTGTTCGTTTTGCAATCCGGCGCTCCTATGTCATCCGGTGTCCCTTCCTACCTTTCTTTCGTATGCGGGTGTTAAACATTTCCAGATTGAACCGAGACTTGTCATGCGGCCTTGGTTTACTACCGGTAGACCGCATGTCAAGTTTCGTACCATTTGGACTTCGTTTGATGCTCCAACGGTTAACCGAGGGACCGAAAAGGCCTTGTGTGTGTTGCAGCCCAACACCTCTCCAAAGTGGCCCAAAACCCACCTAAGACCTCTCCATCATCTCGGTCATTTGATCACGATCGCGTGGCCGAAAACCGCACCTCATTTGGACACTCCTAGCTCCCTCTACCTATAAATATAGCCACTCCCCCGAAATTCCGGGTCAAATCCACCCCTAACCTAGCAAAACCCGCTCCTTCGCCGGCCGGACATGTCCGTCCCGGGCGGATGAAATCGCGCCGCCGCCCCGGGTGAATCCGCGCCCGCCACGTCGCCTCCACCACGTCCCACCGCCGCAGCCCATGGCCAGCCCGCCCGAGCCGCGCAGGGCCTGAGCGCGCCTCGCCTCCCGCGCTGCAGAGCGCCGCCGTCCGTCCCCGCCCGCGGCTGCGCTACTCTCGCCGCTGCCTTCGCCGGCCAGGGTCGCCGTCCGACGCCACCGCCCCTTCCCGCCGGCGCCGCCCTTCGCCGGCGCGGCCCCGCCGCCGCCACCGAGGCGCCCCGCCGCCATCGCCGCCAAGTGCTCCGGATCCGGCCACCGGAGCTCCTCCCCGTCCTTCTTTCCGGCGAGATCCGTCTCCGACGAACCTCGGGCTGCGTGCATGAACAGTACCCGCGCTGGATCTGGATCTGAAATCCCCCCTTGGTTGACTTTCTCGTCCCTAACCCTATTTATTTTGCAATTTTCATCATGTCGTAACTTTGCATCCGTAGCTCCGATTTGAGCGTGTAGCATATAGAAATGTTCGTCTCAAATAGTACATCATGTCATCTCATTGCATTGATTTCATTTGAGTTCATCTTGATGCCAGAAATGCTGTTGGAAGAGAGCTATTTGAGTTAGTTGTCAGATCTGCTGCACCAAATAGCTATTTGTCATTTTTGCCATGATTATTGTGTGCATGATATGATCCTGAGTTCTACATGTGTTTTGTTATATGCTTTGCCATATTTCCAGAGGTGCTATCCATGTATTTTTGTGATGTGTGTGGTGACTAGCACAAGCTTGCAAAGTGGAGCATTCGTTAATGCTGATTTCAGGGACTTGGCATTTCCACTAAGTCCTTGATGTGTTCTTATCATTATGCCATATGTTCATATTGTTTCCTAGTGATCCGTGCCTCTTTTGAGGATGATCAGTAAGGATGATTTGTTAATCTTGTAGTGCTCTATCCATCCATGTCTTTGTTTGCATTTATGGAACACCCTAGCTTGAGTCAATCGAGCTCTATTTTTGCTATTTCGTGAATCTGGACAGATTGTCTACTTGTTACCGATTTTGCCGAGGATGTTGTTGATCCGTGCATGCTATGTTGTTTTTCTTGCCATGCCTAGCTTATATGATGTGTATTCTTGATGGGTGTATGTTTATATTGTCATGCCTTGCTCTATAGTGAGTGCATCGAGCTCGTAAACATGCCTACTTGATATCTGATTTTGCATGCTCCAGTTTTTCACTAAGTCTGAGAACTGATTATGTTTTTGCCATGTTCACATGCTTGCAAATGTATTTTCTGATCCCTTTTGGCTCAAGGTCACTAAGAGACTTTTGTTAACCTCCTTGAGTAACTCCATGCCATGCCTTGCTTTGACATGTTAAGTTCCTGTAGCTTATAGTTTTCATGCTCCAAAGTGTGCTACCTGATCTGAAATTCCATACAAGTGTTAATTTCACTAAGTCTGAAATCTGTTTACCAAATGCATTTTTGCCATGCTTGTTTGAACCTGTTAATGGATGATTTGGCCGTAGCTCAGTGTTCATGTTTTGTTAAGTATCATGAATGGATCCCTGCCATGTATTTTGTTGCCATGTTTGAGTGCTGTAGCATGTTCATCTTGTTACATTTAGATGGCTACTTGTTGTATATCGCAGACCGGTGCCATATTTGAATTGCTTGTCATTTCCAAATCGTAACTCCGATTCCGGCGTTCTTTATATCGTTTTCAAGCGATTTCATCCCACCTTTCCAGTGGCACACTTGGATTTCCAAGTTGAGGCCAGGTTCGTTCATTCCCTTGCAAATCATGCATATGCATCGCATACCGCATCCCGCATATCATACCATGTTCATGTGTTGGTTGCTTACTATGTTGTGTGTTTCTTTTCCGGTGTTTGCTTCTTTGGGTTGGTTCCGGTAACGTCGCGTTTGTGAGGACCCGTTCGTCTACGCCCGTTTGTCTTCTTCATGGACTCGTTCTTCTTCCTTGCGAGATCTCAGGCAAGATGACCATACCCTCGAAATCACTTCTATCTTTGCTTGCTACTTGCTCGCTTTTTTGCTATGCCTATGCTGCGATACCTAACACTTGCTTATCATGCCTCCCATTTTGTTGAACCAAGCCTCTAACCCACCTTGTCCTAGCAAACCGTTGTTTGGCTATGTTATCGCTTTGCTCAGCCCCTCTTATAGCGTTGTTAGTTGCACGTGAAGATTGAAGTTTGTTCCTTGTTGGAACATGGAGATGTTGTTCCTTGTTTGAACATGTTTACTTGTTGGGATATCACAATAACTCTTATTTAATTAATGCATCTATATACTTGGTAAAGGGTGGAAGGCTCAGCCTTATGCTGGTGTTTTGTTCCACTCTTGCCGCCCTAGTTTCCGTCATATCGGTGTTATGTTCCCGGATTTTGCGTTCCTTACGCGGTTGGGCTATAATGGGAACCCCTTGACAGTTTGCCTTGAATAAAACTCTTCCAGCAATGCCCAACATTGGTTTTACCATTCGCCACCTAGCCTTTTCTTTCCCTTGGGTTCTGCAGACTCAAGGGTCATCATTATTTTAACCCCCCCCCCCCCGGACCAGTGCTCCTCTGAGTGTTGGTCCAAACTAGAGTCCTGTGCAGCGCCCCCTCGGGGAAACTCGAGGTTTGGTTTTAGTTGTATGGAGAGCTCATCTGAGTGTGCCCTGAGAACGAGATATGTGCAGCTCCTATCGGGATTTGTCGGCTCATTTAGGCGGTGTTGCTGGATTTGTTTTAACTTGTCGAAGTTGTCTTGTAGAACCGGGATACCGAGTCTGATCGGAATGTCTCGGGAGAAGGTATATCCTTCGTTGACCGTGAGAGCTTGTCATGGGCTAAGTTGGGACTCCCCTGCAGGGATTTGAACTTTCGAAAGTCGTGCCCGCGGTTATGGGCAGATGGGAATTTGTTAATGTCCGGTTGTAGAAAACCTGAAGTTGACCTTAATTAAAATACATCAACCGCGTGTGTAACCGTGATGGTCTCTTCTCGGCGGGGTCCGGGAAGTGAACACGGTGTTGGAGTTATGCTTGACGTAGGTTGTTCTAGGATCACTTCTTGATCATACTTTTATCGACCGTGCTTTGCCTTCTCTTCTCGCTCTCATTTGCGTATGTTAGCCACCATATATGCTAGTCGCTTGCTGCAGCTCCACCTCATACCTTTTTCCTTACCCATAAGCTTAAATAGTCTTGATCGCGAGGGTGCAAGATTGCTGAGTCCCCGTGACTCACAGATACTTCCAAACCAGTTTGCAGGTGCCGATGAGTCCTTGCAGATGACGCAACCAAGCTCAGGAGGAGCTCGATGAAGATCTTGTCTTTTGTGTTGTTTTGTTCTAGTTGATCAGTAGTGGAGCCCAGTCGGGGTCGATCGGGGACCTTGTCGCATTTGGGGTTCTTCTTTTATTTTGGTTCCGTAGTCGGACCTTGTGTGTATCTGGTTGATGTAATGCTTTATTCATGTATTTGTGTGAAGTGGCGATTGTAAGTCAACTATGTATCTTTTCCTTTATTGTATTACATGGGTTGTTTGCGAACATTACCTCACTTGCGACATAGCTTTCAATGCGGTTATGCCACTTAAGTCGTGCTTCGACACGTGGGAGACATAGCCGCATCAAGGGCGTTACAATCAGTTTGGAGCATTCCAGAAAGCTGGTGGAGTAACCTTGGCGCCTATCCGTACATAGCGAATCCACGAATTATCAACCGTTGGATCTTTCTGAGCTGGGTACTGATAAACAGTGGATGCTTAGTTTCTGGAACAAATTTATGGCTTGTAGCTGCTCCAGGGTCTTGGCGGATAGCTAATTCAAGTTTAAAAAATTGTGTAAGATAATAGTAGAGATATCACATTCAACCTAACCTCACATTAGAAGCCGAGATATTTAACCCTGGGGCCAATGCCCCCCCTCCCCCCTCCCCCCCTCAAAAAATGTTTGTTGTCTTAAATTTACTATGGCAATTGTAGAAAAACAAAAATCTTAGAATACATAGAGCGAATATGCCACTGGTTGCCCGAAACGCAAGGTTGTTGTCGCTGAATCATGAGGATCAGCGTGAGCCTGCCCCACATGGCCCACCCGTATATGGCTATTCCAGTTTTCTTAGCGCCATATAGAACAAATACAATCACATTGTATTTGCCGACCTATCTATTCCTGCACCTACCGCGTACTCGCCTACGGGTCGTGTCTCGTCACCCAAGCGGGACACAATTCAAAATCTGAATCCCCTTGGGCAGCCTCATCACCACGAACCACCACGACGCCCATCCCCACACAACCGCACCCAAATTTGCAAATTAATTCATGATTCACGAGTGAATCTTGGTGCAGAGCCATTCACAGATAGTTTCCGCATAACTTTATGGTGTAATTCCCCTAAAAAATGTTCATGATACTATGAGATAATTACCGACCAGATTAAACATATGTGTGTCATTTCTTAAATAGCAGCCTCAAACGTTATGCGTAACAAATTTTGTGCCTAGACTAGCATAGCTAATGAGCAGTCCAGTACTTGCACGAATTTGAAAGACATGGGCCCAAAGGACTTGTTGACAGGAGAATCTATAGGCTACGACCCCATAATTATTATGGTACAGGTTCATATACACATAACAGAATATCACATGACCATGGAATACATTGCATGGCTGAGAACATGGTGGAGTAGGTTGATTGGACATCACCCCAGATGGACGGCAAAAAATCGGGTACAAGCATATGACATATTGCTTGTTCGGATAACGCCGCGCGGATTGCTGCGGAATTCTTTAGCAATGAACATATCCAAAATAAAATTATTTTGTCAATAGGCATGGGTCTGCAGCTAGCGAAGGCGGCATCGGGATGCTAGAGAGGCGCTCCAATGGAGAGATGCTACACTTACAGACAACTTTCAACGCATTTAAACTTACGGACTGACATGAAATCATCAAATTGGAAGGAGGAGGGCCCCATCCCTGAAATTCAGGGGAGGGATAAATTAGGCGCTGGCACATCTGTCCGTACGACAGTTTCCGTAAGCATCATCCGTAAGTGAAGCAATTTCGCGCTCCAGTGAGCGGTGGAGGACCTGGTGACGGCCGAACTGCACACGTCCTGGATGAGGGAAGCCTGGATCTGCGCCTTTGATTATTAGAATTCACGTGAAAGCATAAATCCATATTACCAAGTTAGCCTCAGACCAAACTCGGAGAGAAATCATGTTAACCATTGGATCAACTTAATACTCGGTAGTACAATTGTACCCTAAAAACTCTCAATTTTGAACTTAAAAAAAAAACTCTCAATTTTGTATAGTACAGATAATTGAGAAAATGAATTACAGTACTAAAGACGGAACATGCTGATAAAAGTCATGACTAAAATGCAATATGGAATCCATCAAATCGGCGGCATAATCCCAAATTCAGAGTTACACTGGTCTCATCCAGCGGTCGTCCATGGACAGCTACCAACCACACTGCTCTCGAGCAGCAGGGGCCGGCCTGCGGAGCTCGCTCTCGCTGTGGGCGAAGCGGCAGCCGTCGCCATAGGTGCAGGACCCTCCGGCGAAGTGCGCGCACAGCCTGGTCTTGAGGCCGTTATATCGCCCTCCGCCGGGCACCGGGAGATGCTCCCAGACCATGGCGCTGGCGCGCCTGATCTGGTCGGGCGTGCCCTCCAGCTCCACGTTCTTCAGGCCGGCGTCCCGCTCGTGATCGCGGATGCGCAGCCTGGCGCCGCTGGCCCGGGATATCTCCCTGATGGTCGCTCCGCTCCGCCCGATGACGGCGCCCGCGAGGGACGCGTCCACGGTGATCCTGGCCGTCGCCGGAGCGCCGAAACCCGCCGGAGCTGCCGTGCCGGGGTTGGGCGCCAGTGGAGGTGCGTGGCGACCAGCGGTCCCTCGCTCTATGTGTGGTGGCGCTGACTTGTCCTGGGACAGAGGCTCGGAAAGTTCCTTCTCGTCTTGCGAAGGAGCTTCACCGCCCAGGCTGCCCAGGTTTGCCACGGCCTGGTAGCCGCCCGGGAAGTCGTGGGTGAAGAGGCAATCCTCACCAAAGGAGTTAATTGCACAAAAGTATCACAATTCGGGCATCACATGCAGATTGGTACCGCTAAAATACATATAAATACGTATTGACGGTGTATCTGACCGATGGGGCCCGTCTGTCAGGTGCCGACGTGGCATGTTTTTTGCAGAAAACCTCCTTATGTTATATGTAATCACAAAAATGCCCAAATTTTTTGCGGGAAAAAGGCTGCAGGAGAGGATTTTTTTTTGTTCGCAATTTCCATCATTGAATCTGGACTGGTTTGAAATTTTCGCCACTTGAACAAATAAATAAAAGGAAAGTAAAACCTCCTTATGTTATATGTAATCACAAAAATGCCCAAATTTTTTGCGGGAAAAAGGCTGCAGGAGAGGATTTTTTTTTGTTCGCAATTTCCATCATTGAATCTGGACTGGTTTGAAATTTTCGCCACTTGAACAAATAAATAAAAGGAAAGTAAAATCAGGCGCCGGCAGGAATCAAACCCGCGACTTGCAGTGCAGAGGCGCCACGGGCTAACCACAACGCCACAGCGCAGCTCACATTCCTCTACAGGCGTCTCCTTTCTTATAGTATGCCTGAAGCGCTGGGCCGGCCCACCGAGGCCTGCATTTTTTTTCGTTTCGCACTTAACTGGCGCGCGTGTTGGGCTCGTTCCTTGCCATGGTTACTATTCGTTTCATTTCTCTTATGCTTTTATAATGCGCGGTGAACATTTTGTAATCTATATATGGTGTACATTTTCTTAATACATGATGAGTTTCAAGAATATTATGATCACATAATTTTTTATTTATAGTGAATATTTTCTTAATACATGGTGAAATTTTTTGCATTTCAAAAAATGTTCAGCATGTATTAAAAATTTATTGTGTAAAATTCATTCTTGCATTTCCAGAAACACGTCAATTTTTTCTTATAAAAGTTGAACAGTTTTAACGCATTTCTAAAATTTATTAAGATTACACAATTATTTTTAATACAGGTTGTCAAATTTTCTTTACGAATGATTAATACTTTCACCATTAATAAACGTTGAACATATTTTAAATGCAAATCGAATATTTTTGTAATATATCTTGAACTTTTTCTTAAGATATGATGAACATTTTACGTAATGCGCGGTGAATTTTTTGTAATTTATGGTGAACTTTTTGCCCCGGTTTCTTAATCATTCTTGCAATCAATGCATTAAAAGTTGAACATATAATTTTAAATGCATTAAATTTTCGAAACATGGCGCAGAACATGTATTAAAAATAATTGTGTAATCATAATAAATTTTAGAAATGCATTAAAACTTTTCAATTTTTATTAAAATAATCAAGTGTTTCTTGAAATGCAAATTGATTTTACACAATAAGTTTTAATATATACTGAACATTTTGTGAAATACAAAAATTTCATCATGTATTAAGAAAATATTCAACATAATAATCTTGAAACTCACCGTGTACTAATAAAATGTCACCATAAATTACAAAAAAGTTACCTCGAATTAAGTAAAATGTTCCTTGTCGTAAGAAAATTGAACAACCTATAGTACAGAAATGTTCAATTTGCATTTCAAATATGTTCAACGGATATTACCAAAGTTTATTATATTAAGAAAATGTTCACCATTTGTAAAGAAAAGTTCATCGTACATTGAAAAATGTTCACTATAAGTAGAAAAAGTGTTCAGCGTATATTTTTTTGAGGATTTGTTCAGCGTATATTTAAAAAAATGTTCACCGCGCATTATAAAAGCATAAGAAAATGAAACGAATAGTAACCAGGGCAAGGAACGAGCCCAACACGCGCGCCAGTTAAGTGTGAAACGAAAAAAAATGAAGGCCTCGGTGGGCCGGCCCAGCGCTTCAGGCATACTATAAGAAGGAGACGCCTGTAGAGGAACGTGAGCTGGGCTGTGGCGTTGTGGTTAGCCCGTGGCGCCTCTGCACTGCAGGTCGTGGGTTCGATTTCCGCCGGCGGCTTGATTTTACTTTCCTTTTATTTATTTGTTCAAGTGGCGGAAAATTTCAAACTAGTCCAGATTCGATGGTGGAAATTGCGAACAAAAAAAATCCTCTCCTGGAGCCTTTTTCCCGCAAAAAATGCCGGCACCTGACGGGCGGGCCCCATCGTTCAGATACACCATCAATACGTATAAATATACGTTTTAGCCTAATTTGCAAAAACTTAGACCAATGTTGATACTGACACGCAAAAATTAACAATCATGGTACCAATCTATATGTGATGCCTGAATTGTGGTACTTCTGTGCAATTAACTCTCACCAAAGCGGCAGCCTGCAGTACTGCAGGATGGCAATATGAATATCACGCCCTTTTATTTATTTGTTCAAGTGGCGGAAAATTTCAAACCAGTCCAGATTCGATGGTGGAAATTGCGAACAAAAAAAATCCTCTCCTGGAGCCTTTTTCCCGCAAAAATTTTGGGCATTTTTGTGATTACATATAACATAAGGGGGTTTTCTGCAAAAAACATGCCACGTCGGCACCTGACGGGCGGGCCCCATCGTTCAGATACACCATCAATACGTATAAATACACGTTTTAGCCTAATTTGCAAAAATTTAGACCAATGTTGATACTGACACGCAAAAATTAGCAATCATGGTACCAATTTGTATGTGATGCCTGAATTGTGGTACTTCTGTGCAATTAACTTTCACCAAAGCGGCAGCCTGCAGTACTGCAGGATGGCAATATGAATATCACGCGGATGAGCTCTACTGAACCGGCCACTTAAAAGCAACGGGACAAGAGCTTGTAGTACGTGTTCACGCTGACATCAGTTCTCATGAAATCTAATTAATTCATTTTGTTAGAGTGTACCTATACTTCCATAGATAAAAATAAGAATAAAGAATATAACATATTCCTTTTTCCAAGTCACTTGCTTCAAGCACGAGTTCTTTGGACTAACAAAAAGTGTTGCAAAACATGTGTTATTTTTTCATACACAAATTAATGTACAACTATTAAAAAAAGAACTAAACTGTCTAGCAAAATGTCCTTCGCTCCGGCCATAGCCCAGGAATCTACGGCATTATGTTAAACAAAACAAAAAAATTACCTGAAGAATCGTGTGCATGGCCATGGCTTGGATTTACTCCCTACGCCCGTCTGGAATGACTCCGGCTCTGTTACACCAAACCAATCCATGAGTCATCAACTCATCATCAAGTGCACCACGTCGATCAATACGACGTGGCAGAAACGAAGATGGATCTGTAGCCGGTTTCGAAATCCAATCGACTCACCTCGGGCTCGCCGAGGCAAAGCCCCGTGGCCAGCTCCGCATGCTCTTCCAGCCGGGCGGGCGCCCCGAGCCTCCGCGCGAGACGAGCAATCGCAACCCCTCGCCGCTCCCGACGCCCAGAGTGTCACGGTGCTCGGGTCGTTGGACAGCAGCAGGTGGAAGCGGCCGGCGGGCAGCGCCTTGCAGGCCTCCGAGCCGCCGACGGCGAGCAGCAGCTCCCTCGAGTACGTGATCCTCTTCTCCCGCCCCTCCTCCTCCCTTGCATCATCCATCGGCCAGCCAGATTAATCAGATCAGTGTAAGGAAGAAACTAACCATGCGTGCCTCAATTGATGGCCCGCGCTGCCTGACGGTCGCGGCATGAACCAGCGCGCGTGCCTACCTGGGCATGGCGACGGGGGTAGGAATAGTGGCATCGTCACGAGGCGCCGAGCTCATGTCGATGGCAGCGGGAGGCCAGTGGACCTATGCTAGGGAGCGTCACTAGTATAATTGACTGGGGAGAAGTCCCGGCGCATGCTCGATCGCCAATGTGACGATTGGCTGGTGCACTGGTTCTGCCGCTGCATGCAAAAGCTTCTTCAATTCCCCAAGGGTTGCACGAGCACGCGGGTCTTCTCCCCAGGCTTATTAATGTGTGTGCAGAGCACAAACGTTGAGGTTGCAGACCAAGAGTGTCGAAAGGAAATCGTGTCGCGACTACATGCAACTTAAATCATGTCGACTTCAAATTTCAACCGAAAAGTTCATAGGCCAATTTGCCGGGCAAGGAAAATATGCTGTGCCATAATTTAGAGCATCTACAGTCGAAGTAGGCAAATCCAGACCCTCAAACGCCAACGGATACACTTAGAGACGTCCGCAGGTAATGACCGGTCAGCCCTTAAATTTGCTCATCTGCATCCGAATACCCCATACAATAAATCTTACATTCATAAAAAAAACATGCAAAACATAAAATCCACGTACTACGTAGATCAAGTACCTTAGTCTTCGTCGGAGATGTCCACTATCCCTGTGCCCGGCTCTGAGTACATGGACGGCAGCGCGCAGCTCCGGCTCTTGCGTCGGCCTCCGCATCCATCTCCGTCTCGACCTCAACGAAGAGTATGTCGGTCGCCGCTTGTTCCTGTCGGATGAACTGTCGGTTGGCCTTCACATAGGCATCATCCTTAATGAACTCCAAATGGCCTGCTGTTCCACCATCTCGGCCACTTGGGCGGGCGCGAACTCCTGCTCGGCGTCCTCCATGTTGAAGCTCGGAGCTGGTGTCAGCTCCTACTCCGCCTCGTAATCCGCCACCTCCATTGGAGCCGGCTACTGCTCCTCTCCCTCCATCTCCGGCTCCGGCGAGTCCGGAGGCAGCCCGACAGCGATGCAGGTAACGCGCTCGCCCCGATCGATCTGGTATCAGCGCTCGAGTGTGAGCATAGAGTACGCGGTTATTTTTTGCCGGACCATGGCGAAGCCGGAGAGCGTGGGAAGAGCGGGATAGATGTAACGCCCGGATAGTTACGCTACAGTAAACCTCTGCTAACGATGCCACATCACCTTGATTACTGTTGCTAATCTCGCATTAGTTTGAAACCGATCCAAATTTAAAATTTGATTGAAGGCAAACATCAAAAGTTTTCAAACATTAATAGTAAAATGTTCGGTTTGTGACAAATAAATCGCAAGTAATTGTGGTGAGGGAATGCCACTTTATAAAATGTTTAAATACTCTAAGGTGAATAAAACCGTAACAAAAGCCAATATTTTAAATGCTTTTATAATTAATAAAATACTAAACTAAATGGTTTTGAGGTAAAACCTTTTGGTTGTAGTGGGTCTTGTGTTACTACTAATTTAGGGGTCATTTTAAATTTTTAATAAAAACTAAACAGAAAGAAAAGTAAAATAAAAACAAACCAAAGAATAAATAAAAGGAAAAGAACAAAACAGGAAATAACAAAATCTCACCCCCCACTGGGCCAACCGGCCCCGCCGGACAGCCCACTGGCCAGGCCGCCCCACCCACTCCCCTCCATAACCCCCACCGACGGGAACCCTAACCCCCCACTCCCTCGCACGATTTCCCCCACTCTCTCCTCCCTCTCGCCCCTACCCCGATCTGGATCGGGGCTCAGCCCCGACCACGCCGCCCGGCGCTGCCCCGTTGCCCGCTGCCATCCCCGGACCTCCCGCGCCTCTCCCTCGTGGGATCAACCGCGCCGCTCGACCCCCTGCGACCCATCGCCGGGCGCCATCGCCACGGTCCTCTCCGTCGCCGGCGCTCCCCGTCCCCGTCGGCGATGCTGCCTCGCCGGACCTCCTCGACTCATCCTCGACACCCGCTGTCGTTGCCCTACGAACCGCCGTGAGCCCCGGCCTCTTCTCTCCCCTGTCCCGTAAGCACACGCACGCGACCGGCCGCGGCCTCCTGCACCGCGCCTCCCTGCTCGCGCGAGCTCTTCCGCCCCCACACGCCGTGCTCGCGCGCAGGCTCGCCCGCGCTGCTCCTGCCGTTGCTCCCGCACGCCTGCGCCTGCAGCCCCACGCACGCTGTGCCACGCTCGCTCCCGCGCCCTCGTCGCGTGCCTGCCGGCGACGCCCGCTGACCGCGCCCTGGCCCCGCTTGCTGCCGCCCCCGCACGCCCCTTCGTCTGCTACTGCGGTTGCCCGCGCCGGCCCTGTCCGCTCACTGCCGCAGCCGGCGCCCCTCCCCGCCGCCGCGCTCGCCTTCGGCGCCCCGTCGCTCACCCGGGCCACGCCTTGCCCCCGCTACAGCTGCCCCATCGCCGGCCGCGCGCGCCCCTGCGGCCTCGTTCTGACGCACCGCCTGCGGGCAAGCGCCCGTTCGGGTGCGCCTGTGCCCGCCCCGTTAACCCACTATGGCCTTTGGCCCATTGATAGTTGGGGCCCACGCCCCTTGAACGTTAAAAAAAGAAAATAATAATAATTAAATTATTAATTAATTAAAGAATTAATTAACTTAATTAATCCTGATTAGATTAGCCTAATTAACCTAATTAACTATTGTTAATTAACTAATAGTGTATGACATGCGGGACCCACATGTCAGTTTGACAAAGTCAATACCGTGTTGATTGCTGATGTCATGATGACGTCAGCAAACACTATTCTGGATATTTATTTAACATAATTACATAAATTCCAAAAATGATTAAATCTTATAAAAATTAATATAAAATAAACCGTAGCTCGGATGGAAAAACTTTGTACATGAAAGTTGCTTAGAACGACGAGACAAATCCGAATACGCAACCCGCTCGTCCGCCACACATCCCTAGTATAGAGAACACACAACTTTTCCCCTCCGCTTCATCTATCCGAAAACGTGGAACACCGGGGATACTTTCCCGGATGTTTCCCCCTTCGTCGGTATCACCTCCTACCGCATTAGGGCACGCCTCGCACCGCTCGTTGGCATGTCATGCATCGTTATATATCTGTTTGCATTGTATTCATTGTTTCTTCCCCCTCTTCTCTCTGGTAGACTACGAGACTGGCGTCGTTGCTAGCGCCCCGATCGACTACTGTGTTGACGACCCCTTCATCTTGCCAGAGCAACCAGGCAAGCCCCCCCCCCCTTATCACCAGATATCGCCTATTCTTCTCTCTACCGCTTGCATTAGAGTAGTGTAGCATGTTACTGCTTTCCGTTAATCCTATCCTGATGCATAGCTTGTCATTGTTGCTACAGTTGTTGATACCTTATCTGCAATCCTAAATGCTTAGTATAGGATGTTAGTTTATCATCAGTGACTCTACATTCTTGTCCGTCTGCCATGCTATACTATCGGGCCGTGATCACGTTGGGTGTTGATCACGGGTATATACATACATACATACATACTATACAGGTGGTGAACTAAGTCGGGTCGGCTCGTAGAGTACCCGCATGTCATTTTGATGTGGGGGCTGAAGGGGCAGGTGGTTCCACCCAGGTAGTGGTGGGCCTGGGTTCCCGACGGCCCCCGACTGATACTTTGTGGCGGAGCGACAGGGCATGTTGTGACCACCTAGGAAAGAGGTGGGTCTGGTCCCTGGTCGGTGTTCGCGGTTGCTTCAAATAACACGCATAACGAGATCTTGGTATTTGATCTAAGTTTGTCCACTGGCCTATACGCACTAACCAACTAAGCGAGAACAGTTATGGGCACTCGACGTCGTGGTAGCAGCCGAAGCCTTCATGACGTCAGCGACTGAGCGGCGCGTGTGATGTCTACTACACAACCTTCTTCTTGTAGACGTTGTTGGGCCTCCAAGTGCAGAGGTTTGTAGGACAGTAGCAAATTTCCCTCAATTGGATGACCTAAGGTTTATCAATCCGTAGGAGGCGTAGGATGAAGATGGTCTCTCTCAAGCAACCCTGCAACCAAATAACAAAGAGTCTCTTGTGTCCCCAACACACCCAATACAATGGTAAATTGTATAGGTGCACTAGTTCGGCAAAGAGATGGTGAAACAAGTGGTATATGGATAGTACATAAAGGTCTTTGTAATCTGAAATTATAAAAACAGCAAGGTAATTAATGGTAAAAGTGAGCGTAAACGGTATTGCAATGCGTTGAAACTAGGCCTAGGGCTCATACTTTCACTAGTGCAAGTCCTCTCAACAATAATAACATAATTGGATCACATAACTATCCCTCAACATGCAACAAAGAGTCATTCCAAAGTCACCGATAGCGGAGAACGACCGAAGAGATTATGGTAGGGTACGAAACCACCTCAAAGTTATTCTTTCCAATCAATCCGTTGGGCTATTCCTATAAGTGTCACAAACAGCCCTAGAGTTCGTAATAGAATAACACCTTAAGACACAAATCAACCAAAACCCTAATGTCACCTAGATACTCCAATGTCACCTCAAGTATCCATGGACATGATTATACGATATGCATCACACAATGTCAGATTCATCTATTCAACCAACACATAGGACCTCAAAGAGTGCCCCAAAGTTCCTACCAGAGAATCACGACGAAAACATGTGCCAACCCCTATGCATAGGTTCATGGGTGGAACTCCCGATCTATCGTGCTCACAGATGTTTTTAGGGTATATGGAGATATATAGGCGGAAGAAGTACGTCAGGGGGGCCACGAGGGGCCCACGAGGGTGGAGGGCGTGCCCAGGGGTGGGTGCGCCCCACGCCTTGTGGCCTCCTCGCAGGTCCCCCGACGTGCACTCCAAATTTTCTGGGCTTCTTTCCTTCCAAAAATGAGTTCCGTGAAGTTTCAGGTCAATTGGACTCCGTTTGATTTTCCTTTTCTTTGAAACCCTAAAACAGGGTAAAAACAGAAACTGGCACTGGGCTCTGGGTTAATAGGTTAGTCCCAAAAATGATATAAAAGTGTATAATAAAGCCCATAAACATTCAAAACAGTAGATAATATAACATGGAGCAATCAAAAATTATAGATACGTTGGAGACGTATCACGCGCCGGGTTGGACCGCGTAACACAACTTCCTTTGTAATGGAGGTTGCTAGGTCTGCTCACCGGCCGCGCACGCAACATGCAGGTGTGCAATGGGCGATGGGCCCAGACCCCTGCGCGCATAGGATTTAGACCGACGTGCTGACCTCTCTGTTGTGCCTAGTGTTGGGGAACGTAGTAATTTCAAAAAAATTCCTACGCACACGCAAGATCATGGTGATGCATAGCAACGAGAGGGGAGAGTGTGATCTACGTACCCTTGTAGATTGACAACGGAAGCGTTAACTTGGTTGATGTAGTCGTACGTCTTCACGGCCCGACCGATCAAGCACCGAAACTACGGCACCTCCGAGTTCTAGCACACGTTCAGCTCGATGACGATCCCCGGACTCCGATCCAGCAAAGTGTCGTGGAAGAGTTCCGTCAGCACGACGGCGTGGTGACGATCTTGATATACTACTGTCGCAGGGCTTCGTCTAAGCACCGCTACAATATTATTGAGGACTATGGTGGAAGGGGGCACCGCACACGGCTAAGAATATGATCACGTGGATCAACTTGTGTCTCTAGGGGGTGCCCCTGCCTCCGTATATAAAGGCTCAAGGGAGGGGGGCCGGCCGGCCATCATAGGGCGCGCCAGGAGGAGTCCTACTCCCTCCGGGAGTAGGACTCCCCCCTTTTCTAGTTGGAATAGGATTCGCGGAGGGGGGAAAAGAGGAGAGAGAGGAGGAAGGGGGGCCGGCCCCCTCTCCTTGTCCTATTCGGACCAAGGAGGGGAGGGGCGCGCGGCCCATCTCTGGCCACCTCTCCTCTCTTCCACTAAGGCCCACTAAGGCCCATATACCTCCCGGGGGGTTCCGGTAACCTCCCGGTACTCCGGTAAAATCCCGATTTCACCCGGAACACTTCCGATATCCAAACATAGGCTTCCAATATATCAATCTTTATGTCTCGACCATTTCGAGACTCCTCGTCATGTCCGTGATCACATCCGGGACTCTGAACAACCTTCGGTACATCAAAATGCATAAACTCATAATATAACTGTCATCGTAACCTTAAGCGTGCAGACCCTACGGGTTCGAGAACAATGTAGACATGACCGAGACACGTCTCCGGTCAATAACCAATAGCGGAACCTGGATGCTCATATTGGCTCCTACATATTCTACGAAGATATTTTATCGGTCAGACCGCATAACAACATACGTTGTTCCCTTTGTCATCGGTATGTTACTTGCCCGAGATTTGATCGTCGGTATCCTATACCTAGTTCAATCTCGTTACCGGCAAGTCTCTTTACTCGTTCTGCAATACATCATCCCACAACTAACTCATTAGTTGCAATGCTTGCATGGCTTAAGTGATGTGCATTACCGAGAGGGCCCAGAGATACCTCTCCGACAATCGGAGTGACAAATCCTAATCTCGAAATACGCCAACCCAACATGTACCTTTGGAGACACCTGTAGAGATCCTTTATAATCACCCAGTTACGTTGTGACGTTTGGTAGCACACAAAGTGTTCCTCTGGCAAACGGGAGTTGCATAATCTCATAGTCATAGGAACATGTATAAGTCATGAAGAAAGCAATAGCAACATACTAAACGATCGGGTGCTAAGCTAATGGAATGGGTCATGTTAATCAGATCATTCAACTAATGATGTGATCCCGTTAATCAAATAACAACTCTTTGTCCATGGTTAGGAAACATAACCATCTTTGATTAACGAGCTAGTCAAGTAGAGGCATACTAGTGACACTCTGTTTGTCTATGTATTCACACATGTATTATGTTTCCGGTTAATACAATTCTAGCATGAATAATAAACTTTTATCATGATATAAGGATATAAATAATAACTTTATTATTGCCTCTAGGGCATATTTCCTTCACCTAGGTGGGGCTGCGACGTGTTGATCTTCCGAGGCCGGACGTGACCTAGAAAAGTGTGCCCGGCCAAAGGGGATCGAGCGTGTTGGGAAATGTGGTGCACCCCTGCAAGGAAGTTTATCTATTCGAATAGCCGTGTCCCTCAGTAAAAGGACGACCCGGTGTGGTACCTTGACCTTATGACAACTAGAACCGGATACTTAATAAAATACACCCTTCCAAGTGCCAGATACAACCGGCGATCGCTCTCTCACAGGGCAACGAGGAGAGGATCGCCGGGTAGGATTATGATATGCGATGATACTTGGTGAACTTACCATCTACTCTCTTCTACATGCTGCAAGATGGAGGTTGCCAGAAGCGTAGTCTTCGACAGGACTAGCTATCCCCCTCTTATTCCGGCATTCTGCAGTTTAGTCCACATATGCTACCCCTTTTCCATTTGATACCAATGCATACATATGTAGTGTAGCTCCTTGCTTGCGAGTACTTTGGATGAGTACTCACGGTTGCTTTGCTTCCCCCTTTTTCCCCTTTCGATACCCGTTTGTTGCGACCAGACGATGGAGTCCGGGAGCCAGATGCCACCGTCGACGACGACTCCTACTACTATGTGCAGGCCGCCGACAATGACCAGGAGTAGTTTAGGAGGATCCCAGGCGGGAGGCCTGCGCCTCTTTCAATCTGCATCCCAGTTTCTGCTAGCCATCTTATGGCAACTTGTTTAACTTATGTCTGTACTCAGATATTGTTGCTTCCGCTGACTCTTGTGTTTTCGAGCTTATGTATTTGAGCCATCGAGGCCCCTGGCTTGTAATATAAAGCTTGTATTGTTTTAATTTGTGTCTAGAGTTGTGTTGTGATATCCTTCCGTGAGTCCTTGATCTTGATCGTACACATTTGCGTGTAGATTAGTGTACGATCAAATCGGGGGCGTCACAAGTTGGTATCAGAGCCGACTGCCTGTAGGAATCCCCCTTCCACACTCCTTGGCCGAAGTTGAGTCTAGTCGATGAAAACTGTTTTACTAACATGGCTGTGCGGCCCATGCGCCCACGTCACCATTGGGTGGTATTAGGATCTTTTATTCCTCGTCTATACTCTGGGACTCTGATCTCTCTTCTATTCGGGTTAAATGAATTTTGTTAAATCTAACATTAGGATCTCGTGATCACTTTCACCCGGAGAGCATCTTATTACCGATGATCGTCTGCCGCACCCGAAGATTTCGAGGTTACTCTACAATGTTCTCCTATGACACTTGTAACCACCGCCTTTGCAAATTCCCTACCACTTTTATATCTTATTGATAACTGCATACACCTGCCATTCTTACATTCAATCCCATTGATCTTGTTATTACAAGATGCCCCAAACTGCTCTCCGTTGTTCCAAGAATCCTTTGAGCTTACTGCCTTGCAGTTCTTGCCACATGAATACCCTCTATGGATAATTCCTCGCACTTACTGAGTATCCACTCTTCCCCTGTTGTTCATATGATTCACAAGACACATTGTAATACTATCTGATCTTTCGGTAATCCTCTGCCCACAAATACTTGTCTGCTTGCATTATGGTTGTGTTCCATATGGCTAGCAATATTCATAGTATCCCTTGCCATTATCATTTTGAGTCCCTTGATTCATCCTCCCGGCTCAGACGACATTTTAAACATGAGCTGGATCTCGACCAATCAAATTGCCATCGGTTGTACCCCTAAGACTACTCAACTTATCCATCCCTAATCAGAGCATTGCTTGTGATCCCTTGTCTTGGAATTCATAATTCCTTTGCAATTGAGCTTTGAGTTAGTCAGTTGTTTCTATAACCTGATCTCCTTGCATTCTTTCTTCCTCTGGTTGAATACTGATGCTCGCATCAGATCCCTTGTGGACCACCAGACCCTTTGTCGGATTTTATCCGACAACATCCTTCATATTCAATAAGCTTGTGAGCCTTTCCTTGGATACATAATGCCTTTGGTAAACTGTATCCTCTGCTTTCTCAAGCATGCTCTACTATCGAGCTTGTGTTATTTATTCTTGACATTTATGGTATATGCTCCTAAGATACCCTGATGGGTTGAACCTATGCCTTCCCCAAACTATATGAACCCGAACGTTTTCGCGAGTCATACTCTTGTTGTTGCTTCGCCAAATAAAATTTCAACACTACAACTTTTCCGAAAACGAGAAGTGAATGAAAGGTTATGCATTGCAGAAGTGGGAGTCGACCCTGAACCTTTGTGTTCATGCCCACGGACACGGTGTGGAACTTATCATGAAAGCTTCTTGCAAGAATATTTAATCATTTGAATAATTCTTCTGGTATCGTAAATTGGACCCCTTGTAGTTATGGTTCTGACCATGCTAACCTTATTCAATATATCTGAAAGGAAACCATTCCATTGCCTCATCTATTCTGACAAGATTAAAGTATCTACTATCGCAAGTCTATGATACATATCAGTATCTATTCTGATCTACCTCCGAGTTTCACCTTTGGTATCTAGAGAATATCACAGAACTAAATAACTGCTTTTGAGTCTTCATCTACTATTGCTTCTCACCGATTTTAGAGTTCCCACGGGTTCTGAGTTATTAGTCACTCGGGAACACCGATAAGTGAATCAACTCTACACTCCGATTCAATAACTCTTAAATATTTTTCATTGCTTATGAGTTTATTAATCCTTCAAGTCATTCCTAGCCTGATCGGCTATATCATTTTTGTGCTAAATTCTAACTATGCTACCTGGTCCTTCTTCCCGGAGCACAATTTTTTGACGGTGAGCTAAGATTACGTTGATCTTACTCGTCATATCATTTCGCCTTGACAACAAGCTTGTTTCCGAGTTGGTGTCGTGCCCGTGGTTCCATTAACCTTTCGCTTCATCATTCCTTCAACTTGGTGTCATCGCCGATCGATTACATCTTCATGAGATCTCTCGACAAATGTGCCGTGATCATCATCAGCATTCTGAGCTCTTCCAGGATATCAATTTAATTCATGATGAGAAATGCCATCCTTCTCCCCTCGATGATTTTTATTAACATCGACAACATTCTTGCATTCACTCTGACACAAAACTTGTTCATGTTTTGTGTTGCACCTAGAGTTCCTTTCTATCCAACTTATATTAGGATTTTATCTTGGAGTATTACCATCTTTTATGTCAAGGGTGTTGAGAGAATTGCTCCAGCTATTAATTATTGCTATGTGATACTTCTCACCATCACCATTCTTTCTTGGTCTCTGTGTTGATTCTAACCGGGATACCAACAAGTGAACGATACTGTTTGGATTCTGCCCTTCTAGCCACCCTATTGCTTTGAAGTTCACGGTCGATGGTTTCATTCTAAGTCTATTGCTTATTGAATCATCATTCAAACATTGATCGTGCTACCCAGTCTAGATTTCAGGGTGCACCCTTCTATCATTGTTAAATTGTGTATGTTTTCCTCGAGCATACATCATTATACCATTTGATCTGACAAATGTTATCTCCTTGTTCACATGATTGTGGAAATCCACCTTTTTGGAAATCTCAATGAATTGTCGCTGAGTTCATTAGCCACCTCCTCATCCTCTCCTTGGTTTAATGATGAACTCTTGTTTCGGAACTCGCTTCCATAGTTCATTTCCCGAGAGTCTTACAATGACACCTCATCAATTGTGTTGCACCTTTTCTTTTGAGGCATCCTGAGTCTGAGGTATCCTGACACCAATCAGATCTGAATCTCGGTCAGATATGATGGTTGGAACATATTTTCAAGAGTTATATCACTGGTCCTCATATGACCCGGTAAGGTGATGTCATGCCTAGCACACCTGGTCGGAGGGCCTATTGTTATAGTTTCCTTTTTAGCAAGGTTAGCCATTCTTCCATGAGGAAATTGTAAGACTTATTCTACAAGCCGTTCCTGATGGATCCTTTGTGTTTCCAAAGTCTGATCTTCACCTGATGACCATGTCAATGCTATCTCGATGCATGTCTATGGTACTCCAATTTTCAACAAGAACATTTGAAGCCCAATGCTAAATGTTTCCTGCTCAATTATCCAAACACCGTTGTATGGGTAATGTCAGGAAATGTCTCTCCCCATACCTAAAGAGTTTACTACATTATATCCTGTCATGGATATCATGCTCTACTTGTCCTTGGGAAGGATATACCCTTGAAATATAGGTTTAAGCACATTTTCCTTTCTATTGTTCTATTTAATCTGATGATCACCTTTTCCTTTCCATTGTTTGGTTTAACCTTTCTTGAGGTCTATATGATCTAAGCAGTAAAATTATCCTACTTATGTAAACACCTCGGTCTACAATTCTGTCAGCAAGACCCTGTTATTATTGTTCATGACATTCCAGTAGCCACCGATGGATGAGAACTTTGCTTATTGGTCCGCCTCGATCAACGAGCAGGAAAATGGTTCTCTTCGTCCCTCGCCCTTGGTACCGATGTTGTTGCCGACATAACTGACAGGCTATCCTCTGACATGCCTTGCTTACATGATCATGCAAGACATTACCGCCCTTCCTACTTTTAACCCACATGGTGGGACCATAACCCATAGTTCCACAGGATCGAAACCTGACTCTCCTGTACACCCACGGTTTCCAAAGTTACCCCTCGCGTGTGACCTCGTATGTAATTCACGGGCCACCATCCTAGTCATCCATTCTGGTAACAGAAGAAATACTCAATCTCATTGCTCTAGACCCTTTTCGCATGTTGTTTCAGACATCGAACCATTGCCTATCCGTTTGAAACTTCTCATGGTACCATCTTACTTTGCTCTCTATATCTTCTTAAGTTTCAATTCAAGGGATACTTATGCTTCTTCCCCTGAGTTAACCGTCTGATGCTCAATTTTGTTAGAATCCATCCTTATAGAGTTTTCCCCTCTTATCTTTTTGTAAGTACGATGGAGTTCCCGAAGAAAGGATGCCGACTTCATCATGATGACCTCAAGCTGAAGTATGAAGACATCATCGTTATGGATCGACCTCTTCGAGGAGAGCAACCAAGACCGAGAAGACTCGTTAGAATTTCGTAACCAAATCCCTTCACCCTTACTCTCCTCTTAAATCTCATGACGAGATTTCTTGTAGTGGAGGAGAATTGTAACGCCCAGATAGTTACGCTGCAGTAAACCTCTGCTAACGATGCCACGTCACCTCGATTACTGTTGCTAATCTCGCATTAGTTTGAAACCAATCCAAATTCAAAATTTGATTAAAGGCAAACATCAAAAGTTTTCAAACTTTAATAGTAAAATGTTCGGTTTGTGACAAATAAATCGCAAGTAATTGTGGTGAGGAAACCCCACTTTATAAAATGTTTAAATACTCTAAGGTGAATAAAACCATAGCAAAAACCAATATTTAAATGCTTTTATAATTAACAAAATACTAAACTAAATGGTTTTGGGGTAAAACCTTTTGCTTGTAGTGGGTTTTGTGTTACTACTAATTTAGGGGTCATTTTAGATTTTTAGTAAAAAATAAACAGAATGGAAAGTAAAATAAAAACAAACCAAAGAATAAATAAAAGGAAAAAAACAAAACAGGAAATAAAAAATAAAAAAGAAACCCCCCACTGGGTCAACCGGCCTAGCCGGACAGCCCACTAGCCAGGCCGCCCCACCCACTCCCCTCCATAACCCCCACCGACGGGAACCCTAACCCCCCACTCCCCCACACGATTTCCCCCACTCTCTCCTCCCTCTTGCCCCTACCCCGATCTGGATCGAGGCTCAGCCCCGACCACGCCGCCCGGCGCTGCCCCGTTGCCCGTTGCCATCCCCAGACCTCCATCGCCTCTCCCTCTGGGATCAACCGCGCCGATCGACCCCCCTGCGACCCATCGCCGGACGCCATCGCCACGGTCCTCTCCATCACCGGCGCTCCCCGTCCCCGTCGCCGATGCCGCCTCGCCGGACCTCCTCGACTCATCCTCGACACCCATTGTCGTTGCCCTACGAACCGTCGTGAGCCCCAACCTCTTCTCTCCCCCTGTCCCGTATGCACACACACGCGACCGGCTGCGGCCTCCTGCTTTGCGCCTCCCTGCTCGCGCGAGCTCTTCCACCCACACACGACGTGCTCGCGCGCAGGCTCGCCCGCCCTGCTCCTGTCGTTGCTCCCGCACGCCTGCGCCTGCAGCCCCACGCACACTGGGGCACGCTCGCTCCCGCACCCTCGTCGCGTGCCTGCCGACGACGCCTGCTGACCGCGCCCTGGCCCCGCTTGCTGCCACCCCCGCATGCCCCTTCGCCTGCTGCCGCGGTTGCCCGCGCCGGCCCCGTCAATCCGCTGTCGCAGCCAGCGCCCCACGCCCCCCAGCCCCCGCCACGCTTGCCTTCGGCGCCCCGCCGCTCACCCGGGCCACGCCTTGCCCCCGCTGCAGCTGCCCCATCGCCGGCCGCGCGCGCCCCTACGGCCTCGTTCTGACGCACCCCCCTGCGGGCGAGCGCCCGTTCGGGTGCGCCTGTGCCCGCCCCATTAACCCACTATGGCCTTTGGCCCATTGACAGCTGGGGCCCACGCCCCCTGAACGTTTAAAAAAAGAAAAAAGGAATTAATTAAAAAATAATAATTAAAAATAATTAAATTATTAATTAATTAAAGAATTAATTAACTTAATTAATCCTGATTAGATTAGCCTAATTAACCTAATTAACTATTGTTAATTAACTAACAGTGTATGACATGTGGGACCCACATGTCAGTTTGACTAAGTCAACACCCTGTTGACTGCTGACGTTAGGCGGACGTCATGATGACGTCAGCAAACACTATTCTGGATAATGTTGATTTAAAATAATTGAATAAATTCTAAAAATGATTAACTCTTATAAAAATTAATATAAAATAAACCGTAGCTCGGATGGAAAAACTTTGTACATGAAAGTTGCTCAGAACAACGAGACGAATCCGAATACACAGCTCGCTCGTCCGCCACACATCCCTAGCATAGCGAACACACAACTTTTCCCCTTCGATTCATCTATCTAAAAACGCGAAACACCGGGGATACTTTCCCGGATGTTTCCCCCCTTCACCAGTATCACCTCCTACCGCGTTAGGGCACGCCTAGCACCGCTTGTTGTCATGTCATGCATCGTTATGCATCTGTTTGCATTGTATTCATTGTTTCTTCCCCCTCTTCTCTTCGGTAGACTACGAGACTGACGTTGCTGCTGGTGCCCTGATCGACAACTGTGTTGACGACCCCTCCATCTTGCCAAAGCAACCAGGCAAGCCCTCCCTGATCACCAGATATCGCCTATTCTTCTCTCTACCGCTTGCATTAGAGTAGTGTAGCATGTTACTGCTTTCCGTTAATCCTATCCTGATGCATAGTCTGTCATTGTTGCTACCGTTGTTGATACCTTATCTGCAATCCTAAATGCTTAGTATAGGATGCTAGTTTATCATCAGTGACCCTACATTCTTGTCCGTCTGCCATGCCATACTATCAGGCCGTGATCACGTTGGGTGTTGATCACGGGTATATACATACATACATACATACATACTATACAGGTGGTGACTAAAGTCGGGTCGGCTCGTAGAGTACCCGCATGTCATTTTGATGTGGGGGCTGAAGGGGCAGGTGGTTCCACCCATGTGGGGGCTGAACGAGATATTGGTATTTGATCTGAGTCTGGCCACTGGCCTATACGCACTAACCAACTACGCGGGGACAGTTATGGGCACTCGACGTCGTGGTATCAGCCGAAGCCTTCGTGACGTCAGTGACTGAGCGGCGCGCGCCGGGTTGGACCGCGTAACGCAACTTCCTTTGTAATGGAGGTTTCTAGGTCTGCTCACCGGCCGCGTACGCAACATGAAGGTGTGCAATGGGCGATGGGTCCAGACCCCTGCGCGCATAGCATTTAGACCGGCGTGCTGACCTCTCTGTTGTGCCTAGGTGGAGCTGCGACGTGTTGATCTTTCGAGGCCGGACGTGACCCAGAAAAGTGTGCCCGGCCAATCGGGATCGAGCGTGTTGGGAAATGTGGTGCACCCCTGCTGGGAAGTTTATCTATTCGAATAGTCGTGTCCCTCGGTAAAAGGACGACCCCGAGTTGTACCTTGACCTTATGACAACTAGAACTGGATACTTAATAAAATACACCCTTCCAAGTGCCAGATACAACCGGTGATCGCTCTCTCACAGGGCAACGAGGAGAGGATCGCCGGGTAGGATTTGTCGGATTTTGGGTTCCGGCAGACCCTTGAGGTTCGAACACTGGGGTGCGCGCGGAGATTTCGCCTTCTACCTACCTGCACCCCTCCGCCTCGCTAAGATCTAAGCTATGGAAAGAATAGCACAAGAGACACAGGGTTTATACTGGTTCGGGCCACCGTTGTGGTGTAATACCCTACTCCAGTGTGTGGTGTGGTGGATTGCCTCTTGGGCTGATGATGATGAGCAATACAAGGAAGAACAGCCTCGCGATGGTCTGTTCTTGGCTGAGGGGATGAACTGCTAGGAGGAGTTCAGTCACCCTTCTCTCTCTCTCTTCTCGATTCTCTCTCCGATTTCGATCCTAGCTAGTTTCTCTCTTGGCTTCTAGATTCTCCCTTCTTGATTCCGATCTCCTCTACCCTGTGGGTGGCTAGTCCTATTTATAGGCAAAGGCCCTGGGCCTCTTCCCAAATATTGAGCGGGAAGGGCACCAACAATTGGCCATTTTGAAGGGGAACATCTGGTACACTTATCCTGACTAAAGTTGGTCCTTGCCTGCCAAAGGCTCTGGTGGTGACGCTGGCTTGGACTCCACAATGACTTCCTCCCTGCCGTTGGACTGGTCTTGGTCTCGTTGCACCGAAACGGGTGCCTTTGCTTGATGCTCTCGCCTGCACTTGCTCCCTTTGCACCAAAGAGGAAAGGAGGACACTACGCGGCTGGCGCCCGCCTGGCACCCTTGGTCGTCATGGCTTGCGTCACGGGAACCTCATGAGGTACCCCGCCTTGATCTCTCCGCCTCCTCGCGAGCCAGCCTGATGAGGTCGTGCCTGAGGAAGCTCCATGTCGTCCGCCCCGCGAGGCTTGGCCCCTCGTGAGGGTCTTGGGTCTGTGTTGATGAAGACGGGCCGTGCTGGGCCCCCTTTGAGCCACGCCGCAGGCCGCAGGCAGGCAAGTCTGGGGACCCCCGTTCCCAGAACGTCGACAGTAGCCCCCAGGCCCAAGGCGCGCCCAGACTTGGCCGTGCAGGGAGGCGAAAGGGCAAGGGAGAAGCGCCGCGGGCCCTAACAGCCTGCGGCCTTGGGCGCCGCGTGGCGGTTGGTTGGGCGTGGGCGGCACTGTTCCCCCACTCCCCCCTTATTTTGCGCCATGCTAGGCGGACTCGTAGTCGTACACAGCCGCTCCCCTTTCTGTTGCTCGAGCGCCCTCTGTCCTTCCTCCGCTCAAACTCCAGCTTCTGTTTTCAACCCAATCTCGAACCTTCCCCCCCCTTCCTATCGCCATGGCTCCGACGAAGAAGGGAAGAGGGAAGAAACCCATGCCTCCGCCTTGCTCGCTGCCGTTGGCGGCCCCCACCGAGGGCTTGGGCAAGGTCAGCTCGGCTCTGGCCACTATCTTCAACGAATGCGGGAGGACGACGGCCTGGCCCGCGCCTCACTTCTCCATCGACAGGATAGTCACCGAGGTCCAGTATTTCGCCGATGCCCTGTGGGCGGGTCTGGTTCCCCCCTTTTCTGATTTCTTCAATGCCGTGCTTTCCCACTATCAAATCCACATGATGCATCTGGGTCCTGAATCCATCACCCTACTTTCGGTCTTCGCCTTTGTTTGCGAGGCAATGATGGGCATCCTTCCTTCGGTTGCCTTGCTGCGCCACTTCTTCTCTCTGCGTCTTGTCGACCCTACCCAATGCTCGGCGTGCGTGAGCTTCGCTGCCGCGTCTGAGAAAGCGGCCTCAGGGATTGACTTCAGGCTCCCTCTGCCCGCGGCTGGGTTCCGCGAGCGGTGGCTGTATGTGGATGTAGGGGTGCCCAGCCCCCTGCTATCGGAGCCAACTTTGCCTGCTGTCCCCAATTCGGGCTGGGGCCAGGAGACGCTTGAGAGCCCCCGGCTCGTCTTCGTTTGGCACCGCTTCGCGTTCTTGAGGTTGCTTGGCGTGACAGCGCCCAAGGTGATGAAGGAGTTCCTGCTACGCCGCGTTGCTCCTCTCCAACGCCACTCCCGCCGGATGTGGGCCTTCAGCGGGCGTGATGATCGTATGAGGCTCCAGGAAGAGGACCTGACACCTGAAGTGCTGAGGACAGCGCTCTTGATCCTGACTGGGACCCCAACCCTGGCAGCATCCAGCAGGGAGGGGCCTTGCTGTACCTCTGCCAGAACAGGGGCGATTTTGTGAATCAGATGCCTATCTTTGATGAGTGGAGGCCGCGCCCCGCCGGCCTCCAGGGGCCTCGCGAGAACCCAGTGATGGTGACTGCCCTTCCAATCGGCCAAGGCGACTCTTCCTCAAGTGGCGGAGCAAGGAGGCATGAGGCGCCAGAGGCCGAGGGGGCTTCCGGCGGGGTGACAGCGCCGAGCGACGCTCATGAGGGAGCAGCTCTTGGGGCCCGTGCCGCTGAGGCTGAGGGTGGCAAGCAGCTGCCCTCAGCGCCTGCGACTGAGGCCCCTGAGGCTCCAGCCGCTTCTCTTGGCGAGGCGATTGGCAGTGCGCATCAGGCAGGCGCCCCTGACGCGGATCGCCTTGACGCTCCGTCTTCGTCGCAGGTTGATTCCTGCGCTCAACTCTTGGGCCGCTTCCACGTGGAATTTGAGGCCCTCCGAAAGAGAAGGGAGGCCCTGGGCGACGATTACCCTTGTTGCCTGCTGAAGCGTAGGAAGTACTTCACCACTGATGAGTAAGCCTCCTCCTTTCCCAGCTCCTGAACCTTCTATTGCTTTTACTGATCCTTGCTCCGCAGGCCCCTTCCAGCCGAGCTCGCGGAGATGGCTGAGGTGCCGTCCCCCTTGGCTTCGCCCCCTCCACCGTCCTCAAGCGCTCCGAGCAGCAGAGCCCTTGTGGTGAGGGCGATCGGAGAGGCGAACTGTCCCGAGGCGCATCGTGGCCCTACGCACCTCGCAATCCTCCTTCGCGGGCCTTCTCGTGGCATAGCCAGCCTGCTGTGGGCTTCTCGCCTGGTCGTGGACTGTGATTGGCTGAGGCGCTCCCTGCGCTCTTCATCTAGGGACGGGCTGGCTCCAGGCCGGGCTTCTGGCGTGGCGTGCCCGGCCGTCGCGAGGGTGCCAGCCCCCAGCCCCCTGCCCGGAGGGGGAGTGCTGATTCGTGGCCCCCGGCGCTTGCTTGGGGCAGATGATGGTGTGGAAGACATGCTCGAGCGCGCCCGGGAGCGTCGCGCTCTTCGCCAAGGATTCCTTCGAAGGGCGGCTGACGTGGTGAGCCTGCTTGGTGAGGAGCTTGCTGATGAAGACGCGTGCCTTGAGGCCGAGGGCCTGTGCCTGGCTGCAGAGAGGCGCGAGCTGGAGGGCGCCATCGCCCTTGCGCGCCGTCAGCGCGATCTTGACGACGCAGAGGCCAAGGCGTCGCTGGTGGCCTCTCGGGAGGCCCGATCTTGGGCCGCTGAGGAGGCCCGGGAAGCTGACCGGCGGCGAGAGGCGGCGGAGGAGCGGGCTCGGGAGCTCCTGGCCTGGTGCCACTCACTGGAGGAGCAAGTGGAGCTGCGCGAGGCAAACCTCGCGTCGATGAAGGTGGCCTCTGGCGACCCAGCAGAGCTCCAGAAGCGTGAGGAGGCGCTGATGCTGGAAGCTGCCGAACGCACCCGCGAGTACGAGCGTCTGGAGACAAGGGAGCGCTTGGTGACGCAGGTGGACGATGATGTCGCTGCACGGGAAGCCCGTGTCCTGGAGGAGGTCAGACGTCGGGTGGGGATGGCGCGCTTGAACCTCAAGCACGAGTTCGAGGAGAGACTGGGGTTGATGCGGGCCGAGGCTGAAGGTAGGACTGCTGCCTTGAGGGCCAAGCTGGAGGAAGCGATGCGGCGGGCCGATGCTTTTCGGGCCGCCCTTGAGGTAGCGCAAGGGGAGTCAACCACCTCCCAGGCCGAGGTGCTCCTTCTTCGCCAGCGGGTGGAGGAGGCTGAGGTCGTCGCACGCCAGAATGCGGACGAGATACGTCAGCGGCGGATCCTGGAGCATGAGCACGGCCCCATGCTCACCACGCTCCGGGAGAGAGCCAACACAGCCTTGGGCAACATCTGCGAGGCGGCTGTTGGCGAGCCGCACGCAGTCAACTACGCTGGCAACCTTCAGTTCTTCACCGACGTGGTGACGCAGCTGGAGGTGCGGTCGGTCAGGGTTGACAAGTTGGTGGAAGAGAGGAGCCGCGCCCTGCTCGGGCGCGCCTTTTCTCGCGTCTTCAGCCATCTCCGAAACATGGATCCCCACTTCGATTTCGATGCCGCCATCGCCCTAGTCCCCCAGGCCGTCCGAGACGACCTGGCACACTGGGTGGAAGACAATGTGGATGCTCTTGTCAGGGCCTTCGCTTCAGACAACGACGGCGTGATCGTGGCTGCTGACGAGGGCGGTGTGGTGAACGGCCCTGCCGCCGCTGGCGGCGACGCAGACAGCGATGGCGAGTCCAGCGACGCCAGCAACGGTTCGGGTGGTGCTCCTGAGGACGCATTGGGGGATTTATCCGATTGATTGTGCATCGTTCCTGCTTCCTTACCCTGCATGAATAGAACTCAGGTTTTGGCCTGATGGCTGTGAGAGCATTTTGGAGGGGGAGCCCCTCATGTAAAACTTGTGTTCATCGCATTAGTAGACGTTACATTGCCCATGCACCCGCGCCAAGTGGTTGGCTTAAGCGACGCGCTGGTCGGCTAATTTACCTTTGTCCCGTGCGGGCCCTGAGGTAGCCTGTGGGAGGTTGTGGTGTCCCGAGTGTTCCCTGATCGAATCCGTAGGATCTGCAGTAAAAAACCCTCCTGAGAGGACGCGGCGGCGGCAGTCTGGGCTGCGCGCAAGCTGGGCCTGACCCGGCTCGCGAGGGGCTTATGAGGGAAGGCAGCTGAGGCGAAGTGGTAACCAAAACGCGAGAAATTCCTCGAACGAGACTAAGCACACCTTCCCCGAACACACGCAAATCTCAAATTCGAATCCAACTTAAATCCAGCGGGGGAAAGTGACAAACAAAGGGAAAAGCAATGAAAGCAGACAAAAGGCCGTGTCCGGCACCTAATCTAGTCTTGGACGTCTTCTCACCAGCGCGGAGCTAAGTGCTGCCACTGTGCGTGGGAGGGAGCCCCAGGGCCTGAGGCCGGCACCCCTGAGACTCCGTGGCGTGTACAGCCCCACTCATTATTACGTGAGAGTGTCACGGGGCGGCGAGCTTCACAAGCACTGGGCCTTCTTCACAGGTACCGGCCTTGCTTCATATCGCCAGACGAGGGCCCCGCCTTGCGCCACACTCTAGTGCCATCAACGACGACCGGAAACCAGGACGCCGCCGATGGGGTAGAGCGGTCGCCAGCGGTTCCCCCGACGACCACGGGTCCTCCACCAGGGGCAGGCCCTGAGGCACCTCCCCAGCAGAGGGCCTACCTCCTGAGAACACCTTGCTCCGAACGCCGTGGTGGTGATGTCGGATCTCGGCCCCTCTCCTGCAGCCGCCTGCGCCTTCCTCCCGAGGGGTAGGAGACTGTGGGAGTGGGGCAGCTGCTCGCTGTGGCGACCTGCACCTCCTGTGATCCATGATTAGCGTATGCCTGCTCCTGAGGAATTAGCGGTACCCGATAATCGCTGCCTCCAGCGTGGCCAGTGGGACCGTCCCAGGGCTCCTGGAAGGGCTCAGCTTCTGGCGCCTCGTCCCCCCAGTTTGGGCTGAGGAGCGAGCCTTGTTCGCCCTCGTGAGGGTGTCCTTGGTCCATCATGAGGGGCACGTATTCTTCTGGCGCCGTCATCCCGAAGGCCACGCCGTAGTGCTCCGCGTGCCATGCAGTCCTGCTTGACGCGCCCACCGTGGGGTGGTAGCGCGGCTGTCCACTAGGGCCGCGGGTCGCGTCGAGTCCTTCTTCTTCGCGGACCGGGAGCGGGGGCAGCGCCACCGCCGGTCCGGTGCCAACAGCTTCGCCGGTGTTGGGGTAGCCTTGGAGCCCGCGGGCGCGCGTGGAGCCCCCGCGCGGGCCGCCCTGTGCTTGAGATGGGAGCTGGGTGCAAAAGGGGTGAGCCCCCGAGGTGGCGAAGCCCAGGAGCTCTGCCACCCGCTCCAGCAGCACGTCGCGGCCGCCCTCCAGCAGCCTGCACTGCAGCAGCTCTCGGCCACCGTGAGCGTGGCCCTCGAGTTCGCCTACTCCCGGCGGGTGTACGGTGTCGTGGTCGCGGCGTGATTGGAGGCCCTTGCTGCCGACCACGCATGCCGCAGTGTGAGAGCTGCCGAAGCCTGTCCGCGTCGCCCGCGGCCCGCAGCGCCCTGCGAACCACGAGCTGCCTGGGGCATGGGGTCGCCCGAGGCGAGCGGCTCCGCGCCGGCGGGCCACGCCGCCCAAGAATCTGGGTTGCCTGCCTGGTCGCCGGACATGGTGATGACGACGCGACGGGACACGAAGCGGTAGAAGGTGGATTCTGGCGCACCCCTACCTGGCGCGTCAAATGTCGGATTTCGGGTTCCGGCAGACCCTTGAGGTTCGAACACTAGGGTGCGCGCGGAGATTTCGCCTTCTACCTACCTGCACCCCTCCGCCTCGCTAAGATCTAAGCTATGGAAAGAACAGCACAAGAGACACAGAGTTTATATTGGTTCGGGCCACCGTTGTGGTGTAATACCCTACTCCAGTGTGTGGTGTGGTGGATTGCCTCTTGGGCTGATGATGATGAGAAATACAAGGAAGAACAGCCTCGCGAGGGTCTATTCTTAGCTGAGGGGATGAACTACTAGGAGGAGTTCAGTCACCCTTCTCTCTCTCTCTCTCTCTCTCTCTTCTCGATTCTCTCTCCGATTTCGATCCTAGCTAGTTTCTCTCTTGGCTTCTAGATTCTCCCTTCTTGATTCCGATCTCCTCTACCCTGTGGGTGGCTAGTCCTATTTATAGGCAAAGGACCTAGGCCTCTTCCCAAATATTGAGCGGGAAGGGCGCCAACAATTGGCCATTTTGAAGGGGAACATCTGGTACACTTATCCTGACTAAAGTTGGTCCTTGTCTACCAAAGGCTCTGGTGGTGACGCTGGCTTGGGCTCCACAATGACTTCCTCCCTGCCGTTGGACTGGTCTTGATCTTGTTGCACCGAAACGGGTGCCTTTGCTTGATGCTCTCGCCTGCGCTTGCTCCCTTTGCACCAAAGAGGAAAGGAGGACACTGCGCGGCTGGCGCCCGCCTGGCACCCTTGGTCGTCATGGCTTGCGTCACGGGCACCTCGTGAGGTACCCCGCCTTGATCTCTCCGTGTAACACCCTTGATGCGACTATATCTCCCACGTGTCGAGGCACGACTTAGAGGCATAATCGTATTGAAGGCATATGTCGCAAGTTAGGCAATCTTCACAACATCCCATGTAATATAAATCATAAAGGGGAGATAAAATAGTTGGCTTACACTTGCCACGTCAATCAAGTACATAAATAACATTACATCATCCAAACACTCATGGCCCGACTACGGCGCCAAAATAAAAGATAACCCAACAAGCGACATGGTCCCGATCACCCCCAACTGGGCACCACTACTGATCATCAGGAAAGGAAACATAGTAACGTTGAGAGTCTTCGTCGAACTCTCACTTGAGCTCAAGCGCGTCACCTGGAGCGGAATCATCAGGCCCTGCATCTGGTGTAATAGCAATCTATGAGCCACATGGACTCAGCAATCTCGCACCCTCGCGATCAAGACTATTTAAGCTTATAGGTAAGGCAAGGTAAATATGTGGAGCTGCAGCAAGCGACTAGCAAAATATGGTGACTAACTTATTCGCAAAAGAGAGCGAGAAGAGGAGGCAAAGCACGAGCGAGAAACTAGAGAGCAACCTGCGCAAACATTACTCCAACACCGTGTCCACTTCCCGGACTCCGCCGAGAAGAGGCCATCACGGTAACACACTCGGTTGATTCATTTTAAATAAGTTAAGGTTCAAGTTATCTATAACCGGACATTAACAAATTCACATCTGCCCATAACCGCGGGCACGGCTTTTGAAAGTTCAAATCCCTACAGGGGAGTCCTAACTTAGCCCATGACAAGCTCTCACGGTCAACGAAGGAATAGACCTCCTCCCAAGACGTTCCGATCAGACTCGGTATCTCGGTTATTCAAGACACTTCGACAGGTTAAAACAAGACCAGCAACACTGCCCGAATGTGCCGACAAATCCCGATAGGAGCTGCACATATCTCATTCTCAGGGCACACTCAGATGAGCTCTCCATACAACTAAAACCAAACCTCGAGTTTCCCCGAGGGGGCGCTGCACAGGACTCTAGTTTGGACCAACACTCAGAGGAGCACTGGCCCAGAGGGGGGCTAAAGTAAGATGACCCTCGGGCTCCGGAAACCCAAAGGAAAAAGAGGCTAGGTGGAAAATGGTAAAACCAAGGTTGGGCATTGCTGGAAAATCTTTAATCAAGGCGAACTATCAAGGGGTTCCCATTATAACCCAACCGCGTAAGGAACGCAAAATCCGGGAACATAACACCGATATGACGGAAACTAGGGCGGCAAGAGTGGAAAAAACACTAGGTGAGAGGCCGAGCCTTCCACCCTTTACCAAGTATATAGATGCATTAAGATAACCTGGCAATATAATGATATCCCAACAAGTAAAATAATGTTCCAACAAGGAATGGCCTCCAATCTTCACCTACAACTAGCAACGCTATAAGAGGGGCTGAGCAAAGCGGTAACATAGCCAATCAACGGTTTGCTAGGACAAGGTGGGTTAGAGGTTTGACATGGCAATTTGGGAGGCTTGAAAGCAAATGGTAGGCATCGTAGCATTGGCATAGCAAAAGAGCGAGCAATCTAGCATAGCGAAGATAGTAGTGATTTCGAGGGTATGATCATCTTGCCTGCACAGTTGTCAGAGTTGACCGGATCCTCGAAAGCAAATTCAACGGGCTCCTCGTTAGCAAACTCGTCTCCCGGCTCTACCCAAACAAGACAAACAAACAACAAGGACACAATCAACCACGTGCAAGGATCAAACAACATGATGCAAAGATGATATGCTATGCGGAATGCGATGCGGGATGCATATGCAAGATTTGACAAGTAATGCATGAACCTGGCCTCAACTTGGGAATCCAAGTGTGCCACTAGAAAGAAGAGATGAAATCGCTTGAAAACGATATAAAGATCACCGGAATCGGAGTTACGGTTTGGAAATGGCAAGCGATTCAAGAATGACACCGGTCTGCGATTTACCGCAAGTAGCCATCTAAATGCAATGAGATGAACATGCTACAACACCCAAACATGGCAACAAAATACATGGCAGGGATGCATTCAAGATGCTTAACAAAAGTCTAGCATTGAGCTACGGCCAATTCATCCATTAACAGGTTCAAACAAGCATGGCAAAAATGCATATGGCAAACAGATCTCAGACTTAGTGAAATTAACACTTGTCTGGAATTTCAGATCAGGTAGCACTCTTCGGAGCAACAAAACTACATGCTACAGGACCCAAACAAGACAAAGTAAATCATGGCATGGAGCTACTCAAAGAGCTTAACAAAAGTCCCTTAGTGACCTTGAGCCAAAAGGGATCAGAAAATACAATTGCAAACATGTGGACATAGCAAAAACACAATCAGATCACAGACTTAGTGCAAACTGGAGCATGCTGAAACATATCTCAAGTAGGCATGTTTACGAGCTCGACGCACTCACTACGGTGCAAGTCATGACAAGATAAGCATACATCCATTAAATATACACAAAATGCAAGCTGGAAATGGCAAGAACAATAGCATAGCATGCATGGATCAACTACAACATCATCGGCAAAATTGCAAACAAGTTGACAATCTGCCCAGATTCACAAAATTGCAAAAGTAGAGCTCGACTGACTCAAGCTAGGGTACTCTATAATTGCAAACAAATACATGGATGGATAGAGCACTACAAGATTAACAAAACATCCTTACTGATCATCCTCAAAAGAGGCACGGATCACTAGGAAACAACAAGAACATATGACATCATGAGATAAACAGCTCAAGGACTTAGTAGAATTGCTAAGTCCCTGAAATCAGAATTACCAAGTGCACCACTTTGCAAGCTTGTGCTAGTCACCACACACATCACAAAAATACATGGGTTGCACCTATGGAAAGATGACAAAACCCTTAACAAAACATATGTAGAACTCATGGGCATATCATGCACACAATAATCATGGCAAAAATGACAAAAAGCTAAATGGAGCAGCAGATCTGACAATTATCTCAAGTAGCACTCTTCTAACAGCATTTCGGGCATCAAGATGAACTCAAATGAAAATGATGCAATGGAATGAAATGATGTACTCTCTGAGATGAACATTTTGATATGCTATATGCATGAATCGGAGCTACGGATGCAAAGTTACTGCATGATGAACAGGAGCATATGGATCTGGGATTTTTGGGACTTGGAAGAAATTGGACCTCGGCCAGATCTAGGGTTTCGTGGCACGGACGTCGAGGATGACCGGAGCTTCGCCGGAACAGTGCTCGGGGTCGCCGGATCTTCGCCGAACGCGAGAGGAGACGGCGGGGAGGCGCGGATCCGGTCGCCGGAGCTCGGGGCCGTGGCGGCGGACGGCGGAGGCGCGGCTGCGGCGGAGGAGAAGGCGGTGGAGAGGTGCGGCGCCGGCCGGAGGGATCTCCGGAGCTCGCCGGCAATGGCGTACGCGGCGGCCGGAGCGGGGCGGCTCGGGCGCGCTCGCCGCGCGGGAGGGAGGCGAAGGCTGGCGGCGACGCGGGCGCCTGGGCCGCGGGGGCCTCCTCCCGGGCCGAGCGGGCCGCGGCAGGGTGGAGCAGCCGGCGTGCCACATGGCGCTCTGCCAGTGGCCGCGGGTGGCGGCGTGGCGTGTCCGGCGGCGGACGGACACGTCCGGCGCGGAGAGAGATGATTTAGGGTTTGGGGACGAAGGAGATCCGGATTTCGGGAGGGGACTTTATATAGGTATAGAGGGAGCTAGGAGAGTCCAAATGAGGTGAGGTTTTCGGCCACGCGATCGTGATCGAACGATCTAGATGATGGAGAAGGCTTAGGTGGGTTTTGGGCCAAATTGGAGGGGTGTTGGGCTGCAACACACACGAGGCCTTTTCGGTCCCTCGGTTAACCGTTGGAGTATCAAACGAAGTCCAAATGATACGAAACTTGACAGGCGGTCTACCGGTAGTAAACCAAGACCGCTTAGCAAGTCTCGGTCCAATCCGGAAATGTTTAATCCCCACACACGAAAGAAATCTAGAAATGACCACCGGAGGAGAACGAAGCGCCGGAATGCAAAACGGACAACGGGGAAAATGCTCGAATGCATGAGATGAACACGTATGCAAATGCAATGCACAAGATGACATGATATGAGATGCATGACAACGATAACAACACACGGAGACAAAGACCCGAACCCGAGAAAATAAAATAACTTAACGTCGAAAACGGCAAGAGTTGGAGTACAAATTGGGAAAGTCATATCCGGGGTGTTACAACACTCCACCACTATGAAAGGATCTCGTCCCGAGATCTAGGACTGAAAGAACGCCGGGTACTCAGAACGGAGGTGATCCTCGCGTTCCCAGGTAGCTTCACGGTCGGAATGGTGTGACCACTTGACTTTGAGGAATTTGATTGACTTATTGCGAGTCTTGCGTTCAGTCTCTTCAAGAATAGCAACTGGGTGCTCACGATAAGAGAGATCTTCTTGGAGCTCAATGTCCTCAAAGTTGACAGTGCGGTCAGGAGTCTTGAAGCACTTTCGGAGCTGAGAGACATGGAACACATCATGAACATTTGCAAAGTTTGAAGGAAGCTCGAGTTGATAGGCGAGGTCGCCTCTCTTGCTGACAATCTTGAAAGGTCCCACGTATCTAGGGGCAAGCTTCCCTTTGATACCGAAGCGACGAGTACCTTTCACAGGAGAGACGCGGAGGTAAACATGATCTCCGATCTCGAAAGCCAAATCACGGTGCTTACTATCATAGTAGCTCTTCTGGCGGGATTGGGCTGCTTTGAGGTTATCACGAATGACTTTGCACATTTCCTCTGCCTCTGTGATTAAGTCATTACCCAAAAGCTGACGTTCGCCGGTTTCAGACCAGTTGAGAGGGGTACGGCACTTCCTGCCATACAGAATTTCAAATGGGGCCTTGCCCGAACTTGCTTGAAAACTGTTGTTGTAGGAGAATTCAGCATAAGGAAGACAATCCTCCCACTTCATGCCGAAGGAGATCACACAAGCCCTGAGCATATCTTCAAGGATCTGGTTGACACGCTCGACTTGACCACTAGTTTAAGGATGGAAAGCTGTGCTGAAACGGATGTTGGTGCCCATGGCCTTCTGAAAAGAATCCCAAAACTTGGACGTAAAGATGCTGCCATGGTCTGAAGAGATCACTTGTGGAATACCATGCAGAGAGACAATTCGAGAGGTATAGAGTTCCGCCAATTGAGCTGCAGTGATTGACTCTTTGATAGGCAGAAAGTGAGCCACTTTAGTGAGTTTGTCGATGACAACGAATATAGCATCATTGCCACGCTTGGACTTTGGAAACCCAGTCACGAAGTCCATTTCAATGTGGTCAAATTTCCATTCTGGAATGGCAAGAGGTTGGAGGAGACCAGCTGGCCTTTGGTGTTCTGCCTTCACTCTTCTGCAGACATCACATTCATTCACGAATTGAGCAATCCGCGCTTCATTCGAGTCCACCAATAAGCCTGCTTGAGGTCCTGATACATCTTCGTGCTCCCAGGGTGGATGGAGACGAGAGAATTGTGGGTCTCGTTCATGATCACTTTACGGAGTTCACCTTTGGGTACAACAATGCGATCCTCGAAGAAGAGAGTATCCTTGTCATCAAGGCGGTAGCACTTGTACTTGGGTTGACTCTTGGCAATCCCAATCTTCACCTTTTTCACCATAGCATCAAGAAGCTGGGCTTGGCGAATCTGGTCTTCCAAGGTAGGAGAGACTTGAAGGTTGGCGAGGAAACCTTGAGGAACAACTTGCAGATTAAGTTTGCGGAAAGCTTCACAAAGCTCGGGTTGATAAGGCTTGAGAATCAGACTATTGCAATAAGCCTTCCTGCTCAATGCGTCAGCAATCACATTGGCCTTGCCTGGAGTATACTCGATACTCGGATTATACTCTTGAATCATTTCGACCCATCGGGTTTGCCTGAGGTTGAGATTAGGCTGAGTGAAGATGTACTTGAGACTCTTGTGATCGGTGAAAATGTCCACTTTTCTTCCAATAAGAGATGTCTTGAAGTCAAAAGAGCATGCACAACTGCCGCCAACTCGAGATCATGAGTGGGGTAGTTCTTCTCATTAGGCTTCAACTGGCGAGAGGTATAAGCAACAACTTTCTTCTCTTGCATCAATACTGCGCCAAGACCTTGGAGAGAGGCATCACAAAAGACCTCGTACGGCTTGGACTCATCAGGCGGAGTCAGAACTGGAGCAGTGATCAATTTCTCTTTCAAAGTGTTGAAATCAATGTCACACTCCGGAGACCAAACATACTTGACGTGCTTCTGGAGAAGATTTGAGAGAGGCTTCGCGATCTTAGAAAAGTTTTCAACGAATTTTCGGCAATAACTTGCGAGACCGAGGAAGCTACGGAGTTGCTTCACGTTTTGAGGAGGTTCCCAATTCACAATTGCAGACACCTTCTCAGGATTCACGTCAATGCCCTTGGCAGAGATGGTATGACCAAGATAAAGAACCTCATCGAGCCAAAATTCGCACTTGGAGAACTTGGCGTAGAATTGATGTTCCCTGAGCTTATCGAGCACCAAACGCAAATGCTTGGCATGATCTTCCTTGTTCTTCGAGAAAACCAGAATGTCGTCGAGATAGACCAAAACGAAGTCATTGGTGTAGGCGTTGAAGATGAAGTTCATCATACGAGAGAACGTCGGAGGAGCATTGACGAGGCCAAAAGACATGACAGTGTATTCATATGAACCATAGCTTGTCCTGAAAGCCGTCTTGGGAATATCTTGCTCACGGATTCGAATCTGATGATAACCCATACGGAGATCAAGCTTGGAGAATACTTGAGCACCTTTGAGTTGTTCGAACAGCTCATTGATGTTAGGAAGTGGATATTTGTTCTTGATGGTCTTCTTGTTCAATGGACGGTAATCAACACAAAGTCGGTCCGTTCCATCCTTCTTCTTCACAAAAAGAACACCACAACCCCACAGAGAAGAACTAGGCCGGATGAGACCCATTTTCTCTTGAATATCGAGTTGCTTCTTCAACTCCTTCAACTCTTCAGGTCCGAGCTTGTAAGGACATTTGCACACAGGTTCCGTGCCAGGCTCAAGATCAATAACGAATTCAACTGGCCGGTGCGGAGGCATTCCTGGAAGCTCTTCTGGAAAGACGTCTTGATATTCGCAAACGACTGGAATTTGCGAGATGGCATCGAGTTCACCCTTCTCATTGAGAGAAAACAGATGGATGGTATCATCACGAGCGGCAAAGACAATTACATCCTCAGACGAATGAGTCAATTGAATCTGCCTGGCTGCACAATCAAGGTGAGCCTTGTGCTTAGAAAGCCAATCCATTCCGAGAATAAGATCAATATCCGAGTCACCCAGAACAATAGGAGAAGCTAGAAATTTGTAGTCGCCCAACGTGATAGTAATATCCGGGACGCAGAAATTAGCTGTCATTTGCTTGCCCGATGACACGATTTGCAAGGAATTTTGCAGATAATGATAGTCGCACTCATACTTCGATGCAAAAGGTTTGGAAATGAAACAATGCGATGCACCAGTGTGAAAAAGAACTTTTGCAGGAATATCGTTAACTGGAAGGTTATCCATGATCACATCTGGTGAGTCCTCTGCCTGAGCTGCATTCAACAAATTGACCTTGGCGTGCTTGGGGTTATGCTTGACCACAGCTGTACTTGCCGATCTGACAGGAGGAGGAGGAGGAGGAAGACGCCTCTGGTTGAAACACTTGTTGGCATAGTGACCCTTCTGTTGGCACTTGTTGCACGTGACCTCTGAAAGCGGACGGTGATACGGAGCACTCAATCTTGGAGCTTGAGACGAAGTCTTGTTCTGAGAGCCAGGGTTGGGTGGGTGGTAAGAACCACTGCCACTTTTGCTCTTCTGCTGATATGGCTGACGGAACGGATGAGGAGGAAGCCAATACTTCTGCTGCTTGGCCACTTGAGTAGAGGAAGAAGAAGTAACATCTCTGACTCGCTTCTTGGAAGCATCACACCTCAATTGCGCAGCCTCTTGCTTCAATGCCATGTTGTAGAACTCATCGTATCTCAAGGGCTCGAAGAGAACAAGAGCTAGCTGAATTTCTTCTCTAAGACCACCCCTGAACTGATATATCATGCTCTTCTCATCAGGGACGTCCTGCTTGGCAAAGCGGGCGAGCTTCTGAAACAACTTGTTGTAGTCATAGACAGACAAAGAGCCTTACTTCAGGTTGCGGAATTCCTCACGCTTGCTTTCAACCATGCTCTGAGGGATATGATGAGCTCGGAAATCTCGACGGAATTCATGCCAGGTGATAACACGTCCACCACTGGAATCCTTGTATTGCTGGAACCAATCTGCAGCTTGATCTTTGAGTTGGAAGGAAGCGAACTTAACAAAGTCCTCAGGCCTGACGTTACTGCACTCGAAATGCTTGCACAGATCCACTAGCCAATCGTCAGCATCGGTTGCCTCAACACAATTGCTGAAAGTCTTTGGCCCGTTAGCAAGGAACTGGTTGAGTGAAGCAAAGTGATTCTGATTGTTGCCTTGGTTCCCTTGGTTGCCTTGATTGCGCTCTTGGAGAATTTGCATGATCAACTGTGTGTTTGCATTGGTTGCGGCCATCACAGCTTGCCATGCCTCCGGAGGAGGTGGAGATGGTGGCGGATCAGGATTCGGAGTCGTGCGCGTTGGAGGAGCCATCCTGAAGAGGTTGACCACCATTAGCACATTGACAGATAAATATTGAAGCTGAATCCAACGGAATGAAAATTGCAACATATAGTCTTCACATCCGAACAAAATGAACGAATGCATTCCTCTTGAAATGGTCACATATCCATAATTGAGAAGCCACTTAGAATTAAGGTAGAGAAATAAATCAAGAAGGTACGGATCAAGAACGAATAATCGGTAAGAAATGCCAATCTCAAACCAATATCCGTGGAAGAAGAACTAGAGCTACTAGAATTCCCACCTATGAAACTCCCGAACCTTTCCGGTTATGCAATCAGGTGTTGGGGATACAGGGGAAGCATAATATCTCACCCAAATCTAGCAAATCCTACATCCAGCTGTATCCATCCTTCAACACATAACCAAGAAACCTTCGGAAACCATCTACCTCAACCTTCAAAAAGCATCCGTTATACAAGTTATGGCGATACTCCCGAACTCCCGCCCCAGTACTGGGTGGCGTCGAGGTTATCTCACCAACGAACTACATAAAAGAGATTTTCGATGTCGGCATACTAAACTCAGGTATTCCAGAACTGCAACGATAAAATTATGACGACAACACCTCAGAGCTCAACTCCCCGGGACACTTCCACAAAACCCCTGACAGGAGGCACCAAGACAATGTTCTCATCATAACACCATCGGAACGATTCCAAGATACTCGCGTGATCCTAAAAAAAATTTAGTGAAATTTGAGAAGAGAAGAGTCAAAACTCTACGTCAGGATGCCTTACCAGAGCGATGAGGAGACTGGGAAGTAAAAAGAATTCCTAAACTCTCCGATATATAATTCCTGAATGACTCAAAACATTTTTCTAGACACAACTCGACCGCTAATAACGATCAAGCAATGGGGCTCCTAAGGTCGGGGAAGGCTCTGATTACCAACTTGTAACACCCTCGATGCGACTATATCTCCCACGTGTCGAGGCACGACTTAGAGGCATAATCGCATTGAAGGCATATGTCACAAGTTAGGCAATCTTCACAACATCCCATGTAATATAAATCATAAAGGGGAGATAACATGGTTGGCTTACACTCGCCACGTCAATCAAGTACATAAATAACATTACATCATCCAAACACTCATGGCCCGACTACGGCGCCAAAATAAAAGATAACCCAACAAGCGACATGGTCCCGATCACCCCCAACTGGACACCACTACTGATCATCAGGAAAGGAAACATAGTAACGTTGAGAGTCTTCGTCGAACTCCCACTTGAGCTCGAGCGCGTCACCTGGAGCGGAATCATCAGGCCCTGCATCTGGTGTAATAGTAATCTGTGAGCCACAGGGACTCAGCAATCTCGCACCCTCGCGATCAAGACTATTTAAGCTTATAGGTAAGGCAAGGTAAATATGTGGAGCTGCAGCAAGCGACTAGCAAAATATGGTGACTAACTTATTCGCAAAAGAGAGCGAGAAGAGGAGGCAAAGCGCGAGCAAGAAACTAGAGAGCAACCTGCGCAAACATTACTCCAACACCATGTCCACTTCCCGGACTCCGCCGAGAAGAGGCCATCACGGTAACACATTCGGTTGATTCATTTTAAATAAGTTAAGGTTCAAGTTATCTATAACCGGGCATTAACAAATTCCCATCTGCCCATAACCGCGGGCACGGCTTTCGAAAGTTCAAATCCCTGCAGGGGAGTCCCAACTTAGCCCATGACAAGCTCTCACGGTCAACGAAGGAATAGACCTCCTCCCAAGACGTTCCGATCAGACTCGGTATCTCGGTTATTCAAGACACTTCGACAGGTTAAAACAAGACCAACAACACCGCCCGAATGTGGCAAAAAATCCCGATAGGACCTGCACATATCTCGTTCTCAGGGCACACTCAGATGAGCTCTCCATACAACTAAAACCAAACCTCGAGTTTCCCCGAGGGGGCGCTGCACAGGACTCTAGTTTGGACCAACACTCAGAGAAGCACTGGCCCAGAGGGGGGCTAAAGTAAGATGACCCTCGGGCTCCGGAAACCCAAGGGAAAAAGAGGCTAGGTGGAAAATGGTAAAACCAAGGTTGGGCATTGCTGGAAAATCTTTAATCAAGGCGAACTATCAAGGGGTTCCCATTATAACCCAACCGCGTAAGGAACGCAAAATCCGGGAACATAACACCGATATGTCAGAAACTAGGGCGCAAGAGTGGAACAAAACACTAGGCGAGAGGCCGAGCCTTCCACCCTTTACCAAGTACATAGATGCATTAAGATAGCCTGGCAATATAATGATATCCCAACAAGTAAAATAATGTTCCAACAAGGAACGGCCTCCAATCTTCACCTGCAACTAGCAACGCTATAAGAGGGGCTGAGCAAAGCGGTAACATAGCCAATCAACGGTTTGCTAGGACAAGGTGGGTTAGAGGTTTGACATGGCAATTTGGGAGGCTTGAAAGCAAATGGTAGGCATCGTAGCATTGGCATAGCAAAAGAGCGAGCAATCTAGCATAGCAAAGATAGTAGTGATTTCAAGGGTATGATCATCTTGCCTGCACAGTTGTCAGAGTTGACTGGATCCTCGGAAAGCAAATTCAACGGGCTCCTCGTTAGCAAACTCGTCTCCCGGCTCTACCCAAACAAGACAAACAAACAACAAGGACACAATCAACCACGTGCAAGGATCAAACAACATGATGCAAAGATGATAAGCTATGCGGAATGCGATGCGGGATGCATATGCAAGATTTGACAAGGAATGCATGAACCTGGCCTCAACTTGGGAATCCAAGTGTGCCACTAGAAAGAAGAGATGAAATCGCTTGAAAACGATATAAAGATCACCGGAATCGGAGTTACGGTTTGGAAATGGCAAGAGATTCAAGAATGACACCAGTCTGTGATTTACCGCAAGTAGCCATCTAAATGCAATGAGATGAACATGCTACAGAACCCAAACATGGCAACAAAATACATGGCAGGGATGCATTCAAGATGCTTAACAAAAGTCTAGCACTGAGCTACGGCCAATTCATCCATTAACAGGTTCAAACAAGCATGGCAAAAATGCATATGGCAAACAGATCTCAGACTTAGTGAAATTAACACTTGTCTGGAATTTCAGATCAGGTAGCACTCTTCGGAGCAACAAAACTACATGCTACAGGACCCAAACAAGACAAAATAAAGCATGGCATGGAGCTACTCAAAGAGCTTAACAAAAGTCCCTTAGTGACCTTGAGCCAAAAGGGATCAGAAAATACAATTGCAAACATGTGAACATAGCAAAAACATAATCAGATCACAGACTTAGTGCAAACTGGAGCATGCTGAAACATATCTCAAGTAGGCATGTTTACGAGCTCGACGCACTCACTACGGTCCAAGTCATGACAAGATAAGCATACACCCATCAAATATACACAAAATGCAAGCTAGAAATGGCAAGAACAATAGCATAGCATGCATGGATCAACTACAACATCATCGGCAAAATTGCAAACAAGTTGACAATCTGCCCAGATTCACAAAGTAGTAAAAGTAGAGCTCGATTGACTCAAGCTAGGGTACTCTATAATTGCAAACAAAGACATGGATGGATAGAGCACTACAAGATTAACAAAACATCCTTACTGATCATCCTCAAAAGAGGAACGGATCACTAGGAAACAACAAGAACATATGGCATCATGAGATAAACAGCTCAAGGACTTAGTAGAATTGCTAAGTCCCTGAAATCAGAATTACCAAGTGCACCACTTTGCAAGCTTGTGCTAGTCACCACACACATCACAAAAATACATGGGTTGCACCTATGGAAAGATGACAAAACTCTTAACAAAACATATGTAGAACTCATGGGCATATCATGCACACAATAATCATGGCAAAAATGACAAAAAGCTAAATGGAGCAGCAGATCTGACAATTATCTCAAGTAGCACTCTTCTAACAGCATTTCAGGCATCAAGATGAACTCAAATGAAAATGATGCAATGGAATGAAATGATGTACTCTCTGAGATGAACATTTTGATATGCTATATGCATGAATCGGAGCTACGGATGCAAAGTTACGGCATGATGAACAGGAGCATATGGATTTGGGATTTTGGGGACTTGGAAGAAATTGGACCTCGGCCAGATCTAGGGTTTTGTGGCACGGACGTCGAGGATGACCGGAGCTTCGCCGGAACAGTGCTCGGGGTCGCCGGATCTTCGCCGGACGCGGGAGGAGACGGCGGGGAGGCGCGGATCCGGTCGCCGGAGCTCGGGGCCGTGGCGACGGACGGCGGAGGCGCGGCTGCGGCGGAGGAGAAGGCGGCGGAGAGGTGCGGTGCCGGCCGGAGGGATCTCCGGAGCTCGCCGGCGATGGCGTACGCGGCGGCCGGAGCGGGGCGGCTCGGGCGCGCTCGCCACGCGGGAGGGAGGCGAAGGCTGGCGGCGGCGCGGGCGCCTGGGCCGCGGGGGCCTCCTCCCGGGCCGAGCGGGCCGCGGCAGGGTGGAGCGGCCGGCGTGCCACGTGGCGCTCTGCCAGTGGCCGCGGGTGGCGGCGTGGCGTGTCCGGCGGCGGACGGACACGTCCGGCGCGGAGAGAGATGATTTAGGGTTTGGGGACGAAGGAGATCCGGATTTCGGGAGGGGACTTTATATAGGTATAGAGGGAGCTAGGAGAGTCCAAATGAGGTGAGGTTTTCGGCCACGCGATCGTGATCGAACGATCTAGATGATGGAGAAGGCTTAGGTGGGTTTTGGGCCAAATTGGAGGGGTGTTGGGCTGCAACACACACGAGGCCTTTTCGGTCCCTCGGTTAACCGTTGGAGTATCAAACGAAGTTCAAATGATACGAAACTTGACAGGTGGTCTACCGGTAGTAAACCAAGACCGCTTAGCAAGTATCGGTCCAATCCGGAAATGTTTAATCCCCACACACGAAAGAAAGCTAGAAATGACCACCGAAGGAGAACGAAGCGCCGGAATGCAAAACGGACAACGGGGAAAATGCTCGAATGCATGAGATGAATACATATGCAAATGCAATGCACAAGATGACATGATATGAGATGCATGACAACGATAACAACACACGAAGACAAAGACCCGAACCCGAGAAAATAAAATAACTTAACGCCGAAAACGGCAAGAGTTGGAGTACAAATTGGGAAAGTCATATCCGGGGTGTTACACTCTGCCTCCTCGCGAGCCAGCCTGATGAGGCCGTGCCTGAGGAAGCTCCGTGTCGTCCGCCCCGCGAGGCTTGGCCCCTCGCGAGGGTCTTGGGTCTATGTTGATGAAGACGGGCCGTGCTGGGCCCCCTTTGAGCCACGCCGCAGGCCGCAGGTAGGCAAGTCTGGGGACCCCCGTTCCCAGAACGCCGACAGGATTATGCTATGCGGTGATACTTAGTGAACTTACCATCTACTCTCTTCTACATGCTGCAAGATGGAGGTTGCCAGAAGCGTAGTCTTCGGCAGAACTAGCTATCCTCCTCTTATTCCGGCATTCTGCAGTTCAGTCCACATATGCTACCCCTTTTCCATTTGATACCAATGCATACATATGTAGTGTAGCTCCTTACTTGCGAGTACTTTGGATGACTACTCACGGTTGCTTTGCTTCCCCCTTTTTCCCCTTTCGATACCCGTTTGTTGCGACCAGACGATGGAGTCCGGAAGCCAGATGCCACCGTCGATGACGACTCCTACTACTACGTGCAGGCCGCTGACGATGACCAGGAGTAGTTTAGGAGGATCCCAGGCAGGAGGCTTGCGCCTCTTTCAATTTGTATCCCAGTTTATGCTAGCCATCTTATGGCAACTTGTTTAACTTGTGTCTGTACTCAGATATTGTTGTTTCCGTTGACTCTTGTGTTTTCGGGCTTATGTATTCGAGCCCTCGAGGCCCCTGGCTTGTAATATAAAGCTTGTATTATTTTAATTTGTGTCTAGAGTTGTGTTGTGATATCTTCCCGTGAGTCCTTGATCTTGATCGTACACATTTGCGTGTATAATTAGTGTACGATCAAATCGGGGGCGTCACAATAGAGGAGGTGGATGAATTTGGGTTGGCGGCGTGGAGAGGGAGGTGGATGGGCTAGGGTTGGGGGATGTCGGTCGACTTAAATAGCCGGAGTTGCCCTCGGGCGGCGAGCCGGAGTAGCGGCACGCGACGTTCACACCTTCCACCAAAGGAGACGCCCGTCGGACCGCCGGGTTTCCGGGCGACTCCGCATGGGGCCCATCGTTAGTCCGACGTGATGGACGCGCCCTGGCGCCCTCATATTCATCCTATATTTGGGCTGTATATGAGGGGTGCTGGTCAGCCCAGGCATTTGAGAAGCCCGTCTGGGTCGCATTTGCGTGACTGTGTCATCCGCCCAGACGTTTGAGGTGGATTTGAGGCGCCATGCTGTAGTAGTAGAGGCCTCTCACCACGCCTATCCTGAGGCCGCTTCACATTCTTTAAAAATCAAGATGCCGTTAAAAATTAAAGTATTTATGTGATTTGTGCATAAGAGAGTAATTTTGACAAAGAATAACTTAACAAAGTATAGTTGGGTTGATAGTAAACGGTGTGACTTCTGTGATCACAATGAATCAAAACAACGATACTGTGGTGGACCATTCATGCGTCCTTCAATGTTCTCCCCCCACCACTTTATCAAATTTATTTGGGGCATAGTTAAATAGGGTAGAGTCTAAGATGACGGTACATATTCAAGAAGGAATGTGTACATTACTTTGGACCATTTGAAATTGCCGTCTTCTTTAACAGACAAACAATCATCAATTTTTTACAGTATTTTCAAGGCATCGATATGGATCCATATGTGGTCGTTACTCAATCATGGCAGCATAGGAACTTTTATGAATATTGGGTGCAACCAATAAAAAATGGTTGCACAGAATACTTAGAACCGGTTTGGATGACGGGCCAACAATAGCATAGGTGTCTAGTCATCTTACCCTATTTTTACCGGATGTGACAACTTTTTTAGAGTTTTGTCAGATTATTTGAGACCATGTTTTAAACCTCACACAATTTTTAATAAAATGAGTGTGTGCATCGTGAGATGGAGAGGCCGAGGGTATTCGTTCTTTTCGAGGAAAAAAATGTAGAGGCCTCTCACAAGCCGCTACGGCCTAGGTAGATGGTGACAGGGCCGCTAAACTGCCGGTCACTCAGATAAATGAACCACTGTACTGAAAACAGAAGAGCCTCATAAAAGTCATGAGTGACTAAGGTGCAGTACAAAATCCATAAAATCGACGGCATAATCCCAAGTTTAGAGTTACACTGATCTCATCCAGCGGTCGATGGATCGCTACCAACCACACGGCTCTCGAGCAGCAGGAGCCGGCCTGCGGAGCTCGCTCTCGCTGTGGGCGAAGCGGCAGCCGTCGCCATACGTGCAGGACCCTCTGGCGAAGTGCGCGCACAGCCTGGTCTTGACGCCGTTATATCGCCCTCCGCCGGGCACGGGCAGATGCTCCCAGACCATGGCGCTGGCGTGCCTGATTTGCTCTGGCGTGCCCTCCAGCTCCACGTTCTTCAGGCCGGCGTCCCGCTCGTGGTCGCGAATGCGCAGCCTGGCGCCGCTGGCCCGGGATATCTCCCTTATGGTCGCTCCGCTCCGCCCGATGATGGCGCCTGCGAGGGACGCGTCCACGCTGATCTTGGCCGTCGCCCAAGCGCCGAAGCTCGCCGGAGCTGCGCTGGAAGGCGTCGGCGCTCTGAGTGCATGGTCACCGGTGGGGCTTGGTTGGTCCATGCCCATGGGCGGTAGCGTTGGATTGAGCATGGCAAGCTCGTTCTCGTCTTGTGCTGTAGCTGGGCCACTCGGAATGCTCGTTTCTGCGACGGCCTGGGAGCCGGCCGGAATGTCGTGGATGAAGTGGCAGTTGGAGCCAAAGCGGCAGCCTGCGGTGCTGCACGATGGGGGACAAGAAAGTGATCAGATCTGTACTGATGCCGAAATCAGGGAAGCTGGTGGTTAAGTAACTAGCTGGACACTACAATCAGAGGGAATGCAAACAACAAATTCGGCAAACTTGAGAGCCATCGAACCCATCCATACAATTCATCTCATCCAACTCGCACGCCATGTTCATTTAACGCTGTCCCAGAAAGGCTGAAAGAGGTTACCTGAAGAACCTGACGCATGGCTTGGATTTGCTTCCTGCGCCTGCTTCAAACGCCTCCGGCTCTGCTACACCAAAACGACCAATCATGCGGTTCCAAGTTAATAGTACGATGGTAATACTGTTAGAAATAATCTTGATTTAGTGTCAAGTAATTAGATTAGCCAAATCATTAGTATATCCGGCAAGATTGCATGTTGTGTCCGGGTACGAGTACTAGTCCTAGGCATAGTAGGTTTTGCTTAGACGTGAGTAGTTTCGTGTAGGAGTCGGTCATGTAGTCCAATGATGAGTCGTTGTTAGCCGTGTGTGTTGAGTCCGGCCAAGGTTAGAGCCCGGATGATACTATAGGTTAGTTCGTGTCCGTGTAGTCTTAGAAGTTGTCCAAGGGAAAAACAAGGAGAAATAAAGAAAAAAAACAAGGCACGACAGGTGCCTTTGGCTAAAAAAATTTGAGCGTGCGTGTTTGTCTACTTTAATGTGATCGACCCTATGGGTGAATTTCAACAAATACATGGAAAATCTGGAGACGAAACGAGCAAGCTAGTTTCGCCACTCGACTGACCTCCAGGTGCTCTTCCAGCCGAGCGGCCAGCCAGAATTTGGGAAGGAACCAACAGTGCGGCGTCATCGGGGTGCTTGGACAAGTCGGCGTCGGCGGGCAGCAGCTTGCATGCCTCCAAGCTGCCGACGGCAAGCAGGAGCTCCCTCGAGTACGTCATCTTCTCCATCCGCCTCGCGATGACGGCATCCCTCTCCTCCTCCTCCCTTGCAACGATCGGCCGGTCAGAATAATCGCATAAGTCGAGAAGGAATTAACCACGCGCATGCCTCCGTCAGTCGGCAGGCCGCACGACGGTCGCTGCACGAACGAGCGTAGCGTACCTCGACATAGTGGCGTCATCACGAGGCGCCGAGGACGAGCTCATCTCGCCGGCGGCGGAAATTTTCAGCCTAATACATCTACTGCGGTTCACTGAATCTCTACAGTACGAGCCAAGCCGCACTATGTATATAATCCGAGGTGGGGGAGGCCAGTGGACGTACGGCCGGCGACGCCCCTCCTATGCTGCCATGCTGGGGAGCGTTACTGGTAATTGAATGGATTGACTAATGCACCCAGGAACGAGGCGTCGATTGAGACGTTGATCCGTGGCGACGATTGGCTGGTGCAACTAGTTCGACCGCTGCATGCGCGAGATGCAGCGAGCTTCTTCAACTCCCCAGGCTTATTAATGTGCGAGCAGATCACAAACTTTGAGAACGCAGACTAAAGACGTGTTTGGTTGCTTGCATGAGGCCTATCAGACCCGCGTTGGAAGAAAACAAGCTGTTTGATTAGTTTTATACACGGTTGGGTCTGCATGGCACGATGATTAAAGCACTTTTGAGTCTAGCTTCCTGACAACGCTCGAATCGGCGGTTTCTCCAGACTCGGGCCCGTACGGTGCACGTGGGCGGCGGCGGCTGCACGCGCGCGGCCACGCTCGAGAAGCTGCGTTGCTTCCCGAAGCGCCGGCAGTTATTAGCCTTCGCCGCCAGGGACTAGGGTCGGGGCACCTCCTTCCTAAGTACTATCGAGTCTGCTTTATGGTTTATGCGTTGAATTGTTTGAACTATCGTTATGATGTGTGGTACTATGCTATCTGAACTATGTTGTTAAGTAGTTGATGCTCTGTTTATACTCTGCTCTGTTTATGATGTGTGGTACATGGTTGTGCTGAAGTGTACTGGTAACCTCACCAACTAGCCAAAAAGGTTGTCACACACCAGACGTTGCATACAACCAAACATCATGCCTTGAGTTTATCCACTAACATGCAGGCAACCAAACACCAGACAGTGTGGTTCAGCCCATGCAGACAAGAGGGCATGCAAACAACCAAACAACTTGCAGATGATGCATTTGAGGCTACATTTGCATAGCATGACTAAGTTGAGAAGGCTATGCAATGCAGCTACTGTAGACTACGGCACCCAAACACGCCCCAAGAGTCCGAGCCTCTATGGTCAGTGTTGCGACTCTGCAACTCAACATGTCTCCCCCGGCCTCGGCAACATCACGCGGAGGTTAAGTCTTCAACATGAAAGTTCAGAGGCCGATTTGGAGTATATCAAGTTCAAGTTCAGGTTTCAACATGAAAGTTCAGATGCCGACTTGCCGGAAATGAAACATGTCAAACTTTCGACTAATAAAAACCACAAAAGGCTGATAGAAGTCATGACAGATATGAAATCCATAAAATCGATGGCATTATCCCAAGGACAGTCAGAGAATAAATCTTCAGCCCTCAAGGGTTCACAGTTACACTCACCCGCAAAAAAAAGGGGGTTCACAGTTACACTGACTAATGGGTGGGTAGATCAACCTCACGCGGCAGCCGATTTGCGCAGCTCGTTCTCGCCATGGGCAAAGTGGCATCTGTCGCCAAACGTGCACGATCCTTTCGTGAAGTTGTCGCACAGCTTGGTCTTGAAGTTGCTTCCCTGCCCACCGCCGCCGCCGCGGTGAGATCCTCCAGCCGGATGGCCAGCTTGGCCCCAGTGACTCCGGATATCTGCTTTGTGTTGACTCCACCCCGCCCGATGATGCCACCTACGAGGGATGCATCGACACTGACCTTGGCTGTGGAAGATGCCCCGAAGCCTGTTGGGGTGGTCATGGCAGGGCCGGGCATTGCCGGAGGTCCAAAGTGGCCGATGGGCCTTGTTCCCATACGGGGTGGCATGGAATTGTTGATGAACGTGTGCTTGCCGAGCTCCCTCTCACCATGTGCAAAGTGGCACTTGTCACCCCATTTGCATCCCTCCGCAGTGTTATACTTGTTGCACAATTTAGTCTTGACAGTTGGTGTAGGTTGGCCATCTGGAACAGCAGATTCTGCGGGCATTCTTCCTTGGGGATGTGCAAATGCTTGGCCACCCAGGTTGCTCATCTTTGCAACAGCCTGGTGGCCACCGGGGAAGTAATGGAGGAAATGGCAACCCTCACCAAAGGGGCAACCAGTAGTACTGTACAACGAGAATAAGATGTGGGTAAGTAACTTAATTAGCAAAACAATTCATTTAAGCACAACTGATATTGACTAGGAGGATTCAGACATGATAATTCATAAGCCACAAGGCTCATGAACATGATTACAGGTGTTGATAGCATCTGCAGAACAATAAACATTATAGGGCAAACTTTGCTGAACACAGGAGACATTGTGGACTACAATCCAAATGCATAGAAGAAAAGTTCTACAGTGACTGATGTTCTGATATAGAATGGACCTAATTACATTTTTGAATATTTGTTGATAATAATCATTTCTTGGTGTTGGCTCATTCTGCATCACCAAATCATAGGCAGTTTGGTGGACAAGAAACTATTAATGTGTCTTTCAGCAAAAGAAAAAATGAACAGTTCCATAGTCAACATTGTCAGTTTCGTCAAAGTACTTAAATACTGATGTTTGTTGAACGTCTATTTCAGGAAGGCTCTCTTACAGATCATAAGTTCAAATTTTGTTACTCCCTCATGATTAAGTATCACAAGCCTGTGATGCTTCAGTGACTCAACAAGAAACTGTTGATGGACATATAATTTTAAACCATACAGTAAAACTATTCATGCATGTACCAAATGTTCGAATAAATAGTATATATCAAGAAGGATATATGTGGCAGAATTTCAGGTGTCCAACTCATATATTCAATCTTCGTTTCTCTCAATTCGATAAGAGGTTGTATCATGGTATGGCTGGCTGGTTGTTCGTCTGAAAAGCAGTTACATATCCTTATACTGTTCTTGCACTCTCACATATTCAGAAGCGATTTTGCACAACACGTGCACATTCCAATTTTTACTCCAGTGGAAGTTCTTAGAGCATCTCCAATAGAAGATGCAGATTTGGAGATGTAAAAATTTACATATCCAAAAAGTGCCTTTTACATCTCCAAAAAAGAGACAGCTCCAACAGATGATGGAAATTGGTGATGTAAAAGTGCAATTCCAATAGATGATGCAATGTAAAACTAGAATTGGGGCAACTGAGCGGCCGCAGCCGAAACGCGGCGTTTGAATCGGGGCGGCGGCCGTGGGGCAAAAGCTATGCGACGGGGCGGCGGTGGGTGCAGGGGCTAGGCGGTGGCGGATGAGCGGCGGTGGAGCGGTGAAAAATGCGGTCGATTTGCAGCGCGCGGGCAGAGCGTGGTGCGGTGGTGGCTGGGCAGGTGCTTGGCGGTTGGTTGGTGGCTGGGTGGGTGCTTGGCGGTCGGGTGGTGGCTGCAGCGACGGCGGCGGGGACGAACTGGGCAGCAGCGGAAAATACGTCCGATTTGCGGCGTGCGAGCGGAGCGGCGATGCGGTGGTGGCTGGGCAGGTGCTTGGCGGTCGGGTGGTGGCTGCGACGACGGCGAAAACGGAGTGGCGGGGGTGGCGAATCAGGGCGGCGATTTGAGGCAGAGTGGCGGCGGAGGGGCGGCAGGGGTGGTAGATGTGTCGGGGGTTTGGTGCGACATATGCCAACAGATGGCTTATCATGGTGGGGGCGAGTAGAACGTCGCCGGTGCCTGAAAACGGGATGAGGCGAAGACATGCACGCCGGCGAATCTTACCCAGCTTCGGGGCTCTCCGGGGAGATAATACCCCTACTGCTGCTCTGGGGGGTCTCCGCATGATCACTATAGTCAAAGATTTACACGGTTGCTCCTTGAGCTGTGTATGGTGGTAGGAAAGGGCAAGGCTAGCTCTCTCCCTCTATCTGGTGAGGTATAGAACTACTGGGATCCAACCCTTTGCATGGGTGCCCTGGGGGGTTTATATAGGCCTACCCCCCAGGGGTACAATGGTAATGTGACTGGGTGCGGGCCCAGCCGTCAGTGTCTCCGACCTCCGACTTCTCCGCCGACTGCTGGGGCCCGCCGACTGGTGGGCCCCGCCGACTGTTCTGGTACGGAGCCGACAGGCCGCGTCCGCCGCAAGCGGGTCTTGCCGGCTGCTGATTACTGTAGTCGTGCTCCTGATGATGCAAGCTTGGTCATGGGGTCGTGGCAACAGCCCCGCCGCCTGGCGGGCGATCACTGTGGCCACTCCCCATCTCTTCTTGATTAATGGCGCGTGGGCCCAGGGGAGGGCTCGGCCGACTTCCCTTGGCCGACTCCCGTTGGGTCCGACTGGCGGTGCCCCCGCCGTCTCCCGAGGTCTCGCTGGCTGGTGGGCCCTACTGCCTCCAGGCCGTACAGACAAGCCGTCGTGGGCGCAGGACTAGGTACAGTGGTGCTGATGCCGGGGCCGGCTGGGCAACAGTGCCACACCGCGGGGAGATCTTCCCAAGTACGGCGCGCTGTAGCCATGCCTGCCCTTGGTAAGGGGCGGGGAGTGGGCTTTATTGTAGCCACGCCCCTGCCCCGTCCTTCTCGATGAGGTCACGGTTTGTTGGAGTCGCCGGCCGACTCCTCAAAGCCGGCTTCTCTGGAAGTCGTCCCTGGGACTCGGCCGTGAGCGGGCAGTCGGCCGCCTTGCCGTAGACTCGCCAGGAGGCGGCTCTTCGCCCTGTGGTCTTGAGGGGCGCAACCTGCCCCGATGTCTTGAAAGGTCGTGGGCCTCGGGTTGGCCTACCCGTGGCCCATTACTCCGACAAGATGGCCGGAGGTGGCGCATGCGGGCAGCGGCGGCAGTACCGCGGGTGAATCGGGGCGGCGGCGGCTGTGCGAGGGGCAGAGAGAGGAAGAACGGAAAGGAAATGAAGGGCAGTTGGCGGTTGGCACGCGACCACCGTCTTTATATTAGAGGTGGAGATGCAAATTTGCATCGTGAGGTGTTGTATTTTACATCTCCGAGAGGTGAAGATGTAATTTTTTTTTTTTGCATCTACATCATCTGTTGGAGGTGGGTTTTTGAAACTCAAAGATGCAAAGTTAGTTATCTTTGCATCTGGATCATCTATTGGAGATGCTCTTAAGCTTGGATTAGAGAGAACCCGTTGCGCAATCTTGCTTAAATGATTCGTTAGCAACAAACACTCTTTCACAGATAAGAGTAAAGTTTTAACGAAATACTAACAAGTACGCATAATAAATGTTACCAGGTGGAGTTCATTTTAAGTTGGACTATAACCTGAAAAATTTGGTGCATGGCTTCGATTTGCTTCCTACACCGGTTTGAAATGACTCCGATACTGTTCAATCAAATTAATTATGCGCGCCATGTCAATAAGCTGTTGATTAACTAATCGCATACAGTACCTGTTATTTTTGGAGCTGGAGTTGGACCACTCGGGATGCTCGTTTCTGCAACGGCCTGAGAGCCGCCCGGGATGTCGTGGATGAAGTGGCAGTTGGAACCAAAGCGGCAACCTGCGGTACTGCACGACAGGAAACAACATGCGGATAAGTAATTGAACCTGAACTAACGGAACAAGAAGGCAATCAGAACTGCATTGATGCCGAAGGTAATCAAATCATGTTTCTCTCTACCCCAAAACTGTGGAACAGTCGTCCTGCGGTAATTTTCAATTTTTCATTAATTAAGTATATGTACTACTACCTCCGTTTCAGTTTACAAGTCCTACGCGTATACCTAAGTTGTCAATTTTATCCCCTTAATATAAACTATATAACACAAAAATTATACCGTCTGAAAATAGAACATCTGAAGTTTATATTGATATATATTTTGTAATATATGACTTGTATTAGGTTGGTTAAATTGACGACCTAGAGATACGCGCACGCCCTGTCAACTGAGAGAGAGGTAGTACAAAGGATCAAAATAAAAGAAAATACAGTACTCGGACCATGTTGGCGCTGTCCCAGAAAGGGATTACCTGAAGAACCTGACGCATGGCTTGGATTTGCTTCCTGCGCCTGCTTCAAACGCCTCCGGCACTGTTACACCAAAACAATCGATCATCATGCGCTGCCAAGTTAATACGATAGCACAGTGCTCCCTCTGTAAAAAAACATTCTTATATTAGTTTACGGAGGAAGTACTATATACTGTACAGTATATGGAGAGGAAACGAGCAAGCCAGTTTCGTCTGCACTCACTCGGCTCGCTCACCTCGGTTTCGCCGAGGCAATTCCTGATCCCCTAGGCCTCCAGGTGCACCTCCAGCCGAGCGGGCAGCCAGAGTTTGGGAAGGAACCCACAGTGCCGCGTCATCGGGGTGCTTGGCCAAGTCGGCGTCGGCGGGCAGCAGCTTGCATGCCTCCAAGCTGCCGACGGCCAGCAGGAGCTCCCTCGAGTACGTCATCCTCTTCGTCCGCCTCGAGATGACGTCACTCCGCCCCTCCTCCTCCTCCCTTGCAACGATCGGCCGGTCAGATGAATCAATTGACAGACGGCCGTCGCTGTATGAACGAGCGTACCTCGGCGTGGCGACGGAGGGAGGAATAGCGGCATCATCACGAGGCGCCGAGGCCGAGCTCATCTCGCCGGCGGCGGGAACTCAGCCTAGTACGGCCGGGGCGGAGGGAGGCAAGTGGACGTGCGGCCGGCGGCGCCCCTCCTATGCTAGGGAGCTTTATACTATTAAAATGAACCCAGGAACGAGGCGTCGATTGTGACTTTCCCAGGCTTATTAATGTGCGAGCAGAGCTTCTTCAACTCCCCAGGCTTATTAATGTGCGAGCAGAGCACGAACGTTGAGATCGCAGACCAAGAGTCTGAGGGAAATCCTGTTGTTGGTCAGTGTTGCGACTCTGCAACTTAACATGTCTCCCCCGGCCTCGGCAACATCACGCAGAGGTTCAGGTTTCAACATGAAAGTTCAGGTCAGTCAGATACTTCAGGAAATGAACATGTCAAGCTTTCTACTAAGACCACAACAGGCTGATAAGAGTCATGACAGATATGAAATCCATAAAATCGATGGCATAATCTCAGGGACAGTCAGAAAATCCATCATCAGCCCTCAAGGTTCAGAGTTACACCGACTAATCGCTACTACAAATCACGTTGGGTGAGGTTGATCAACCTCACACGGCAGCCGACTTGCGCAGCTCGTTCTCGCCATGGGCAAAGTGGCATCTGTCGCCAAACGTGCACGATCCTTTCGTGAAGTTGTCGCACAGCTTGGTCTTGAAGTTGCTTCCCTGCCCACCGCCGCCGCCGCCGCGGTGAGATCCTCCAGCCGGGATCACGCCCGGCGGAGGAGCGTTGGCACCGCCACTGATCCTGAAGATCAACTCCCTGAGCATGGCGCTGGCGTTGTTGATCTGATCAAACGTGCCCTCGAGCTCAATGTTTTTCAAGGCCTCGTTCGATTCGTGGTCCCGGATGGCCAGCTTGGCCCCGGTGACCCGGGATATCTGCTTTGTGTTGACTCCGCCCCGCCCGATGATGGCGCCTGCGAGGGATGCATCGACGCTGACCTTGGCTGTGGAAGAAGCCCCGAAGCCTGCCGGGGTGGCCATGCCAGGGCTGGGCATTGCCGGAGGTCCAAAGTGACCAGTGGGCCTTGGTCCCATATGGGGTGGCATGGAGTTGTTGATGAACGTCTGCTTGCCGAGCTCCCTCTCACCATGTGCAAAGTGGCACTTGTCGCCCCATTTGCATCCCTCTGCAGTGTTATACTTGTTGCACAATTTAGTCTTGACAGTTGGTGTAGGGTGGCCATCTGGAACAGCAGATCCTGAGGGCATTCTTCCTTGGGGATGTGCAAATGCTTGGCCACCTAGGTTGCTCATCTTTGCAACAGCCTGGTGGCCACCGGGGAAGTAATGGAGGAAATGGCAACCCTCACCAAAGGGGCAACCAGCGGTACTGCACAATGAGAATAAGGTATGGGTAAGTAAATTAATTAGCAAAACAATTCATTTAAGCACAACTGATATTGACTAGGAGGATGCAGACATCAAAATTCATAAGCCAAAAGGCTCAGGAATATGATTACAGGTGTTGATAGCATCTGAAGAACAATAAACATCCTAGGGCAAACTTACAATCCAAATGGACAGAAGAGAAGTTCTACAGTGAATGATGTTCTGATATAGAGTGGAACTAATCTACATTTCGAATGTTTGTTGATAATAATCATTTCTCTGTGTTGGCTCATTCTGCATCACCAAATCAAATGCAGTTTGGCAGACAAGAAACTATTCATGTGTGTTTCGGCAAGAGAAAAAATTGAACAGTTCCATAGTCAACATTCTCTGTTATATGTGTCTTCATCAAAGTACTTAAATACTGATGTTTGTTGAACGTCTGTTTCAGGAAGGCTCTCTTACGGATCATAAGTACAAATTTTATTACTGCTTGTGATGCTTCAATGACTCAACAAGCAACTGTTGATGGACATATAATTTTAAACCATACAGTAAAACTATTCTTGCATGTACCAAATGTTAGAATAAATAGTATATATCAAGAAGGATATATGTGGCAGAATTTCAGGTGTCCAACTCATATATTCAATCTTCTTTTCTCTCAATTTGATAAGAGGCTGTATCATGATATTACTGGCAGAATTTCAAGTGTCCAACTCATATATTCAATCTTCTTTTCTCTCAATTCAACAAGAGGCTGTATCATATGATATTACTGGCTGGTTGTTCGTCTGAAAAGAAGTTACATATCCTTATACTGTTCTTGCACTTTCACATATTCAGAAGTGATTTTGCACAGCCCATGCACATTCCAATTTTTACTCCAGTGGAAGTTCTTAAGCTTGGATTAGGGAGAACCTGTCGCACAATCTTGCTTAAATGATTTGTTAGCAGCAAGCATTCTTTCAAGATAAAAGTAAAGTTTTAACAAAATAACAGGTATGCAGAATAAATGTTACCAGGTGGAGTTCATTTTAAGTTGGACTATAACCTGAAAAATTTGGTGCATGGCTTCGATTTGCTTCCTACGCCGGTTTGAAATGACTCCGATTCTGTTGAATCAAATTAATTATGCGCGCCAAGTTAATAAGCTGTTGATTAACTAATCGTGATGCATAAAAGGACATTAATAGGCTGTTGACTAATTGTACAATATAGTGCATTAGTCGAAGCATAGATTACTAGTAGGAACTCTTCAGCTTGAACTAGTATCCAGCACTCAGAGCCTCGCTCCAAACTCCAGGCGAATTGTTGAGTAGGGAGCGAGGGCATGCCAAGTATTAATGCGCAGAATACAGAAAAAAAGAGGCAGACAGCTCCAATCGAGCAAGGCAACAATACGCGGCATTTAATAGGCGAATATTCATGTGCTCGGGTAAAATTACTGATCCCCAACAAACCAGCATGCGGCGAATTGGCATATCGTAAGCAACGCGAGCTTCTGAATACCCCCAAAACCCAACCATGGAGAAGTACAGATCCCATCAGGCCACCGCACCACCTAGCTTCCCCCCAAAAAAAAATCCCAAAACCCTAACCTAGCAACAGAGCAACTCAGCGGCATTCCCCGGGAACACTAAGCCGGAAGCTTCACCGGACTACACAAGAAGGGCGCCCTAGAGAAGCCGCCGGGAAGGGTGATTTAGGGCAGGGCTCCACCCGACTCACCTCGCGTGCGCTTGCCTCCGACGGCGGCGCCGTCGGCCGTGCCCCTCTTGCGTCCGCCGCCTTCCATCGCTGCCTGCGCGCGCGCGGTAGCTCCGGCGAGCTTGGCTAGGGTTTGTGGCCTGTGAGTCGTGGCGGCGAGCAGGGACGGAGGGAGGCTACCGGAACGGCACGGCACGGTCGCTGAAGAGATCCGGACGGAGGAGTGAGGAAAGGCTTAAAAGGCTACCGGTCGGATAGGCTACGGGCGCGGTGTTGGGTCAGACGGCCGGCCCGGATGGGTCGAGAAGACATTTTAGTTGTTTTTTCCTCTCCATTTCGTGGTACTTAAATTTTGAGCGCGGTGTTGGGTCAAACGGCCGGGTCGGATGGTTCGAGAAGACATTTTAATATTATTTTTGTTTTTCTTCTCCTCTTCGTTTCTTTGTTTCGCGGTGCCTAAATTTTTGAAATCTAATCTGCCCACAATCATACTTCACTATGAAACGTGGGAGCTTGTCAAAATAACATAATTTCATGCAGAATGGCAGTGATATCCATTCACTTAATGTAAAAAATGAATTAGAAGGGTCGACACATTTCTACGAACAAATTATATCCGTTTCATAGAAATCTCTCATGTATTACTTCATGCATGCTACTTTCTTCCGCATTTGAAACCATTGACACTCCACCTTTTAGGTTGTCGTTCATTCACAAGCTCGTGGCCCGTTGCAAATGTGCCATGATATCACTCAGAACTTTGTCGTCAACCTCACCCCTCGGCTCATCCTTCACCACCCATCCCCTTTCATGCTCATGTGATCCCTCCAGCGGCTTCCCAGTCACCGTCTCCCATGAAGTTTCCACACCATCTTCTGCTCTCACCTTCTTTAATGCCCTGGCAGCCACCCCCCTCGTGTGGCGCCACTACTCCGTTTCGTGCAATGAAGATGAGGAACACTACATAAAATAGGACAGGGGTTGAACATGAGGCTGGATTTCCACATCCATATTTCTCCACACAACTGATACTATGTGAATGCTTACGGTGACGAGAATTATGACGTGGTGAGCAGTACCTCCTGAATGGCATTCTTGTGTCGGCGGAATGACAAGGAGCTTAGGGAGGGGGGAGCTCTTCATCGTTGGTTGTCGCTCTGTCGACGACGACGTACGCATGGGATTTCTTCCCCTTCACCATTGGTGATGTCACGGGGGAAGTGCCTAGCCGGTACAACAACTTCTTGGTCTTCGACTACCCACATGACTCATCTACCACATTTTAATCTGCGTTTTTTCTTGTTTTGTAAGGTGATCTTCATAGGGTATAGGATGATCATCCTTGATGATTATCAACATGGGTGCGCGGCAAGGGTGTTCACCAAGCATGACATCCAACACTCCAACCCATAGACATCTCCCAAGTATGCAAATTTCATTACCCCTTCAACACATTCAGCTTCCTCTCTTGCCCCCCTGGTTGGATCAAGATCGAATCCCTTCCTCCAAGCTGGCCATTTTATGCTCTTTTGTGTTTTGTGTTTTGTGTTTTGAGTTTTTTTGTGTGTTCACTTACTTAATTTCCCCATGTGGGTTCTTATGCTGAATCGACAAGGCGTACCTCTTTCCCAATGAAATGACGATGTCGAAGTTGCAACACAACACATGAGAACTGCAACAACCTTGAACCCATTGGATTTGTGATTGCTATGAGATGAAAGAGCATGAGGCCATGGATGGAGGAGGGAGGCGATGGGAGGTGGGCAGGCGCTCTGCGGCGAAAGCAGTGAACCCTAGCGAGTAGCGAGAGAGAGAAGAGGCGAGCAAGAAGTGTGCTCTCTGGACTGGGCTATCTCTGGGATAATTACACACCAATCTTAGGGCACACATGTAAGAGCATCTCCAACAGCCGCGCCAAACTAGTGTCGCGCCGCAAAATTGCCCGTTTTAGCGTGCGCGCAACCGGTATAGTTGCTCCAGCGGGCGCGCAAAAACAGCGCGCGCGGCATATGTAGTTTAGCGCGCGGGCCGAAACTCAATCGCGCGCCGCTTATTTGCTGCGCCCGCTCCCGCCCGCTGGACTCTCGCGCGCTCGCTCGCAACTCCCACCCCCCATCCAGCCGCGCCGCCGCCGCCCGCGCCACCCGACGACCGTCCCGGCGCTTCCCCGGCCTATCCCCGCGTCGCCGCGGCTTCTCCGCCCCCTCCCCCCCCCCCCTCCGTAGTCCCGCCGCCCCTCACGCGCGTCCATCCTCCGACAAACAGCTCTCGAGCGCTCGCTGCCGCTCGGCGCCCGCAAGGTGTTCGACAAAACGCCTACAAGGTATGTATTGCTCAAACTTCATGAATTTGGTGCATGTTGATTGTAGTTTTTGTAGCATAGTATTGAACACTGTAGATGAGTTCGTCGTATGATTCTTCCGAAGAAGAATTTGATATGGAAGAGGAGGAGGATCTTGCAATGATCCTAGCTATGCATATCAATAAAAAACCGAAGCACGGTGGTTTGGTTATGGGTCGGCAGAAAATTTGGAGAGATAGGATCGATGCCCATAACAGATTGATGAGGCACTATTTCATGGAGAATCCCACATACCCGGAGTCGTATTTTCGTCGTCGGTTTAGGATGAGCACCGACTTGTTCAGGCGCATTGCAGAGAAATTAGCGAGCCATGACCGGTTTTTTCAGCAAAAGAGAAATGCCGTCGGAGAGCTCGGGCATAGCACCTTTTCAGAAGGTGACAGCCGCTTTGCGTATGTTGGCATACGGTATCCCGGCTGATCTAGTTGATGATCACTTGGCTATGGGTGAGAGCCAAGCCATCATGTGTGTCAAGCGCTTCGCAGTCGGACTTGTGCAAGTGTTTGACGAGGAGTATTTGAGATCTCCCAATGCTGAAGACGCCACAAAGCTATTGGCGATGAACAAAGCTTGCGGCTTTCCTGGTATGCTTGGCTCAATATATTGCATGCATTGGAGTTGTGGGCATGGCATGGACGACAAAGAGCATGATTTCTGCGTTCGTCATACTATTTGTTGTGTTCATTGCACTATTTGTTGTGTTTATTGCACTATTTGTTGTACTGAACGATAAACTATTTGTTTGGGTTATAATAACGAAATTGAACTATTTATTGTTGATTTATTTTGTTTAGTTTGATCATTTTTGCTTCTATTTGAAATGTATATGTTGTTTGTGCGAGTCGCGCGCGCTGCATTTATTGCGTGCTGCTGGAGCGGCGCGCGCGCTGCATTTTAGCGTTGATGTTGGAGCCAGCGCTGGCGGCCGTGCAAAACCAGACGAACGGCGCACGGCAAACTAGTTTTTAGCACCACGGCTGTTGGAGATGCTCTAAGAAAGGGGCTTGAGAAATGCGGTAAGCCAGTCTGGACTTGCCTTTTTCTCATAGCGCATCATATTCGAGTTATTTTCAACTTCAATTGCCTGAGTCTGACCCAAAAGGCCGGAAAATACTGACCCTTAAATCACTGTAACCAATAATGGTTACAAATTACACCATTTTTCGATAGTATGCCACTTACAAACCGGTACGAGTCAACCAGGAAGAGTACAAAATATGTGTGGAACGCTAAATATCTTCATTGTGGTGACATAAAGAGAAGCGATTATTGAAAACAACACCAGGGCGATCCAACGCATAGCTGGCGATTCGCCACAGCAGTGTAAAAGCTCAATCATCTTTGAGCTTAGGCTTCTACTCTAGCATGCCTCTCGCAGAAAGATTTCAGCCTTTCAAGGCCATCCTCAAGAGATGGCAGGTCAATGGCGAAAGTGATCCGAACCCAATCCTTCATTCCCAGTGCAGTACCTGCAAAAAATTCATGTACATCAGGGAAGATTTGAGCAACGGAGTAGCAGCACAATTTTTTCCCAACTTTGTGTTGTTGCTGTGTACATTTGTTTTAGTTCTTGAGGAATTTCTTTCAGAATGAAGTTTTAGCTATATATGGCCTGCCAGAAAATTTGTGAATGGTGAAAGTGACTTCTAACATTCTTCAGTAAGTACTACCTCTGTTCATTTTTATAAGACGTTCTAGACATTCAGACATTGTTTAAAACAGTACAAAGCAAGCTGTCTGAAACGTCTTATAAAAACAAACGGAGGGACTACTATTTTTTGAACTCGGCGTTCTTTAGTAAATCCATTTAGTATAAATTTCATTTGCATTTTAGCATGTCTATGTCATAAAGATGGTAAAATAGCAGAGTTGTAATAGGGCAAAAAACCAACTCTTTAGAACGAGCTCCCAACCCATAATTGGGAAGGTAAGGTTGGTTTTGTAAATAATATCATGAAACTAGTAATATACTCCATCCTTTAGAAATGTATAATGCAGATAAACATTTTTAGGGTCATGCATGTCTGGTCCAGTTCATTAATTCTTTGTATATAATCTGGTCCTTCCTTGGTAAGTACATATTGTTAAGACTCTTGTATAATGAAACAGAGGGATTTTTCCAACAGAGGGAGCCGGTCTTGCAAACTAGAAAATCAACATATATACTTTTCTTGGTAACATAATCTTCTATTTATTCTTTGCACCTTATCAAATTGATACAACAACAAAAGAGTTTCAACATAATATAGAACTTCACCTGGTAAAACTATTACAGATTCTTCTTTTGCCAGCCTGCAGCAGAAATCTATATCATCAGAAAAGCCATCTAAGCAAGAGAGGTCCAACTTAGCCTGAAAAACAAGCATCAACTCAGAATTATATCCTCACTGGACTAGAATACAACTTAACCAGCTGATCTAGAGCATGTTAACCTGCGCATTTCCTTACCATCACAAACATTGATCCCTCCGGTTTGTGCGGACATGTAATGCCCCTGATGTCCTTTATTTTACCGTAACATAAATCTGCTGAGTTTCTTAATAAATCAAGAATTTTGTTGAAGTATTCTTCCTTTGTGTTGGCTATAATTTGAGGGACTGCTCCCTGTGATAAACAATTATTTAGAGTGTAAGACACTTGCTGGAAACCTATGGCGTGAGAGATAGACGTACATCGGTAAACCATATTATCTTAAACAACACGTGTGGAAATGAATAGATATTTATTCAAAAAGTGGAAATGATAAGGCATATATGTACCTGAATGAATGTTGCAGGATCACTTGTGATGTTAATATAGTTTTGAATTGACTGGTCAATCTGTTAGGAGAACAAAGATAAGTAACCAAGCCACACAACCGGGTGATAATATTAAGACTACCAACATGACCTTTCAGAAGGACTCGGTACACGTCGATAGCAAAAACTTTAGGAGGGTACACAGAAATTTCCGTAATTGTACTTCGAAACTCAGTTACCAACGAAACAACATGTAAGTATGGCACAGTATGTTGCTTTGAACTCGCCCAAAATTTCAAGCCAGTATGGCACAAAAACAACTCAAGTTTTGTTATCAACTAAACTGTTTTAGACAGGATGAAGCGCAAAATTTATATATAATGGATTGGCCATTCGCCACAGTCAGAATGCAAATACCAAAATAGAAGATGCATCCAATTGTAGATCAAATGGTCACCTTGGTTTCCTTTAAGATGCCATTTGGGTCACACGTTGCGATCCATCCAAGTCGCCAACCAGGCACAAGCCATCTTTTAGATATAGCTCCCAAGGTGATGACTGGGACCGTCTTGCCAAAAATGCCCATTGGTATAAAAGGCTTACTTCCAAATGCCAAGTGGTCGTATACCTCATCAGCAATTATCAATATGCCAAGTTCTCCTGCGGTTTCTGCAATCTGCTCATTGCAAATACATGTTGGGCAAACTGCATCAGATACAAAACAGTAGTGAACACACTGTAGACTTACTTACTTTTCTAGGAACATATACTCACTTGGGCCAAATGATCGTGTGAGTAGACACTCCCACAAGGGTTACTGGGATTGATGATGAGTATCGCAACCGTGTTCTCATCAGCGATAGCCTTCACAGACTCAAGGTCTGCCTCCCAGCCTCTTTCAGGGACGAGGTCGAAATATCGAACCTCTAGCTCGCTGAATGTGGTCCGTGACTCGTACATCGGAAACCCGGGTCTTGGGAGCAAGATGTTAGCCCCGGGCTGGGCAAGGACGGAGATCATGATCTCGATGGCTTGGACGCATCCGGAGGTCAGGTAGATATCATCTGGTGAAAGCTCATAAGGAAGGTCTCGAGACAGGTACTCTGCAATAGCACTGTGTTTTGGCAAACAGATATGAGATGCTCTGTCCTGGGATGGCAACTTTTGGATACAGATAATGTGATGTTGGCCAGCAAAATTTTGGACAAACTAAATGTTACAGGTTGAAAATTTATAAATGAACACCTCATGCCAATAAATTCAATTACTCGGATGAAACGTGTTCAAAAGAAGTAGTCCTAGATTAGTACGTAGGTTGTGTTGTTTTGTGCTACTCCTACTGCGAAATACATCAAACAGGGTAAGTGCATTTATGAGAACACTCCTAGGAGTATATTCCAGACGACTAGATAGTTTCCTTTCCTAGCCATACATGGAGCAGATTGAATCCTGGCCATACACCGATGCTGGTGGAGTAGCCGGCCCGTGGGCGGGTGGGTGGACGTGCTCACCTGCGCGCCTGGGGCACACCGACGGTGGGGGAGTAGCCGTTGTGCTTCCTGGAGCGGAGCGCGTCCACGACGGCGTCCTCGGCCTCCGGCGCGGTTCGGAAGCAGGCGGAGGAGGTGGGGTCGCCGTGGCCGAGCGGCACGACGGGGCGCGTCCCGGACGCGTCGACGGACGAGTTGAGACGGTTGAGAACCGAGCGGATGCTCATGCTGCCGGCGGCCGCCAGCGGCGTGCCGGCCGTTGGCCGGAAGAAACGCCATCGGGATGGGGTCACGCCGACGCCGACGCCGTCGTCCCCGCGGCGGCTGCTGCCGCCGTTGTTCGCCATTCTCTGTGTGGCCGTACGTGTCTCTTGGTTGCTTGCCAGTGTATTTTGTTCAAGGGATTCCTATTTCCTTGTTAGGTTACTCCTTCTTGGCATTTAGTGCTACTGTCAGTGTTTTTTAACTCTATTTGTTTCAAGGCAACCAGCTTCGTAATGGACAGAGCATCGGACACAGGGACGGAGCCAGAATTTGAGCATAGGGAGGACGAAGACAACGGCATAAGATTTTTTTTTCTTAGGTTAACACCTTTACACTAATTTCACAATAGAACTAACCCGCCTCTTGCAATGATAAAAGGACAATGGTATATAGCAAACTAATACTCCTATAAAGACAACGACACAAGAGATGTAGATTCATGAAATTTTATTAGTGGCATAATTGTTTGATTAGGAGTTTGCATAAGAACTAAATTATGTTCCGGCTATTACCTTGGTTCTTGAAATCCCCATATTCATCTTTCCTTCGAAGGGAGATGATTTGGACAGTAACCACCTGATGCAATCAATAGAGAAAAATTATTAAATATCATGTATTATGAAATTCTAAATGTTCAAAATTAAATACTTCTTGCCTACACCATGGCATCAATTGAAGTGTTGCACATCGTCTGCAGTAGCATCATATTCCGACAGTTGAGAGCTTGAATCAACTGGGTTTAAAAAATATGAATTGATTCTGCTCTCTTCCTCTTCACATCTACACAAGCACAAATGATAACTAAAAATGACATAATTTGATTCTTAATGCCTACCGTGTATGATTATTCTTCAATAATTTGTAAAGCCACGAACTAATCTGATGCGAAATAAAATACCTTTTCCCCTCATGTTGTTGCCGCACATCCATGCGTCCGGCTTGCCGGCAACCTGTCCGTGGTCCGCTGATCGACGCATGTCTGTCCTGGCGTCCCCTTCCCTTCTCCGTTTCTAGATGGCGGCGCAACAGCGCGAGCGCGATGGACAGATCCGATCGCAGGAGGCCTATAGTTCATGGCGGCTTGGAAAGGGAGATATTAGCAGCGATAGACATGTTTTTTTAGATCTGTCCCCGCGTAGTGGCTGCAACTAACAAGCCACTTTGCCTTCCACGATGGCCTTTTTCTATCGAAGAGACCACGATGGGCTGCATAGCATTCTTCTTTACGTGGACTTTGTGTTTTTAACTTGCAAATGGACTATATATGGGCTCAGGCTTCACGTTAATAAAAAGGCCCAAGAGGCATAGGGGGGGCGAACGAGCTACGATCAAGTGCGCACGTGATTTTTTTTAGCGAACAAGCCATCGCTGTCAAGGGACGAGGCGATCGTTGGGGGGGGGGGGTCTCGCCCCCCCTCGTCCCCCCCTAGATTCGTCCCTGATCGGACACCGGGTAATACAACCAACTTGTTATTTGATTCTCGACGATGGTCAATGGCGGAAGCAGCTTCGGTGCCTTAAAAGTATATGCCCTTTGGGTCATTGACATGTGGGCCAGCCACCTGTTGAGTTCATATGTCATAGACACAAAGGTAGGTGTCTTAAGGCACCGAAGTATCGTTCGTTAATGGGTACAAGTCTTCACCAGTCATTCAGTTGGTGTCAACAAGGCCTCCATGTATGGATTGAGTACGAGGGTATGCGGATAGTCCGGGCATATGAGGACAACGTAAGGGGTCCAATTTAATACCCCAAACCTCATACTTGTGACTTGACAAAGCGTGTGGACCGGTGTTAGGATTCATTCTTCAGTGAGAGTGAGCGCAAACCATGTCACGACAAAATTCCCTTTTTCGTCCTCGTCCATTGAATCAAGGCCTCACCTCCACCTCCCCTCCACATATTCTTCCTCCCAGGAAACAAACACCATGTTGTATAGTCTTCACCTTAATCGTTGCAGTGCTTTTTCCATTAGATCCCTTTCCCACATGGATCGATTTCATGAATAAACCAGTGGGGACTGGGATGGCACTCCGAGATTCTGTGGGATCGTCTATCTTCGTTGCATGCAGGTACCTCTTCGGCTGTGCAGACGCGGTGGACGCGGAGTTGGCAGCAACGGAGGAAGGCCTTGCCCTTGCCCTACATTGGTCACCCCTGCCGTTGACGTTGGAGACCGATAGTTCTGAAGAGGTCACTTTGGTGAATCCATCTACGCCCAACACATCTCGATATTCATCTAGGGTTCAGGTTATTCGAGAACATATCGAGGAAAGAGATGTATCTATTATTAAGATAAACCGCGAAGCCAACTCTGTGAGTCATGGCTTAGCGAAGCTAGGTAGAGAGCAGGTGAAAACTGCAGTGTGGCTTCGTAATTTTAAAGGAAATATGCCCTAGAGACAATAATAAAGTTGTTATTTATATTTCCTTATATCATGATAAATGTTTATTATTCATGCTAGAATTGTATTAACCGAAAACTTAGTACATGTGTGAATACATAGACAAAACAGAGTGTCCCTAGTATGCCTCTACTTGACTAGTTCATTAATCAAAGATGGTTAAGTTTCCTGACGATAGACATGTGTTGTCATTTGATGAACGGGATCACATAATTAGAAAATAATGTGATGGACAAGACCCATCCGTTAGCTTAGCATAATGATTGCTTAGTTTTATTGCTATTGCTTTCTTCATGACTTATACATGTTCCTATCACTATGAGATTATGCAACTTCCGAATACCAGAGGAACACCTTGTGTGCTATCAAACGTCACAACATAACCGGGTGATTATAAAGATGCTCTACAGGTGTCTCCGAAGGTGTTTGTTGAGTTGGCATAGATTAAGATTAGGATTTGTCACTATGAGTATCGGAGAGGTATCTCTGGGCCCTCTCGGTAATGCATATCACTATAAGCCTTGCAAGCAATGTGACTAATGAGTTAGTTGCGGGATGATGCATTACGGAACGAGTAAAGAGACTTATCGGTAACGATATTGAACTAGGTATGAGGATACCGATGATCGAATCTCGGGCAAGTAACATACCGATGACAAAGGGAATTACGTATGTTGTTATGCGGTTTGACCGATAAAGATCTTCGTAGAATATGTAGGAACCAACATGAGCATGCAGGTTATTGGTTATTGACCGGAGATGAGTCTCGGTCATGTCTACATAGTTCTTGAACCCGTAGGGTCCGCACGCTTAACGTTCGATGACGATTTGTATTATGAGTTATGTGTTTTGGTGACCGAAGTTTGTTCGGAGTCCCGGATGAGATCACGGACATGACGAGGAGTCTCGAAATGGTTGAGAGGTAAAGATTCATATATTGGAAGGTTATATACGGACACCGGAATGGTTCCGATAAGGTTCAGGGATTTTTCGGAGTACCGGGAGGCTATCGGAACCCCCCAGGAAAGTTAATGGGCCTAATGGGCCATAGTGTAGGAGAGGAGGCAGGCCACGGAAGGAGGCGCGCGCCCCCCCTTGCCCAATCCGAATTGGACAAGGGGAGGGCCCCCCTCTTTCCTTCTCCCTCTCCCTCCTTTCCCCTTTCCCCCTCTCGGTTGGAAGGAAAGGGGGTCCGAATCCTACTAGGAACGGAGTCCTAGTAGGACTCCCCCCTCATGGCGCGCCACCCCTGGCCATCCACCTCCTCCCCCCTCCTTTATATATGGGGGCGGGGGGCGCTCCAAAGGGACACCAAGATTTCTCTTAGCCGTGTGCGGTGCCCCCCTCCACAGTTTACTCCTCCAGTCATAGCGTCGTAGTGCTTAGGCGAAGCCCTGCGCAGATCACATCACCATCACCGTCACCACGCTGTCGTGCTGTTGGAACTCTCCCTCGACCCTCTACTATATCAAGAGCTCGAGGGACGTCATTGAGCTGAACGTGTGCTGAACATGGAGGTGTCGTATATTCGGTACTTGGATCGGTTGGATCGTGAAGACGTTCGACTACATCAACCGCGTTAACCTAACACTTTCACTTTTAGTCTACGAGGGTACGTGGACACACTCTCCCCCTCTCGTTGCTATGCATCTCCTAGATAGATCTTGCGTGATCGTAGGAATTTTTTTTTGAAATTGCATGCTATGTTCCCCAACAGTGGCATCCGAGCCAGGTCTATCTGTAGATGATATGCACGAGTAGAACACAAAGAGTTGTGGGCGATAATAGTCATACTGCTTACCACCAACGTCTTACTTTGATTTTGCGGTATTGTTGGATGATGCGGCCCGGACCGACATTACATGATCGCATTCATGAGACTGGTTCTACCGATGTGCTTTGCACACAGGTGGCTGGCAGGTGTCTGTTTCTCCAACTTTAGTTGAATCGAGTTTGACTACGGCCGGTCCTTGTTGAAGGTTAAAATAACACACTTGATGAAAAATCGTTGTGGTTTTGATGCGTAGGTAAGAACAGTTCTTGCTAGAGCCCGTAGCGGCCACATAAAACTTGCAACAACAAAGTAGAGGACGTCTAACTTGTTTTTGCAGGGCATGTTGTGATGATATGGTCAAGACGTGATGCGATATAAATTGTTGTATGAGATGATCATGTTTTGTAACAGTTGTCGGCAACTGGCAGGAGCCATATGGTTGTCGCTTTATTATATGAAATGCAATCGCCATGTAATTGCTTTACTTTATCACTAAGAGGTAGCGATAGTCGTAGAAGAAATAGTTGGCGAGACGACAACGATGCTACAATGGAGATCAAGGTGTCAAGCCGGTGATGATGGAGATCATGACGGTGCTTTGGAGATGGAGATCAAAGGCACAAGATGATGATGGCCATATCATGTCACATATTTTTGATTGCATGTGATGTTTATCCTTTATGCATCTTATTTTGCTTAGTACGACGGTAGCATTATAAGATGATCCCTCACTAAATTTCAAGGTATAAGTGTTCTCCCTGAGTATGCACCATTGCTATAGTTCGTCGTGCCGATACACCACGTGGTGATCGGATGTGATAAGCTCTACATTCACATACAATGCGTGCAAGCCAGTTTTGCACATGCAGAATACTCGGGTTAAACTTGACAAGCCTAGCATATGCAGATATGGCCTCGAAACACGGAGACCGAAATGTTGAACGTGAATCATATAGTAGATATGATCAAGATAGTGATGTTCACCATTGAAAACTACTCCATCTCACGTGATGATCGGACATGGTTTAGTTGATATGGATCATGTGATCATTTAGATGACTAGAGGGATGTCTATGTAAGTGGGAGTTCTTTAGTAATATGATTAATTGAACTTTAATTTATCATGAACTTAGTATCAAGCTACTCGGCAAGACGGCATACGAGCTCCTCACCGGTAACAAACCCCAAGTTGGATACTTTCGAGTATTCGGCTCAAAGTGCTACATTCTTGATAAGCATAGTCGTTCTAAATTTGCTCCTAAGTCTCATGAAGGTTTCCTACTTGGTTATGGCTCAAACTCTCACACATACCGTGTCTACAACAATTTCACCCGAAAGGTTGAAGAAACGGTAGATGTGAAGTTTGATGAATCTAACGGCTCGCAAGTAGAGCAATTGCCAATTGATGTAGGATACAAAGATCCCTCGGAAGCAATCCAAGACTTGTCTATTGGCAAGATTCGTCCAATGGAGATAAAGGAGAGTACCTCGTCCATCCAAGTGGAAGCTTCTACCTCACGACAAGGTGAACCAAGAGTTGATACGGAAGCATCCATGAGTGGGACACACCAAGATGAAGAAAACGAGGAAGTGCACCAAGACGAACGTCAACAACCTCCTTCTCCACCACGACAAGAGAACGACAACGCTAACAATGAAGAAGGCCAAGAAGAAGAACAAGATGAAGAAGATGCTCAACCAAGACCCAAGCAAAAGCTTTCACGAGTTCGAGTAAGAATTGCTAAAGATCATCCTGTGGAGCAAATCTACAATGATATCCAAACCGGGAGAATCACTCGCTCTAAAACTCGTTTGGCTAACTTTTGTGAACATTACTCATTCATCTCTAACATTGAACCTATGAAGGTTGAAGAAGCATTGGAGGATCCGGACTGGATAAACCCTATGCATGAAGAGCTACACAACTTTGAGAGAAATCAAGTGTGGACATTGGTCGAGAAGCCCGACAACAACCACAACATCATCGGTACCAAATGGGTGTCCCACAACAAGCAAGATGAAGATGGACAAGTGGTTCGCAACAAAGCACGTCTCGTCGCCCAAGGCTACACACAAGTCGAAGGTATGGACTATGGTGAGACATATGCTCCCGTTCCTAGACTTGAGTCCATTCGCATCTTACTTGCTTATGCTAATCACCATGATATCACTTTATACCAAATGGACATTAAAAGTGCTTTTCTAAATGGTGAAATTGAGGAGGAAGTTTATGTTAAGCAACCTCTCGGCTTTGTCAATCCTAAGAAACCTAATCATGTCTACAAACTTCACAAAGCCCTTTATGGTCTTAAACAAGCTCCTAGAGCATGGTATAAATGCTTGACCAAGTTCCTTATTGAAAAAGGCTTTGAAATTGGAAAAATAGATTCTACTCTTTTTACTAAAAGGGTTAATGGAGAACTATTTGTATGCCAAATTTATGTCGATGATATTATATTTGGATCAACTAACCCTCATTTTAGTGAAAAGTTTGGGAAGCTAATGTCGGAGAAGTTTGAGATGTCTATGATTAGTGAACTCAAATTCTTTCTTGGTTTGCAAATCAAGCAAACTAAGGAAGGCACCTTTGTCTCTCAAACGAAGTACACCAAGGGCTTATTCAAGAAGTTCAATATGCAAGAATGCAAAGGTATGACTACACCCATGCCTACTAGTGGACATCTTGATTTGACCAAAGATGGTGAACCGGTTGATCAAAAAGTTTACCGCTCTATGATTGGTTCATTGTTATATCTATGTGCTTCACGTCCCGATATCATGCTAAGTGTGTGCATGTGTGCACGATATCAAGATGCTCCTAAGGAATGTCATCTTAAGGCCATGAAGAGGATAGTGAGATACTTAATACATACACCAAATTTTGGCATTTGGTATCCAAAGGGGGCTTCCTTTGATCTTGTTGGCTACTCCGACTCGGACTATGCTGGTGACAAGGTTGATAGAAACTCCACCTCGGGTACTTGTAAATTCCTTGGTAGATCTCTTGTGTCTTGGTCTTCCAAGAAACAAAACTCGGTATCCTTATCCACCGCCGAAGCGGAATACATTGCCGCTGGTTCATGTTGTGCTCAATTACTTTGGATGACCCAAACTCTTAAAGATTATGGGATATATGTGAAACATGTTCCATTACTTTGTGACAATGAAAGTTCTATCAAGATTGCTCACAATCCCGTGAAACACTCTCGAACTAAGCATATTGAAGTTCGTCATCATTTCATTCGAGATCACGTTGCTAAGGGTGACATAAACCTTAAGCATGTTCACACCGATAAGCAATTAGTGGATATATTCACTAAACCACTTGATGAGAAAGTGTTTTGCAGGTTAAGAGGTGAATTGAACATCATTGATGCTTCAAACCTGGAGTAGGAACTCCATTGGATACATGCAAGACTTGAGCTTACGACTAATCACTTGATATTTCTCCTATGATGATTATCTTATGTCTTGAAAATTTGCATCTTGCATGTTATCTAACCCTTGTAGGTACTTGGATGAATCTAATTCTATGAGATTGCAACTCACTCACATCTTGAGCAATCTCTACATCACCAAGTCTCTACACAATGGTGGTTGATGACAAGGAAGCATGAAACCTTTCAAACATATCCTTTGACAAATTCTATGTTGAGCTTCATGATTGTAATGTTGGATACACAAGTGCTATTCCTTGCAAAAACTAACCCATGTAGGTAGATGAACTCAAAATCCAAAGGGTGCTCCCAACTCTTGATGGGCTACATCAAGTCATCAACCTTGAGCAACCCACACAAGTTCAACTACATGATCAAGATCAACACCGCCACCCAAGGTATGTTATTCCATCTTAGAGTAGCTTTACTCCAAGTCATGAGTCAAAGCAACTCGACAAGATGTGAATACATCAAGATACTTAAACGAAAAATGGTAACCCCATTTTGAGCTTAAACGATGAGTACGACCTATGATCAAGTGATCTCACTTGACTCCTAAGTCAATATACTCTAACATAGGTGACTTTGTCACCGCCCAACTCTAGATGAAGTTCTCTTGTGTTCTTTTCTGTGTTCTTGCATTTGTCTCATGCATATTTGTTTCCCCTTTCAAAAAAAAACTTCATCTAGATCTTTTAGCTTCTTTTCTTTGCTTTTTGTTCTGCATTTTCTGCATCCAATTCATTGCAAATCTTTGTGAGATCTTATTTGTCCAGTGAGCTGAGGTGACAAGTGTTTTTCTCTGTGATGAACTTGGTTCCACCGGTTTCATGTCTCCGGTCTAGCCAAAGATTTTCGGAGCAACCGAAGCATACAACTCGGTGACACCGATTTCACTACAGGAAAAACATTTTGCCATTTATTCTTGCTTTATTCTTGATCCAGATCCACTCAATGAATCTTGTCCTCTGCAAGCATCACATTTACCTTAATGCTTTGTACTGTGATTCAAGGACCGAACCCATTCACAACAAATTCCAGAAGACCCTTCTTGGAAATTGATGTCAAAGGGGGAGAGAGAGATCACATCAAAGCTTAATCATATCTCTAGGGGGAGAGATCTCTAGGGGGAGGGAATACTCCAGGAAAGAGTAATCTTCAAGGATCCCAGATGCTTGATGTTCAAGAGGAGAGATGCCACATGTCTTCTTGGGGAAAGACATGTTCATATGTGCTTATGTGCATTAGCTCTGTTCATTTGTTTCTTTGAGCTCTGTTTTTCTGTTCCCTATCTTCTCCCAGTATCCCATGCTAGATTCAGGGGGAGCAATACATCCAAGGGAAAGAAATTTATTAAATTCATTTCATATCTTTCTCTTTGGGGACATGTCAATATCTATCGTGGTACTCTGTACTCACTCTACATGTCATTCCAGTCTTGGTACTCTTGTGGGTTCTTTTGTTTGCTCTAGCTAGTGGGTGCATCTGTGTTATCTAACCTTGTTTACGCAGGCTCATCCCATCCTAGCCAACTCAAGACCACAAGGTAAGTATATGCATCATAGTCATGTGTATGAGAAATTCTTGCTAATGTACATATTGTTTGCAAGAAGGACTCATGGGCATGAAGGTACATTTCCCATATTCATATCTTTTGCCCTGATGCATATAGCCAAGATACATGTAACACATTGCTACTCTGTCATGGTTATGCTCTCACATGCTTCTATATTCCATCTTCACATGTTTGCATACATGTAGGGGGAGCCTATGCATGTTACATGTCTTTCCAAAGCTTTACTTGCTATTCTCTATATCTTTATCTAAAGCTCTGATGTATGTTGCCATCAATTACCAAAAAGGGGGAGATTGAAAGCACAAGTGCTCCCTAGGTGGTTTTTGTAATTAATGACAACATATCTCTTGTTAGACTAACACTTTTACCTAGTATGTTTCAGATAAGTTCAACAATGAAGTGGCATGGACTAGAGGATGTGGAACCCCTTCAAAATGCTAAGGACAAAGGATTGGCTCAAGCTCCAAGCTCAAGACTCTACATTTTCTATTTTAGTGATCCAAGGTCACATTGAGTCTATAGGAAAGCCAATACTATTAAGAAGGGATGAGGTGTTGCTTAATGGCTTGCTTGCTCAAAGTGCTTAGTGATATGCTCCAAAGCCCTCAACCACTTTCTCACTTCCAAATATGTCCCACACCAAATATCCAACTCGGCCCCACCGATTCTTTCTATCCGGAGCCACCGAGTTCAGTTGACATAGCCACTGCCAGAAACCCTAAACAGTTCGGTCTCACCGATGGTATCTCGGTCTCACCGAGATGGGCTTGCAAACTCTCTGTTACCTGTTGCAACATTTTCGGTCCCACCGAGATATGCAATCGGCCCCACTGAGTTTGCTTGGCCAACTCTCTGTTTCGCTTATTACCCAAATCGGTCCCACCAAGTTTGAGTAATCGGTCAAACCGAGTTTTGGATTTACCCTAACCCTAGCACATCGGTCCTACCGAGTTGATCCAGTCGGTCCCACCAAAAAACCCTAACGGTCACTAGATTTGCTGAATCGGTCCGACCGAGTTTCTCAATTCGGTCTCACCGAGATTGGTAAATTGTGTGTAACAGTTAGATTTTGTGTGGAGGCTATATATACCCCTCCACCCACTCTTCATTCGTGGAGAGAGCCATCAGAATATACCTACACTTCCAATACACATTTTCTGAGAGAGAACCACCTACTCATGTGTTGAGGCCAAGATATTCCATTCCCACCATATGAACCTTGATCTCTAGCCTTCCCCAAGTTGCTTTCCACTCAAATCTTCTTTCCACCAAATCCAAATCCTGTGAGAGAGAGTTGAGTGTTCGGGAGACTATCATTTGAAGCACAAGAGCAAGGAGTTCATCATCAACACACCATTTGTTACTTCTTGGAGAGTGGTGTCTCCTAGATTGGCTAGGTGTCACTTGGGAGCCTCCGACAAAGATTGTGGAGTTGAACCAAGGAGTTTGTAAGGGCAAGGAGATCGCCTACTTCGTGAAGATCTACCGCTAGTGAGGAAAGTCCTTCGTGGGCGATGGCCATGATGGGATAGACAAGGTTGCTTCTTCGTGGACCCTTCGTGGGTGGAGCCCTCTGTGGACTCGCGCAATCGTTACCCTTCGTGGGTTGAAGTCTCCATCAACGTGGATGTACGATAGCACCACCTATCGGAACCACGACAAAAACATCCGTGTCTCCAATTGTGTTTGAATTCTCCAAACCCTTCCCTTACATTCTTGCAAGTTGCATGCTTTACTTTCCGCTTCTCATATACTCTTTGCATGCTTGCTTGAAATGTATTGTGTTTGTTAAACTTGTGCCAAAACTCCACTTCAACTTAACAAAATTAAAAACTGCAACTTTTGCTACTTAGTGTCTAATCACCCCCCTCTAGACACCTCTTCTCGATCCTTTCAACAAGACCACTAGTTTCAAGAAAAAGGGTAAAGGGAAGAAGAAAGGGAACTTCAAGAAGAACGACAAACAAGTTGTTGCTCAAGAGAAGAAACCCAAGTCTGGACCTAAGCCTGAGACTGAGTGCTTCTACTGCAAAGGGACTGGTCACTGGAAGCGAAACTGCCCCAAGTATTTGGCGGATAAGAAGGATGGCAAGGTGAACAAAGGTATATGTGATATACATGTTATTGATGTGTACCTTACTAAAGCTCGCAGTAGCACCTGGGTATTTGATACTGGTTCTGTTGCTAATATTTGCAACTCGAAACAGGGACTACGGATTAAGCGAAGATTGGCTAAGGACGAGGTGACGATGCGTGTGGGAAATGGTTCCAAAGTCGATGTGATCACCGTCGACACGCTACCTCTACATCTACCTTCGGGATTAGTTTTAGACCTAAATAATTGTTATTTGATGCCAGCGTTGAGCATGATCATTATATCTAGATCTTGTTTGATGCGAGACGGTTATTCATTTAAATCAGAGAATAATGGTTGTTCTATTTATATGAGTAATATCTTTTATGGTTATGCACCCTTGAAGAGTGGTCTATTGTTAATGAATCTCGATAGTAGTGATACACATATTCATAATGTTGAAGCCAAAAGATGCAGAGTTGATAATGATAGTGCAACTTATTTGTGGCACTGCCGTTTAGGTCATATTGGTGTAAAGCGCATGAAGAAACTCCATTCTGATGGACTTTTGGAATCACTTGGTACTTGCGAACCATGCCTCATGGGCAAGATGACTAAAACACCGTTCTCCGGAACTATGGAGCGAGCAACAAATTTGTTGGAAATCATACATACTGATGTATGTGGTCTGATGAATGTTGAGGCTCACGGCGGGTATCATTATTTTCTCACCTTCACAGATGATTTGAGCAGATATGGGTATATCTACTTGATGAAACATAAGTCTGAAACATTTGAAAAGTTCAAAGAATTTCAGAGTGAAGTGGAAAATCATCGTAACAAGAAAATAAAGTTTCTACGATCTGATCATGGAGGAGAATATTTGAGTTACGATTTTGGTCTTCATTTGAAACAATGCAGAATAGTTCCGCAACTCACGCCACCCGGAACACCACAGCGTAATGGTGTGTCCGAACGTCGTAATCGTACTTTACTAGATATGGTGCGATCTATGATGTCTCTTACTAATTTACCGCTATCGTTTTGGGGTTATGCTTTAGAGATAGCTGCATTCACGTTAAATAGGGCACCATCTAAATCCGTTGAGACGACGCCTTATGAACTATGGTTTGTCAAGAAACCAAAGTTGTCATTTCTTAAAGTTTGGGGCTGCGATGCTTATGTGAAAAAAGCTTCAACCTGATAAGCTCGAACCTAAATCGGAGAAATGTGTCTTCATAGGATACCCAAAGGAGACTGTTGGGTACACCTTCTATCACAGATCCGAAGGCAAGACATTTGTTGCTAATAATGGATCCTTTCTAGAGAGGGAGTTTCTCTCAAAAGAGGTGAGTGGGAGGAAAGTAGAACTTGATGAGGTAACTATACCTGCTCCCTTATTGGAAAGTAGTCCATCACAGAAACCGGTTCCTGTGACACCTACACCAATTAGTGAGGAAGCCGATGATGATGATCATGAATCTTCAGATCAAGTTACTACCGAATCTCGTAGGTCAACCAGAGTAAGATCCACACCAGAGTGGTACGGTAATCCTGTTCTGGAGGTCATGTTACTTGACCATGACGAACCTACAAACTATGAGGAAGCGATGATGAGCCCAGATTCCGCAAAATGGCTTGAGGCCATGAAATCTGAGATGGGATCCATGTATGAGAACAAAGTGTGGACTTTGGTTGACTTGCCCGATGATCGGAAAGCCATCGAGAATAAATGGATCTTCAAGAAGAAGACTGACGCTGACAGTAATGTTACTGTCTACAAAGCTCGACTTCTTGCGAAAGGTTTTCGACAAGTTCAAGGAGTTGACTACGATGAGACCTTCTCACCCGTAGCTATGCTTAAGTCCGTCCGAATCATGTTAGAAATTGCCGCATTTTATGATTATGAAATTTGGCAAATGGATGTGAAGACTGCATTCCTGAATGGATTTCTGGAAGAAGAGTTGTATATGATGCAACCTGAAGGTTTTATCGATCCAAAGGGTGCTAACAAAGTGTGCAAGCTCCAGCCATCCATTTATGGACTGGTGCAAGCCTCTCGGAGTTGGAATAAACATTTTGATAATGTGATCAAAGCATATGGTTTTATACAGACTTTTGGAGAAGCCTGTATTTACAAGAAAGTGAGTGGGAGCTCTGTAGCATTTCTAATATTATATGTGGATGACATATTGTTGATTGGAAATGATATAGAATTTCTGGATAGCATAAAAGGATACTTGAATAAGAGTTTTTCAATGAAAGACCTCGGTGAAGCTGCTTATATATTGGGCATCAAGATCTATAGAGATAGATCAAGATGCTTAATTGGACTTTCACAAAGCACATACCTTGATAAAGTTTGAAGAAGTTCAAAATGGATCAAGCTAAGAAAGGGTTCTTTCCTGTGTTACAAGGTGTGAAGTTGAGTAAGACTCAATGCCCGACCACTGCAGAAGATAGAGAGAAAATGAAAAGTGTTCCCTATGCTTCAGACATAGGCTCTATCATGTATGCAATGCTGTGTACCAGACCTGATGTGTGCCTTGCTATTAGTTTAGAGGGAGGTACCAAAGTAATCCAGGAGTGGATCACTGGACAGCGGTCAAGAACATCCTGAAATACCTAAAAAGGACTAAGGATATGTTTCTTATTTATGGAGGTGACAAAGAGCTCGCCGTAAATGGTTACATCAATGCAAGCTTTGAAACTGATCCGAACGATTCTAAATCGCAAACCGGATACGTGTTTATATTGAACGGTGGAGCTGTCAGTTGGAGCAGTTCTAAACAAAGCATCGTGGCGAGATCTACGTGTGAAGTGGAGTACATAGATGCTTCGGAAGCAGCAAATGAAGGAGTCTGGATGAAGGAGTTCATATCCGATCTATGTGTCATACCTAGTGCATCGGGTCCAATGAAAATCTTTTGTGACAATACTGGTGTAATTGCCTTGGCAAAGGAATCCAGATTTCACAAGAGAGCCAAACACATCAAGAGACGCTTCAATTCCATCCGCGATCAAGTCTAGGTGGGAAACATAGAGATTTGCAAGATACATATGAATCTGAATGTTAAAGACCCATTGACTAAGCCTCTCTCATGAGCAAAACATGCTCAGCACCAAGGCTCCATGGGTGTTAGAATCATTACTGTGTAATCTAGATTATTGACTCTAGTGCAAGTGGTAGACTGAAGGAAATATGCCCTAGAGGCAATAATAAAGTTATTATTTATTTCCTTATTTCATGATAAATGTTTATTATTCATGCTAGAATTGTATTAATCGGAAACATAATACATGTGTGAATACATAGACAAACAAAGTGTCACTAGTATGCCTCTACTTGACTAGCTCGTTGGTCAAAGATGATTATGTTTCCTAACCATAAACATGAGTTGTTGTAGGATCGAAAGTATGTCTAGAGGGGGGTGATTAGACTACTTGACCAAATAAAAATCGAGCCTTTTCCCAATTTTAGTTCTTGGCAGATTTTAGCTATCTTAGCACAAGTCAAGCAATCTCCACACAATTCAAGCAAGCATGCAAAAGAGTATATGAGCAGCGTAAAGTAAAGCATGCAACTTGCAAGAATGTAAAGGGAAGGGTTTGGAGGATTCAAACGCAATTGGAGACACAGATGTTTTGTCGTGGTTCCGATAGGTGGTGCTATCGTACATCCACGTTGATGGAGACTTCAACCCACGGAGGGTAACGGTTGCGCGAGTCTACGGAGGGCTCCACCCACGAAGGGTCCACGAAGAAGCAACCTTGTCTATTCCATCATGGCCGTCGCCCACGAAGGACTTGCCTCACTAGCGGTAGATCTTCACGAAGTAGGCGATCTCCTTGCCCTTACAAACTCCTTGGTTCAACTCCACAATCTTGTCGGAGGCTCCCAAGTGACACCTAGCCAATCTAGGAGACACCACTCTCCAAGAAGTAACAAATGGTGTGTTGATGATGAACTCCTTGCTCTTGTGCTTCAAATGATAGTCTCCCCAACACTCAACTCTCTCTCACGGGATTTGGATTTGGTGGAAAGAAGATTTGAGTGGAAAGCAACTTGGGGAAGGCTAGAGATCAAGGTTCATATGGTTGGAATGGAATATCTTGACCTCAACACAAGTGTAGGTGGTTCTCTCTCAGAAAATGTGTATTGGAAGTGTAGGTATGTTTTGATGGCTCTCTCTACCAATGAAGAGTGGGTGGAGGGGTATATATAGCCTCCACACAAAATCTAACCGTTACACACAATTTGCCAAACTCGGTGGGACCGAATGGTTAAACTCGGTCGGACCGATTCAGCAAACCTAGTGACCGTTAGGATTTTCGGTGGGACTGAGATGCAACTCGGTAGGACCGATATGGTTAGGGTTAGGGCATAACGTAATCTCGGTGTGACCGATTACACAAACTCGGTGGGACCGATTTTGGTAATAAGCTAACCAGAAAGTTGGTCAGGTAAACTCGGTGGGACCGATTCGCTCATCTCGGTGAGATCGAAATGTTACAAAAGGGAAACAGAGAGTTTACATTGCAATCTCGATGGGACCGATCGCTCATATCGGTAAGACCTAAACGTTACGAAGGGAAACAGAGAGATTACAATCCCATCTCGGTGTGACCGAGATCCCTATCGGTGAGACCGATTTGCCTAGGGTTTGTGGCAGTGGCTATGACATTTGAAACTCGGTGGCACCGGATAGAAAGAATCGGTGGGGCCAAGTTTGACTTTTGGTTTAGGTCATATGTGGATGTGGGAAGGTAGTTGAGGATTTTGGAGCATATCACTAAGCATTTTGAGCAAGCAAGCCATTAAGCAACACCTCATCCCTCCTTGATAGTATTGGCTTTTCCTATAGACTCAATGTGATCTTGGATCACTAAAATATAAAATGTAGAGTCTTGATCTTGAAGCTTGAGCCAAACTTTTTGTCCTTAGAATTTTGAGGGATCCACTTTCCTCATCCATGCCATGCCATTCATTAAGCTTTTCCTGAAATATTAATCTTGGAATAATGTTAGCTCAATGAGCTATATGTTGTTAGGAATTACCAAAACCACCCAGGGGTAGTTGCACTTTCAGTTGTCATTTGATAAACGGGATCAGATCATTAGGAGAATGATGTGATTGACTTGACCCATTCTGTTAGCTTAGCACTTGACCGTTTTAGTTTACTGCTATTGCTTTCTTCATGACTTATACATGTTCCTATGACTATGAGATTATGCAACTCCCGATTACCGTAGGAACACCTTGTGTGCTACCAAACGTCACAACGTAACTAGCTGATTATAAAGGTGCTCTACAAGTGTCTCTAATGGTACTTGTTGAGTTGGCATAGATCGAGATTAGGATTTGTCACTCCGATTGTCGGAGAGGTATATCTGGGCCCTCTCAGTAATGCACATCACTATAAGCCTTGCAAGCAATGCAACTAATGAGTTAGTTGCGGGATGATGCATTACAGAACGAGTAATGAGACTTTCCGGTAACGAGAGTGAGCTAGGTATTGAGATACCGACGATCGAATCTCGGGCAAGTAACATACCGATGACAAAGGGAACAACGTATGTTGTTATGCGGTTTGACCGATAAAGATCTTCGTATAATATGTAGGAGCCAATATGAGCATCCAGGTTCCGCTATTGGTTATTGACCAAAGATGTGTCTCAGTCATGTCTACATAGTTCTCGAACCAGTAGGGTCCGCACGCTTAACGTTCGGTGACGATCGATATTATGAGTTTATGTGATTTGATGTACTGAAGGTAGTTCGGAGTCCCGGATGTGATCACGGACATGACGAGGAGTCTCGAAATGGCCGAGACATAAATATTAATATATTGGAAGACTATATTCGGATAACGGAAGTGTTCCGGGTGATTTCAGAGAAAACCGGAGTGCCGGAGGGTTACCGGAACCCCCCGGAGAAGTAATGGGCCACATGGGCCTTAGTGGAGAGAGAGAGGGCCAGCCAGGGCAGGCCGTGCGCCCCGTCCCCCTCTAGTCCGAATTGGACTAGGGAAGGGGGGTGGCGCCCCCCTTTCCTTCTCCCTCTCCTCCTTCCTTCCCCCTCCTAGTAGGAGTAGGAAAGGGGGGGGGGGTCCTACTCCTACTAGGAGGAGGACTCCTCCTCCTGGCGCGCCCTGCAAGGGCCGGCCGACCTCCCCCCTTGCTCCTTTATATACGGGGGCAGGGGGCACCCTAGGACACACAAGTTGATTGTTCCAAGCCGTGTGTGGTGCCCCCTCCACCATAACCGACCTCGATCATATCGTAATGGTGCTTAGGCGAAGCCCTGCGTCGGTAGCAACATCATCACCGTCATCATGCCGTCGTGCTGACGGAACTCTCCTGTGAAGCTCTGCTAGATCGGAGTTCGTGGGACGTCATCGAGCTGAACGTGTGCTGAACTCGGAGGTGCCGTACGTTCGGTACTTGGATCGGTCGGATCGTGAAGACGTACGACTACATCAACCGCGTTCTCATAACGCTTCCGCTTACGGTCTATGAGGGTACGTGGACGATACTCTCCTCTCTCGTTGCTATGCATCACCATGATCTTGCGTGTGCGTAGGATTTTTTTGAAATTACTACGTTCCCCAACAAATGATACACATATTCATAATATTGAAACCAAAAGATGCAAAGTTAATAATGAGAGTGCAACTTATTTGTGGCACTGCTGTTTAGGTCATATTGGTGTAAAGCGCATGAAGAAAATCCATGCTGATGGGCTTTTGGAATCACTTGATTATGAATCAGTTGATGCTTGCGAACCATGCCTCATGGGCAAGATGACTAAGACTCCGTTCTCCGGAACAATGGAGCGAGCAACTGACTTATTGGAAATAATACATACTGATGTATGCGGTCCGATGAGTGTTAAGGCTCACGGCAAGTATCGTTATTTTCTGACCTTCACAGATGATTTGAGCAGATATGGGTATATCTACTTAATGAAACACAAGTCTGAAACATTTGAAAAGTTCAAAGAATTTCAGAGTGAAGTGGAGAATCATCGTAACAAGAAAATAAAAGTTTCTACGATATGATCACAGAGGTAAAATATTTGAGTTAAGAGTTTGGCCTTCAGTTAAAACAATGTGAAATAGTTTCACTACTCACGCCACCTGGAACACCACAGTGTAATGGTGTGTTCGAACGTCATAACCGTACTTTATTAGATATGGTGCGATCTATGATGTCTCTTACCGATCTACCACTATCGTTTTGGGGTTATGCATTAGAGACAACTGCATTCACGTTAAATAGGGAACCATCTAAATCCGTTGAGACGACACCGTATGAACTATGGTCTGGCAAGAAACCTAAGCTATCGTTTCTTAAAGTTTGAGGTTGCAATGCTTATGTGAAAAAATTTCAACCTGATAAGCTCAAACCCAAATCGGAGAAGTGCATCTTCATAGGATACCCAAAATAAAATGTTGGGTACACCTTCTATCACAGATCCGAAGGCAAGATATTCATTGCTGAGAATGGATCCTTTCTAGAGAAGGAGTTTCTCTTGAAAGAAGTGAGTGAGAGGAAAGTAGAACTTGATGAGGTAACTGTACCTGCTCCCTTATTGGAAAGTAGTTCATCACAGAAATCTATTCCTGTGACTACTACACCAATTAGTGAGGAAGCTAATGATGATGATCATGTAACTTTAGATCAAGTTACTACCGAACCTCGTAGGTAAACCAGAGTGAGATCCGCACCAGAGTGGTACGGTAGTCCTGTTCTGGAGGTCATGTTACTTGACCATGGTGAGCCTACGAACTATGAGGAAGCGATGATGAGCCCAGATTCCGCGAAATGGCTTGAGGCCATGAAATCTAGATGAGATCCATGTATGAGAACAAAGTATGGACTTTGATTGACTTGCCCATTGATCGGCGAGCCATTGAGATTAAATGGATCTTCAAGAGGAAGACGGACACTGATAGTAGTGTTACTATCTACAAAGATAGAATTGTCGCAAAAGTTTTTCGACAAGTTCAAGGTGTTGACTACGATGAGAGTTTCTCACTCGTATCTATGCTTAAGTCTATCCGAATCATGTTAGCAATTGCCACATTTTATGAAATCTGGCAAATGGATAAACAAAACTACATTCCTTAATGGATTTATTAAAGAAGAGTTGTATATGATGCAACAAGAAAGTTTTGTCAATCCTAAAGGTGCTAACAAAATATGCAAGCTCCAGTGATCCATCTATGGACTGATGCAAGTATCTCGGAGTTGGAATATACGCTTTGATAAGTTGATCAAAGCATATAGTTTTATACAGACTTGCGGTGAAGCCTGTATTTACAAGAAAGTGAGTGGGAGCACTACAACATTTCTGATAAGTATATGTGAATGACATATTGTTGATCGGAGATAATGTAGAATTATTCTACAAAGCATAAAGGAGTGTTTGAAAGGAGTTTTTCAAAGAAAGACCTCGGTGAAGCTGCTTACGTATTGAGCATCAAGATCTATAGAGATAGATCAAGACGCTTGATAAGTTCTTCAATGAGTACATACCTTGACAAGATTTTGAAGTAGTTCAAAATGAAACAATCAAAGAAAGAGTTCTTGCCTATGTTACAAGGTGTGAAACTGAGTAAGACTCAAAGCCCGACCACGACAGAAGATAGAAAGAGAATGAAAGTCATTCCCTATGCCTTGGCCATAGGTTCTATAAAATATGCCATGCTGTGTACCAGATCTATTGTATACCCTACACTATTTTTGGCAAGGGAGTACAATAGTGATCTAGGAGTAGATCATTGGACAGCGGTCAAAATTATCCTTAGTGGAATAAGGATATGTTTCTCGATTATGGAGGTGACAAAAAGGTTCGTCGTAAAGGGTTACGTCGATGCAAATTTTGACACTGATCCAGATGACTCTAAATCTCAATCTGGATACATATTCAAAGTGGAAGCAATTAGCTAGAGTAGCTTCGTGCAGAGTATTGTTGACATAGAAATTTGCAAAATACTTACGGATCTGAATGTGGCAGACCCGTTGACTAAACTTCTCTCACAAGCAAAACATGATCACACCTTAGTACTCTTTGGGTGTTAATCACATAGCGATGTGAACTAGATTATTGACTCTAGTAAACCCTTTGGGTGTTGGTCACATGTCGATGTGAACTATGGGTGTTAATCACATGGTGATGTGAACTATTGGTATTAAATCACATGGCGATGTGAAGTAGATTATTGACTCTAGTGCAAGTGGGAGACTGAAGGAAATATGCCCTAGAGGCAATAATAAAGTTATTATTTATTTCCTTATATCATGATAAATGTTTATTATTCATGCTAGAATTGTATTAACCGGAAACATAATACATGTGTGAATACATAGACAAACAGAGTGTCACTAGTATGCCTCTACTTGACTAGCTCGTTGATCAAAGATGGTTATGTTTCCTAACCATAGACATCAGTTGTCATTTTTAACAGGATCACATCATTAGGAGAATGATGTGATTGACTTGACCCATTCCGTTAGCTTAGCACTTGATCGTTTAGTTTGTTGCTATTGCTTTCTTCATGACTTATACATGTTCCTATGACTATGAGATTAGGCAACTCCCATTTACCGGAGGAACACTTTCTGTGCTACCAAATGTCACAACATAACTGGGTGATTATAAAGGTGCTCTACAGTTGTCTCCGAAGGTACTTGTTGGGTTGGCGTATTTCGAGATTAGGATTTGTCACTCCGATTGTCGGAGAGGTATCTCTGGGCCCACTCGGTAATGCACATCACTTAAAGCCTTGCAAGCATTGCAACTAATGAGTTAGTTGCGGAATGATGTATTACGGAACGAGTAAAGAGACTTGCCGGTAACGATATTGAACTAGGTATTGAGATACCGACGATCGAATCTCGGGCAAGTAACATACTGATGACAAAGGGAACAGCGTATGTTGTTATGCGGTTTGACCGATAAAGATCTTCGTAGAATATGTAGGAGCCAATATGAGCATCTAGGTTCCGCTATTGGTTATTGACCGGAGACGTGTCTCGGTCATGTCTACATAGTTCTCGAACCCGTAGGATCCGCACGCTTAAAATTCGATGGCGGTTATATTATGAGTTTATGTGTTTTGATGTACCGAAGGAGTTCGGAGTCCCAGATGAGATCGGGGACATGATGAGGCGTCTCGAAATGGTCGATACGTAAAAATCGATATATTGGACGACTATATTCGGTCATCGGAAAGGTTCCGAGTGATTCGAGTATTTTCGGGAGTACCGGGGAGTTACAGGAATTCGTATTGGGCCTTAATGGGCCATACAGGAAAGGATAGAAAGGCCTCAAAGGGTGGCCGCACCCCTCCCCATGGGCTGGTCCAAATTGGACTAGGGAGGGGGGCTCCCCCTTCCTTCCTTCTCCTTTTCCTTTCCCTTTCCTTCCCTCCTACTCCTACTACTTGGAAGGGCTCCTAATTCTACTAGGAAAGGGGGAATCCTACTCCCAGTGGGAGTAGGACTCCCCTACGACGCGCCATAGAGAGGGCCGTCCCCTCCCCTCCTCCACTCCTTTATATACGTGGCCAGGGGGCACCCCATAGACACAACAATTGATCCTTTGGATCTCTTAGCCGTGTGCGGTGCCCCCCTCCACCATAATCCACCTCGGTCATATCGTAGCGGTGCTTAGGCGAAGCCCTGCGTCGGTAGAACATCATCATCGTCACCACGCCGTCGTGTTGACGGAACTCTCCCTCAAAGCTCGGCTGGATCGGAGTTCGAGGGACGTCATCGAGTTGAACGTGTGCAGAACTCGGAGGTGCCGTGCGTTCGGTACTTGATCGGTCGGATCGTGAAGACGTACGACTACATCAACCGCGTTGTGCTAACGCTTCTGCTTTCGGTCTACGAGGGTACGTGGACAACACTCTCTCCTCTCGTTGCTATGCATCACCATGATCTTGCATGTGCGTAGGAAAATTTTGAAATTACTACGTTCCCCAACAAGTTTGGGGTCTAGTGAGGGAAATTACCACCGTAGAGGTCCTTACTTTGATGGCACTAATTTTGCTAGTTGGAAGCATAAGATGAAAATGCATATTCTTGGACATAACCCCGCCGTTTGGGCTATTGTGTGTATTGGCTTGCAAGGTGAATTCTTTGATGGGAGAGAACCGAACCGTGAAGTTACCGCGGAAGAGTTGAAGATGCTACAATACAATGCTCAAGCTTGTGATATCCTCTTCAACGGATTGTGCCCCGAAGAATTCAACAAAATCAGCCGTCTTGAGAATGCAAAGGAAATTTGGGATACTTTGATTGATATGCACGAAGGTACCGACTCCGTCAAGGAATCCAAGTTTGATGTGCTTCAAAGTCAACTTGACAAGTTCAAAATGAAGGATGGTGAAGGTGTCGCTGAAATGTACTCTAGGCTTGCTCTTATCACAAATGAGATTGCCGGCTTAGGAAGTGAAGAGATGGCCGACAAATTCATCATCAAGAAGATCCTAAGAGCCTTGGATGGAAAATATCATACCGTATGCACATTGATCCAAATGATGCCAAATTACAAAGATCTCAAGCCAATAGAAGTCATTGGAAGAATTGTTGCTCATGAGATGTCACTCAAGGGAAAGGAGGAGCTCCATAACAAGTCAAGTGGTGCTTACAAAGCCTCGTGTGAAGCTCCCACATCATCAAGTGAGAAACAAACCTTCAATGAAGAATTGAGCCTAATGGTGAAGATCTTCAACAAGTTCTACAAGAGTAGAAGCAAAGAGAGAAGTTCCAAGTCAAGGTCCTACAATGACAAAAGATCTTCTAGTCGAGAGCGAAACTGCTACAATTGTGGAAGACCCGAACACTACTCAAATGAGTGTACGCCCCCCTACAAGAGAAGAGAAGATTCTCCAAAAAGAAGAAGTAGAAGAGAAGAATCACCATCAAGAGAGAGAAGGAGTAGGGATGATCGTTATGAATGAAGAACATCTCGGAGAAGCAAGGATTCGGAAAGGAAGGACAAGTCATCAAGGAGCTACACAAAACGAAGACATCAAGCTCATGTTGGTGAATGGGTATCCGGCTCCGACTCCGACAACCACTCCAAGAGAGGCTATCACTCTGACTCCGAATATAGTCAAGATGAAGGTGTTGCTGGTCTAGCACTTGTGTCAACCAACTCCTATGACATATTTGATTCACCAAATGAAGGAATTGGAAGATGCTTCATGGCCAAAGGTCCAAAGGTATCACACCCCAAGTATGTCGATTTCAATAGTGATGAAGATGACTTGTTAGGTGATGATGATTTACTTGTTGACAACTCTAGTGATGAATACTATGATGAAACATCAATTAATCATGCTAATCAAGACAAAACGAATGACAATGATAAGGAGAAGATTGAGTTTCTAACTAAAGAACTAAACACTCTTAAGTTAGCTCATGAAACTATCTTAGGAGATCATCGAGAAATTTTAAGGACTCATGAGAAATTACGTTTTGAGAAGCTCAATCTTGAGCAAGAGCATGAGTTCTTAAAGGCAATCAATGATGATCTTCGCAAGAAAAGTTCTTCTTACATTGCCAAGCGTTTACTCTTATCCACTTACATGCCTCAAGTCAAGTCTAGTAACAAGAACAAGAAGGATTCTTCCTCTAGTAGTAACAATAATCACGCTAAATCCAATATTGTTGCTTCTAGTAGTTCTCTTGATTCCACTAATGATTCTCTTAGCCAAGTTACACTTGAGCAAGAAAATAGCTTATTGAAGGGAATCATAGAGAAATGTGTTTACAAGAGCCTTGCCGGGAGTAAGCAATTCGAGGAAATTGTACGTAAGCAAGGAAGGCACCGGAAGAACCTAGGTATTGGTTTTGAACGAAAGTTCAATGCCAATGGAGTTGAGTGGGAAGAAGATCAATACCCCAAGACGAAGTTTGTTCCTCAACAAGAGAAGTATGATCCTACTTCTTTCAAAGGGACACAAGCTCAAGATGATCTTCCACCACAAGACCACAAAGAAAAAGGCAAGGACAAGCTTAAAGAGGAAATTGATGCATTTGAAGAAGCTCCTAAGGCCTTGGTCAAGTGGGTTCCCAAGACTACATCAAGTTCCACTTCATCAAGTACAACTACAACTCCAAGGATTCCCATCAAGATGATGTGGATCCCGAAGAAGAAGAACTAGAGAGTTCTTGAGGGTGACCCCGCCAACATACTTCACTCTTATCATTTTGGCAAGAACAAGTGCAATCAACTTCCACGTCTTGCACTAGTTCAAGGAGTCACAAACCCTCTTGTTGGTAAGACAAGGGACAAGGTAACCTAATGCTCTCATAGACATCATCTTGTGTGTGCATTACTCTATGTCTATGGTTATCCTTGTTTGTTCCTTGTGGGACTAACCCGTGTAGGTATTGAAAGTGCAACACACTCCAAAGGATTGCTCCAAATGATCTACATCAACTTTGAGCATCCACATCTTCAACACCCACATGAAGTCATCATCGACAAAACCCAAGGTTAGTTCATCCCTCTTAGGGGGGATCTCACATCTAGGGGGAGCTTTACTCTAAGAATTGAGCTAAAGCAACTCTAATGGTGTGAACACAACAACGCTTTATGTAAAAGTGGTAACCCCACTTGTGCTTAAACGATGAGTATGACCTATGATCAAATGTTCTCATTTGACTCCTAAGTCAATATACTCATATATAGATGACCTAGTCATCGCCAATTGCTTGATAGATGCTAGAATTGTTTGTGCATGCTTTGCCACATATTTCATTTGTCATTTTATTGTGTGAGCATGTTGGTTGCATAATTTACTCATTCGAGGACATCCACTTGTTTTTTTGATTGGTTGGGTTCTTTTTCTCTTGCCAAGTGGATGGACAAGAATGCCTAAGAACCTTCTATCTATCTATGCTCTTCTCGTCTCAAACTCTATTCATGCTGCATCACGAAGTTTGATCAAGTCAGATTCGAACCACTCTGTGTGAGGAGCACTCGGAGTCCCCGATTCGTCATAGACTTAAACTTCCAAAACTTCTTTGTGCATTTCGGTCTAACCGATTCATCCATTTCGGTCATACCGAGATCACTAAGTCGATCTAGGTTTTTAATCTCGGTGTAACCGATTTGAACTTTTCGGTCACACCGAGTTGCAGTAACTGCTTGCAGTTATGCATCTCGGTGCCACCGAGTTGTTCCACTCGGTCACACCGACAGGGTCAGTCTATTTATACCCACGGGCCAAAATTTGGAAAACTTTCCGAACCTCTTCGCCCACGCTCAGCCTGCTCTACCTCCCTGGGTCTCCGGATCGTCCTCCTTGTCGCCAGCCGCCTCCAGTCGCTGGTCTCCGCCGCCGTCAATAGGATCGTCTCCACCGTTGCCGCCGTAGCAAGTCCATCGCTGAACTAGGGTATGGACTTGATCTTTGTGATGATTCTCACTCCGATTCCCCAGCACATTGTTTTGCCATGTATCTTGCCACGATTGAGATCACTCTATCCAATGAAAACACTCTGTAGTTTAGATGTGGATTGAAAATTTAGGGTTAGGTTTCCGCCAAAACCATCTCGGACCAACCAAGTTGTTGGAATCGGTTCCATCGATTTGGCTCCAGCCATTGCACATGTGATTCTCGGTCTGACTGAGAATTGCAAATCGGTGTGACCGAGTTCGAGTCTTTGTGAAACCCTACCAGTCTCGATGTCACCAAACAGTGACTCGGTCTGACCGAGTTCACTAGTTTAGGTTCCAACAGCTGCTTCGGTATCACCGAGATTTCAAATCGGTAGATCCGAAATGCTTTCTGTGGAAAACTAAACTAAGTTTTTGATTCATTCTTTTGCAAAAACCTCTGCACTTCGTGATGCTCATCCACTCTACCTCATCTATAATCTATTCACATGGTATGCTGTCAGTGTTTGCATCATGTCAGATCAGAGTGACAGCCAGAACAAGTCTGAGGAGCAAGTGAACTTGAGTGAGGGCACTAGTCCCTCCAGTAGCTCAGATGATGGAAGCAGGAGCACACCCAACAACTTGCTAAAGGCTGCCACAAGGGCCAGCAAGAAGAAAACCTTAGATTCTGAGGATGAGGACTATGTGGCTGCTGAGGAAGAGGCCACCTCAAAGAGGAAAGTCCTGAAAAAGGAATATGGCACAGCTGCTGCCACTAAGTCAGGGATGAAGTAAAAGGTTCCTGCCAAGAGAGCTCCCATGTCAAAAGCCAGAACATCCACTCAAGAAACTTTGGGATCTGCACCCAAAGAGCAGGTTGTGGCAGAAAAGAAAAGAAAGGAAATGGTCAAGAAGACCACTGCGAGAGTGCTTGGGAGATCTTCAATAATGAAAGACTCTGAAGAAGAGGAAGAGGAAGAGGATGCATCACCAGCACCCAAAGCTCAAAAGCTTATGGGAGATGCTATAAGGGCAGGGGCTGTTCCATCTAAGCCTAAGACTGCTCCTAAGACTGCTGCTCCAAAACCCAAAATTGCATCCAAGAGGAGCACCAGGAACATCCCAGCAGCAGAGAAGAACAAGGCCCCAGTGCCTGAAGCTGCAATGGAAGAAGAATATGATGAGTCACATGTCTTGAGGAAGTTGAAGCCAAAAATTCCAGACCACAATGATGCTCATCCAGTAGCTGAGAACATGAAGATAAGGAAGGATTCAGGATTGAGGCTATGGAGAGAGTCAGATCCATATGCCACCAGAAGAAGAACTGCTGTGGACTACAGGTTCCATACAAAGGAACAACAGGACTTCTATGAGACTATCTTAGTTGACAAGAAGCCCATAGTGTGTGACATGAGATGGGTCGATTGGACATTCATTGAGGAAAATGAGGATCACTTCCCTAGTGTATATGACAGCTTCAAGGCTTGTGGAGTTGATGAGTTTGTGGCTCAGAAGCTCACAAAGTGGAATGATGAGCTCATCATGCAGTTCTACTCCACAGCTCATTTCTACCCAGATGGAAGAATTGTCTGGATGTCTGAAGGTACTAGGTACCAGTCAATAGTTGAAGAATGGGCTCAGTTGATCAATGCCCCAGAAGAACAAGAAGATGACTTGGATGTCTATGCCAAGAAGAAGAAGGATCACAACACCATGGCACACATGTACAAAGAGATCCCAGATGCTGCTCTTGAGACACACAAGTTTGGATCACTACATTACCTTCTGTCAGGCTTGCCAACAATCAACTGGATCCTCAGGCACACTCTTTTGCCAAAGTCAGGTGATCACAAGATGATCAGAGGTCACTCCATCAACTTGCTACACATTTTTGATGTTCCACAGAAGTTCAAGGTCATGAGCCTAATTGTGGAAACCATAAAGAGGACATCTGCAGATTAGAAGAGGAGTTGTGGGTATGCCCCACAGATCTAGGAGCTAATCAACTCCAAGATGGGCACTGGCACATATCTGCTGGACAAGGAACACATGCCCATCTACCCAGAATTTGAGGACAAGACTGTGGTGATGGATGAAAATGAACCATCTTCTGTACACGCACAAGCCAAGAAGGAGAAGGCAAGGGCTGAAAAGGCTGCAAAGATGCCAACCACTGAAGAGGCATCTCAGTATCTTCTGAAGAGCAAGCAAGATCAGATTGGCTACTTGATTGCCTCCACTCTGAGGATTGAGACGGGATTGGCTACCCTGACTCAAAACCAGGAGAGCTTGGAGAGGATCGTGGAGTAGAAGTTCTATGACCTAGATGTGAAGGTCACTGAGACCCAGTCAGTCGTTGAACAACTTCAGGATGAAGTGCAGGAGAAGAAGGGCAAGTCTACCACTGATGCTTTTGCTAGAGTGCCCAGAGGTCAGAGATCTGCTGCAGTGCCTGTTCCAGACACCAGAGCAACTTCATCTGCACCAGCTACAGCTTCAGTGCCACCAGCTCCAGCAGCTACTCCACCAGCTCCATCTACATCAACTGACGCCTTCGTCCTTGGAGTTCTATCTACACCACCACCCAAAGACCAAGCCTGAGTGACGATTTAGCACTATGCATTTTTATGAACTTTTTGGTAACTTGTTGCCAAAGGGGGAGAAAATGTATAGATCATAGGCTTCGAGAGAGAGTATTGCTTTTGTTCTCTCTTGCGTTTCTCCTTGGTGGTTGAACTTTATTATCTGCTCGTTTGAGATACTTTATGCTTGTGTGTGATACTTGGACGATCATGTGTTTGATCATATGCTACCTTAATGCTTGTTGGATGACATTATCCTTTTATATTCCATATGATCACTCACTTTGCTTGGTGATGTGTGCATGTATTTTAATTATTATCATTTTGAGCGCTCCACCAAGATGTATGTGACATGGAAGAGTAACCCATTATCCTAACTCTTTGTGCATTTGCAGTCCAAAGAAAATCTTAAACTATGCACAAATTTAGGGGGAGCTCTCGCTTTTCACATACTTCTCAAAGCGACAATGTTTTTCACTCTTATTATCATTTGCCGAAGCTTTGATCTATATGTTGTCATCAATTACCAAAAAGGGGGAGATTGAAAGTGCAACTATCCCTAGATGGTTTTGGTAATTCCTAACAACATATAGCTCATTGAGCTAATGCCATTTCAAGATTAATATCTCAAGAAAGCTCAGTGATTGGCATGGCATGGATGAGAAAAGTGGACCCCTCAAAATGCTAAGGATAAAGGATTGGCTCAAGCTCAAAGCTCAAGACTCTACATTTTCCATTTTAGTGATCCAAGATCACATTGAGTCTACAGGAAAATCTAATACTATCAAGGAGGGATGAGATGTTGCTTAATGAGGTTCTTGCTCAAAATGCTTAGTGATATGCTCTAAAGCCCTCAACTACTTTCTCACATCCACATATGACCTAAACCAAAAGTCAAACTTGGCCCCACCGATTCTTCCTATCCGGCGCCACCGAGTTTCAAATGTCATAGCCACTGCCACAAACCCTAGGCAAATCGGTCTCACTGATAGGGATCTCGGTCTCACCGAGATGAGCAATCGGTCCCACCGAGATTGCAATGTAAACTCTCTATTTTCCCTTCGTAACGTTTCGGTCTCACTGAAATGAGCGATCGGTCCCACCGAGTTTACCTGACCAACTCTCTAGTTAGTTTATTACCAAAATCGGTCCCACCGAGTTTGTGTAATCGGTCTCACCGAGATTATGTTATGCCCTTGTCGGGTGGTAGGTGCGACATATGCCAACGAGTGGCTTATCATTGTGGGAGCCAGTAAGACGTCGCCGGTGCCTGGAAACGGGATGAGGCGAAGACATGCACGCCGGCGAATCTTACCCAGCTTCGGGGCTCTCCGTGGAGATAACACCCCTACTGCTGCTCTGCGGGGTCTCCGCATGGTCACTAGATGAACAAGTAGCTACACGGTGCTCCTTGAGCTGTTTGGCGAGAGGAGGAAGAAGGGCACGGCTTGCTCTCTTCTCCTCCCTATGTGGTGTCTGAAACTAGCAGGGATTCATCCCTCTTGCATGGATGCCCCGGGGGGTTTATATAGGCCTACCCCCCGGGGGTACAATGGTAATCCGGCTGGGCGCAGGGCCCAGCCGTCTGTGTCTATGCTCTCCGGCTTCTGCGCCGGCTGCTGGGGCCCGCTGGCTAGTGGGTCCCGCCGGCTGCCGGTTCCTTGGTCGACAGGCAGGCCCCACCGTCAGGGCCGTGTCGGCGGCTGGTTACCGTCACTCAATCTTGGTGGCGAGGGCTTCGCCGAAGTGGGCGTGGCTACAGTGCCGCCGCCCAGTGGGCGATCACTATAGCCCCTCCGCGTCTTGTCTCCTTAATGGGGCGTCTTCTTCGAGGGAGGTGGCAAGCCGGCTGTGGGGAGCCGGCTCTATCTTGGGTCGACTGGGGGAGGTGTGGCCGCCTTCGGGTGTCTCTCTACCCGAAGGGGCCCACCGCCAGTGGGCCGTACTGGTAGCCCGTCGTGGATGACATCAGGGTCAATGTGGCAACAGTGCTGCGCCGGACGGGTCATGGCCACCCGTACGGCGCACTGTGCCAGGCATGCTCCGGGATTCGGGGGTGGCAGGCTTCACTGTAGCCGCGCCTCGTCACATCGCCGTTATGTGGATGCAGACTTCGAGGGTACGATCTTGACCGCTTTATGGGAGCCGGCTTCTCGGAGTCGGCCTCCTCGCGGCCGGCTTCTCGGAGCCGGCCCTCCCGCGGCTTCTCTTCATGAGGGCTGAAGTCGGGCCGCCTTCCGATAGCCGGCCTGGAGACAGCCGGCAAGGGGAAGGCGGCCCCGTGTCTTGGATTCTTGAGGGCCGAATCGGCTCGTAATTTTTTCAGAAGGGCCAGGGGGAGCCGGCTAGGCTACCCATGGTTATTTACTCCGACAGTAGTCCCCGAAGCTGATTGAGCTTCGAGGCTGACAAAGGGACAAGAAGCTAGGTCGGCTTCCTATCCCGAGGGGCCAGCTTCGCTCGTGCGCGCCGTCTTCGGAAAAGCTCCGTTTCTCGTAGGCGAGAATGCGGGCCACGTGGCGAGGAAATCCTGCCAACGCTCGCGCGCGACGGGACGCCGCGGCAGGCCCGGGCCCGCCACTCGCAGGCCTCGGTCCGAGCACGGATCTTCTACGGCCCACATGGACCGCTCGCCTTCTCGCGGCGGTTTTAATCTGCCATCAAGGCACAATAATCGCGGGAAGTGGGGGAGTGGGCGCAGAAGATCCGCACGTTCCCCCACGCCGCACCTCCTCGGCTCCGCCGTGCGGTCTATAAGTAGGAGGAGGAGGGGGAGCGGCAGAGGCTCGCGCGCTCTCCCTCACTCCGCCCTTTCTCGCCCTCCTTCTTCTTCTCTTCGCCGCAGCAACTCTTTGCCACGCCGTTCCGCCGTCGCTTCGTCTTGCTCCCCGCCGCATCGCTCCCATGGCGCTGTCGAGCTCGTGGGATGGCTCCAACGTCCACGAGGACCACGTCGAGTTCCTCCGCCGGACGCGGCGTCTGCCCGGCGAGAACCTTGTGCGGGTTCGTCAAGCGCAGGCGAGGGAGATTTCGCCGGCACCGGAGGAGGGCGAGCGAGTGATCTTCCGCTCGCACTGCCTTTCGGCCTCCCGGCGAGCGGATTCCTTCGGGCCTTCCTCGAGTTCTACCACCTCCAGCCGCATCACCTCACGCCCAACGCGGTGATGCTGCTGTCGGCCTTCGTCACCCTGTGCGAGGGCTTTCTTGGAGTTCTCCCCACGCTCGAGCTCTGGGGGGAGTTCTTCCAAAGCAAGCTCGGCACTGTCGTCGCGGGCATGCCCGCCCCTTGCGGAGCCTTCATTGCCATGAGGCGGGCGAGCGAGAACAATCCATTCCCGCCCATTCGGCTGATCCAGTCGGTGAAGCTTTGGCAGAAGTCTTATTTCTACGTGAAGAACGTCGCCCAGCAAGGCGACTACGTCAACCTGCCGGATTACGTAGCCGGCCTGCCGGCTGGGAGGCAGCCTTCGTGGAGCTACTGGGCCAGGTCGCTGTCTCAGGCCGGGAACGCAGCCGTCTCCCGGCTTCGGGTGATGATCCAGTCGGAGGGCCTGACCGGAGCCGACTTGGTGGCCACCTTCGTGGAGCGCCGGGTTCTTTCGCTCCAACGCGGCCTCACATGATCTGCCAAATGAGTGGCCGCTTCGACCCGTGCCGGCTGAGCACCAGGGAGATGCCTCACGCAGAGGTGTCTTACATGGTGAATTATGTCTCCAACTGCAAGCTCGCCGAGGATTGGCGATACGGCAAGGAGCCATATTCCCGCGCCAACCCTCCGCCTGCTGTGAGTTCTTTCTTCTTTTCTTCCTTTTTGTAGCCGGCCTCATGATAGCCGACTCTTGATCAGTTGGTTTGCCTTTTGCAGAACCCTCTTCTCCTGCTGACAGCCGGGGCCGCGGGGGTAGAGCGCCAGCTCCTCCCCGACCGCATGGTGGACGACGCCGATGATCCGGACCTGGGAGCGGCCGCCATGGAAGACGCCATCGTGGGGGGAAGGCAACGAGGCCGGAGGCACGGGACTCGGGGCCAGCTTCGAGGACTGGCCGGATGACGACGAGGTCAAAGTCGCCCCGCACCGCCAGCCGGCGCCTGATCATCAAGGCGCGGGCTCGTCTGCCGTGCCGGCTGCCCATGGCGGCGCGCAGAAGCGCCGGGCCGCGTCGACCTTCTTTGGCAGCCGGCCAAAAAAATCCAAGGCCTCCACGGCGGCGACCAAACGGGATGAGGCGGCCGCGAAGGCAGCCCGCTTCCGCAAGGCGGTGAAGCAGCCACAGGCGATCTCTGCGTAAGTCGTCAAATGTCTTGCGTATATATTTTTTGTCTTCTTCGTCCGGAACTCTTCTAAAACTTTCTTTTCTTGTCGGACAGGGCGCCGCTTTCTCTCGAGCGAGGTCCTGGCGGCTCCGTAGTCGGGCCGACTGGAGGTTCCTCAAGCTCCCACCGCGTGGATCCCCGCGCCAATCTTAAGGAGGCCACGGAGCGGAACGCGCGGGAGGCGCGGGAGGAGCGGGAGGCGGCGGAGCGAAGGACCGCCCAGGCAACGAAGGAGCAGGCCGACGCGGCGGCCAAGGCCCGGGCGAAGGCGGCAGCCGCGGAGACGAAGGCGGAGGCCTCGCACAACCGGCCTCCGCTGCTCGTTTTTCCCCTCCGCGCCGTGGCCCCCGACGTTCCCGTGCCCCCGTCGGAGGAGGTCGACCAAGGCCCGCCGGTGATGGAGAGGCGGGAGGACCCCGTGATCTTCGTGGAGGGAGCGTCGCAGACGGCGCCGACTGGAGCGGGCCAAAGCGGCCAATCAGCTGCGACACCAGAGCAGCCGTCCAGGAGCGAGCCGGCGGCAGGGGCCGGCCTCGAGGTGCAGCCGGCATTGCGCCGGCGCACAGGGGGCGGCGCCTCCGCGCCGGAACCGCACCGAGCAACAGGCGCCAGCCAGACGGCGGAGGCCCTGGAGGCGGCCCGCGCTAGCACGTCCGAGTGGACTCCCGGTGGGGAGACGGGCGAGCTGAACGTGGCGGCCCAGGAGGTCCGGAACCGGCTTCAAGCTCAGGCCGACTCGCTGCAGCAATACACTCAAGAGTTTCTCTCGATGCGGGCCGTCATCCGGGTGAGTCTTCTGTCCTTGGTTATTTTGCTCTTTCGATTTCTTCCGTGGGGGCGCGTCAGCGCACCCACTGGGTGTAGTCCTCGAGTTCCGAGTCGGCTGCTGCGTAGGCGGCTCGGAACTTACTAGGTCCTGTCAACCATCTTATACCCGCCTCCTGTCTGTTCTTTCAGGAGTATCATAACCTCTGCGCTGCTGCCTTCAACTCCCAGGCTCAGGAGCTGGGCCGGAAAACTGAAGACCTGATCAGCAGCCGGAGTGCGTACTTGGTTTCGTTCATCTCCTGTGGGGGCGCGTCAGCGCACTCACTGGGTGTAGTCCCCGAGATTCAGGCCGACTGCTGAGCAGTCGGGTCGGATCCTCCCTGACGACTTCACCTTATTGGTTTTTCTTTTGTCTTTCGTGCTCACAGAAGCCAATGCCGACTTGAGGGGGCAGCTCAGCGAGGCGCAGGCCGCCCTTCGCGCCAAGGAAACTGAGTACGATGCCTTGGTCCTGGAGCGTGACCGCCTGGCCAAGAAGCTGGCTGACCAGGAGGAGAGCCACAAGGCGGCCCTGAAGAAGGCGCAGGATAATGAAGCCGCCCTGAAGGCCGAGTTCGAGACCGAAGTGGCGGGCTGGGCTGAGACCAGGCAAGCGCTGAATGAAGGCTTCGGCCGTATTGAGGATTTGATCGACGGTAAGCCGCCTTCCTCGCTCCTTGCATGCCCCTTGCCGCCTGATTTGTGTTCTGACTTGTGCTGCTTTTTATTCTCTGTGCAGACTACTTTCCCGGCTACTCCGTCTTCGCTGCCCAAACCATCGAGGCCCATCGCGAAGCGTGCCGTCAGGCGGGGGCCGACATTGCGCCGGACGTGAGTCGGACGCTTGAGGAGCAACTCTTGGCGGTCCAAGCGCGGCTGCAGCCGGCTCATCGTATGCTCCGCCGCCTCCAGCGCGCCGGGGCGCAGGTGTTGGCTGCCCTCTGGCCAGGCGAGACGATTCCCCGCACCCCGAGTCGGACTGCCGACTGGCTGGAGGTGGCGGTTGGCCGCTTCGAGGCCTGGAAGGCGTCAGCGGCCCGTCTTGGAGCTGGGCGGGCGTTGGAGTTCGTCCGAGCTTGGTATCCGGGGCTGAACCTGGACCAGCTGCGCACCTGGCGGCTGGAGGCCGACGAAGAGCTGGAGGAGGTGCGGCCGGCTATCGCTCAGCGTGCTTCAACGATCGCCGAGTGCACTGACATCAACGTCTTCGCTCCTGAAATTAATGATGACGGCGTTGCCCAGCCGGAGGAGTGGTTCGGGCTGGACCCGGCAGCGGGTGAAGACTCGGCAGAGGAGATCGCCTCCAGCGATGAAGGCGAAGACGACGAAGGAGAGGAGGGCGAAGACGTTGAGCCGGCCGGTGAAGCGGCCAGCCAGCCTTAGCCTGATCGTGCCTCCAGCAACGAGGCGCGTGCTAGCGCGCCCTCTGCGGGAGGTGGTGATCATGCCGAGGTTCGCCAGCCGGCCACTCCTCCAGCCGGCACTACCGTCTCCACCGACTTGCCCGACTCGCCAGTCGCTCCCTTGGCTTAGTCTGCCGTCTTTCTTTTTTCCTACTAGTTGCCTTTTGAACAACTTTATTAAACTTGCGCAGTTCCACCCACTGGGGGTGTATTCAAACTATGTCGAATGCTGGCCTTTTGAAGGTCTTTTATGTAAATATTATTGCGTGTTTGGTTTCCATTCATGTATGCTTTTTATCCTGAGGCTGTTTCCTTTGCTGCCTTCCCCTTCTGGGAAGGCAAGTACTCGAGCTTTCTTAGATTGTAGCGAGGTGAATGGAAGCCGGCCGGCCGGCTACTCTGGTAGCCGGTCGGCGATGGGAGAAAAACCGGCTTTTGTTATATTAGTCCGTTAGTCCCTAGCCGTTTTTCGTGTGGGCACCCGTTCCTGCCCCTAACTCTTGCCAGCTGGACAGCCGGTTCTTCGAACTGCGATTTTTGGCAAGAGAAGGCTTGGGAGCCAGCACACTACTTGTCTGACTGCGGGTAGGACTTCTAATATAACTCCAGGCGGTCAGTCCCCGGGCCGACTAGTCGAACCCGGTGCCGGACGGAAAAAAGGTGAATGCAATGACAAGGCCATAAGCATGATACTTTTTATTCATAGACAAAAGATGGCAGTCCCCGAGCTCTCCTCAGGGGGCCTATTGTCTCGTATTTAGTACAAAAGTTAGCGTGATACATACTGCATTTCAACTGTAAAACCTTCGGAGGAGGTTGGCATTCCATGGTCGTTCTGACTCCTTGCCGGAGTCGTCTCTCTTTCGTGCCTTCGGCTTCTGCGCGTCGATCAGGTAGTGGGAGTCGTTGCCTAAGGCTCTGCTGATGACGAAGGGGCCCTCCCAAGGGGCCGAGAGCTTGTGCTGGCTAGCTGTTCGCTGGATCAGCCGGAGCACAAGATCGCCCTCTTGGAAGGATCTTGGCCTGACCTTCCGGCTGTGGTAGCGGCGCAGGCCCTGCTGATAGATGGCGGACCGGCTGAGGGCTAATAGCCGGCCTTCTTCCAGCAGGTCGACGCCGTCTTCTCGTGCTTCCTTGGCCTCGGCTTCCGTGTACATGGTTACCCGAGGCGAGTCGAACTCGGTGTCAGTTGGGATGACCGCCTCGGCACCATATACGAGGAAGAAAGGAGTGAAGCTGGTTGACTTGTTTGGTGTAGTGCGCAGAATCCAGAGGACAGCCGGCAGCTCATCGAGCCAACAGCCATCTGAACGCTCCAATGGTATGATCAGTCGGGGCTTGATGCCGGAAAGGATGAGGCCGTTGGCTCGCTCGACCTGGCCGTTTGACTGCGGGTGGGCGACAGACGCTAGGTCCAACCGGATGCCTTGCGTCGCGCAGAAACGTGCCAAGGCTCCCTTGGCAAAATTCGTGCCATTGTCGGTGATGATGCTGTGTGGTACGCCGTACCGAGTTGTTATATCTGTGATAAATGTCACGGCAGTCGGCCCATTCAGCTTCTTGATCGGCTTTGCCTCAATCCATTTGGTGAATTTGTCCACGGCGACAAGCAGATGTGTCATGCCGCCGCGCGCCGTCTTGAATGGGCCCACCATGTCCAGTCCCCAAACGGCGAAGGGCCAAGTGAGGGGAATGGTCTTGAGTGCTGAAGCCGGCATGTGTTGCTTGGAATTGAAGAGTTGGCACCCTTTGCAATGTTTAACTAACTCCTTGGCGTCATCCAAAGCAGTCAGCCAAAAGAAACCATGGCGGAAGGCTTTGGCGACGAGTGATCTTGAGGCCGCATGGTGGCCGCATTCTCCTTGGTGGATGTCTCTGAGGATTGCAATCCCCTTCTCTTGCTCAACGCATCGCTGGAGGACTCCAGTGACACTGCGCTTGACGAGTTCTCTATTGACGATTGTGTATGCTCCGGCTCGGTGTTGGACTTGTCTTGCCTCTACTTCGTCAGCCGACAGATCTTGGTTTATTAGGAAGTTGAGGATGGATTGAGCCCATGACGGACCTGCGACTTCTTCTATTGCCAGAACGGCTACTGCGACCAGGGCGGGTGGGCTGGGCGGTGAAATGCTGGAGTCGGCCGCCGCCTGTTGTGTTGGTGTAGTCTCCGGGCCGACTACCGCAGTCCCCGAGCCGGGTGAGGCAGTCCCTGGGTCGGGCGTAACTACGAAAGTCCCCGAGCTGCCTGCTGATACCTCCTGGCCGACTATCAAAGACCCCAGGTCACCTGCTTGGTTCTTCGAGCCGGCTGCACCGGGGTCAGGCGGCACGAAGATGGAATCGGACTCTGGAGACGGCTTGATAGACGGCTTGAGGAGGCGTTGTAGAGAGACACCGGTTGGTATTGCTTGCCGAGTGGAGCCTATTCGAGCCAGGGCATCATTTGGCTCGTTGTCGGCTCGTGGTAAGTGGAGGAACTCGCATCCTTCAAAATACCCACTGATCTGCTGAACGAGGAAGCGCTAGCTTGCCATATTTGCGTCCTTGGCATCCCAGTCACCGGATGATTGCTGGACCACCAAGTCCGAGTCGCCATAACATAGGATCTGGCGAATGCCGAGTTCTTTGGCAAGCCGGAGCCCGTGTATGAGCGCCTCATACTCGGCCACGTTGTTGGAGGCGGCAAAGTGAATTTGCAGCGTGTATCTGAGCTTGTCGCCTTTGGGAGAGGTGAGGATGACGCCGGCTCCCAAGCCGGTGCTCATCTTGGACCCATCAAAGTGCATGCGCCAATGAGTGGAGTTGGGAGCCTGCGGTAGGTACTGGGTCTCGGCCCAGTCGACGAGGAAGTCGGCCAATGCTTGGGACTTGATGGCGGTGCGAGGCTGGTAGAAGATCGTATAGGGGGCCAGCTCGATGGCCCATTTCGCCACCCGGCCAGATGCATCCCGGCTGCCTATGATCTCGGCCAGCGGGGCGGTGCATACAACCGTGATGGGATGCTCTTGGAAGCAGGGCTTCAGCTTCTTGGCGGCGAAGTACACGCCGTAGCACATCTTCTGGTAGTGCGGGTAGTTCTGCTTCGAGGTAGTCAGCACCTCGCTCAAATAGTACACCGGCCTCTGGACCGGCTGGGCTCGGCCTTCTTCTGGGCGTTGGACTACGATGACGGTGCTGACCACCCGGCTGGTTGCGGCAATGTAGAGGAGCATGGGCTCTTTCTCAGTCAGCGCCGCCAGGACAGGCGGCGTGGCCAGCATCTTCTTCAGCTCGTGAAAAGCTTGATCGGCCTGGTCATTCCACTCGAAGTGGTTGGTCTTCTTCATGAGGCGGCAGAGGGGAAGAGCTTTCTCTCCGAGTCGGCTGATGAAGCGGTTCAGGGAGGCCAAGCATCCGGTAAACTTCTAGATGTCTCGAAGTTTGGTGGGAATCGCCATTCTCTCAATGGCCTTGATCTTTACTGGGTTGCATTCGATGCCGCATTCGGAGACTAGGAAGCCTAGGAGCTGGCCGGCTGGCACTCCGAACACGCATTTCTCGGGGTTAAGCTTGATTTGGAATCGGCGTAGGTTCTCAAATGTTTCCTTGAGGTCTTCCAGCAAGGTGCCGCGCTTCTCCGTCTTCACCACAATGTCGTCTACGTAGACGTGGGCATTTCTGCCGAGTTGCTTGAGGAGGCACTTCTGCATGCAACACTGAAAAGTGGCACCGGCATTTCTCAAGCCGAATGTCATAGTCAGGTAGCAGAAGGCTCCGAATGGTGTGATTCAGGCGGTCTGCCGGATCTAACTTTATCTGGTGATACCCTGAGTAAGCATCCAAGAAACTCAACAGCTTGCATCCGGCCGTGGAGTCTATCACTTGGTCAATCCTTGGCAGGGCAAAGGGATCTTTGGGGCAGGCCTTGTTGAGGCTCGTGTAGTCTATACACATGCGCCACTTGTTGTTCTTTTTTAGCACGAGGACCGGGTTGGCGAGCCACTCTGGAAAGAAAACTTCCATAATGAAGCCGGCTGCCAGAAGCCGGGCTATCTCCTCTCCCACAATCCCGCGTTTCTCCTCCGACAGTCGGCGGAGGGGTTGTTTGACTGGCTTTGCGTCTTCTCGGACGTGTAGTTTCTGCTCGACGAATTCCTTCGGGACGCCCGGCATGTCCTTGGGGGACCATGCAAAGATGTCCCGATTCTCATGGAGGAAATCGGCGAGCTTGCCTTCCTATTTGCTGTTTAGGTTTGCCCCGATGACGGCAAAACCTCTCTGGGTGCTCGGGGTCAAGAGGTATCTTCTTCGTCTCCTTGGCCGGCTGGAAAGATCCTTAAGCATCATGCTCCTTGGGATCGGGGGACAAGGCCGACTGCTTGCCGGCCATGGCCACGACTCGGTCCAACATCTTCTTTTCTTCGGCAATCACAAGGGACTCGGCCAGCCGACTGCTGGCTGCTGCGCACTCAGAGGACTTCTTGTAATCGCCGGCTATGGTGATGACGCCTTTGGAGCTCGGTATCTTCATCTTGAGGTATGCATAGTGGGGAACTGCCATGAACTTGGCCAAGGCAGGTCGGCCAAGCAATGCATGGTAAGGGCTCTCCAGGTCCACCACTTCAAACCAGATCGCCTCCCGGCGGAAATGCTCCTTGTCCCCAAAAAGAACATCAATCTTGATCTTGCCAATGGGGGCGCAGGACAGGCCGGGTACGATGCCATGGAACACAGTCCGGGTAGGCATGAGTTGCTTCGTCTTGACATTCAGCTTCTCCATGGTGTCACGGTACAGGATGTTGATGCTGCTCCCGCCGTCTATCAGCACGCGGGAGAATCGGGCAGCTCGTCTATCCGTGGCAAGGGTGGCATCCAAAACCAACGCATAAGAGCCGGGAGACGGCATCACCTCTGGGTGGTCGGTCCGGCTCCAGCTGATAGGTTTTTCTGACCAGTGCATGTGCTCAGCGGGGTTGGCAGCAACCATGCTGACTTCTTGGTGCTCTCGGCGCTTGCTGCGCCGGTCTTCGGGCTGACTTGTAAAGATGACATAGGCGGCATGCTCGTCGGGGAACTCGTCGTGCACGGCTCCGACTGCGGGCCGAGCGGCCGGCGGCTGCGGAGCCGGAGGAGGCGGACCGGCAGGTAGAGGCGGTGCGAGCCCTTCGCCTTTAGAGATTCGGGTGAGCCAGTGGCACTTCCGGGTCGTGTGGTTGGACGGCTTCGTGCCGCTGTGGAACTTGCACGGGGCGTCGAGAGTCTGCTCGTAGGAGAAGGCCGGCTGCCAAGCCGGCTTGCCGCCCCTCTGCTTCTTGGGTGCGGGCCGCACTTCGGCCTGCTCGTCTTCGACTGTGGCCACCTGCCGACTGGTGGAGGGCGGCACCGGGTTCTTGCGCTTGTGGTCGTTCTAGTGTGGGCGTCGGCCGGAGTCCCCAGCCGGCGTCTTGGGCGCCGGGTTGAGTACCTTTCCGGACGCGCCTACCCGGAGTTTGGTCTTCATCGAGGAGTCGGCGGTGGCGTACTTGTCCTCTATGATCAGAAGCTCGTCGAGGGTAGTCGGCTTGTCGCAGAGGAGCTTGTGCTTGAGGAGGGTGCCTTCTCGGCACCCGGCAGTGAAGTATTCTATGGCTTGCACCTCGTGCACCCCTTCGCAAGAGTTGCGGAGCTCGGCCCAACACGTGAGGTAGTCGTGAGTGGACTCGGCGGGGCCTTTTACGCACAAGGAGAGCTGTCTGGGCTTGGGAGCCTGCTTGTAGGTGCTGGTGAAGTTGCGGACGAAGGCTTCTGTGAAGTCTAGCCAGCTGTTGATGCTGTACAGCTTGAGGCTGTTGAGCCAGGTCCGCGCCGTGCCCTGCAGCATGAGGGGCACGTACTTCACGGCAACGCGCCTGTTGCCGTTGGCTATGTTAACCGCCATGGAGTAGTCGATCAACCAATCTTCTAGCTTCACGGAGCCGTTGTACTTGGGCGTGTCTCTTGGGAGCGAGAACCCTTTGGGGAAAGGCTCGTCGCGGATGCGGGGGCCGAAGCAAGGCGGGCCGACATCGTCTTCTTCTTCTAGCGCCAGGGATCGCGCCAGGCGGTCGATCCGATGGCGGGCGTCGTTCTCGCCGACTCCTTCATGGCGACCTAGCCGGCCGCTGAGAGTCGGATGCGCAACAGGCGGTGGGGTGTGATATCTCTCTCCACGGGGCCGGGGCGGAGGCAGGTTGCTCCGCCACTCCACGGCATGGGGGTGGCCTTCTGCGTCTCGCTCGATGGAGATTCGGGTTTGGCTTCGGCTGGCAGCTGGTTCTTTCTCGCGCCACGCGCGGGTTTTACCCGTAGTCGGCGTCCGGGACGTCGCGCCGTGATCTCGGCGCGGGGGAGGGCTTTCCGCGCGGGCGTCGGCTTCGTGCCGCTGCGCGGCTGCATTGATCAGCTGCTGGATGCGTCGGGTCATGTGGGGGAATTCTTCGCCCCCCAGTCCATCTAGCTCGTCTACGGCCGCCTGGGCGGCGCGCAGGTTCTCGAGTGGAGTAGCGTAGACTGGGCGGTCGACTCCTAGCGTATCGGTGATGACAGCGCTGCGCTGTCTGACAACGCCGGCCCGGCTAGGCCCGCCTGGGGGCGGCGTGCCAAAGGCGGCGCGGTCGGCCTCGCGTCGGTGGGCCTCAGCGAGGCGTCTCATGGAAACCAACTTCCGGCCCTCCGCGAGGAGGGCAAGGCGGCGAGCTTCCAGTGCTTCAGCGTCGGCATCGGCCGGGAGGGGGATGGACAAGTTGTGGATCGCCGTGTGCGAGGCGTCGTGGGCGCTCTCGTCAGAAGCGCCGCCGTGGCCGATGACCATCACCTCGGTGGTGACAGCGTCGCAGCCATCGGCCCGGGGAAGCGGGTCGTTGTAGATCACGACGTTGGTGGGGAACGCGTCGAGTGAGGCCGTGTCGGAGTCGACAGGCATCGGATCGGTGGAGCCAACCGACTCCAAGTCCACGGCAGGCTCGCCAGAGACGTGGAGCTGGCCGAGGAGGTTGACGAGGTGGTCGGTGCCCGCGTCGGAGGCGAGCTCGTCAGAGATGAGAGTCTTGTCAAGGAGATCGGCGAGGCTGCTCGCCGCACAGATGTTGGTGACGCCTTGTAGCACGTCGTGGCAAGCGCCATCGGGCGTGCCGGGCTGGCTACGCTCGCGGGGGAGGAAGAGGGTTCCCGTCCAGAACAGGTCTCTGGATGGCGGTGCACCTGGCCCCATGGTGGGCGCCAAATGTCGGGTGGTAGGTGCGACATATGCCAATGAGTGGCTTATCATTGTGGGAGCCAGTAAGACGTCGTCGGTGCCTGGAAACGGGATGAGGCGAAGACATGCACGCCGGCGAATCTTACCCAGCTTCGGGGCTCTCCGTGGAGATAACACCCCTACTGCTGCTCTGCGGGGTCTCCGCATGGTCACTAGATGAACAAGTAGCTACACGGTGCTCCTTGAGCTGTTTGGCGAGAGGAGGAAGAAGGGTACGGCTTGCTCTCTTCTCCTCCCTATGTGGTGTCTGAAACTAGCAGGGATTCATCCCTCTTGCATGGATGCCCCGGGGGGTTTATATAGGCCTACCCCCCGGGGGTACAATGGTAATCCGGCTGGGCGCAGGGCCCAGCCGTCTGTGTCTATGCTCTCCGGCTTCTGCGCCGGCTGCTGGGGCCCGCCGGCTAGTGGGTCCCGCCGGCTGCCGGTTCCTTGGTCGACAGGCAGGCCCCACCGTCAGGGCCGTGTCGGCGGCTGGTTACCGTCACTCAATCTTGGTGGCGAGGGCTTCGCCGAAGTGGGCGTGGCTACAGTGCCGCCGCCCAGTGGGCGATCACTATAGCCCCTCCGCGTCTTGTCTCCTTAATGGGGCATCTTCTTCGAGGGAGGTGGCAAGCCGGCTGTGGGGAGCCGGCTCTATCTTGGGTCGACTGGGGGAGGTGTGGCCGCCTTCGGGTGTCTCTCTACCCGAAGGGGCCCACCGCCAGTGGGCCGTACTGGTAGCCCGTCGTGGATGACATCAGGGTCAATGTGGCAACAGTGCTGCGCCGGACGGGTCATGGCCACCCGTACGGCGCACTGTGCCAGGCATGCTCCGGGATTCGGGGGTGGCAGGCTTCACTGTAGCCGCGCCTCGTCACATCGCCGTTATGTGGATGCAGACTTCGAGGGTACGATCTTGACCGCTTTATGGGAGCCGGCTTCTCGGAGGCGGCCTCCTCGCGGCCGGCTTCTCGGAGCCGGCCCTCCCGCGGCTTCTCTTCATGAGGGCTGAAGTCGGGCCGCCTTTCGATAGCCGGCCTGGAGACAGCCGGCAAGGGGAAGGCGGCCCCGTGTCTTGGATTCTTGAGGGCCGAATCGGCTCGTAATTTTTTCAGAAGGGCCAGGGGGAGCCGGCTAGGCTACCCATGGTTATTTACTCCGACAGCCCTAACCCTAATCATATCAGTCCTACCGAGTTGCATGTCGGTCCCACTGAAAACCCTAATGGTCACTAGCTTTGCTGAATCGGTCCGACCGAGTTTAACTATTCGGTCCCACTGAGTTTGGGAAGTTATGTGTAACGGTTAGATTTTGTGTGGAGGCTATATATACCCCTCCACCACCTCTTCATTCGTGGAGAGAGCCATCAGAACGAACCTACACTTCCAACTTACTTTTTCTGAAAGAGAACCACCTAGACTTGTGTTGAGACCAAGATATTCCATTCCTACCATATGAATCTTGATCTCTAGCCTTCCCCAAGTTGCTTTCCACTCAAATCTTCTTTCCACCAAATCCAAATCTTGTGAGAGAGAGTTGAGTGTTGGGGAGACTATCATTTAAAGCACAAGAGCAAGGAGTTCATCATCAACACACCATTTGTTACTTCTTGGAGAGTGGTTGATACGTCTCCAACGTATCTATAATTTTTGATTGTTCCATGCTATTATATTATCAACTTTGGATGTTTATGGGCCACGAGGAGGCCACGAGGTAGGGGGGCGTGCCCACCCCCCCGTGAGCACACCCTCCACCCTCGTGGGCCCCTCGTGGCCCCCCTGACGTACTTCTTCCGCCTATATATCTCCATATACCCTAAAACGACCGGAGAAAACAATAGATCGGGAGTTCCGCCGCCAGAAGCCTCCGTAGCCACCGAAAGCCAATCTAGACCCATTCCGGCACCCTGCCGGAGGGGGCAATCCCTCTCCGGTGGCCATCTTCATCATCCCGGTGCTCTCCATGACGAGGAGGGAGTAGTCCACCCTCGGGGCTGAGGGTATGTACCAGTAGCTTTGTGTTTTATCTCTCTCTCTCTCTCGTGTTCTTGATTTGGCACGATCTTGATGTATCACGAGCTTTGCTATTATAGTTGGATCTTATGTTTCTTCTCCCCCTCTACTCTTTTGTAATGGATTGAGTTTCCCCTTTGAAGTTATCTTATCGGATTGAGTCTTTAAAGATTTGAGAACACTTGATGTATGTCTTGCCGTGCATATCTGTGGTGACAATGGGATATCACGTGATTCACTTGATGTACGTTTTGGTGATCAACTTGCGGGTTTCGCCCATGAACCTATGCATAGGGTTTGGCACACATTTTCGTTGTGATTCTCCGGTAGAAACTTTGGGGCACTCTTTGAGGTTCTATGTGTTGGTTGAATAGATGAATCTAAGATTGTGTGATGCATATCGTATAATCATACCCACGGATACTTGAGGTGACATTGGAGTATCTAGGTGACATTAGGGTTTTGGTTGATTTGTGTCTTAAGGTGTTATTCTAGTACGAACTCCAGGGCTGTTTGTGACACTTATAGGAATAGCCCAACGGATTGACTGGAAAGAATAACTTTGAGGTGGTTTCGTACCCTTCCATAATCTCTTCGTTCGTTCTCTGCTATTAGTGACTTTGGAGTGACTCTTTGTTGCATGTTGAGGGATAGTTATGTGATCTAATTATGATATTATTGTTGAGAGGACTTGCACTAGTAAAAGTATGAACCCTAGGCCTTGTTTCCTATCATTGCAATACCGTTTATGCTCACTTTTACCATTAGTTACCTTGCTGTTTTTATATTTTCAGATTACAAATACCTTTATCTACCATCCATATACCACTTGTATCACCATCTCTTTGCCGAACTAGTGCACCTATACAATTTACCATTGTATTGGGTGTGTTGGGGACACAAGAGACTCTTTGTTATTTGGTTGCAGGGTTGCTTGAGAGAGACCATCTTCATCCTACGCCTCCTACGGATTGATAAACCTTAGGTCATCCACTTGAGGGAAATTTGCTACTGTCCTACAAACCTTTGCACTTGGAGGCCTAACAACGTCTACAAGAAGAAGGTTGTGTAGTAGACATCAAGCTCTTTTCTGGCGCCATTGCCGGGGAGGTGAGTGCTTGAAGGTATATCTTTAGATCTTGCAATTGAGTCTTTTAGTTTCTTGTTTTATCACTAGTTTAGTTTATAAAAGAAAATTACAAAAAAATGGAATTGAGTTTGTCTCATACGCTTCACCTTTTTAATATCTTTCATGAGTACGATGGAAAGGATAATTGTGCTCAAGTGCTAGAAGAAGAAATCTATAAAATGTTTGGCACTAAATATTTGAATGATGGGCATGATTGCAATGTTGTTAGTATGGATTCCTTGAATATCCATGATGCTATTGATATGCAAAGCCACAAGCTTGGGGAAGCTATGTTTGATGAAGATGATATTTTTTGTCCCCCAAGTTTTGATGAGAAAATTTATTATGATGAAAGCATGCCTCCTATCTATGATGATTATTGTGATGACACATATGCTTTAAAGAATAATGATAACCATGAAACTTGTCATCTTGATCTTAATTTTCAATCACATGATAGTTATTTTGTTGAGTTAGCTCCCACCATTATTCATGAGAAGAATTTTGCTTATGTGGAGAGTAGTAAATTTTCTATGCTTGTAGATCATGAAAAGAATGCTTTAGGTGCTGGTTATATTGTTGAATTCATTCATGATGCTACTGAAAATTATTATGAGGGAGGAATATATTCTTGTAGGAATTGCAATAATATCAAGTTTCCTCTCTATGTGCTTAAAATTTTGAAGTTATGCTTGTTTTACCTTCCTATGCTAGTTGATTATTGTTCCCATAAGTTGTTTGCTCACAAAATCCTATGCATAGTAAGAGGGTTAGACTTAAATGTGCTAGTAATATTCTTCATGATGCTCTCTTTATGTTTCAATTCTTATCCTTTATGTGAGCATCATTGAAATCATCATGCCTAGCTAGGGGCGTTAAACGATAGCGCTTGTTGGGAGGCAACCCATTTTTTTTGTTCCTTGCCTTTTGTTCCTGTTTAGTAATAAATAATTCATCTAGACTCTGTTTTTATGTGGTTTTACGTGTTTAATTAGTGTTTGTGCCAAGTAGAACTGTTGGGAAGACTTGGGGAAAGTCTTGTTGATCTTGCTATAAAATGCAGAAACTTTAGCGCTCACGATAATTGCTGCCATTTTTATTTGGAGAGTGCTATTTAGTTAATTATTTTTTAATATGATTAATAGATAAATTCCTCACGTCCAGCAATTTATTTGAGAATTTTATGTGTTCCATAAGTATACATTTGATCCAGATTACTACAGACTGTTCTGTTTTTGACAGATTCTTTTTTTCATGTGTTGTTTACTTATTTTGATGAATCTATGGCTAGTAAAAGAGTTTATAAACCATAGAAAAGTTAGAATACAGTAGGTTTAACACCAATATAAATAAATAATGAGTTCATTATAGTACCTTGAAGTGGTGATTTATTTTCTTATACTAACGGAGCTTACGAGTTTTCTGTTAAGTTTTGTGTTGTGAAGTTTTCAAGTTTTGGGTAAGGATTCGATGGACTATGGAATAAGGAGTGGAATGAGCCTAAGCTTGGGGATGCCCAAGGAACCCCAAGGTAATATTCAAGGACTACCAAAAGCCTAAGCTTGGGGATGCCCCGGAAGGCATCCCCTCTTTCGTCTTCGTTCATCAGTAACTTTACTTGGAGCTATATTTTTATTCGCCACATGATATGTGTTTTGCTTAGAGCGTCATTTTATTTTCTTTTGTTTTGCTTGATGTTTGAATAAAATACCAAGATATGAAATTCTTAAATGTTAGAGAGTCTTCACATAGCTAAATAATTATTCAACTACTCATTGATCTTCACTTATATCTTTTGGAGTAGTTTGTCATTTGCTCTAGTGCTTCACTTATATCTTTTTAGAGCACTGTGGTGGTTTTATTTTATAGAAATAGATGAACTCTCATGCTTCACTTATATTATTTTGAGAGTCCTAAACAGCATGGTAATTTGCTTTGGTTATGAAACTAGTCCTAATATGATGGGCATCCAAGAGGGATATAATAAAAACTTCCATATAGAGTGCATTGAATACTATGAGAAGTTTGATACTTGATGATTGCTTTGAGATATGAGGATGGTAATATTAGAGTCATGCTAGTTGAGTAGTTGTGAATTTGAGAAATACTTGTGTTGAAGTTTGTGATTCCCGTAGCATGCCCGTATGGTGAACCGTTATGTGATGAAGTCGGAGCATGATTTATTTATTGATTGTCTTCCTTATGAGTGGCGGCCGGGGACGAGCGATGGTCTTTTCCTACCAATCTATCCTCCTAGGAGCATGCACGTAGTACTTTGTTTTGATAACCAATAGATTTTTGCAATAAGTATGTGAGTTCTTTATGACTAATGTTGAGCCCATGGATTATACGCACTCTCACCCTTCCACCATTGCTAGCCTCTCTAGTACCCTGCAACTTTCGCCGGTACCATAAACCCACCATTTACATTCCTCAAAACAGCCACCATACCTACCTATTATGGCATTTCCATAGCCATTCCGAGATATATTGCCATGCAACTTTCCACCATTCCGTTATTATGACACGCTTCATCATTGTCATATTGCTTTGCATGATCATGTAGTTGACATTGTATTTGTGGCAAAACCACCGTTCATAACTCCATACATGTCACTAATGCATCATTGCACATCCTGGTACACCGCCGGAGGCATTCATATAGAGTCATATCTTGTTCTAAGTACCGAGTTGTAATTCTTGAGTTGTAAGAAAATAAAAGTGTGATGATCATCATTATTAGAGCATTGTCCCAGTGAGGAAAGGATGATGGAGACTATGATTCCCCCACAAGTCGGGATGAGACTCTGGATGAAAAAAAAGAGGCCAAAGAAGCCCAAAAAAAGAGGCCATAAAAAAAGAGAAGGCCCAAATAAAAAAAAATAAAAAATGAGAAGAGAGAAGGGGCAATGCTACTATCCTTTTACCACACTTGTGCTTCAAAGTAGCACCATGATCTTCATGATAGAGAGTCTCCTATGTTGTCACTTTCATATACTAGTGGGAATCTTTCATTATAGAACTTGGCTTGTATATTCCAATGATGGGCTTCCTCAAAACGCCCTAGGTCTTCATGAGCAAGCGAGTTGGGTGCACACCCACTAGTTTCTTTTGTTGAGCTTTCATACATTTATAGCTCTAGTGCATCAGTTGCATGGCAATCCATACTCACTCACATTGATATCTATTGATGGGCATCTCCATAGCCCGTTGATACACCTAGTTGATGTGAGACTATCTTCTCCTTTTTGTCTCCTCCACAACCACCATTCTATTCCACTATAGTGCTATATCCATGGCTCACGCTCATGTATTGCGTGAAGATTGAAAAGGTTTGAGAAAATCAAAAGTATGAAACAATTGCTTGGCTTGTCATCGGGGTTGTGCATGATTTAAATATTTTGTGTGGTGAAGATGGAGCATAGCCAGACTATATGATTTTGTAGGGATAGCTTTCTTTGGCCATGTTATTTTGAGAATACATGATTGCTTAGTTAGTATGTTTGAAGTATTATTATTTTATGTCAATATTAAACTTGTCTTGAATCTTATGGATCTGAATATTCTTGCCACAATAAAGAAGAATTACTTAGAGAAATATGTTAGGTAGCATTCCACATCAAAAATTCTGTTTTTATCATTTACCTACTCGGGGACGAGCATGAATTAAGCTTGGGGATGCTGATACGTCTCTAATGTATCTATAATTTTTGATTGTTCCATGCTATTATATTATCAACTTTGGATGTTTATGGGCTTTATTATACACTTTTATATTATTTTTGGGACTAACCTATTAACCTAGAGCCCAGTGCCAGTTTCTGTTTTTTCCTTGTTTTAGAGTATCGCAGAAAAGGAAAATCAAACGGAGTCCAATTGACCTGAAACTTCATGGAACTTATTTTTGGAAGGAAAGCAACCCGGGAGACTTGGAGTCCACGTAAGGGAAGCAACGAGGAGGCCACGAGGTAGGGGGGCGCGCCCACCCCCTGGGGGCGCCATCCACCCTCGTGGCCCCCCTGACGTACTTCTTCCGCCTATATATCTCCATATACCCTAAAACGATCGGAGAGCACAATAGATCGGGAGTTCCGCTGCCAGAAGCCTCCGTAGCCACCGAAAGCCAATCTAGACCCGTCCCGGCACCCTGCCAGAGGGGGCAATCCCTCTCCGGTGGCCATCTTAATCATCCCAGTGCTCTCCATGACAAGGAGGGAGTAGTCCACCCTCGGGGCTGAGGGTATGTACCAGTAGCTATGTGTTTGATCTCTCTCTCTCTCTCTCTCTCTCGTGTTCTTGATTTGGCACAATCTTGATGTATCGCGAGCTTTGCTATTATAGTTGGATCTTATGTTTCTTCTCCCCCTCTACTCTCTTGTAATGGATTGAGTTTCCCATTTGAAGTTATCTTATCGGATTGAGTCTTTACATATTTGAGAACACTTGATGTATGTCTTGCCGTGCATATCTGTGGTGACAATGGGATATCATGTGACTCACTTGATGTATGTTTTGGTGATCAACTTGCGGGTTCCACCCATGAACCTATGCATAGGGGTTGGCACATGTTTTCGTGGTGATTCTCCAGTAGAAACTTTGGGGCACTCTTTGAGGTTCTATGTGTTGGTTGAATAGATGATTCTGAGATTGTGTGATGCATATCGTATAATCATACCCATGGATACTTGAGGTGACATTGGAGTATCTAGGTGACATTAGGGTTTTGGTTGATTTGTGTCTTAAGGTGTTATTCTAGTATGAACTCTAGGCTGTTTGTGACACTTATAGGAATAGCCCAACGGATTTATTGGAAAGAATAACTTTGAGGTGGTTTCGTACCCTACCATAATCTCTTCGTTTGTTCTCCACTATTAGTGACTTTGGAGTGACTCTTTGTTGCATGTTGAGGGATAGTTATTGTTGGAAATATGCCCTAGAGGCAATAATAAAAGCATTATTATTATATTTCTTTGTTCATGATAATTGTCTTTATTCATGCTATAACTGTATTATCCGGAAATCATAATACACGTGTGTATACATAGACCATAATATGTCCCTAGTAAGCCTCTAGTTGACTAGCTCGTTGATCAACAGATAGTCATGGTTTCCTGGCTATGGACATTGGATGTCATTGATAACGGGATCACATCATTAGGAGAATGATGTGATGGACAAGACCCAATCCTAAGCATAGCACAAAGATCGTGTAGTTCGTTTGCTAGAGCTTTTCCAATGTCAAGTATCTTTTCCTTTGACCATGAGATCGTGTAACTCCCGGATACCGTAGGAGTGCTTTGGGTGTACCAAACGTCACAACGTAACTGGGTGACTATAAAGGTGCACTACAGGTATCTCCGAAAGTGTCTGTTGGGTTGACACGGATCGAGACTGGGATTTGTCACTCCATATGACGGAGAGGTATCACTGGGCCCACTCGGTAATGCATCATCATAATGAGCTCAAAGTGACCAAGTGTCTGGTCACGGGATCATGCATTACGGTACGAGTAAAGTGACTTGCCAGTAACGAGATTGAACAAGGTATTGGGATACAGACGATCGAATCTCGGGCAAGTAACATACCGATTGACAAAGGGAATTGCATATGGGGTTGCTTAAATCCTTGACATCGTGGTTCATCCGATGAGATCATCGTGGAGCATGTGGGAGCCAACATGGGTATCCAGATCCCGCTGTTGGTTATTGACCGGAGAGTCGTCTCGGTCATGTCTGCTTGTCTCCCGAACCCGTAGGGTCTACACACTTAAGGTTCGGTGACGCTAGGGTTGTGAAGATATGTATATGCAGTAACCCGAATGTTGTTCGGAGTCCCGGATGAGATCCCGGACGTCATGAGGAGTTCCGGAATGGTCCGGAGGTAAAGAATTATATATAGGAAGTGCTGTTTCGGCCATCGGGACAAGTTTCGGGGTTATCGGTATTGTACCGGGACCACCGGAGGGGTCCCGGGGGCCCACCGGGTGGGGCCACCTGTCCCGGGGGGCCACATGGGCTGTAGGGGGTGCGCCTTGGCCTAGATGGGCCAAGGGCACCAGCCCCAAAAGCCCATGCGCCCAGGGTTCCACTTGAGGGAAGAGTCCCAATGGTGGAAGGCACCTCTAGGTGCCTTGGGGGGGAGGGAAACCTCCCCTTGGCTGCCGCACCTAGGAGATTGGATCTCCTAGGTTGGCGCACCACCCCCCTTGGCCCTCCTATATATAGTGGGGGAGAGGAGGGACTTGACACACCAGCCCCTGGCGCCTCCCTCTCTCCCCGTTACGTCTCTCTCTCGTAGTATAGGCGAAGCCCTGCTACTGTGACGCCCTGCATCCACCACCACACCGTCGTGCTGCTGGATCTTCATCAACCTCTCCTTCCCCCTTGCTGGATCAAGAAGGAGGAGACGTCTCCTGTCCCGTATGTGTGTTGAACGCGGAGGTGCCGTCCGTTCGGCGCTTGGTCATCGGTGATTTGGATCACGTCGTGTTCGACTACATCATCACCGTTCTTTGAACGCTTCCGCACGCGATCTACAAAGGTATGTAGATGCATCTAATCACTCGTTGCTAGATGAACTCATAGATAGATCTTGGTGAAACCGTAGGAAATTTTTTGTTTTTCTGCAACGTTCCCCAACAGTGGCATCATGAGCTAGGTCTATGCGTAGTTCTCTTGCACGAGTAGAACACAATTAGTTGTGGGCGTAGATGTTGTCAACTTTCTTGCCGCTACTAGTCTTATCTTGCTTCAACGGTATTGTGGGATGAAGCGGCCCGGACCAACCTTACACGTATGCTTACGTGAGACCGGTTCCACCGACTAACATGCACAAGTTGCATAAGGTGGCTGGCGGGTGTCTGTCTCTCCTACTTTAGTTGGAGCGGATTCGATGAACAGGGTCCTTATGAAGGGTAAATAGAAGTTGACAAATCACGTTGTGGCTTTCACGTAGGTAAGAAAACGTTCTTGTTAGAACCCTACTTCAGCCACGTAAAACCTGCAACAACAATTAGAGGACGTCTAACTTGTTTTTGCAGCAAGTGCTTTGTGATATGATATGGCCAAAGTTGTGATGAATGATGAATGATCTATATGTGATGTATGAGATGTTCATGCTATTGTAATAGGAATCACAACTTACATGTCGATGAGTATGACGGTGATAGGATGATCATGGAGCCCCAAGATGGAGATCAAAGGAGCTATGTGATATTGGCCATATCATGTCACTATTATTATTTGATTGCATGTGATGTTTATCATGTTTTGCATCTTGTTTGCTTAGAACGACGGTAGTAAATAAGATGATCCCTCATAATAATTTCAAGAAAGTGTTCCCCCTAACTGTGCACCGTTGCTACAGTTTGTCGTTTCGAAGCACCATGTGATGATCGGGTGTGATAGATCCTTACGTTCACATACAACGGGTGTAAGACAGATTTACACACGCAATACACTTAGGTTGACTTGACGAGCCTAGCATGTGCATAGACATGGCCTCGGAACACAGAAGACCGAAAGGTCGAGCATGAGTCGTATAGAAGATACGATCAACATGAAGATGTTCACCGACGTTGACTAGTCCGTCTCACGTGATGATCGGACACGGCCTAGCCAACTCGGATCATGTTATACTTAGATGACTAGAAGAGGGATGTCTATCTAAGTGGGAGTTCATTATAATTTGATTAGATGAACTTAATTATCATGAACTTAGTCTAAAATATTTACAATATGTCTTGTAGATCAAATGGCCAACGTAGTCCTCAACTTCAACGCGTTCCTAGAGAAAACCAAGCTGAAAGACAATGGCAGCAACTATACGGACTGGGTCCGGAACCTGAGGATCATCCTCATAGCTGCCAAGAAAGATTATGTCCTACAAGCACCGCTAGGTGATCCACCCGTCCCACAGAACCAAGACGTTATGAACGCTTGGCAGACACGTGCCGATGACTACTCCCTCGTTCAGTGCGGCATGCTTTACAGCCTAGAGCCGGGGCTCCAAAAGCGTTTTGAGAGACATGGAGCATATGAGATGTTCGAAGAGCTGAAAATGGTTTTCCAAGCTCATGCCCGGGTCGAGAGATATGAAGTCTCCGACAAATTCTTCAGCTGTAAGATGGAGGAAAATAGTTCTGTTAGTGAGCACATACTCACTATGTCTGGGTTACATAACCGCTTGACTCAGCTGGGAGTTAATCTCCCGGATGATGCGGTCATTGACAGAATCCTCCAGTCGCTTCCACCAAGCTACAAGAGCTTTGTGATGAACTTCAATATGCAGGGGATGGAAAAGACCATTCCTGAAGTATTTGCAATGCTGAAATCAGCAGAGGTAGAAGTCAAGAAGGAACATCAAGTGTTGATGGTCAATAAAACCACTAAGTTCAAGAAGGGCAAGGGTAAAAAGAACTTTGAGAAGGACGGCAAGGAAGTTGCCGTGCCCGGCAAGCAAGCTGCTGGGAAGAAGAAGTCAAAGTATGGACCCAAGCCTGAGACGGAGTGCTTTTATTGCAAAGGGAAGGGTCACTGGAAGCGGAACTGCCCCAAATACTTAGCGGACAAGAAGGCCGGCAAAACAAAAGGTATATGTGATATACATGTAATTGATGTGTACCTTACCAGTACTCGTAGTAACTCCTGGGTATTTGATACCGGTGCCGTTGCTCATATTTGTAACTCACAGCAGGAGCTGCAGAATAAACAGAGACTGGCGAAGGACGAGGTGATGATGCGCGTCGTGAATGGTTCCAAGGTCGATGTGATCGCCGTCGGCACGCTACCTCTACATTTACCTACGGGATTAGTTATAAACCTCAACAATTGTTATTTAGTGCCAAGTTTGAGCATGAACATTGTATCAGGATCTCGTTTAATGCGAGATGGCTACTCATTTAAATCTGAGAATAATGGTTGTTCTATTTATATGAGAGATATGTTTTATGGTCATGCTCCGATGGTCAATGGTTTATTCTTAATGAATCTCAAACGTAATATTACACATATTCATAGTGTGAATACCAAAAGATGTAAAGTTGATAACGATAGTCCCACATACTTGTGGCACTGCCGCCTTGGTCACATAGGTGTCAAACGCATGAAGAAGCTCCATGCAGATGGACTTTTAGAGTCTCTTGATTATGAATCATTTGACATGTGCGAATCATGCCTCATGGGTAAAATGACCAAGACTCCGTTCTCAGGAACAATGGAGCGAGCAACCAACTTATTGGAAATCATACATACTGATGTGTGCGGTCCAATGAGTGTTGAGGCTCGCGGTGGCTATCGTTATGTTCTCACCCTCACTGATGACTTAAGTAGATATGGGTATGTCTACTTAATGAAACACAAGTCTGAAACCTTTGAAAAGTTCAAGGAATTTCAGAGTGAAGTTGAGAATCAACGTGACAGGAAAATCAAGTTTCTACGATCAGATCGTGGAGGAGAATACTTGAGTCACGAATTTGGCACACACTTAAGAAAAATGTGGAATAGTTTCACAACTCACGCCGCCTGGAACACCTCAGTGTAATGGTGTGTCCGAACGTCGTAATCGCACTCTATTAGATATGGTGCGATCTATGATGTCTCTTGCCGATTTACCACTATCTTTTTGGGGCTATGCTTTAGAGACTGCCGCATTCACTTTAAATAGGGCACCGTCGAAATCCGTTGAGACGACACCGTTTGAATTATGGTTTGGGAAGAAACCTAAGCTGTCGTTTCTAAAAGTTTGGGGATGCGATGCTTATGTCAGGAAACTTCAACCTGAAAAGCTCGAACCCAAATCAGAAAAATGCGTCTTCATAGGATACCCTAAAGAAACCATTGGGTATATCTTCTACCTCAGATCCGAAGGCAAGATCTTTGTTGCCAAGAATGGATCCTTTCTAGAGAAAGAGTTTCTCTGAAAAGAAGTAAGTGGGAGGAAAGTAGAACTTGATGAAGTATTACCTCTTGAACCGGAAAATGGCGCAACTCAAGAAAATGTTCCTGAGGCGCCTGCACCGACTAGAGAGGAAGTTATTGATGATGATCAAGATACTTCTGATCAAGCTCCTACTGAAATTCGAAGGTCCACAAGGACATGTTCCGCACCAGAGTGGTACGGCAACCCTGTCTTGGAAATCATGTTGTTAGACAACGGTGAACCTTCGAACTATGAAGAAGCGATGGCGGGCCCGGATTCCGACAAATGGCTAGAAGCCATGAAATCCGAGATAGGATCCATGTATGAAAACGAAGTATGGACTTTGACTGACTTGCCCGTTGAACGGCGAGCCATAGAAAATAAATGGATCTTCAAGAAGAAGACAGACGCAGATGGTAATGTGACCATCTATAAAGCTCGGCTTGTCGCTAAGGGTTATCGACAAGTTCAAGGAATTGACTACGATGAGACTTTCTCACCGGTAGCGAAGCTAAAGTCCGTCCGAATCATGTTAGCAATTGCCGCATTCTACGATTATGAGATATGACAAATGGACGTCAAAACGGCATTCCTTAATGGTTTCCTTAAGGAAGAGTTGTATATGATGCAGCCGGAAGGTTTTGTCGATCCTAAGAATGCTGACAAGGTGTGCAAGCTCCAACGCTCGATTTATGGGCTGGTGCAAGCATCTCGGAGTTGGAACATTCGCTTTGATGAGATGATCAAAGCGTTTGGGTTTACGCAGACTTATGGAGAAGCCTGCGTTTACAAGAAAGTGAGTGGGAGCTCTGTAGCATTTCTCATACTATATGTAGATGACATACTTATGATGGGAAGTGATATAGAACTCTTGGACAACATCAAGGCCTACTTAAATAAAAGTTTTTCAATGAAGGACCTTGGAGAAGCTGCTTATATATTAGGCATCAAGATCTATAGAGATAGATCAAGACGCCTCATAGGTCTTTCACAAAGCACATACCTTGATAAGATTTTGAAGAAGTTCAAAATGGATCAGTCCAAGAAAGGGTTCTTGCCTGTTTTTCAAGGTGTGAGATTGAGCTCGGCTCAATGCCCGACCACGGCAAAAGATAAAGAAGAGATGAGTGTCATCCCCTATGCTTCAGCCATAGGATCTATTATGTATGCCATGCTGTGTACCAGACCTGATGTAAACCTTGCCGTAAGTTTGGTAGGAAGGTACCAAAGTAATCCCGGCAAGGAACACTAGACAGCGGTCAAGAATATCTTGAAGTACCTGAAAAGGACAAAGGACATGTTTCTCGTTTATGGAGGTGACGAAGAGCTCGTCGTAAAGGGTTACGTCGACGCTAGCTTCGATACAGATCTGGATGACTCTAAGTCACAAACCGGATACGTGTATATGTTGAATGGAGGAGCAGTGAGCTGGTGCAGCTGCAAGCAGAGCGTCGTGGCGGGATCTACATGTGAAGCGGAGTACATGGCAGCCTCGGAGGCAGCACATGAAGCAATATGGGTGAAGGAGTTCATCACCGACCTAGGAGTCATACCCAATGCGTCGGGGCCAATCAAACTCTTTTGTGACAACACTGGAGCTATTGCACTTGCCAAGGAGCCCAGGTTTCACAAGAAGACAAGGCACATCAAGCGTCGCTTCAACTCCATTCGTGAAAATGTTCAAAATGGAGACATAGATTTGTAAAGTACATACAGACCTGAATGTAGCAGATCCGTTGACTAAACCTCTCCCTAGGGCAAAACATGATCAACACCAGAATTCCATGGGTGTTCGATTCATCACAATGTAACTAGATTATTGACTCTAGTGCAAGTGGGAGACTGTTGGAAATATGCCCTAGAGGCAATAATAAAAGCATTATTATTATATTTCTTTGTTCATGATAATTGTCTTTATTCATGCTATAACTGTATTATCCGGAAATCATAATACACGTGTGTATACATAGACCATAATATGTCCCTAGTAAGCCTCTAGTTGACTAGCTCGTTGATCAACAGATAGTCATGGTTTCCTGGCTATGGACATTGGATGTCATTGATAACGGGATCACATCATTAGGAGAATGATGTGATGGACAAGACCCAATCCTAAGCATAGCACAAAGATCGTGTAGTTCGTTTGCTAGAGCTTTTCCAATGTCAAGTATCTTTTCCTTTGACCATGAGATCGTGTAACTCCCGGATACCGTAGGAGTGCTTTGGGTGTACCAAACGTCACAACGTAACTGGGTGACTATAAAGGTGCACTACAGGTATCTCCGAAAGTGTCTGTTGGGTTGACACGGATCGAGACTGGGATTTGTCACTCCATATGACGGAGAGGTATCACTGGGCCCACTCGGTAATGCATCATCATAATGAGCTCAAAGTGACCAAGTGTCTGGTCACGGGATCATGCATTACGGTACGAGTAAAGTGACTTGCCGGTAATGAGATTGAACAAGGTATTGGGATACAGACGATCGAATCTCGGGCAAGTAACATACCGATTGACAAAGGGAATTGCATACGGGGTTGCTTAAATCCTTGACATCGTGGTTCATCCGATGAGATCATCGTGGAGCATGTGGGAGCCAACATGGGTATCCAGATCCCGCTGTTGGTTATTGACCGGAGAGTCGTCTCGGTCATGTCTGCTTGTCTCCCGAACCCGTAGGGTCTACACACTTAAGGTTTGGTGACGCTAGGGTTGTGAAGATATGTATATGCAGTAACCCGAATGTTGTTCGGAGTCCCGGATGAGATCCCGGACGTCACGAGGAGTTCCGGAATGGTCCGGAGGTAAAGAATTATATATAGGAAGTGCTGTTTCGGCCATCGGGACAAGTTTCGGGGTTATCGGTATTGTACCGGGACCACCGGAGGGGTCCCGGGGGCCCACCGGGTGGGGTCACCTGTCCCGGGGGGCCACATGGGCTGTAGGGGGTGCGCCTTGGCCTAGATGGGCCAAGGGCACCAGCCCCAAAAGCCCATGCGCCTAGGGTTCCACTTGAGGGAAGAGTCCCAATGGTGGAAGGCACCTCTAGGTGCCTTGCGGGGGAGGGAAACCTCCCCTTGGCTGCCGCACCTAGGAGATTGGATGTCCTAGGCTGGCGCACCACCCCCCTTGGCCCTCCTATATATAGTGGGGGAGAGGAGGGACTTCACACACCAGCCCCTGGCGCCTCCCTCTCTCCCCGTTACGTCTCTCTCTCGTAGTATAGGCGAAGCCCTGCTACTGTGACGCCCTGCATCTACCACCACGCCGTCGTGCTGCTGGATCTTCATCAACCTCTCCTTCCCCCTTGCTGGATCAAGAAGGAGGAGACGTCTCCCGTCCCGTACGTGTGTTGAACGTGGAGGTGCCGTCCGTTTGGCCTTGGTCATCGGTGATTTGGATCACGTCGTGTTCGACTACATCATCACCGTTCTTTGAACGCTTCCGCACGCGATCTACAAAGGTATGTAGATGCATCTAATCACTCGTTGCTAGATGAACTCATAGATAGATCTTGGTGAAACCGTAGGAAATTTTTTGTTTTTCTGCAACGTTCCCCAACAGTTATGTGATCAAATTATGATATTATTGTTGAGAGGACTTGCACTAGTGAAAGTATGAACCCTAGGCCTTGTTTCCTATCATTGCAATACCGTTTATGCTCACTTTTACCATTAGTTACCTTGCTGTTTTTATATTTTCAGATTACAAATACCTTTATCTACCATCCATATACCACTTGTATCACCATCTCTTCGCCGAACTAGTGCACCTATACAATTTACCATTGTATTGGGTGTGTTGGGGACACAAGAGACTCTTTGTTATTTGGTTGCAGGGTTGCTCGAGAGAGACCATCTTCATCCTACGCCTCCTACGGATTGATAAACCTTAGGTCATCCACTTGAGGGAAATTTGTTACTGTCCTACAAACCTCTGCACTTGGAGGCCCAACAACGTCTACAAGAAGGTTGTGTAGTAGACATCAGTGGTGTCTCCTAGATTGGCTAGGTGTCACTTGGGAGCCTCCGACAAGATTGTGGAGTTGAACCAAGGAGTTTGTAAGGGCAAGGAGATCGCCTACTTCGTGAAGATCTACCGCTAGTGAGGCAAGTCCTTCGTGGGCGATGGCCATGGTGGGATAGACAATGTTGCTTCTTCGTGGACCCTTCGTGGGTGGAGCCCTCCGTGGACTCGCGCAACCGTTACCCTTCGTGGGTTGAAGTCTCCATCAACGTGGATGTACGATAGCACCACCTATCGGAACCACGACAAAAACATCCGTGTCTCCAATTGCGTTTGAATCCTCCAAACCCTTCCCTTTACATTCTTGCAAGTTGCATGCTTTACTTTCCGCTGCTCATATACTCTTTGCATGCTTGCTTGAATTGTACTAAGATTGCTTGACTTGTCCAAAGTTGCTAAAATCTGCCAAGAACTAAAAGTGGGAAAAGGCTAGATTTTTATTTGTTCAAGTAGTCGAATCACCCCCCTCTAGACATACTTTCGATCCTACAGATAAGCTCGAACCCAAATTGGAGAAATGTGTCTTCATAGGATACCAAAAGGAAACTGTTGGGTACACCTTCTATCATAGATCCGAAGGCAAGATATTCGTTGCTAAGAATGGATCCTTTCAAGAGAAGGATTTTCTCTCGAAAGAAGTGAGTGGGAGGAAAGTAGAACTTAATGAGGTAATTGTACCTTCTCCTAAATTGGAAAGTAGTTCATCACAGAAATCAGTTCCAGTGATTCCTACACCAATTGTGAGGAAGTTAATGGTGATGATCATGAAACTTCAGATCAAGTTACTACCGAACCTCGTAGGTCAACCAAACTACGGTCCGCACCAGAGTGGTATGATAATCCTGTTCTGGAAGTCATGTTACTTGACCATGACGAACCTACGAACTATGAGGAAGAGATGATGAGCCCAGATTCCGCGAAATGGCTTGAGGCCATGAAATCTAAGACGAGATCCATGTATGAGAGCAAAGTGTGGACTTTGGTTGACTTGCCCGATGATCGGCAAGCCATAGAGAATAAATGGATCTTCAAGAAGAAGAACGACGCTGACGGTAATGTTACTGTCTACAAAACTCGACTTGTTGCGAAAGGTTTTCAACAAGTTCAAGGAGTTGACTACAATGAGACTTTCTCACCCGTAGCGATGCTTAAGTCTGCCCGAATCATGTTAGCAATTGCCACATTTTATGATTATGAAATTTGACAAATAGATGTCAAAACTACATTCCTTAATGGATTTATTAAAGAAGAGTTGTATATCATGCAACCAGAAGGTTTTGTCAATTCTAAAGGTGCTAACAAAGTTTGCAAGCACTACTGCAGGATGGTCCAAACGCGACACTACGATCAGAGACCCTTCGATGAAACTGTGTGTGATGCCATAATCGCAAACGGGGATGTAAAAAACCCGTCAAAAAAGGTGCAAAACATTTGCAATGACGGATGCATCAAACACGATTCAGATTTTAGTTGCGTGTGCGATGCAGGGCATACGGTTCAGTTTAATTAACTGTTTGGGATGAGGAGGAACAAAAGAAACAGGCAGCCAGATGAAGGCGTGTGCGATATATAGCATACGGTTCACTAGGATGAACTGTGTGTGATTAGGCAACACAATGGAAACGGTTCAACTGAACAAGATGTGTGTGATACGCGGCAAACAGGTCCGTAATCAGAAATTTGTGCGAAGATCAATAGTAACACAGACGATTGCTGGCAATAAGCCGTGTGATTTTCTCTGTCTACAGTAGAATAACATGTATGTGTATATATATATATAACTGAAGTAAACATCCAATTACATAAGTGACTATACAGATCATTCGCACACACCTCAATAAACAATTGTGTGCATTCTAAAGTAGGAGAAATGATCGTCTAGTAATATACTTCTTGTGACTCTCCCGCCACTGCTATGTGGCTCGATCCCTCGTCTGGGTCAGGAAGAAGATAGTTCCTAATGTCAACGATCCACCTATACATCTCGTAGCTTGTGTACGCGTCCATGACCACGTACTTGACATGTTGTTCATCCATTCTCTTATGCCACACACTGTTCTAGGCGTTCCTATCCTTATTGCTCTCATTCTTCATCTTCATGTAGTAGGGATCGATGATGGCCGAGGCAAGGTCAACCAGGGACTTCAGTTTGTTTTTGTCGCTTCCCAGACCTTGTAGTGGCTTTGGATGTTGACAAGATTCGGGCATTTCAAGCACGAAACCTTGAGCACTTTTAGATCGTTGGTGGTGTCCATCCCAGCGAAACTGTAGTCGGAGCTGTTGATAAACCTGGAGAAACGCTCGCAAGACGTTGTGGCCAGGTGGTAGTGATAGACGAGGACGTCATGTCGCACGCACAACTGGGCGACGACAACCTTTTGATCATGCCCGGCATGACCCATGGTGTACTCGAGGTCGAAGCCGACCACTTGGTACTTGTCCTCGGCAAGGAACTGCTCCATAGTTTGGATGGAGCTCTCTACCGAGATCGGATCGTTCGTGTACACCACCAAGAGAGCCTTCCCCCTCATGTGGGTGTCCATGACGTGTTGCGTGGTGAACTACCCGCCGTTGTCGTTGTCGGCTGCTGGGAGCGCCATTGGAGCCATGGGAAGCACCATTGGAACCGCTGGATGTCCTCTCTGTATGTGTCCTCGTGAGTGTGCTTATTGTGTCGTGTGAGATGAGAGATGAAGGTAAATGGCCGCAATAATAAAAGGGCCGGGCGGCGTGGATTTTCGGTGCATCCGCATGGCAGTTTTTGCAGCGGGTAACTGCATTGTCGCGTCGCGCCTAGCACAACCGCATGCACATGAACGTGCGTGATCGTGCGCCGGCCCCAAACACTGGCAGCGCGCGTGGAGGGACAAGGTCAGAGCACCTGGAGGGACGGAGAGCAGAGTGCGCGTGGCTCGACGCGAGCAGAGCGTGCTGCGGCTGCCTGAACCGCAAGAAACCACACGCATAGAGCAGTTGAACACGCAGGGAATGGTCGCCTACAAGCCGTCCGACAGTTGCATCGCTGCGTAGAGAGCGGCCGTGTGCTACCACCTTCGTCTAGTCTATAGTCCCCTTTATATTCTGTGCCATACTTTGCCCTCAAATTTAAATAACAAAATGTTAGTGCATGTTATAAAAATTATTTAATTGGAAACTATGTTCAAATATGAATCCAACTATATAATCTTTGGCGACATGCATTCATATTTTATTAGTTAAATCATACTTATAAACCAGGACGGGGATATAGTAGGTAATTAAATCGCAAACGTTTTTTTATTAACCGCATGTGTACGTGGCCTTTCATCCTCCTCTCGCACGTCTTGTCAGCCCGCTACCGCAGATGGCTTACAGCGCAAGCTTGCGCAGCGCGCGGGGGCGTTCTTTTGGCTAAACTGTGGCGCCAATGAATTGTCGGTGAGCCCGTTCCCGTGCAACCTCGCAGGTTCCCGCGCAAGCTTCCCGCCCGACTCGGTGAAATCCCCCAGTATCCCAATGCTTACCGGCCTGCTATAAAGACCCTCACGGCCGGCGACTCTTGCATCGCATTTTCCGCTCCCTTCCTGTAGCTTATCTCGTCTGCTTCTCCCACAATCGCCAATGGCACCAGTCCGTCGTCATTGCTCAGCCACTCCGCCGTCATCAGAGGACAGTTGCAACTTGGAGGCTACACCGCGGCGGCGGCGCAGTCCCCGACGTAGGGTAGTGCGCGTGGCGTCCCTGTTGGGTGTGCGCGGAACACCCACCACACACTCCGCCGCCGGTGCCCGTCGGTAGCTGTTGCCGGCCGCCATTGCTGCCACACTACTGTTGAAAGCCAGGGCCATCGCCGCTCCGCCGCCGCGGCCCAAAGGCGGGAGGTGGCCATCGTGGCCACCACCCCACAGCCGGCCACCGTGGCCATTACCCGCTCCACCACCGCGGCCCGAAGGCGGGAGGTGGTGGTCATGGCCGCCACCCCGTTGTCGGCCGCCATGGCTGCCAGCCCTCCGTCGACCGCCGGGGTCATTACCCGCTCCGCCACCGCCGCCCGAGGGCGGGAGGCGAAGGTGGATGCCCGCACGTGCATCAGCGACCTTGCGCGCTACACCGAGTTCCTGCGGGAGGAGGAGGAGCACCTCGTCGAGCACGCAAAGAGCCTTACCGCCGTCGTGGTCGTGGTACATGCTGCCTTAGAGGCGAGGAATCAGGAGATCTACGGGGAGAACCACCGCTTCGAGAGGGGTCGTCTGGAGTGGCAAAGGGCGTTCGAGGTGAGCGTCGCTAAAGCTGCAACAGCGGCAGGCACCGTATTGCGGTTGCCCAGCTCGTCGGTAGGCTCCTCCTCCGCATCTTACTGAGCGCGCTCGGCAGAGGAGAGGCAGCTGGAAGTAGTACAAAGCCCCTCCGTAGTAGTATTTAGGGGCTATTTTGTTCAGTTCATCTTACTATACATGTGGTGGAACTGTCCAACATACTTAAAATTTGCTAGTATATATAGTTGAACTAGCTATTTCAGTACGCGGTTGGCAACAATTGGGGAAAAGTTTAGTCGGTTCAGCTGGCGAGTTGAACTGTTTGTACAAATTAAGAATGAATGCTCAATATATGAATGAAATCTATGCTTAATTACTGAATTTTAGTTGCAAAAATTAGATACTGCTAGTGATTTTTAGCTTCATATTTTGACAAATCGCAGTGTTACAAGGTTGACAAATGGCAATGTTACTAGATCAACAAATGTCAATCTTTCTAGTTTGACAAATGGTAGCATACCCAATATAACAGATGCAAATCACACCAAATTGTTTGTAAGTGGTTGCACACGGGTCATCCAAAAGAACCGTTAGCATTGAAGAGATGCACAAATCCTGCTCTCACTTTGCATCATGTTGTCCCGGGGTCGACGGGCGGGGGGTGGGAGGACGGCAGCTGGCGGCGTTGAGAGGTCGCATTCGACGACGGTGTCCCATGCTGTTGAGGGGGACGCACGCACGGAGAGGAAGGCGGGCTGACGGTGTCCTGGACTAGGGGGTACTCACCACGTCGTCTCCTGATCTATTAGATTGGGCCAAGGACCCCCGTGGCCGTATACTCATGGGCCAGTTCGGACGGCTACCGCATACAAGGAAGATTCCACAAGACTTGGCGATCAAGACAAGGACTTCTCCCCACCGGCGTATTCGGCTAGGACTCTTGTTATCCTAGGCCTCTGGTGCATTATATAAACCGAGGCCAGGCTAGTCGATAGATCAACATCATCATACAACAATCATACCATAGGCTAGCTTCTAGGGTTTAGCCTCCTTGATCTCGTGGTAGATCTACTCTTGTACTACCCATATCATCAATATTAATCAAGCAGGAGTAGGGTATTACCTCCATCGAGAGGGCCCGAACCTGGGTAAAAAAACATCGTGTCCCTGTCTCCTGTTACCATCCGGCCTTGACGCACAGTTCGGAACCCCCTACCCAAGATCCGCCGGTTTTGACACTGACATTGGTGCTTTCATTGAGAGTTCCGCTGTGTGATCGACAAAAAGATCGATGGCTCGCCTGCAGATCAACTGCGACTTCGGCATCTTCATCACCAACTTGACTGGTCACCTTGGTTCGACCAAGAATTGCGCCCCGTGTTCGGATCACCATGTCCGGACGAGGGCCTTCATCAAACATCAACTCCGATCTCTGTCAAGATCACGGAGGAATCATCTATGGAGCTCGGGGGCTCAACGTCAACATTGCCCTCGAGCGACCGTGCTGTTTTTCTGGACAGCGAACTCGTATCTGCCACCACCACCTCCTCGAGCATCGCTTCGACGACCGCTTTGGTGGAATTGTGCGGAATTGAGTCTACAACAACCCTGAAAAATTCCGTCGTGTTCCGATGGAGGAATCTCTGGCAATCCACGATATATCGGAGCCCTATCAAATCTGGACGGGAATTTGGATGAGTTTAGGGCGTGGTGTCCAGCTTCTAGCTCGACGTCCTTTGGAAGATCCAACCGTTGATCGGCTGCGCAATTCTTGTATCTACCACCTCTCAAAATTTCAGCTCGATCCGACCGTCCAAACTCCGGGAACCTTCCGATTAGTGCATCACTTTTCGGATCTGTTTTCTGCGCGAAAACGAATCCGACCCGATTTCATCTTTTCTATGAACGGGATTTCGGACATCCCTTTTGAAGGAAGTTTTGTATGGGGTATTGTGTTTTGTTTCCGAACACATCCCACTAACTTTAAGATCTTTTGAACATGATCTTCGACATCATGCTGGCGTCAAACCAGTCCGGCAATATTACTCCACGGCTGCTGACCTGCGCTAAGACACGGCGTCACTTTGTTGAGCCGAGCTCAACTTCTTCGGATCATCATCTCGGCAAGCCGAACAAGAGTCCGGCATCGCGAAGGATAAATCATCACCAACATCGCCGCCCCACGGATTACACGGAGCGGGCATACCGGCATCGCCGCACGGTTGCTTCATCAAGCCGACATCGACCACGTCACGACCTGCATCGATAGGGCCGCACTATCGCTTCTTCAAGCTGGTGTCCATCACACCGACCTACTTCGACTCATCGGCTGACATCGGGGCTTCGACATCTCGGCTGGACCGGGGGCTTCGCCATCTCTTCATCAACCTACTCCGGACACTCCGGCGTCGCTAGCCGACCAGCTCCGTCACGTTAGCTGGGCTGAGGGCTTTGCCTCGGCGAGCCAACCTTTATCAGCATTGCCATGCCATCGTTTTATCGCCCATCAGGAAATGGGTGTGCGGATCGAGTCCCAATTTTGGGAATCACCTTTCTTCGGATTGCTACAACAAATAAACCAGGTGCTATCAATCCCTAATATTTTTTGCTTGTTTGGGTTCATTTTTCCCAAGGAATTATTACTCTGGTTTGTCCATCATTTGTACACAGGTCTATCAAATGGTAGCCGCATTCACGATAGTCGCATGGTGGTTCGGTCAATTTCCGTACATAGTCCGGCGAACGCCGCATCCGGAGCTCGGACCGACCTGCAAATTCAGGCTTTGCCACGCCTTTACCGCATCACGCCGACGCCCTGCATCGACATTGACTTCGGCGCCAGGCCATATTTCTTTTATTACTCGCTTTGCATAAATTATTTATTATGCAATGATTTTTTTAAATTATCATTATTACTACTATCTCTGGTTTGCACTATTTTTTGTGCACAGGAAAATGATCCGGGGACTTCGGCGTCACTCTGCCGGTCTGCATTGACCGTGCTATGTCACCACTTCGGCGTGTCGAGCTTTCCGCTCCGCCACCTCAGGACCAGCTTGGGGGATGGAACCTTGCCCCGCATCAAGCTCGGACCGCGTCATCAATACCGAACACATTAACCAGCTAAGTCGCTTTCATGCTCAAAGTTTTAATTTCTAACTTGTGTTCGGTTCGACCAAGCACTATACTTTTTTGGAAAAAAGTTGCTTGTAAATTTTTTTTCTTGTCCAAACTTTGTTTGTGACACATAAATTCAAATACCCAATTCATTCGGGGGCTTCCTTCATGAAGCTTTTCCACTTGCATATGATTATACTTGTACGGCTTCGTTCCTTGTTCGTGTACTATGCCACAATATGCACCACATTGACTTAAGCGATTTGCAAGCTGGGTTGCCTCGCTCCTGTGTTTACCCCTACGTTCCCGATTGTTCGGCTAGGGAGTAAAGGGAGCACCTCTGCGATTGTCACGATCGGGTCGCCCGAGCCGGACCTCAGACTGGGTGAAGCCGAAAGCTAGCGCTCTTATAGTTACTCAATGATGGTCGGCACACAACGGAACTCATGAGTACAAAAAATCTATTGCACAAGTCTCGTAATAACAATGAGCACCGAAGAAAGGTATCGGTGGGGGTACTATTTTCTTCGAAGATGCTTCTTACACTTCACGGTAATATAGCATAAGTTCCCTGAGCACGCTTTGTCTGTTACAGCCTTATGGCCTGATTGCCTGGTTATTGGAAACACCGTCGATATTCTCGACCGATGGAGTACATAACACTTTTCGGTCCTTTACCGAAGAGGGAGAAGCTTACGGTCGGTTAAGACGCGTTTAAAGTTCGGTTGAACATAGATATGATATAAGTACTTCGGTACATGAAATCATTCTTTCACCCAAGTCACTTGGGGGCTCTTAAACTTATATGAGCTATTTTATAGTAAATGTGTTTTCTTCTTGGTCGTTGGAAAGTCTTTTTCTCTCGCTCCTTTTTCGACGTGAGTGTGTGGTCAATAGCCAGCCGTAGGCTGACCCACTTGAAGTCTTGAGATCAGATGTGTAATGTTAAAGCACGACAGAAGCACTCTTTTTTTCTTTCTAAAAACCAATTTTCGGATTGGCACCGAACACTTGATATTGTTCGGACATCATGTTTTTACTGACGTTTCTTGGTTTTCCAAGCTTTTTGGCACTTTTAAACTATTTGTGCTTTTCCAGCATTAGTCTTGCAGTGCAACGCCGGACACCTTTAGGGATTCGGCAAAAACATTCTCAGATATTGCTATATATGCATCGGTTTCGAATTGTGTCTTCGGTCAATAGTTGGGTTGCCCGGCTCCTGCACTTGCTTCCTACGTTCCGTTTTGTTCGGCTAGGCGTGCAAAGGGAGAACCACTACGATTGTGCTTCCAGCTCACATGGTTAAGCACCTTAGTGGAGAAAGCCGAAAACTGACTGTCACAATAAGCGTAAACTGGTCAGCGATCCGATGACTATGATGGGCCATTCATAACATTGGCCGAAGTGTTTACGGCTTGACCTCGACTGTCGCCGAACACTACCGGGGGCTATTAACTGGCCTCCCAAACTAAATCCTCGATATTTTGCTCTTACATTCAAGCTGAGGTTTCATGATCATGCTTAGCATGACAACCCAAAGAAAGGAACCGATAGCGGGACTATTTTCTTTGGAATACATTTCTTCTGTTAAACAGTAATATAACATATCTCTCTGCGTACCTTTGTTTATAAAACCATGTGGCTAGATTGCCTTGTTTGTCGTAAATCTTTGCCCTCATAAAGGCTTTATAAAGTAGGACAAACACTCCTCGGCTACTGGCCAAGGAGGTGGTAGCCGATGGTCGGTCAACAAAGTTTTGTACAATGCGGATCCGAGCATTAATGACGTAAAGTACTTGGATACATAGAGTCATTACACATAATTTGTGATTTTACTATGGATATTGATCCTTAATTCAGCCACCCGTGCCCGCATTAAGGCTCGGGGGCTACTGGGCTTCGGGCTTATTATTTACAAATATTAAAGGGGCACATTGATCCCCTGATCTGGTGTTGCCACCCGACCAGTGTCTCGGGGGCTACTGCATTGCTTGTCCAATGCAGAAAATTTTATGTGCAATATAGTTTCCGAGGAGATTTGATCCTCAGGTTGGTCGGCCGCATCCAACCTGAGTCTCAAGGACTGAGCACGCCGCTTTTAGTGTCCCGATGTATTCTGCCGAGCTTGGACTTGATCCTCAGGCCGATTTTGCAAATCAACCTGAGTCTCAGCGGCTACTGGGATCAGCGGTCTTACGTCATCCTTCAGGTGCATCTCGGGTTTTAGACCAATACACACCTTTAGGGCTACTGGCTATATATATCGGCAGAGAATAAATTGCAATAATAAAAAATATTGACAAAAAATCGGCCCACAGTCGGGGTGGTGCACCACCTCGGAAGCAGTCCGGCATAAAGCTCGGGCGCTAGTGGCTGGCTCCATAGAGGGCATTTCCGGCTTTAAGCTCGGCTAAACTCCTTCAACTTTTTTGAACCAAGGTGATATAACACCTCGGATATAGTCCGGCGTTGGAGCTCGGATACATTCTAGCGTTGGAGCTCGGAAACGGTCCGGCATTGTCGCTCGGCCGCAAAAGATACCTCGAATGCAGTCCGGCGTTAGAGCTCGGACGCAAGAGGATCCTGCCTCCCGGGAACAACTTCAAACCTGAGGTGTGGCATAAAAATAAACAAGGCATTGATAAAGGCCGGAAACTTAAAGGGGCTCCTCGGATGCCCGACGTGTAAACTCGTCGAATGCATTTCGGCGATCCTCAAGATCGAAGATAAAGAAGATTTGTTGAACCAGTTTTCAAGACCGGCAACCGAAGATGAAGAATAGTTTGGAAGAATCGAGGAGCGTCCCTAACTTGAAGACCGGTTCAGGGGGCTACTGACGGTGTCCTGGACTAGGGGGTACTCACCACGTCGTCTCTCGATCTATTAGATTGGGCCGAGGACCCCCGTGGCCGTATACTCATGGGCCAGTTCGGACAGCTACCACATACAAGGAAGATTTCACAAGACTTGGCGATCAAGACAAGGAATTCTCCCCACCGGCGTATTCGGCTAGGACTCTTGTTATCCTAGGCCTCCGGTGCATTATATAAACCGAGGCCAGGCTAGTCGATAGATCAACATCATCATACAACAATCATACCATAGGCTAGCTTCTAGGGTTTAGCCTCCTTGATCTCGTGGTAGATCTACTCTTATACTACCCATATCATCAATATTAATCAAGCAGGAGTAGGGTATTACCTCCATCGAGAGGGCCCGAACCTGGGTAAAAAACATCGTGTCCCTGTCTCCTATTACCATCCGGCCTTGATGCATAGTTCGGGACCCCCTACCCGAGATCCGCCGGTTTTGACACCGACACGGGCGGCAATGGAAGTTAAAGGGCTCGCTTCCCAGTGAGCCTGTGTAGCGTACAACTCGCACGCTTCCTGGTGAGTCTGCACATTCAAGGACAACTTGCACTCCTCTCGGTTAGCCTGCGCACCGGACTGCGCTCGCACGCCTCCCGTTCAGTCAAGGTCAAGCAGCTGTCTGCACGACACCTCCTACAACCATTAAAACCAAGACACGTGGTGTCACGTGAATGGTTAACAGAATGCACATGGTTTGTATTATACAAACGTTTGAGATATTAAAGTGGCAGCTATTTTACAAAATGCCTTTGTTGGCTGTCATTATTCGAGTGCGCCTTTCCTCAAAATGGACACGAAAAATACCACATCATGTCGGGTACCATTCCATGATATCATGCCAAGTTTCATGAATTTCAAATGAGTTTTGGATTTACTTGAATTTCAAAACCAGGCATCTCAATGTTTTGCCGGCAATCAGGGGTGCCCTGGTGTTTGAAATTCATCCCCATTTCTTGCATAGGACCTAAGCATGCACCCAAGGACACATATTTGTTTTTTCAACCAATTTATATGCACTGGAGCATGTGCATGTAGTTCAAATTTGAATTATGCACATAAATGCATTGAAAACTCAGTTAATGCATAAAATGTCCAAATGAACCCCGAAAAATCACAAAAATTGACACACAACACTCCTGTTGTTCTATGTTGACACGAGAAAATTTTTGGAAGCAATAAGAGGCAATGGATATCGTTTCGTCCCCAAAGGTGAGACGTTCCCTACCAAAACCATCATGCTTGTTGTGAGAAGCTCAGGTTTGTGAGAAGCATATACCCAAACCTGCCCCAAACGGGACAAAATTTTTACGACGGCATGTTGATGCCGCTCCATGAAAGCATGCCAAGTTTCATGAATTTCAGACGATTTTTGGATTTACTAGAATTTAAAAACCATGCATCTCAATGTTTTGCCGGTAATCAACGGTGCCCTGGTGTTTGAAATTCATTCCCATTTCTTGCATGGGACCTAAGCATGCACCCAAGGACACTGATTTGATTTTTCAACCAATTTATATGCATTGGAGCATGTGCATGTAGTTCAAATTTGAATTATGCACATAAATGCATTGAAAACTCAGTTAATGCATAAAATGTCCAAACAAACCCCGAAAAATCACAAAAATTGACACAACACTCCTGTTATTCTATGTTGACACGAGGAATTTTTTGAAAGCAATAAGAGGCAATGGATATCGCTTCGTCCCCAAAGGTGGGACGTTCCCTATCCAAACCATCATGCTTGTTGTGAGAAGCTCTGGTTTATGAGAAGCATATACCCAAACCTGCCCCAAATAGGACACAATTTTTACCACAGCATGTTGATGCCGCTCCATGATGGCATGCCAAGTTTCATGAATTTCAGACGAGTTATGGATTTACTAGAATTTAATAATCAAGCATCTCAATGTTTTGCCGGCAATCAACGGTGCCCTGGTGTTTGAAATTCATTCCCATTTCTTGCATGGGACCTAAGCATGCACCTAAGGACACATATTTGATTTTTCAACCAATTTATATGCACTGGAGCATGTGCATGTAGTTCAAATTTGAATTATGCACATAAATGCATTGAAAACTCAGTTAATGCATAAAAATGTCCAAACGAACCCCGAAGAATCACAAAAATTGACACAACACTCCTGTTGTTCTATGTTGACACGAGAAAATTTTTGGAAGCAATAAGAGGCAATGGATATCGTTTTGTCCCCAAAGGTGGGACGTTCCCTACCCAAACCATCATGCTTGTTGTGAGAAGCTCTGGTTTGTGAGAAGCATATACCCAAACCTACCCCAAATGGGACAAAAAATTTACCATGGCATGCTGATGCCGCTCCATGATAGCATGCCAAGTTTCATGAATTTCAGACGAATGTTGCATTTACTAGAATTTAAAAACCAGGTATCTCAATGTTTGCGGCCGAGTGACGGTGGCAGGGTGTTTGACATTCATTCCCATTTCTTGCATGAGACCTAAGCAGGCAACCAAGGACACTGATTTGAATTTTCAACTAATTTATATGCATTAGAGCATGTGCCTATAGTTCAAATTTGAATTATGCAGATTAATGCACAGAAAACTCAGTTAATGTGTAAAAATGTCCAAGCGAACCCCGAAAAATCCCAAAAATTGACACAACACTCCTGTTGTTCTATGTTGACACTAGGAAAAAATTGAAATCGAGAAGAGGGAACGGATATCGTTTTGTCCAGAAAGGTGAAACGTTCCCTACCGAAACCATCACACTTGTTGTGTGAGAAGCTCTGGTTTATGAGAAGCTTATACCCAAACCTGCCCCAAATGGGACAAAAATGTTACCACGACATGTTGATGCCGCTCCATGATAGCATGCCAAGTTTCATGAATTTTGGACGAATTTTGGATTTACTAGAATTACAAAAGCAAGTACGTCGACATTTGCCGGAGAGGCACGATGCCATGGTGTTCGAATTTAATCCCCATTTTTTGCATGGGAGATAAGCATAAACCCATGGACACATATATGGTTTTACAACCCATGTTGGTGCAATGGAGCATGTGCATGTAGTTTAATTTTGAATTGTGCACCTGAAATGGCTAGAAAACCAATTTAATGTATAAAATGTTCAAACAAACCCTAAATAATTCCAATTCTTTTACGACACACATATAGTTGCATGTTCACTCCAGATAAAAGGTCTAGCAATTCAAACACCGTCCATTCCCGCTGTGACACCATTATGTAATTCAAATCAAGATGAAAAATCAAGTAGATCGCACACAGTTTATTATCACCAACCATGTGAGATGCAGCACAAAATATCATGGAGAACTGTTGGTGTATAGTACGCCTATGGCTTACACGAGAAGGTGCGTCGGCTATAGTCCACAACCAACGTCTCAAGCACACTAGCTCGCTCCCCAAATATCATTTCACTGTTCAATCATCACCGGTGAAAGATGGGCACATGGACCCGCGTCATGAGGGCAACTTCGATGGCCCACTCCGGCGAGAGCGCGGCCACAACCGCCATGTGCGTGCTAACAAGGTGCATGAGCGCGGCCGCAATCTGCGACCGGGTGGCCATGGTAGACCAAACGGCCATTGTTGCTTCTCAAGTAGCGACAACAACATCTGGCTTGGGGATAACAACCGGCGAGAGTGGCACATCAGCTGTCCATTCCGCGGCGGCGGCCTTAGCCCCGATGGAGGCCGCCCATGACCATGTTGGGGCCGCCCATGCCCAGCTCCTAGCGGTCACCGCACAAATTGAACGAAGCTTCTCCGGCAACGTCGGCAACCCACGACCGAAGAGCTGGCAATCGGCAAGAGCGTTCGAGCAGTCGTCCGTTCCTCCACCGCATACCTTGCGACGACGGAGCCCGTCCAAGCCCAGACCGCGTCCGCCCACGCACAGCTCGTGGCGGCCTTTTCCAAAGAGACAGCAGAAACGGATGGCGAGATGCTTGCCGAGTATGGTATGATGGATGCCATGGAGCCCCTTCCCCAGGAGACCGTCGGGCGCGAGCTGGACATGGAGGCGGCGGAGATCGACGAGCACCAGCAGTAGTAGTACTCTTTGTTTTGTTTAATTAAGAATGCCGATCTTTAATCTGTTAGAGTAATGTTTAGGCCAGCTAGCTCTGTTTAATTGTTGGACTTGCTTGATTAAGAAGTTACTCTCCTTTGTGTACCCAAATTATGCAATGACGTGGATGACCACTGTAACCAGGGAAATTCGAACCAAAATTTTTTACGTTCAAACTCATCACACATGGGTTAAGCTATCTAAATCGTTTGTGATGTTCACATGTCATACACAGTTCTGAATAAGGGAGCGTGTCTGATGACACTTCGCGCGCCAATTTCTTTGCTGAAGTGATTCCAAATTTTCGGCTTCTGCGAAAATATCTACCTCCCCGCCCCCTTACGAAAAGCCACATTTCCCTTGTTTCTGCCTTGCTTTCCAAGTTGAAACCTTCACTCCTTGCTTGCATCGCCGCCTCCTCGTCGACGATCCTCCTTCACGCTGCTCGGCCTCGTCTATCCAGGCAGGTAATCCACACCCGACCCCCATCCCCCTCCTCCTTCCACATCCCAGATGCCTCGACCGTCGGCGCGAGCGTGCACCCAAATCACCGACCGCTCCACCAAATAAGCGCGGCCCTAAGCCATGGTGCACGTAGTATAGCCAGGATCTCAAGGAGCATTTGGCAGCGGAGAAGCAAATCACGGCCGCAGGCGCGGTGAGGTCGTGATGGCTGCCATTTGTGCCGACCCCCAGATCTTGGAGGAGCACCTTGCCATTTGCTAGCTACGCCGGTTAAGTATGCTCGGTTTACCCGTTGTGTGTGCTGCTCCTGCATTTCCTTCACAAATTCTAGTGAATTATGCTATCTAATTTTACCATGCAATCTGTTGCTCTAGTGTATATGTTCTATATGTCGTGCAGTGTGGTGCTCACGTATTTACTGTTTTGTTAATTAGTTGTCGTCTTCAGTTAACTGTTTGGTTCAATTTTCTGCAAATGTGATGTTCAATTCTTCAGGCTGCAATTTCGTATTGTCTTCCATGTGAGAAATAAATCGAATTTATCTTTACAAAATACATGAGAAACGAATACAATTGCTATATTTCCAAGTTGTCAAGCATGCTTGGTTTTGTTATACATTGTGCAATGTGGTGCTCAGTTAACGTTTGGTTCATTTGTGGTGTGGTGTTTAGTTAACTGTTTGGTTCAATTCTGCAATGCGATGTTCAATAGTTGTGTGTGCATTTTGTTATTGTATACCATGTGAGGAATAAATTGAATTTGGTTGTAGTAAATACTTAACCTGATGACTAACTACCTTATATGTGTTGCAGGGAAACATTGAGAAGCAATAAGGTTTACAATCGAGGTTAGCACGTGCATAGTCCGTTGTCTAATAGCATATTATTGTGCAATTGCAGGAACCATCCTAATACTTTTGTTTTAAACAATTTGGTCTTGCACATGTAGGTCCTGCTGTCAGAGATTTTGACCCACTATTCTACCCTTTTTGCATATGGGGAAATGAGTTGTTCATGAATATCAATCAAATCAATAAACTCAGAAAGATTGTTAGGATAAAGAAATTAGCGACAAAAAACAACAAGATCTTTGTCGGCACAATGAAGAAGACATCAGTTCACTACAAGATGGTACTAACTATTATACCTTGCCTTTTTTTATTCCTTCGCCCCATTTACAATATAGAGAAGATATTTATGCACATCCTTGTTTTCAGGCCTTTCCAAAGCAGTTCATTGATGATTACCTCTCAACCCACCTCTATGGTCAGGAGGTGAGGAAGGTTTTCATACAATACCCACGGTTCAATATTGAAGTGTTCCTGAAGAGGACGAAGGACGGACGGTCAATCATCCACAGAAACTGGCGTAAAGTTGCAAAGACCTTCAACATGAATGAAGGCTCAATATTCGCCTTCCGCTTCAGTAGTTTTCCAGATGAGATGCATCTATCTTTATACCATCTATGATGCTAATTTTGAAAGGTTCTACATGTTGCATGTGAAACTTGGTGCTGGTGCAGTTGTGTAATGGGGTAGCTAAGTGCTGAAGCTATATCATGTTGTACTCTGATGTATTTCAATTATGAAATTATGCTTCCTTAATATGGAAATGAAATATATTATGTGGTTAATATGAATGTCAATTAGATTAATAAATGGATTATTAATAATAGGGTAATTAGCCTGCTAATTGGGTTTTGCTATTGCAAACATTTGTTGAAAAAATACCGTGGGCGATGACCTCAGGAAACGCACACAGTTTCTAGGAATAAACCGTGCTGGATCAATGAACAATCACACACGACTTTCTCTTAAAAACTGTTTGCGTTAGGCCACCTTGCAAAAAAGTTTACCACATAAAAACTGTGTGTGATGGATAGCCTTTGCCACACAGTTCCTTCTATGGACCGTGTGTGATACATTCAATAACGCAAACGATTTAGCGGGAAAAATTGTGTGTGATGTACCTGTGAACGGAAATGTTTTCCTTGGAGCGACTGTGTGGGATGTACATACGAACGGAAACATTTAGCGGGGACTGACTATGTGGGATGTACTTGCGACCAGAAACAATTTCGCTGTATAATTGTATTTTTAGCTCTACTATACGTATTTCTGTATTTGAGCGCTCGCCGGTCGCACAGGACCTCATTTGGCCGAGCGTGTGTGCCAGGAGGGCATATCCCCGACAGTTTTTGGGTCGTGTGGGAAGGACCCCCTCTATCGCCCACACTCACTTGGCGATGGTTTCAAATGCCGTCGCGGAAAGGGGTTAAAAACTGTTTGTTTAGGACCGACGCATACCAGTGAAGCTCCAGCGATCTATTTATGGACTGGTGCAAGCCTCTCAGAGTTGGAATATATGCTTTGATAGTGTGATCAAATCATATGGTTTTATACAGACTTTTGGAGAAGCCTGTATTTACAAGAAAATGAGTGGGAGCTCTATAGCATTTTTAATATTATATGTGGATGACATATTGTTGATTGGAAATAATACAAAATTTCTGGATAGCATAAAATGATACTTGAATAAGAATTTTTCAATGAAATACCTTGGTGAAGCTGCTTATATATTGGGCATCAAGATCTATAGAGATAGATCAAGACTCTTAATTGGACTTTCACAAAGCACATACCTTGATAAAGTTTTGAAGAAGTTCAAAATGGATCAGTCAAAGAAAGGGTTCTTGTCTATATTACAAGGTGTGAAGTTGAGTCAGACTCAATGCCCGACCACTGCAGAAGATAGAGAGAAAAATGAAAGCATTCCCTATGCCTCAGCCATAGGTTCTATCATGTATGCAATGCTGTGTACCAGACCTGATGTGTGCCTTGCTATAAGTTTAGCAGGGAGGTACCAAAGTAATCCAGGAGTGGATCACTGAACAACGGTCAAGAACATCCTGAAATACCTAAAAAGGACTAAGGATATGTTTCTCGTTTATGGAGGTGACAAAGAACTTGCCGTAAATGGTTACGTCAATGCAAGCTTTGACACTGATCAGGATGACTCTAAGTCACAAACCCAGTACGTATCTATATTGAATGGTGGAGCTGTCAGTTGGTGCAGTTCCAAGCAGAGCGTCATGGCAGGATCTACGTGTGAAGCGGAGTACATAGCTGCTTCGGAAGCAGCAAATGAAGGAGTCTAGATGAAGGAGTTCATATCCGATCTAGGTGTAATACCTAGTGCATCGGGTCCAATGAAAATCTTTTGTGACAATACTGGAGCAATTGCCTTGGCAAAGGAATCCAGATTTCACAAAAGAACCAAACACATCAAGGACGCTTCAATTCCATCCGAGATCAAGTCAAGGAGGGAGATATAGAGATTTGCAAGATACATATGGATCTGAATGTTGCAAACCCGTTGACTAAGCCTCTTCCACGAGCAAAACATGATCAACACCAATACTCCATGGGTGTTAGAATCATTACTATGTAATCTAGATTATTGACTCTAGTGCAAGTGGGATACTTGAAAGTGCGTTATATCGACTAGGGGGGGGGTGAATAGGCAATTTTTACAAATTCGTCACTGAGGAATTTCACAGTGAGGAAATTCCTAAGCAACGAACTACTTAGCAGCAGAATAAGTACTCAGATGTAAGCATAACATAGCAGTAGCACATTCATCATGATGAAATGAAAACAAGCACAAAGTACAAGTAGCGTAAACACATGATAGCAGGCTAAAGGCAAAGTGACTGAAGAAATAGGATTGAGGAAATTGAGAAAGTCTTCATTCAAATTCTTCAAACAGTAACGATCAAGTACAACATTATATGAATTATGAGATCGAAGGGTTGAGGAAATAGAAACAGTAGCTTGGTGAAGACAGTGATTTGGTAGACCAGTTCCAACTGCTGTGATAGCCGTACGTCTGGTTGGAGCGGCTAGGTATTTAAACCTAAGGACACACAGTCCCGGACACACAGTCCTCACCATATTCTCCTTGAGCTAAGGTCACACAGACCTCGCCCAATCACTCGTGGTAAGTCTTCAGGTGACTTCCAAACCTTCACAGACTCGGTCACTCGACGATCCACAATTTCCTATTGGATGCTCTAGACCATGATGCCTAACCGTTTGGAGGATGCATAGTTGATGTCACTTGAAGTTACGTCGGTATTTCCCCAAAGAGGAAGGGATGATGTAGCACAGCGGTGGTAGGTATTTCCCTCAGATACGAAACCAAGGTTATCGAACCAGTAGGAGAACCAAGCAACACAACATAAACAACACCTGTACACAAATAACAACTTGTCGCAACCCGACGTGTTAAAGGGGTTGTCGATCCCTTCCGGGGTACGGCGCCTCAAGATAGGCAAACGAACGTGAGGTAAATTTGTAGTAGATTGATAGATTGAACGCCAAACAAATAAATAATAATAAATTGCAGCAAAGTATTTTTGGGTTTTTGGATTAATAGATCTGAAAATAAAAGCAAATAAAAGTATATCGCAAAGGCAAATAATATGAGAAAGAGACCCGGGGGCCATAGGTTTCACTAGTGGCTTCTCCCAAGAAAAATAGCAAACAGTGGGTGAACAAATTACTGTTGGGTAATTGATAGAACTTAAAATACTCACGACGATATCCAGGCAATGATCATTATATAGGCATCACGTCCAAGATTAGTAGACCGACTCCTGCCTGCATCTACTACTATTACTCCACACATCGACCACTATCCAGCATGCATCTAGTGTATTAAGTTCATGGAGAAACGGAGTAATGCAATAAGAACGATGACATGATGTAGACAAGATCTATCTATGTAGAGATAGACCCCATCGTTTTATCTTTAGTAGCAACGATACATACGTGTCAGTTCCCTTTCTGTCACTGGGATCAAGTACCGTAAGATCGAACCCACTACAAAGCACCTCTTCCCATTGCAAGATAAATAGATCAAGTTGGCCAAACAAAACCCAAATATCAGAGAAGAAATACGAGGCTATATGAGATCATGCATAAAAGAGATCAAAGAAACTCAAATACTTTCATGGATATAAAAAGATAGATCTGATCATAAACTCAAAGTTCATCGATCCCAACAAACACACCGCAAAAGAGTTACATCATATGGATCTCCAAGAGACCATTGTATTGAGAATCAAGAGAGAGAGAGAGAGAGAGAGGAAGCCATCTAGCTACTAACTACAGACCCAAAGGTCTACAAAGAACTACTCACGCATCATAGGAGAGGCACCAATGGAGGTGCTGAACCCCATCCGAGATGGTGTCTAGATTAGATTTGGTGGTTCTGGACTCTACGACGGCTGGATGAATATTTCGTCGACTCCCCTAGGGATCTGGAAATATTGGGGTATTTATAGAGCAAAGAGGTGGTCCGGGGGCACCCGAGGTGGGCACAACCCACCAAGGCGCGCCTGGGCCTCCTGGCAGGCCTTGGTGGGTTTTGCCTCCCTCGGGGCACCCCCGAGGCGCAGCCAGGGCCCGTTGTGTTCCTTTTGGCCCATAAAAATTTTCTGTAAAGTTTCGTGGCATTTGGACTCCGTTTGATATTGATTTTCTGCAATGTAAAAAACATGGAAAAAACAGCAACTGGCACTTGGCACTATGTCAATAGGTTAGTACCAAAAAATGATATAAAATGATTATAAAACATCCAAGATTGATAATATAACAACATGGAACAATAAAAAATTATAGATACGTTGGAGACGTATCAGCATCCCCAAGCTTAACTCCTACTCGTCCTCGAGTAGGGAAGTGATAAAAACAGAATTTTGATGTGGAATGCTTCCTAACATGTCATATCCTATTTTTTTCTTAATAGCATGGACATTTGGACTTTTATATTGTTCAAAGCAATAGTCTAGTTTTGACATGATAATTTAAATACTCAAGCATATCAACAAGCAACCATGTCTTCCAATATATCAACGCTAAAATAAGCTATCCCTAGCCCATCATGCTCAACCATTGATCCATTCATGAAACACACTCGCATATTAGCTGCACCCAATACTCAAGTACGATCATATTACCTCCTAGTTGGAGTTTTTATAAGAGAAGATGGAGACTCAAATTCAAAATAAAAATTGCATAAAGTAAAAGATAGGCCATTCGCAGAGGGAAGTAGGGATTTGTAGATGTGCGAGAGCTCAAAGCGAAAAACTTAGAGATAAAAACATTTTGGGAGGTGTATCCATCCCACCAACGAAAACGACTTAGAGTTCCCGATACTTTCGATGCTTAGATATATCATAGGCGGTTCCCAAATAGAAAATAAAGTTTATTCCTTTTTCCACCATACTTTAACTTTCCATGGCTAACCGTATCCACGGGTGCCCTCCATACCAACACTTTCCAAGAAATTTATTATTTGACAACATAAAGTAAATTCATTTTTTTCATTTTGGGACTAGGCATCCCTAATACCTTTGCATTACTCTCGTGAAATGACAAGTGAATAAACACTCATCTTGAGAATAACACATCTAGCATGGTAAATATTAGCCACCTCTAACCGCTCCGCGAGTGAAACAAACACACAAAAGAGAAGTTTATTTTGAAAATTAGAGATGGCACATGCAAATTTGCTTAGAATGGCAAAAGAATACCGCATATAGGTAGATATAGTGTACTCATGTGGCAAAACTGGTTTAAAGGTTTTTGGATGCACAAGTAGTGATCATACTTAGTGCAAAATGAAGGCTAGCAAAAGATTGGGAAGCGACCAACCAAGAAATGAATAATCTCATAAGCGAGCATTAAGCATAACTAACACCGAATAATGCACCATAAGTAGGATATAATTTCATTGCATAACTATTGACTTTCGTGCTTGCATAGGGAATCACAAACCTTAACACCAATATTCTTACTAAAGCATAATTACTCATCAAGATGACTCACATATCACATCATCATATCTCAAAACTATTAGTAAGAATCAAGTTTATTTTGTCCAATGATCTTCATGAAAGTTTTTATTATATCCTTCTTGGATATCTATCACTTTGGGACTAATTTTCATATGTTGCTTTTGACAAGCTCAAACAAATATAAGTGAAGATCATGAGCATAATATTTCTTTCTCTCAAATTAATTTAAGTGAAGCAAGAGAGAATTTCTTGAAAATTTTACTAACTCTCAAATAAATCTAAGTGAAGAAAGAGAGCATTTCTTCAAAAATACTAAGCACACCATGCTCAAAAAGATATAAGTGAAGCACTAGAGCAAGTCCCTAGCTCATAAAAATTTAAGTGAAGCATAGAGAGCAATTCTAACAAGTCATGACATAATTTTGGCTCTCTCAAATAGGTGTGTCCAGCAAGGGAACAAGGCTAAAAACACAAAATAAAACAAGCAAAGACTCATATCATACAAGACGCTCCAAGCAAAACACATAGTATGTGATGAATAAAAATATAGTTTCGAGTAAAATACCGATGGTCGTTAGAAGAAAGAGGGGATGCCACTCGGGGGCATCCCCAAGCTTAGTTGATTGCTCATTTTTGGATAATAGCTTGGGATGCCGGGGCATCCCCAAGCTTAGGCTCTTCTACTCCTTATTCCTTCATTCATCGTAAGATAACCCAAAACTTGAAAACTTCAATCACACAAAACTCAACAAAACCTTTGTGAGATCCGTTAGTATAAGAAAATAATAAATCACTACTATAAGTGCGGTATCAAACCAACTCATATTTTGTTCTTGCATTATATCTACTTTATTCCAACTTTTCTATGGCAAAAACTCATCAAAGAAAACCATAGAGCCATCAAAATAAGCACACAACACAAAGAAAATAGAATATGTCAAAACAGAATAGTCTGTAGCAATCTGACTATTTCGAATACTTCAATAACTCCAAAAATTCTGAAAAATTCGGACGACCTGAGAAATTGTATATTGATCTATTGAAAGTGGGATGAATATTTTATCGCCCTCTGGTAAAAAAATGAAAATTAATTTCATGAGCGTAAAAGTTTCTGTTTTTTCAGCAAGATCAAATAACTATCACCCAAGAGGATCCTAAAGGCTTTACTTGGCACAAACACTAATTAAAACATAAAAAACACAATCATAACAGTAGCATAATTGTGCTAACACGCAAAAACAGGAAGCAAAAAGCAAAAATAAATTGTATTCATTGGGTTGCCTCCCAACAAGCGCTATAGTTTTACACCCTTAGCTAGGCATAAAGCAAGGATCTAAGTTTTGTCATCTTTCTTCTTAACTTTCGTAGAGGTGTTTTCATCATGGGGTTTTGTAAACACAACATAAAACATATTATCCATAGAAACCTTAGCATTCCTAAGTTGATGTTCATCATAACCTCTTTGATTTCCCGCAACAATCCAAGAGTAATGTTGATTAACATTATTGAAAACTTGTTGGATTATATCTAGAACGGGGACTTCCTTTTTAAGATTCTCATCAAAGATTTTATTATCCCCTAGAAAATGTCTTAAAGCATAATCACTATTGTAAAGAATTTCATCTATCATTGGTTTTTCATGATTCATACCATAGAAATCAAAGATTTCCCTAGCTTCCCGTATTATGTAGTCAAACTCATTCATAAGAATGAGAGTGGCTGACTTTTTAGCCCTAGGATTGTTTATAACGGGAAGTTCAAAAAAAATCTTTGCAAAGTAGGATGGGTACGAATAAATTTACTTTCAAGTTTCAGAACTAGTGCTAAAATAGCATCCGCATAAGATCTAGTAGTTTTAAGTATATGAGCATCATCAAGACTTAGCTTCCCAACACAATTGAAAAATTCTTGGATATGTTCTTTTCCAATAATGTTCCCGTGCCCCAAGATAAAAGCTTTAGCATCCAGATTGCCTGTCCGTCCAATTTTAGGAGTTGGGCCATCATCTATTGGTGCCATACAGAAATCACTCATGATTGCAAGCAAAGGATAGATCTGACAAGAAAACGGCAAACGGAAAAGAGGGGCGAATAAAATGGCAAATTTTTGTGAAGTGGGGGAGAGGAAAATGAGAGGCAAATGGCAAATAATGTAAATTGCAAGGAGATGATATTTGTGATTAGAACCTGGTATATGTTGAAGATCCTCCTCGGCAACGGCGCCAGAAATTCCTTTTGTTGTCGCTTGAAGCTACATCGGTATTTTGCCAAAGAGGAAGGGATGATGCACCACAACGGTGGTAGGTATTTCTGAAAAAATATGCCCTAGAGGCAATTGTAACATCCCAAATTTTCAATTTGGAACGTTATACTTTAGGTCATCATTGCATATCATATTTTATTGCATTTTGGCTTGAACCTAGAAATTCTACTCAACTCAAGGACCCACGGAGAGAGTTGGGGATTTCGTTATTTTAATACTTGAGTTTTCTCAAATTTTGAAAAGAGGATCATTTGATTTTAACTATTTTCTCTTCGAATATTTCTTTTATAAAAATAAAAGTGAGAGGATAAAATGACTTCCTCAAAATAAAGAAATATTGGAGATTTAATATTAAAATCAAATAAGATTTTTTATTCGGAGTTTTATTGCTATTTTATTTGAATTAGGAAAAATATGTGTTTTTCAAAATTGCATTATAGTCCCAAATAAATGTTCACCTTGTCCGTTAGATTTTTAGAGGACGGTGAAAATTTACTTCATGATTTTTGGAGTATGTTTAGTATTTCTTTTATTTTTTTCTGAGCGGAATTTTTTTTAAAAAAAGGAAACTAACCTATGGGCCGTATCTGGCCCGGACTCCTCCCAGGCCCCCTCCTTATAAGCGCCCCCTGCCCCCACCGCAGCCCACCGCAGCCCACCCCACCGCCGCCCTGCCCTAGCGCCGCCGCCTAGCGCTGCGCCGCGCCGCCGCCGAGCCACCGTCGCCGCCTCCCGCCGCTGCCGCCGCCGTCGCCGGAGCCACCGCGCCGCCGCCCGCCGGAGTTCGAGGTAGCCGCCGGTTTTTCTTTTAAAACCGTTCATTTTTTTATAACCCTAGTTTCAGTTTTTTTCCGGTTCGGTCAAATAGTGAACGTTCGTCCGTACGTTCATTTTAACGAACGGTTTTCACCCGTTAGCCGCAGACAGTGAACGTTCATTCGTTAGCCTGTTCGTCAGTTTTTCTTTTTCTCAGATTTTCGTGATTATTTTCGATCGCGATTTCTGATCCAATTTTCGTTTTAGTTTATCTTTTCACTCGTTTATTGGAATTAGGCGATTCAAGCGCCTAGAGTTTCGTCTAGAACCCCTCTTTCTGTTTAATCAATTTAAACAAGTTTTTGCTACTGTAAAATTTGACTTTAGTCCAGATTAGTAATCGAAGCTTGTTTCTTTCGCAGTTTGAGTTTTGTTGCTTCGTTTGTTTTGATTCTTTTTGCAAACCGGAGTTCTTAAGTTGAACTTTCTGGTTAGATCTTCTTATTTGAGTTTTACCCGTGCATCTTTGCTTGATTGCTTATTGTATGCTTGTTTGATTGCGATAGAGTACTCGGAGTGCGAAGCGTGCTACTATGAGTCTCTAGGTTTCACGGATCATCAGCAAGGCAAGTAACACTTTGATCATACCTCTTTACTACCTAGTTTTATTGCATTAGATCAATCCTCAAACAATTGCATGGTTAGGATCTGATTAAATTGTGGGTTATGGGAAGTAGATGAGCTAGTACCTATTGTCCTGTTTATTACCAAACCTTCGGGAGATACTTCTACGTTGCTTATATTGCTATGCTATGCTCGTAGACGTGGTTTGTTTTTGAGTGTATTCATGACAGATGTGAGTATTCTTAATTAATTGTTAACTTAAGGTGGCAACTTTAATACACATCTGGGTGGATTGAGGCACCTGGGGAACCCAGTGTTGCCTGTATTTTTGGAAATCCCGGGGTACCGTGTGATTCTCCTATGGACTGCCACCCAGGCTCAAAGGGATCATAAGATTATTCATGCTAGAAACTTCCGTGTGCAGCCACATGCCATTATGGGCTCTGGCATAGTTGAGTAAGTTGTAGGAAACCTTTCCATGATGGGCTAGCATATGTAGGGTATTGTAGGTGTACAGGCCTATCTATCGGTTAAGGGGACCTCTTCGGAAAGACCGTGTCTCGGTCGTCCGTTTCTCAAACATTATGTAGTGCGAGAAATCCAACGAAGGAGATCGAGTCTTGTGGGGAAAAGTGCACAAACCTCTGTAGAGTGTACAAACTAATCATGGTTAGCCGTGTCCCTGGTTATGGACATCTTGAGTATCTAGTTCTTGGATTATCATGTGGATATCATCACTCTTGATATAATTTGATTGTGTTTAATGATGATGCTTAATTGGGATTGAGTTGGGTGAACCTTCTCAATGTTTAACAACCACCATGATAGTTAAATAAAATTTATTCCTTTGTTGTAGGGAAAAATTGGCTTTCCGAAAAACATATTAACCATACAGCCTCCTCTAGCCAAATATGCATGTAGTGATAGCATTATTCCATTCATTACTCTCTTGTGTTACATTGCCAGCATATTCCATGTGCTGACCCATTTTCGGACTGCAACGTTCATGTTGCAGACTTTTAAGATGACGAGTAAGGTGCCTTAGGTCGTGGTCTTTCACTCAGTGAAGCCGTTGGAGTTGATGGACTCACTTTATCTTCCAAGCCTTCCGCTGTTATCGTATTAGATGGCCTTAAGCCATATTTATTGTAATAAGTTCTCTTTTGAGATATTCGATGTAATAAGTGTGTGATTGCTACTCTGTTATAAATCCTCAAGTACTGTGCGTGTCAGCATTACCGATCCAGGGATGACACTGATGCATAGATATCAGACTGTTTGAGGTCTGGTCGCTACAAGATGGTATCAGAGCACACACTGACTGTAGGACACGACCACTAAGCTAAAGCCCTAGATCACTACTCTCTTCTCATTTCTGATTCCTCTCCATTTTCTACTTTTTAGGATGGCAGACGCAAGGAACAAGTTTACACAACCGGATCAAGACACACCTTTCGGACGCCACTTGAAGGAAGTCATTAGGTACCTGAACATCAGAATACCAAGCTTCATCGGGACTTACAACGGCACTTTACCAGAAGAGGAGCGCTGGATGATTCAAGTTCAAGTTCCAGGAAGGACATTTACGCCAGTCACTGAGCCCATAGAGTTTTCCTTTGATGCACCAACCTGGAGCCTAGGAAAGAGTATGGCAGCCCATATCACCATGGGACGCATTGGAGAAGTTTACCACAAGGATCTCAAGGATACTATCTACCAGATTTGTGGGCGCCGAGATGAGCAATGGGAGATGATCAACACCAGAAAGGATAGATCAATTGCCGCTTTCATCTAGGAGTTAAACCAACACATTCGTCGCCAGGAGAACCAGATGTGCGCAGGCATGATAGATCTGAAGAAGGAAATGACAAGGATCACCGAGCTTGAAGAAGAACTCATGGAAACTCGCGAAGATTATGAGGAGGAAATCGTCGTACTAGTGGAGAAGAATGATGACCCGACAAGGAAGCTAGGAGTCATCATGGGAGACCCCGCGCTAGGAGGAGAAGACGACGATTCTACTTGCCCGGAGAACTACATCATCATGGACGACACCGACTCGGACCCCGACGATAGCGATGATGACTATGTTGATGAAGCTAGAGCGGATATTATGGAGTCTTCTACCGATCAATTTTTCTAGTCGACCACCAAAACAGTAGTAGTATTCCACCATGTATATAGTATAGTCCGAGCACTTTTGTAACGATAGTTAGACCAATTGTATGCCCTTGTTTGAATTGATTGAAGTGATATGATTGTGTTTGTCTCATGTGCATATGGTTAGTGTTTTCTCACTAGACCTCATTCTATTCTATTCTCTTCCCTCTAAGCCCTCAGATGCCTCCGAGACGTGACCCCAGATTTACCTTTCCACCGGAGCTCACTAGGTTGATCCAGCAGCAGAATGCCTTGATGTAGTTGTTAGTTTAGAACCAATGCAACAACAACAACAACAACAACCCACCACCACCCCCAGTTGACAACTTAGCCCGTTTTCTGAGGTTGCAACCGCCGGTGTTTTCTAGCAGCACCGAGCCGATAGTTGCAGATGATTGGCTCTGTAGGACTGGAAGGGAGTTAACCACTGCAGGATGCACAGATGCTGAGAAGGTGTGTTTTGCCGCGCACCAATTGGATGGACCAGCAGCCTCATGGTGGGAGAATTACACAACCACTGTTCCTATAGCCAATGTTTTATTCGGAGTTTTATTGCTATTTTATTTGAATTAGGAAAAATATGCATTTTTCAAAATTGCATTATAGTCCCAGATAAATGTTCATCTTGTCTGTTAGATTTTTAGAGGACGATGAAAATTTATTTCAGGATTTTTGGAGTCCGTTTAGTATTTCTTCTATTCGTTTTTCTGAGCAGAATTTTTTTAAAAAGGAAACCGACCTACAGGCCATATCCGGCCCGGACTCCTCCCAGGCCCCATCCTTATAAGCGCCCCCTGCCCCCACCACAGCCCACCCCAGCCCACCCTGCCGCCGACCTGCCCTAGCGCCGCCACCAAGAGCCGCCGCCGCCACCTAGTGCCGCACCGCACCGCACCGCCGCCGAGCCGCCGCCAACGCCTCCCACCGCCGCCGCGCCGCCGCTCGCCGGAGTTCGAGGTAGCCGCTGGTTTTTCTTTTAAAACCGTTTGTTTTTTTGTAAACCCTAGTTTTAGTTTTTTCGGTTCGGTTAAATAGCAGACGTTCATCCGTACGTTCGTTTTAACGAACGGTTTTCGCCCGTTAGCCGCAGACAGCAAACGTTCGTTCGTTAGCCTGTTCATCAGTTTTTCTTTTTCTCGGATTTTTCACGATTATTTTCGATCATGGTTTCTGATCTGATTTTCGTTTTAGTTTATCTTTTCGCTCGTTTATCGGAATCAGGCAATTCAAGCACCTAGAGTTTCGTCTCGAAGCCCTCTTTCTGTTTAATCAACTTAAACAAGTTTTTGCTACTATAAAATTTGACTTTAGTCTAGATTAGTAATCAAAGCTTGTTTCTTTCACAGTTTGAGTTTTGTTGCTTCGTTTGTTTTGATTCTTTTTGCAAACCGGAGTTCTTAAGTTGAACTTTCTGGTTAGATCTTCTTATTTGAGTTTTACCCGTGCATCTTTGCTTGATTGCTTATTGTATGCTTGTTTGATTGTGATAGAGTACTCGGAGTGCGAAGCGTGCTACTACGAGTCTCTAGGTTTCACGGATCATCAGCAAGGCAAGTAACACTTTGATCGTACCTCTTTACTACCCAGTTTTATTGCATTAGATCAATCCTCAAACAATTGCATGGTTAGGATCTGATTAAATTGTGAGTTATTGGAAGTAGATGAGGTAGTACCTATTGTCTTGTTTATTACCAAACCTTTGGGAGATACTTCTACATTGCTTATATTGCTATGCTATGCTCGTAGATGTGGTTTGGGTTTGAGTGTATTCATGACAGATGTGAGTATTCTTAATTAATGGTTAACTTAAGGTGGCAACTTTAATACACATCTGGGTGGATTGAGGCACCTGGGGAACCCAATGTTGCATGTATTTTTGGAAATCCCGGGGCACCGTGTGATTCTCCTATGGACTGCCACCCAGGCTCAAAGGGATCATAAGATTATTCATGCTAGAAACTTCCGTGTGCAGCCACATGCCATTATGGGTTCTGGCATAGTTGAGTGAGTTGTGGGAAACCTTTCCATGATGGGCTAGCAGATGTAGGGGATTGTAGGTGTACAGGCCTATCTATCGGTTAAGGGGACCTCTTCGGAAAGACGGTGTCTCGGTCATCCATTTCTCAAACATTATGTAGTGCGAGAAATCCAACGGAGGAGATCGAGTCTTGTGGGGAAAAGTGCACAAACCTCTACAGAGTGTACAAACTAACCATGGTTAGCCGTGTCCCCGGTTATGGACATCTTGAGTATCTAGTTCTTGGATTATCATGTGGATATCATCACTCTTAATATAATTTGATTGGGTTTAATGATGATGCTTAATTGGGATTGAGTTGGCTGAACCTTCTCAATGTTTAACAACCACCATGGGAGTTAAATAAAATGTATTCCTTTGTTGTAGGAAAAATTGGCTTTCCGCAAAACATATTAACCATACAGCCTCCACCAGCCAAATATGCATGTAGTGATAGCATTATTCCGTTCATTACTCTCTTGTGTTACATTGCCAGCATATTCCATGTGCTGACCCGTTTTCGGGCTGCAACGTTCATGTTACAGACTTTTCAGATGATGAGTAAGGTGCCTTAGGTCGTGGTCTTTCACTCAGTGATGCCGTTGGAGTTGATGGACTCACTTTATCTTCCAAGCCTTCCGTTGTTATCGTATTAGATGGCCTTAAGCCATATTTATTGTAATAAGTTCTATTTTGAGACATTCGATGTAATAAGTGTGTGATTGCTACTCTGTTATAAATCCTCAAGTATTGTGCGTGTAAGCATTACCGATCCAGGGATGACACTTATGCATAGAGATTAGACTGTTTGAGGTCTGGTCGCTACATCAATAATAAAGTTGTTATTTATATTTCCTTATATCATGATAAATGTTTATTATTCATGCTAGAATTGTATCAACAGGAAACTTAGTACATGTGTGAATACATAGACAAACAGAGTGTCCCTAGTATGCCTCTACTTGACTAGCTCGTTAATCAAAGATGGTTAAGTTTCCTAGCCGTGGACATGTGTTGTCATTTGATGAACGGGATCACATCATTAGAGAATGATGTGATGGACAAGACCCATCTGTTAGCTTAGCATAATGATCGTTCAGTTTTATTGCTACTGCTTTCTTCATAACTTATACATCCCTACAAAAAATACACTTCCGTGATGATACGTGTTTGTCACAGTAGGTCGCGTTTTTTGTCATGCATGTATATCCATGACGATTTTATGACAGAATCAAGATAGTCATACCTGTGCTGTTGTAGAAGTGTTCCATGACATTATCAAAATTATCATCACGGAAGTGTCCACTTCCATGACGATAAATCGCGTGTCACAGAAGTGCTTTCTTCAAGGGTGACTGACACATGGCATCCACCATGATGGAACGCCGTTAAGCTACCGGGTCCGGTTTTGGATCCTATAACCCGCTAACAGCCCCGACCAATGGGGATTTTCCACATGTAAAATCATCATTGGCTGGAGGAAACACGTGTTGGCTCACCGTTGGGACAGATGTCATCCACTCATTGGACCGAAGGCGCCTATGATACGTCGACATGTGGCACGGCCGAATAGAGGCCCATTCCTGTGAAAAGGCCGACCTGTTTGACTTGGTCAAAAGGTGGCGGGCTGGCCCACGGAAAGCCTGTTGATGGCCTATTAGCATATAGCCCATTTACAACCCGCTAACCCAGGGCCCGTTACGACCTATCCGAATTAGGCACAGTAGCGTCATCTGGTCCGTCCAATATGATTCCAGCCCATTTTAAGTTCCAGCCCACGTATGGCCCATGACGTCTTTCGGCCCATATGAGGCCCTTCGTAACTCTTGGCCCATTAATGGCCTATGGTGAAACTGGCCATAATGAACAGTGTACCACTTTATACCCATTAACGACCAATTAATCCATTGGGCCATTTGCAGCCCATGTTATCTTTCGGCCTTCTCAGGGCCCATTTATTCTTGGGTTCATTTCCAGCATTCGGTTACTTACGGCCCGTTACTGCCATTTTCTGCTTGTGGGCCAAATTCAGCCCGTGGTTACAGTCGGCCGGTTTGTGGCCCGTTAATATGTTGGGCCATTTTCATAGCGTCATCAAATACGACCTATTAACGACGGCCCGTTATGGTCTGCCCATGAACGGACGACTCCAACTCTAGCCCGTTTACGAGCATAATGCGGTCTGTTTTTGGCCCATGTTTGGCCTATCGATCATACGGCCTGTGTAAGGCCCATTGATGATACAACCCGTAGAAAGCCCATTGTTTCTACGGCCATAGAAGGCCCATTGTTTCTACAGACCGTAGAAGGCCCATTGTTTCTACGACCCATAGGAGGCCTAGTGTCACTATAGTAAATATGTAGCCCATGGCCTGTTAAAGGCGGGAAACTACTATAGGTTTAGACCTGCTAATGGCCCAAGATGATTATAGGCCCATGTTTTGGCCCATATGAGTAACGGGCTGGCCTGAAGACCGACAACATTGAGATCCATTGAACCTTCCGGCCTAAATTACAACATACCGACCAAAGAATAAACCTAGACTATACAATAAACAAATTACGGCATATTACATCCACTAGGAATCAAAGTTCGCTACCGGTGATAATAAAGCGCAACATGACCATGGATTACATACACTGGGCATCAAAGGTCGCCACCAGTGCATATAAACACGCCGACAAAAGAATATACAAAACTGAGAGCACTTCAGAAGGCACTAGACCTGGCAAGGTCGGGCCCCATAAGCAGCCGAACAAGCTGATGAGACCTCAGTTGTGTCAACGATAGATGCTTCATCCTAGCTGTATGGCACCATAGTGCGCAAGGCAGTCCCCTGACATCTTCATTACATCTTTGACTTCAAGTCGGAGCTGAGCTGAAGCAAGCCTTTCCGCTTTAAGTTGAGACTGAAGAAGTCAAACTGATTGAGGCAGCGACTGCACAGAGGTTGTCTCACACCTGCTGGTGAGTAGCTTCAACTCACCGTCTTCATCAAGGCAGGACCTTGGGGTCATCTTGCTGTCCTCAAGATGGTTTGGCTCACTATCTTTCATTCTTTCCTAAAGTTCTGTCTGGCATAAGTGATATGACTCTGAAAGAGAAACAAGGAGACACGTAACATGTTTCACAATTATATAAGCAAATAAATGGATCTGTTCTGCATAAGGAACATGTTTTTACAACTACAATTTAAAACTGTAGTTGTTGCAAACATCCAATCAGATGTAAAAAGCAGTAGAGGAAATGATGCCTATCCAAATCTATACTAGAACAAAGTTTGAAGGCTTGAGAAGGATGAACTTACATTACATGTTAACACGGGCTGGACAAAGCCCTTGTCCATGTTGATGGAAGGATAGTTCAATAAATTCCCCAAAGAAAATTCTTTATAAGCGTTGTCATCATTCTACATTTTGCAAAGAGTAAATATAGATCAAATAATATTGGAAGAAACAGAGGATAATGGAGCTCAGGTGCATACTGATGATACATAATCAAATAGCAATTAATTAAGTACACCGTTACAAGGCAAAAGGTACTGACAAGAGGAATGCATACATCAACGTGTGTAGTGGCATTGGCTTTATTCAACATTTTGGTAAGCGTAAATGTAGATATGATAATTTGGAGAAAGTGGAGGGAAGGGCAGATAAGATGCAGAGTAATGCTAGACAATCAACTATCTCACGATGCATGTACAGTAATACCACCACCGTCCTTATTACTTGTCGCTCAAATGGATGTATCTAGCACTATTAAGTTCTAAATACATCCAATTGATCAACAATTAATTTGATACAGAGGGAGTACATGACAACAGGTACTTACATGAGCAATCCAAAACTTCATAACCATTGTGTTAATTCTACATTTATCTAAGAGTAAATATAGATCTTATAATTTCAAGCAAAGGGAGGATAAAGAAGCGAACATTTACAGTGATGCTACATAATCAAACAACAATGAGTGTAAGTATGCTGACAAAGGGCAAGAGGTACTGACAAGAGCAATGCAGAGCCCAATATTGTCGTGAGATCCTATGATCCTTTGAGCAAGGAGATTCATCTGAAATTAGTTTTCATACAAGAGGGAAGGTAAGGCACATGCAGAAATTTAGGAGTTCAAATTTTGAATTGATATCATAGACAGTACCTGACGCTGGGCTCTCAGCAGTTCTAATAGGGGTTTGGCCACTAGAGTAGGGTTGAAGTCTGGTATAGTTGGGCCTATGTTTTCTGTGGCTGTTGATCTATCTGATTTAATAGGTATCACTACCTTTTCCAAATACCTAGTTTGTACTCCTTGAGGATCTGCACTCACCCTCTTCCTTTTGGTCTATTACGAAAGAACAACATTTGACTGGAAAAACATAGTATGACGACACATGGAATAGGTACAGAAAATGGATAGGTATGGCATATACTCATATATGATTCTTAAACTAAGCAGATGGTGTAACAAAGTAGAAGTAATGCAAGTGGTCAGATGCAAAATATGTGCGACCAATACAACCTTTCCAAGTTAGAGCATGCACCTTGATGGGTGAATAAGATAGGCCATCCTCCACCATGCCAAGTTTGTTAGCCAGTGGATTGTTCCGCAATATTCCTCTTGTGCGCCCATTCTCGTATTCATTTTGATAATGTTCAATACCTGACATGCACGAAAACATAAAAACAAGTGAGATTATCTTTGTAATGCAGAAGTGATTCTAATCCAATACTCCTCCCTGTAAAACCCTTTGTGCTATCTCTGCAATTCTTCTATGAGGTGCCATGCATGCTGTAATTTGGTGTGTGCATTAATATAATGTGGCCTTACTCAAAATATGAGAGCTCCAGAAGTGATGATACTTTGTAGATGACAGCTTCAACATATAGTAAAGAAGAACAAGTCGACCTAAACTGACAGATTCAAAATATACTAAGGGAGAATAACTCGACCTGACCAGTCGACCGCAAGAGAAGAGGATCATCTTAAAGAAGAGCAGAAGAGCAAGAAGATTGAAGATATTACAACTCTTTCTATGCAATGTCGGTTGGACACCCATGACGAACCAGAGCGCACAGAGAAATACGATTCCTTCCGGTCTCTCCATATGTGGCTCACATGCATTTCGAAACTAAAGTAGGAACATTTACCTGACCAATTAAACATCTCTCAGTTTTACTAATATCAGCATAATATCAGATTTGAATTTGTACAACTAAGCTTGTTTAGCTCGATGGGTGGAGCAGTGCTATTACGACACGAACCACGTAGGCTGATCATGGTCATCATAAAATGGGGAAACCGTAAGCATGATGAGTATAGTGTTGACCGTGGCAGTGGGATGCCAGATCTGAAGCTGCAAACCGCGCAAAGGGTAGTTAGCAACCGATGTTTGCTTTGAAATAACAACTAAGATTTGATATGGAAAAGAAAGTATAGTCAACAAGTGATAAAGAAATGCAATTCTGCCATCTCTCTATATGTCGCGACATGCATTTGGAAACTCAAGTGGGACCTTTAACTAACCAATTAAATGTGTCTGTTAACTAATATTAGTATCATATCACAATCATATTTGAACAACTAAGCTTTGGAATTTTGAGTGTTGTTTTGTTTAGCTTGAAGGGTGGAGTAATGCTAGTACAACAGAATGCACCTACGCAGATCATAGTAGAGTAGATAAAAGGGGAAAACCCTAAGCATCAATAGTAAAATCAGGAAAGTGGAACTAGCTAGACCAGTGGGTGGCGCACATGCTTTTCGAAACAAATATAGGAACATTAGGTGACCAATTAAACGTTCTCTGTTTTAGTAATATGAGCATCATATCAGATTCGTATTTCAAGACGTAAGATTTGGAATTATGAGTGGCATGTTGTTTCGCTTGATGGGTTGAAGTCTTGAGGAGCAGTGCTAGCACGACACGAAGCGGTGAAGCACCTGCGATGATGGTAGTGAATATAAAGGGGGGAAACCATAAGCTTTACGAGTATAGTGACCGTGACATGGCAGATCTGAAGGTGCAAACTGGACAAAGCTACTTCGCAACCAATGTTTGCATTCAACTAGCCACTACGATTTGGTACGGACAAGAAAAGTACAGTAAACAATTTAAGATCTATTTTCCGGGTGAGATCAATAACTTAAGCACACATGGAAGAGTACCACCTCTCTTGCGACGCTGTGTAGGCCCCTGCTGATACGTTGAGGGTGCTGCGGGTGTGATGGTTGTCAGTGGCGGGGAAGAAGACTTTAGATGGCAGACGGCCGGGTCGGGGGATAAATCCTGTTGCTGTGGACGAGGCGGTCGTAGGAGCGGCAACGGCAAGGTGGACGACGGTGCCGATGAAGCGAGATGACGTGATGAAAGGATCCTGGTCTGGCGCCGTGGATGAGAGACGTCCATCTCTTGCAGTGGACGACGGGGTAGGGGTAGCGGCTCTGGCAAGGTGGAGGATGGGGTGGCGGACAGAGGAGGCTGGCTGCAGTGGGGAGGTTGTCGTGGTGCCGACGGTGTATGAATGGGGAAATGTAGGGGGAGGGGGATCTCAAACTTTGGGACGCGCTTGTCTGAAATGTGGGGAAGTTACGAACTTATCCCCCGTTTAAAATTTCGGACATCACATCGGTTGGGGATAGGACGGTAATCTCGCATCTCCCAAATATTTGCCGGTAACGATTTCGGGCGAGGAGAGGGTGTTTTGCCGCCCACGGTTGGCGCCCACGGTGTATGAACGGTGCTGACAGGTAGGGCGGCTGTGTCACGTCTGAGGGAAGTTACACATCTGCCCCTATTTAAAATATTAGCCTACATCGATTTTAGACGAGGAGAGTTTGTTTTGCCGCCCACCGTGGATGAATGGGGAAATGGATGGAGAGACACATGTCTTTCGGACGAGCTTGAATCAAATGTGTTTTGCCGCCCACGTTTGGCGCCCACCGTGTCTGAATGGGCTCAGAGGCTGTCGTGTCACCTATGATTGAAGTTACTAGTCTACCCCTATCGACAACAGTGTAAATCAGGTCGATAAGGATGTCAAGTGTCAGGGGTAGACAGTAATTTCCATCTCGCAAACACTTGCTTCGGGCAACCCACAAATGATAGTGGGTGTTTAGCCGCTTCATTCAAAACTTGGGAGAATTAGCATTCACGTTTGCCCTGGACCCTGGCAACTAAATCCAAATCCAATTTTTATTCGATTACGAATATCCACAGATAATTCTACGTTTTGTTATTTATTTCTTAAAAACCACAACAAAGATTTATTCTACCTTTATATATGATTATGATTTAGAAATGCTGTGATCTTCGAATTCAGTAGGTTGGATACACTTGGAGTCAAACAGTTATTTCATCCAATACAATATGCTCACACGAAAAACAGTCCACCTTATGTCAATCATACAAGTACTGAGGATTACCTCGCCTAAAAAATTCCGATCATTACAACACATGGACAACATAGGGGGTCTTACAACATTATCCCTTCAGAGACATGACACAACATGCAAGTACAATAATCTAATGACAATTTCAACTGCTATCTAAAGAAGAACTGGGTTTACCCTGGGCTTCAGATAGCAGAAGCAGCAGGACCTCCTCCGTCTTCAAATGCAACATTCTTACTTCCTCCAATTCTTGGGTTGCTTGCATAATGCGTGCAACTAATTGCATAATTTCCAGCTTCAAGATCGAGATTACCTCATTCATGGCAGCCACACCATCTCTTTCTGCCTCTAGTAGAGCCTCAAGAACTATAATATCTATGCTCAGACTGCTCTCCAGCGGTGTTGCCTCTGAACTGCTACCATCTGGTAACATGGATGACGCACTGATTCCACAAATAGATTCTGGGGTTGTACATTGTGTCCTAGTGTGACATCCTGAAAGGTTTCCGCTGGACATAAGTAAGAGATAGTTATTGCATGATCTAGGCAGTAAGCTTACATGGTAAATGACATACGAATTATTACCGAGCATGGCAAGCTATATTTAAATGGTTCGAAGCAGCATCGGCCGAAAAGAAATTAAAATGGTAAGATGAAACTAGGGATGTAAGTGGCAAATAAATGACATCCGCCAGTCCCATCTAGTTAGTTTTTGCTAGCTCCCTGGTTCATTTTCCTTAAAAAACAAAAACTCTTTTAAACTATCATACCACTAGTGGACTTTAATCGGGATTAAACGAGACCCAGTTGACATCCCTAGTTGAAAGGGAGTGTGCCACCGCTATATTTAAGTTGCCAAGGCATCTAAGCAGTTGAAATAATCTGAGAAAGCACTTAACAGTGTGGCCTCATATAAACTACGAAGACAGTCTTGTGATGAAGTTCAGAGGAAAAGTTAAGGACTCAAATGAACTAGGCATGCATTTCTTTACGATAGTACAATAGGCACTGCTGACATATTGGCCAACTCAGGTATAGCGTAACAAGTAACAAACAAGCATTCGAATCAAGCAATACAACAAAGCAGACAACTGAACTATTTGTTATTCCGTAGGATTACAGGTTGAGGGCACAAGCCAAGAAAGCAGCCCACACACATTACATTTCACATGTACTAAAACACACTGGCTTACCATATGTTGCCACGAACCCTCGCTGCTGTTGCAATGTTCTTTGAAGACACCGTCAGCATCCCGTGGTTGCAAATCTACTTGTTGTAGTTTATTCTTCACCCTCTATTTAGGTAAAATTAATTTTAATCGCATGCACTGGTTCGAATTGATCATCAATGGTTCATCTAAACTAATGAAAGAAGGGTGTGTGCATACACGACAATATATCTGCTTCCCTCTATTTTTATGCTTGTTCCAGGTGCCAGCCCAAAAAGAAGAAGTATTTTTCTTGATGGGGTTGGCAGCTCCATAAATAATAGAAGCATCAAATTAGTCATGCAACTTGGGAAGATCAAGAACACACAAAAAAGTAATGAACAGAGGCTCGGAGCAGTGATGTAATAGCTAGCATCAGAAAATGTAGGGTAAAAGGAACAAAAACCAGCGGAACCACATGCTAGTTTGCTGATGTGTAATTAAGCATAGAGAACATGAAGCAGTCTGATGGAACCAACAGGTGGCATCAGAACAACACCATTATCATAAATATAGCATGCAAGAAGTAAAATAGTAGGCAGTGTATCCAGGAAGTACAGTAATACTTAGGACAAAACTAAAGCACATTAACTATATGTGCACTGGTATGTAATTTAGCACATGTAACATGTTCACTGCCAGAAGTATGGCCCTACAGGTGCAAGCAGAATAACACGTCTCATGAAAAACTGAATGATGCCCTGAAGAAATTCAAAGGTGCGGTGCTTATGCTAAGAAAGTGAACGTAGGCGCTGGCCGTTGGATAATAGTACTTGATTCTCGGCGGTGTATGGGTATCATTGGCATACTTTATAGCTAAGGATCATCGATGGTGCTCGTGTTGAGGTTGAGTTTGGGCCGACTATCGCCGTCGCTGAAGCGGCTCTGGTACTATGGTTGCGGCGCCTATTGTCATACAAGAAAGCTCATCTGTGGTAAGTGAACAGTTGCATGATAAAGAGAAAAACCGAAGGAGTGCAAATCGAAATAACCTGATGAGGCTGCAGCGTTGGTAAAGCAGGGCCGGTGGAGTTGAATACGATGTTTGTGGAGCGGGTCCAGTGCAGTGGACGAATGCTTCGGTGGGCACGTTGTACAGTGCTTCTGGTGAGGCGGATCTATTGCAGCGGACGAGGGCTTGTATGAAGGGCCAGCGAAGGGACGAACGAGGGAGTCAGTGAAGGGCCTACACTGTGGTGGACGAGGGTGCCGATTAAGCAGATCCGGTGTGGTGGACCATGATGGCAGTCAAGGAGATCTGAAGCGGTGGACAAGCCAGTCGCTGAAGCGGCTCCGGTGAAGTGGTGATTTGGCAGTTGGGGGTTCCAAGGTGCGGAAGGTAGATCCGTCGGGGTGTTCGGTCCACCGCTGCGGCGGAGGACTAGATTCGGCGGCTTGCCATGGTTGGGTGGGGGGGGGGGGTTGGGGAGGGGCTCTGGGGAAGAATGTTGGGGGCAAAGAGGGGAATACAATGGAGTTACCAAAGCAGCCCTTTTTCGTTCATGTGGCAGGGGTAAAACAGGAATATCGCAGGGCTAAACTTTAGGGCGCGAGATATTTCAATGTGAGCGGGAAGTTTGAAAGCTTTTGGCACCTGAAATTATATTCTGCTCTTGTACGGCCGACTATGATATCATGGCCGAGAATTTGTTTGTTTTGCACGCAAAAAAGTGCAAGTTTTGAAAATCAATGTCTCCAACTCGAAACTTAGATTGTCCATTCAATTCAAATATGGATCATTGAGCTACTACAAGCAAATACCATCATACGGTCCAATTCAAATGAAATTCCAAATGTGTTTATCCTAAATATGATGACAAAAGCGAAAATGTGTATGTGTATGAATAAAGTGGATGATTATAAAGTTTGAACATGCTCGTATGTGTATATCTCTAGGTTTGATATATGAATTTTAAATCATGAAATCCTGGCTTAAAATTTTTACCTCCGTTTAAATGAATTACAAAAGCTAGTGATGGAGTCGAATTCCAAAATTCCAATCTTAGGTTTGTAATTCTAGTACATCAAGGTATATCACACATGATCAAAAGTATCGTTATATCATAGTCCAAACTGTGAAACAAATTGATCAACCATGAGTGCACACACTATTGACCATGTATACATCAATTACGCTAAAGTCCCTCAAATATAGACATATAACGCCCCGAGACCGATGTGCCAGGTGTCCTCCAGTTATTCGCTGTTGTTGCCTTGTCATTGCTTGCGTGTCATGCATTTAATATCATGTCATCATGTGCATCGCATTAGCATACATGTTCGTCTCATGCATCCGAGCATTTTCCCCGTTGTCCGTTTTGTAATCTGGTGCTCCTATGTCACCCGGTGTCCCTTTCTACCTCTTTTCGTGTGCGGGTGTTAAAAGTTTTCGGATTGGACCGAGACTTGTCATGCGGCCTTGGTTTACTACCGGTAGACCGCCTGTCAAGTTTCGTGCCATTTGGACTTCGTTTGATACTCCAACGGTTAACCGAGGGACCGAAAAGGCCTCGTGTGTGTTGCAGCCCAACACCCCTCCAAAGTGGCCCAAAACCCACCTAAACCTCTCCCATCATCTCGCTCGTTCGATCACGATCGCGTGGCCGAAAACCGCACCTCATTTGGACTCTCCTACCTCCCTCTATCTATAAATATGTGATCCCCTCCGAAATTCGCGGCCTAACCCTAGCCTTCCTCTTCCTCGCGCCGCCGGACATGTCCGTCCGCGCCGGATGCGTCCGCCGGCCACCTCATTCCGCCCAATGGCAGCGTGCCACGTCACCCTCCCGCCGCCAGCCTATCCACCGCCGCCACCTCACCGCCTCCTCTCTCCTCCGCCGCCGTGGGCCCGCGCGGCCTAGATCCGGCCCGCGGGGCCCGAAACGCCGCCGCCACGCGCCTGGGCGTCCCCGCCGCCTCGGGCGCCCCGCGTCGCCGCCACCTGGCTGCCCGCGCCTCTCGCCGGCCACCCGCCACCACGCCGGCTCCACCCCGCCACCGCGCCGGCTCCGCTCCGCCACCGCACGCCGGCTCCGCCCGCGTCCGCCGTTCGCCGCCGCCTACCCGCCGCCTCCTCCGCCGCATCGCCGCCTCCACCGCATCCGGCCACCGCCACCACGACGCGCTCCGGCGCCGCCGCGCCCTTCGCCGGACCTCGCCGGCGCATCAGCTCCCCACCGCCGTCTCGCCGGAGTTCAACCACCTCGCCGGCGTTCGTCTCCGGTAGCCGCCCCGGCCAGATCTGGACGGGTGGGACGAGATCCACCCGTCCCTCCAACCAAACCTATCCCTCCATCCCGGACCTCGTCATCCCGCACCGCTCCGTCCCGTTGACTTTCTCGGAGAGGTCTATTTTCTTGTAAGTCCTAGTAATATTTTGCATTTTTCAACGCATCATAACTTTGCACCCGTTGCTCCGATTCGTGCGTGTAGCATATCAAAATGTTCATCTCGATGAACACATCATTTCATCTCATTGCATCATTTTCATTTGAGCTCATCTTGATGCCCGAAATGCTGTTGGAAGAGGGCTATGTGATGATTATGTCAGATCTGTTTCAGCAAATGGCCTTTTGTCATTTTTGCCATGATTAATGTGTGCATGCTATGACCTTGCGCTCTACATGTGTTTTGTTATATGCCATGCCATCTTTACAGGGGTGTATGCCATTTATTTTTGTGATCTTTGTGGTGACTAGCAGAAGCATGCAAAGTAGCTTACTCAATGATGCTGTTTTCAGGGACTTAGAATTTCACTAAGTCGTTGTCCTGTTATTGTTTTTATGCCATATGTTCATGTTGTTTCCTAGTGATCCGTGCCTCTTTTGAGGATGATCAGTAAGGATGTTTTGTTAATAATTTTGTGCTCTATCCATCCATGTATTTGTTTGCATTTATGGAGCACCCTAGCTTGAGTCAATCGAGCTCTACTTTTGCTATAAATTGTTCCTGGCAGATCGTTAGCATGTTTAGCGATTTTGCCGAGGTTGTTGTTGTTGATCCGTGCATGCTATGTTGTTGTTCGTATCATGTATAGCTTCTATGTCATGTCTTCTTGATGGGTGTATGCTTAGATTGTCATGCCATGCTTTGTAGTGAGTGCATCGAGCTCGTAAACATGCCTACTCGTTAATCTGTTTTGCATGCTCCAGTTTTTCACTAAGTCTGAATCTGTTTATGTTTTTGCTATGTTCACATGCTTGTAATTGTATTTTCTGATCCCTTTTGGCTCATGGTCACTACGGGACTTTTGTTATATGCTTAGAGTAGCTTCAAGCCATGCCTTTCTTTGCCATGATATGTTCCTGTAGCATGTAGTTTTCCTGATCTAAAGATTGCTTCCTGATGATAAATTCCAGACTTTTGTTAATTTCACCAAGTCTGAAAACCTGTTATCATTTGCACTTTAGCCATGCTTGTTTGAACCTGTTAATGAGTGAATTAGCCGTAGCTCAGTGTTCGTATTTTGTCAAGCATCATGAGTGGATCCCTGCCGTGTATTTTGTTGCCATGTTTGAGTGCTGTAGCATATTTATCTTGATGCATTTATATGGCTACTTGCTGTTTATCGCAGACCGGTGCCATATTTGTTTTGCTTGCCATTTCCAAACGGTGCATCCGATTCCGGTGATCTTTATATCGATTCCAACCGAAATCATCTCACCTTTCCAGTGGCACTCTTGGATTTCCAAGTTGAGGCCAGGTTCAATCATTACTTTCCAAATCATGCATATGCATCACATACCGCATCCCGCATATCATGCCATGTTCATGTGTTGGTTGTTTACTATGTTGTGTGCTTCTTTCCGGTGTTGCTTCTTCGGGTTTGGTTCTCGATAACGTCGCGTTTGTGAGGACCCGTTCGACTACGTCCGTTTGTCTTCTTCATGGACTCGTTCTTCTTCCTTGCGGGATTTCAGGCAAGATGACCATACCCTCGAAATCACTTCTATCTTTACTTGCTAGTTGCTCGCTCTTTTGCTATGCCTATGCTGCGATACCTACCACTTTCTTATCATGCCTCCCATATTGTTGAGCCAAGCCTCTAACCCACCTTGTCCTAGCAAACCGTTTTTTGGCTATGTTACCGCTTTGCTCAGCCCCTCTTATAGCGTTGTTAGTTGCAGGTGAAGATTGGAGTTTGTTCCATGTTGGAACATGGATATTTTGTTGGGATATCACAATATCTCTTATTTAATTAATGCATCTATATACTTGGTAAAGGGTGGAAGGCTCAGCCTTATGCCTGGTGTTTTGTTCCACTCTTGCCGCCCTAGTTTCCGTCATATCGGTGTTATGTTCCCGGATTTTGCGTTCCTTACACGGTTGGGTTATAATGGGAACCCCTTGACAGTTTGCCTTGAATAAAACTCCTCCAGCAAGGCCCAACATTGGTTTTACCATTTGCCACCTAGCGTTTTTCCCTTGGGAGTCGCGCATCCCGAGGGTCATCTTTATTTTAAACCCCCCGGGCCAGTGCTTGTCTAAGTGTTGGTCCAAACTGAGCGATGTCCGGAGCTACCAGGGGCAACTCTGGGCTGGCCCACCCGTCGTCTGGCTCATCCGGTGTGCCCTGAGAACGAGATATGTGCAGCTCCTATTGGGATTTGTTGGCACATCTGGGTGGCTTTGCTGGTTTAGTTTTACCATTGTCGAGGATGTCTTGTAACCGGGATGTCGAGTCTGATCGGATTGTCTTGGGAGAAGGAATATCCGTTGTTGACCGTGAGAGCTTGTGATGGGCTAAGTTGGAACACCTCTGCAGGGATTTGAACTTTTGAAAGCTGTGCCCGTGGTTATGGGCAGATGGGAATTTGTTAATGTCCGGTTGTAGAAAACCTGAAGTTGATCTTAATTAAAATACATCAACCGCGTGTGTAACCGTGATGGTCTCTTTCCGGCGGAGTCCGGGAAGTGAACACAGTGTTGGAGTTATGTTTGACGTAGGTTGTTCTAGGATCACTTCTTGATCATAGTTTTATCGATCGTGCCTTGCCTTCTCTTCTCGCTCTCATTTGCGTATGTTTAGCCACCATATATGCTAGTCGCTTGCTGCAGCTCCTCCTCATACCTTTTACCCTTCCTATAAGCTTAAATAGTCTTGATCGCGAGGGTGTGAGATTGCTGAGTCCCCGTGACTCACAGATACATCCAAAACCAGTTTGCAGGTGCCGATGATACCGACGCAACCGAGCTCAAGGAGGAGCTCGACGAAGATCTCGTTCTTTATGTTGTTCCGTTTCCAGTTGATCAGTAGTGGAGCCCAGTTGGGGTCGATCAGGGATCTGTGTAGCATTTGGGGTCGTCTTCTTTTATTTTGGTTCTGTAGTCGGACCTTGATTGTATCTGGATGATGTAATGTGTTATTCATGTATTTGTGTGAAGTGGCAATTGTAAGCCAACTATGTATCTCTTTTCCCTTATGTATTACATGGGTTGTGTGAAGATTACCTCACTTGCGACATTGCTTTCAATGCGGTTATGCCTCTAAGTCGTGCTTCGACACGTGGGAGATATAGCCGCATCGAGGGCGTTATAAGACACCTCACTCTTTATCTGAAGCCAAGCCCCCCTCGTCGCCCACCCCCCACATACAGAGAAGTCATTCTCTCCCCCAAACACCAACACACGAGCACATTAACACCCCTCTCTCTTCTAAAGTATGGACCCCAATATAGGTCTCTATCACTTTGTCTCTTGGGCATGCACACATCTCTTCCCCCACTCTCTAGCTAGGTCTCCCGACATCTCTCTTTCCCAAGCACACGCACTATGTAGAGTGTATCTTTCCCATACACACAAAACGTCGCCCCCAAACGTCTATCTCCCTAGTTATGTGGTTCTCGCACACTCACCTCACACACCACCCCCACTGCAAAACAAGCACACTTTGTATCCTTGTGCACCACTCTCCTTTTTCTATCTCTCCCACATGCAGACCCGCCCCAGCTCCTCCCTGTATACATATATGTCGTGACTCTTTCCATAACTCCCTAATGTATCATCGTTCTCGATCTCGTACATTGTTCTCTACACCATCTATTCTAGATCTCTCATGAAGTCCCTATCACACACACGATGACTTGCTTCCCTTGCGTCTCCGTACATAGGCCAATTTCAAACAACATCAACATTGTCTCCCTATCTATACGCCATTTATGGACACAAACGCCCCCTCTCTTCCTCTCTCTCTCCTCTCTCTCCGTCGCTAGCTCTCTCTCTCTCTCGCTCTCACACCCCTCTCCCACACACACTCGATGTCTCTTCCAAATAGTTTGCTCCCCCCGCCCGCACCCATGCTATCCCGCTACTACACATGTCACACCATTCCCCCTTCCATTATACTAGGTTTACATCATTAGTGGTCTCTCTACTCCACATACACACACACACACTCCCTCTCACACACAAATGCGCGCACAAACATACACAGACACGCATAAACACCCATGAACCTGGATCCTCATCTCTCCCCATGTCCGCATGTGTATCTCACACACTCACTCTCTAATTATGTATATGTGTCTCCATGTTACACAACACAAAGCCCCATGTACATGTCTCTCTCTCCTCCACACACATAGACACAAAGAATCTGTCATCATTGCCTCAGTCTCTAGACATATCGCACACGCACTCTCTCTCTCTCTCTCGCAAACACGCTCAACAAGGGTTTCCCCGTGAATAACTTACCGTCTATTCATCAACCGTCGTGGCAGTACGGCGAACACGAGACGTGAAAAAGAATAAATCTACATGTGCTTAGACCACCTAGTATGACTACTAGGACTAGAGCAAGCCAAAAAGCGCGCCGCCGTCACCCCCTCCTTATCGGTGACGGGAAAACCTTTGTTTTACACAGTCGAGAAGTCATTGTGCTAAGGCCTGACATGCTGAGGCATTGAATAGAATGTAGATGCTAGTTTATGGAAATAAGTATCGATAATACGTTTGTATCTCCATACTTATATTTCTTCTCTTATAAAAAACCGAGTTGGTGATGATGGTACGCGTGCCATCTTGCAATATAGACCGTCCGATCTATATCTGATAGATGGAAATTAAACTAAAAGATACCCGTATGCCTCTCCACATTTGCAGACAAGACCTTCCCTCCTTCATCCTTATCTCCAATAACCTCATTGTTGAGAAATTAAGAAAGGAAGCCTCTGGAACAAACTGGTCTGGTGGCCGCTGCCGGCGTCGTCAATCCCCATGCCTCCGCTCAGTTCGACCACCAATCACCACCACGCCCCACTCCTCTTCACCTTATCTCCTATTTATCGAGATATCATTAGTTTTTACACATGGGATTACTCCCGCATGGGTCAATCACAACAAGTGTTTTATAAAAAATGCATCTTGATGTTCCGTGCAATGCACGGATCTTGCTAGTACTCCTACAGAAGACTAAGTTGGTGATGATGGTGTGTCTGCCATCCGTCGTTTGTGACCATTAGATCTACATCTAATGACTATGAGGTAACTTGTTGCCTTTTCTCACCAACATCCCACTTGTCTACCAATTTGCATAAAAATCCATAATTAGTATCTTAAAACCAACCACATCCCTCCCTGACCTCACCAAAATAGCCCAAGGAATATATTCTATTTGAAACATAATATATCTCTAGTGATATATGTATATCAAAATTAGAGTGTTTTGTATCAAGTTTGTGAATAAGTATTATTCTAATTATGATTCGTTGCAACACACACGAACATTGCTAGTATTTCCGACCATGCAATTTTTCCCCTCGTATTCCATATTTTCGAGTTTTCCGTCAAGATATTAGTCACTCATGATTGATATTTACTTTCATTCATGTACACATATGCACTATGTAACTAGCCTTGCTTATTGGGTTCCAAAGCTTAGCTTTCACTCCTACTTAAAATATGTAGAGTATTTAACAAAAAACTACCACTTTCAACCAGCCCTAGGAAGAATCTATTGTACAAAAAATAGCAAAAACATACCCAAAATTTCTTAATCCACACCAAAAACTACTACCTAGTACTCCCTCCGTCCCACAATGTAAGACATTTTTGCAAGCTAGTTTAGCTTGCAAAAACATCTTATATTATGGGACAGAGGGAGTACCGATTAGGTTAGTTTTAACCCATTTATGATAGGGTTGGCCCACACATCCGTGCTGATGAGGCAGCTTAAACCAACACATTTTGTTTGACCGTTGACACGAGGGACCCACATCTGACCTTCAATCCTGTTATTCCCCCTTAAATCATTATTTTTCCTGAACATTACTTCAAACAGTATTGATGCGTGTTCGTCGGTGGCGCCGGTGATGAGCGAGTTGTCCGCCGCTCCGCCGGATGGGCCGGACGCCATGCTGGCCTCCACACGGGTTGGCAGGCTGGCCCGAGCATGACTCATGAGCGAGCAAGCCGCCGCACTGGCCTTCGCTCGAGCCAGATGGCTGGCCTTAGCGCGACGCGCGCGAGCAAGCCGCCGCACCGCCGTGCCAATCTAGCTATCAAACCTTGCAGACAAGCAGCTGGACGGAGCTATCTTGGCTAGCTAGCGGCCACGAGCGCCGGACGGAGCTGGCATCCCGGCTGCCGCAAGATGGGCTCCGCACCACCGGTGGTTTTGACCTCGCCTTCTGCCGGCGGCGGTAGCTGCGTCCCATGGCCGAGGATGACTAGGTGGACGGGCCGGAGGTAGGAGGTCACTCGGGGATTTTTGTGCAGACTGACATGTAGGTCCCACAAGTCATAACGCCCGGTCGAATAGAAGGCGTTGACTTAATGGGCGACATGGGCCCTGTTTGGATACTCCAAGTCAGAGGTTAGAGTTAGATTCTAACCCTGAACTAACTCTAACCAAAGTGGTGTTTGGATGGCAGGGTTAGATTGACAACAAATGTATCCAAACAGGGCCATGGGTTGAAACGTCCCTATAACGGCACTTTGTAGAGTAGTCGTTTCTTGGTAGGGCTGGTTGGTAAGAGCATGTACAATGGTTCATAAGGTAGTCTTATCTTAAGTCTGCCACGTATGCAAGTGGTAGTAGTTTCTTAGCATTATTAGTGGTTTTTTGCATTATTAGGGGTTGCTTGTAAGGAACAATGTACTACTAGCGCAAAAGGCGATTCTAGATTGCGTTGTACTCCAACGAGTACTACTAGTGGTCGTGGGAGTGTATACCTTGTTTTGTGGGTTCGATCCCGGCCAAACGCACGGTGGCCTTTTTTCAAATAGTAACTTTGCTGTGAGCCAATATTTTACATGGGTAGTTTGAGTTTTGAAGTCAAACGGAGGTGCGGCACCACAATCTGGGTGCACTGAATAGCCTAGCCACGTGAACGGGTTTTTCCTTCCCAGCATCTCGTGGCTCGCGTGCTCGCCCTAGCCGCACCTCTCTTGTAGCTTCCTCATCAGCTAGTAGCATATTTAAACTAGTGCCTCCCAATTAAGCCCGAGGAGCCGGAAAAGCCTGGCGGGGCATTGGGAACTGTGCAATATGGCTCTGTACGTAAAGTGCTCTACTACTACTCTATAGCTTGTGGCGTTGCACGCATGGACTTCACTCCATTATCGGCTCTACTATAAAAGAAATTCCTCTTCACGTGTTTTTTTGAAATGGAGGCAAAAGCTTTGCTTCATCTCATTCATAAAGAAGGAACTACTAACGAAGTTCGACGAGATCCATTACACCCCCACAAAAGGAAGCAAAAAGCCTAATCTCGCTGTATCAAATAACTCAAATGTTCTGCCCCCACAGTAACCGTCGTTGATAAACAGGCTGCTAGTGTGTGCATGAGAGGAGCGGTTGACTAGGCCTACTACGTGAGAGGAGCGGCTGAATAGAGCACCGAGAGTACCCACTAGGCCACTACGCAGGTGTACTTTCCCTGCATTCATAATACAGCGATGGTTCTAGAGAACAGTAGTACCCTCCACTTCCAACTGTAGCTCCTTGGCCCTGAGAAAAACTGGTGCACTATACTAGAGGTACAGTACATCGCACTACTAGTTGAGAAAGTAGTACTTGTACTACTACAGTACGAGTACATACTCCTCCATCACATAATGTAAGACGTTTTTTGAAACTAGTTGGCGTGTACAAAAAATAGCAAAAACATACCCAAAATTTCTTAATCCACGCCGAAAACTACTAGCTAGTGCCAAAAAATTTCTTACTAGTGCTATTATTTATAGTATAATGCAATCCCATAACGTCCCATAATGCTAGTACTAGTAGTAAATAATAGCCTCACCCCTTCGCTAAGGAACGATCTAAAGTTGGAAGTGTCGAGGCCCTGCGGTTACTACGCTCTTATCTCCTCCTCGCCAGTTCCCCTCCCCCCGAAGAGAAGGTAGTTCGTCGCTGCTCCCATGGATTCACCAGGCGGTTCTCCTCCTCGTTGGGGCTGGGAGACCTTGGATGACGATCCTCTGGGAGAAATCTCACGCCGCTCCGACGTCCTCACCGCCGCAAGACTCGGTGCTTCCTGCACCAACTTTTTCAAGACGGTGCTTAAAAAGGCTTGGGAAAAGGCCATGCTTGTTGGTCTTCCATGCATCCTCGAGGAGAAGGTTCTTCTATGGGGCAATCCTTCGAACACTCCACCGCTCCCTGGCCATGGTTGCACGTCGACTCCGCTAGAGTTTCCGATGTTGAGAGGTAGTCGGATTTTGTCTGATGAGCAGGTCAGTAATGGAGTTTGATCATGTAGTACTTAGTTATTCCATTTCCATCCCGTAATTTCTCTGCTGCCCACCGTCTTATATATATGTCTGCGTCGGTGCCAACAAAGATTGGATCGCATACCTCCGGCCGGATACCACCATCATTTTGCACAACACCACAGCAGTGCGGCCGTTTTGGTAGACCCCTTCTCCACCATTGGGATCGGCCTTCCGGACTGGCTGGGCTTGAATACGTATGATGATGCCTACATGAGATTGAAGAAGATAGCAATTGCGGACCCGCCGACAAAGGGACGTGGCTATGATGATTACTATCTCATCGCGGTGTTCGACATAAGAATTGCCATCAATGCAAGAGGCAGTAACGGCAGAGGCTGGCGCATGTTGGCGGCGGCAAATTTGTACCCCTTCATGTGCGATGACGCCGTGCGCCATCTAGGCCGCATCTTCGTGGTGACAAGCCAGCGGACTTGTTTCATCTAGTTGCCATCCTACGGTACGGGAGATTACAAACGGAATGGACAAACCATCATTTGCATCCCTAACGGTACTCCATTATTTTGCAGGGACCAGTCATCCCGCGATCAAAATAAGATCACAGATCCTGGATGTGCATTTGCACCCGCGATTCGGTCTAACCTGGAACCTTGTAGCTGACTTTGGCATATTGGGATCAACTATCTTAGTAGTCGTTACGCATGGTACCATTGATGTGCAACATGGTCACACAATCTACCATGACCGGACCATCACCATCTACCTTGGTATTCCATTTTTAACCCTCTCGCCTTCTCTTTCATTGTTATTGTCAGTATGTGGGGTTCCAGCAAACCCTTAAGGTTCGAACACTGGGGGGCGCGCGAAGTCTTTCCCTCCAACCGAAGTACGCTCTAGCTCGCTAAGATCTGGCGGACGAACTCTACGAACTCACAACACAGAAGGACACGTGGTTTATATTGGTTCAGACCACCGTTGTGGTGTAATACCCTACTCCAGTGTGGTGGTGGTGGATTGCCTCTTGGGCTGATGATGAACCATACAAGGGAAGAACGACCTCCTGAGGTTGAGGCGTTCTTGAGCTCGGTGAGCTTGTGTGTGTGGGGGTGGTCTCTCCTTTCTCTAAGGTGGTGGCTAGTCCTATTTATAGAGGCCCTGGTCCTCTTCCCAAATATCGAGTGGGAAGGGAGCCAACAATGGCAGGCTAATTTTGAAGGGGGACAGCTAGTACAAGCTATCCTGACAAAAGTAGTCTTTGCCTGCACAAAGTTCTGGTGGTGACGCTGTTCTGGGCTCCATGATGACCTCAGTCTTGCAGTCCATGGTCGTGGTCTTGTTGCACTGAAATGGAAACCTTTGCCTGAGGCCTCGGTACTCCACGACTGTGCTTGCCCCCTTTGCACCAAAGAGGAAACAAGGACGCTGCACGCGCTGGCGCCCACCTGGTGTCAATCGTCACGGCTCACGTCACGAGAGCCTCGTGAGGTTCGCCTTGCCTTGATATCTCCGCTCCTCGTGAGCCTTCCTAGCTAGGCCACTCCAGAGGAGGTCTTGCGTCATCCGCCTCGCGAGGCTTGGCCCCTCGCGAGGGTCTTGGGCGCTTTGTTGGTGAAGATGGGCCATACGGCCTACTGGCTTAGCCACGCCATGGGCCGCAGGCAGGCAAGTCTGGGGACCCCCATTCCCAGAACGCCGACAGTAGCCCCCGAGCCCAAGGTGCTCTCGGGCTTGGCTTCACGGCGAAGCCAAGGGTCAAGTTCGGAGCACCGCGGGCCCCAAAAGCCTACAGCCTCGGTTGATGCTTGGCAGTCGATTGGATGTGGGCGTCTTCGCTTGCCCATGCTGCCTTTGAATCCGCCTGGCTATGCGGCCCTGCTTCTTGCACAGTTATTCTTCCCTCTCCGTGCCTGGTTCTTCCAATCTTCCAATCTCCATGCTTCCTCGACGCCTTGCTCCGCCTCCTCAATCCAACTTGCGCTCCGCCCACTTCGCCTCCATGGCGCCGGAATAGGCCGGGAAGGGGAAGAAACCCCTATCCCCACCAACTGCGCCTCCATCCTTCGAGCCGGCGCTCGGCCGGCCTCGGGTGCTCAACGATGAGGCCATGGGCAAGGTGCGCCCCATGCTCGCCTCCAGCTTCAACGAGTGGGGAGAGACACCGGCCTGGCCTGCGTCTCACCCCAGCATGACCCGGGCAGTCACCGAGGTTCCGATCTTCATCAACGCCCTCTGGGCTGGCCTGCTTCCTCCCTTCTCCGCCTTCTTCAACGCGGTACTCGAGCACTATCAGATCCACATGCTCCATCTCGACCCTCAATCTGTGACCCTTCTTGCCATCTTCGCTTTCGTGTGTGAGGCTATGGCAGGCATCACCCCCTTCGTGGCGCTCCTCCGCCACTTCTTCTCGCTGCATCTCACCGGTGCCCGGAAGAGCTCAGGGTGTGTGAGCTTCTAGGCCGTGGCCGTGACGGCAGGCATGGGGATTGACATCGAGCTCCCTTCATCCGCGAGCGAGTTCCGCACGCGATGGATGTTTGTTGATGCCGGCGTGCTCAACCCTCTGCTCCAAGCTTCGGTGGGGCCTGCCATTCCAAACTCCGGCTGGGGCCATCAGAAGCTCACGAGCCCCTACCTTGCCCCCGTTTGGGCCAGATTGCAGTGGTTGAAGGACCTTGGTGTGACTGCGCCCATGGTGGTGAGGGAGTTCGTCAGGCGTCGGGTTGCCCCGCTTCAGCGCCATTCTCGCCTGATGTGGGACTTGCTCAGCAATCAGGACAACATGAGGGTTCAGGAGTAGGGGCTCCCTCTTGCCGCGCGGCAGACGGTGCTCACGGTCCTATCCGGCGTCCCTCTGTCGGACGAGATGCCCAAGAAAAGCTGCATGTTGTACCGCTGTGAGAACAAGGTTACCTTTTCCGCGACCATGCCTTCCTTTGATGAGTGGGGGCTGCGCCCAATTGGCTTGGAGGGGCCCCGCGAGAATCCCGTCATCGTGGTCCCATTCTTCGCCGCTGGTGATGAGCTCGCCCCTGGTGATGGTGCGGGGGAGCGAGCGGCGACGGGTGCCGGCTGCTGATGTTGAGGAGCACATGCTGAGCAGTGATCCAGGGGCGTCGTCCTCGGGAGCTTGCGACGCCCCTCCTGAGGTGCCAGTCGCTTGCGAGATGTGGCATGCGACTCCCGAGGCCAAGGCTCCAGGGGCCTCGGGAGGTCGCATCGAGAAAGAGCCGGGCTTTTCGCCATAGCCTGCCTCCCCTAAGGCTATCCCTCTTGGTTCCTCTTCGGCTTCGCCGCGTGCCGGCCGTCACATCCAGCGCTTCGGTCGCCTTTGTGTGGAATTCAAGGAGCTCCGCAAGAGGAAGGGATCCCCCAGCGGTAGCAAAATTTTCAGGCCACTAAAGCAAAGGAAGTACGTCGCCGTCGACGAGTAAGTACCTTCTCTTGGTGATCTTCTATGTGCCGCCTTCCCTTCCTGACGAATGTCCCCTAAGGTCCCCTTCTGCTAAGGCCGTGAAATCTCCAGAGAAGCAGCTCCCTCTCGTCGCATCACACTCGCCAAGCTCCAATGCTTCAGGCTCGGATGTTGCCCATGGCGTGGGGTCAATCTCGAGAGCTGGTCCGTCATCATGGTGCCCCGAGCTTGCGCCTCCGCCGTCCTTTCTTCGCGGCCTTGCTCAGAGCGCAGCAAGCGTGCCAATGGCTCCTCCCTTGGTCACAGTTGGTAGGTGGCTAGCCTCGATGCTGGAGATTCCTTCAAGTAGCGGGCCTTGCTCGGTTCGGGCCCCTCACGAGGGTCAGCTGTCGCCTGGGGTCGCGCCGACCCCCAGCCCCTAATCAGGAGATGGCGCGCCACTTGATGCTCGACCCGCAGCCCCCAAGGCGGAGGGCGAGATGGGCCAAGAGTTCGAGCTCGAGTGCGGGCGCAGCGTGGTCCGCCATGAGCTCTTCCAGGAGGTGATGGGCGCGATGAACCATCTCAGTGAAGAGCTTGCCGGTGTCGAATCGTGTCTTGAGGCTGAAGGTCTTCGGTTGGTGGAGGAGCGGCGCAAGCAGCGAGTGGCCATCAACCTTGGCCCTTATCATCGCGACCTCGAGAACGCGAAGGCTGAGGCATCCCTCAAGATTGCCAATGAGGCCTGCTCGCGAGCCTTGGAGGAAGCTCACGAGGCCGATCGCCGCCGCGAGGCTGCGGAGGAGCGCGCGTGGGAGCTCCAAGCCTGGAGCGAGTCCCTTAAGCAGCAAGTCGAGGCGCGCGGGGCCGCCCTTGCGTCAGTGAGGGGGATGCGTACGGAGGATGAGGAGGTCCGGCGGCGCGAGGAGGCGCTGGCCCTGGAGGCCGTGGAGCGCAGCCTCGAGTTCGAGCGACTGGAGACGAGGGAGCGTCAAGTCGCTCAAGCTGAAGATGCCGTCGGGGCCCGCGAGGCCAGAGTCGAGGAGGAGGTCGATCGCCGGGTGTTCGTGGTTCGTGCTGATCTGGAGGGCAGGTACGGCCTGAGGCTGGAGCTCGCCGGATAGGAGGGTGTGGGCAGGGCTGCCGCCCTCAGGCCCATGTTGGACGAGGCCGAAAGATGTGCGGAGGCTACCACCACCGTCCTGGTTGCGGCGCAGGCGGACCTGGCCTCCGCCGCGCCGAGCTGCTTTCCCTCCGGAGGCGAATTGACGACGCCGAGGCCGTCGCTCGGCAAAACAGAGAAGAAGTTCTACAACGCCGAACGCTGGAGCGCGAGCATGCCCCTATGCTTCAAGACCTTTGGAACAAGGCCAACACCGCCCTAAGCTATATCTACGACGAGAACGCCCCGAACCCTCACTCAAGTGACCACGCCAGCCACCTGACCTTCTTCATCGAGGTGGTGATGCACCTCGAGGCTCAATCTGTTAGAGCTCGACAACTTGTGGAGGAGAAGGGTCGTGGCCTGCTTCAGCGCGCCTTCTCCCGTGTCTTCAGCCACCTTCTGAATGCCGACCCCAACTTCGACTTTGATGCCGCCATTGCTCCTGTGCCCATTGCCGCCCAGGGTGACTTGGCGCATTGGGTAGAGGACCATGTCGACGCGTTGGTCAGGGCCTTCACCTCGGAGAACGATGGGGTGGTGGTCATCGCAGATGAAGGTGACATGGTCAATGACGGCGATGGGGGCGTCGCCGACGGTGGCGGCGATTCCAACGGAGATGATGATGATGCGAGTGACGCGTCTGTGGACGATGTAGCGAGCGATGTCTCTGGCTGATCCCATATTCTCCTCTCATTTTATTTTGCACGCAAAACTCGGGCGTGGCCCTTGGAAAACTTGTAAGAGCATTTTGAGAGGGTAAGCCCCTCGTGTAAGCAAATTGCAATTTTTACTTTCCTATGCGATGTGGGTATGTGTCCTTGTGAGCTCATGCAGCTGGGGGTGAGTCTCCAGACGTGGTTTACCTTAGTCAGCGCCAACTTAGGGATGGGTCGTGAGGCGATGAGTTCCTGAGCATCCTGCGGAGCTTATCGCCCTGTTTGAGAGGGCCCCGCAAGGGGTGAGCACCAGGCGTAGTGCTAGCACATGCTCTGCATGGTCCGGCTCGCGAGGAGCTTGCGAGGGAAAGGCGACGGACGTGAGTCCCAACCAAATGAGATCCAGAAGGCGAAAAATGGCTCGAACGAGAAAAGGCACCCCCTGTGCGCAACGATAAAAATTCAGCTTCAACTTACGTCCGGAATCAGAAAGCAAAGCCATAGAAAGGGAGATCCAAAGCAAAAGGCCGCGTCCGACACCTACTCTAGTCTTCGGGTCTTCAAGTCTTCTCACCAGAATGGAGCTAAGTATTGTCCACTAGGCATGGGAGGGAGCCCCAGGGCCTGAGGCCGGCGCTCCTGAGACTCCGGGGAGTGTACAGTCCCAACTCATTATGACGTGAGAGTGTCACGGGCGGCGAGCTTCACAGGCACCAGGCCTTCTTCACAGGTACCGGCCTTGCTTCATATCGCCAAACGAGGGCCCCGCCTTGCGCCAGTCTTGACCTCCTTTGAGCCGGCCGGAGAACAGGACGACACAAAGGAGGGAAAGAGGACGCTAGTGGTTCCCTCGGCGACCACGAGTCCTTTGCCGGGGGAAGGGTCGTTGAAGCCACCCCGGCAGAGGGCCTACCTCCGGGTGTCCACTGGTTTCACGTGCCTTGGGGAGGGGCCTTGCTCCTGGCCCCTTCTCGGTGGCCCCCAGCGTGTCTCCCTTGTTGAGATGGGTGCCGCCTTGCCGGGGTTGTCGATTAGTGCTGCAACCTGATCCATCTGCAGCCCATGGTTAGCATAAGCCTGTTCCTGAGAGGTTAGCGGTACCCTGTGGTTGCCATCGTCAGCGCGATCGTTGTGGTTCTCCGTTGGCTCTTGGAAGGCTTTGGCTCCTAGCACCCCTTCCCCCCAATCTTCTCCAACGAATGAGCCGATGTCATCCTCCGGTGCGTACCCTTGGTCCACCATGCGGGGCACATAGGCCTCTGGGGCCGCCACCCCGAACACCTCGCCATGGTGCCCAACGCTCCATGTTGCTCCTCCCATGATGGCGTCCCGGGGATGATAATATGGCATCCGGACGGGACCATGGGGGGTGATGCTTGCGCTCGTGCCTGTCAAGGGCGGCAGGGGGGTGGAACCCCCTACGTCGCCAGCCGTGCTGATGTTGACGAAGCCCCCGGGCGTAGTCGATGCCACACAGATGTGGTGAGGCTCACCGTGCGACCTTGCATTAGCCTGGGGGGGGGGAGTCGATAGCAGAAAGGTGGCGCTCCCGATGCTGCTGCGTCTAGCAGCTCAGCAACACGCTCAAGCAGCATGTCCCGGCCACTCTCCATCAGCCTGCATCGCAGCAGCTCCCTTGCCACTGTGAGTGCCGTGTGCATGTTCGCTTGCTCCCGCCGTGAGTGCGGCGCCGTTGCTGCGGCATGACTCGCTGCTCTCGCCGCGGCTCGTGCTTGCCACTGGGTGAGGGTGGATGATGCCTGGCCTTGCTGTCCGCGCCCGGCGGAGCTTGGTGGCGCCCCCGCCACTTGGGGTGTGGGGTTGAGATCTTCATGGGTAGGCGGCGCCGTCCGGGCCGGCCAGGCTGCCCAGCGGTCGGATCCGGCCCTTGGGTCGCCGGACATCGTAGTCGGCGAACGTCGAAGAGCTGATTGGCGGAGAAGAAGCTTCGGCGCCCCCCTACCTGGCGCGCGAAATGTCGGGATGTGGGATTCCGGCAAACCCTTAAGGTTCGAACACTGGGGGGGGGGCAAAGTCTTTCCCTCCAACCGAACTACGCTCTAGCTCGCTAAGATCTTGCGGACGAACTCAACGAACTCACAACACAGAAGGACACGGGGTTTATACTGGTTCGGGCCACCGTTGTGGTGTAATACCCTGCTCCAGTGTGGTGGTTGTGGATTGCCTCTTGGGCTGATGATGAACCATACAAGGGAAGAATGACCTCCTGAGGTTGAGGCATTCTTGAGCTCAGTGAGCTTGTGTGTGTGGGGGGTGGTCTCTCCTTTCTCTAAGGTGGTGGCTAGTCCTATTTATAGAGGCCCTGGTCCTCTTCCCAAATATCGAGCGGGAAGGGAGCCAACAATGGCAGGCTAATTTTGAAGGGGGACCGCTAGTACAAGCTATCCTGACAAAAGTAGTCTTCGCCTGCACAAAGTTCTGGTGGTGACGTTGTTCTGGGCTCCACGATGACCTCCGTCTTGCAGTCCATGGTCATGGTCTTGTTGCACCAAAATGGCAACCTTTGCCTGAGGCCTCGGTACTCCGCAGCCGCGCTTGCCCCCTTTGCACCAAAGAGGAAACAAGGACGCTGCACGCGCTGGCGCCCGCCTGGTGTCGATTGTCACGGCTCACGTCATGAGAGCCTCGTGAGGTTCGCCCCGCCTTGATATCTCCGCTCCTCATGAGCCTGCCTAGCTAGGCCACTCCAGATGAGGTCTTGCGTCCTCCGCCTCACGAGGCTTGGTCACTCGCGAGGGTCTTGGGCGCTTTGTTGGTGAAGATGGGCCGTACGGCCTGCTGGCTCAGCCACGCCATGGGCCGCAGGCAGGCAAGTCTGGAGACCCCAGTTCCCAGAACGCCGACAGTTGTACTAGTACTCTACTTATGTACTAGTAGGAGTACTTTTTACCTTGGAGGACGCGTATATCTAGCTAGGCCCTTGAAGACTTGAACCCACTAGCTGCCACCTTTTTTGTTTTTCCATGTCTTACTATCTCATCCATGTAGCCAAGAGTGGCTATATATAATAAGCCGGTTATTTTACTTCCTCTATACCGGAGTAGTACTATTTGCTGCACAGTATTACTGACTGCCATATTTGAGCACAACATTGTTATGCATGGACCTTGACTATGTACGTCACCATGTGTCCAGGTCTGAGATGCCGCGTGTACCAGATGAACGGCGTCGAGTTCGACCCCCGTGATGCTACGTGGGTGCGGAGGAACACTCTTGGAGAGTACTCGCTTTTCATTGGGTACAACTACCCCATTGTGAAGCGGATGCCACCTTTCATGCACGACACGAAAGGCCTACCGTTCATGAAGCATGGTTGTGTCTTCAGTGCGCACCACCGGATGAACGACATGCTGGGACATGCTATCCCTGATTTATGTCGCTTCAGCTTGGATGAGTCTCCATCATGTGGAACCAGACTAGAAAGTTGCGACAATGATTCCCGTTGCCCACCGGTATTGATCGCGCCATCCATGAATAACACCTGGGACAGGAACCTAGAGGAGGACATGTAGCCCATCTATAACGTGTAAGTGGAGTACGGTAAATTGTGAACGGTAGCGCTGTGAATATATGTAGACTAGTCGTGCACAAATTTATCACATGAATTGGAGACGAACTTGTGTGTCATACTAGCATTTGTCCTTTAGAATTTATTACTAGTAAATGTGTTATGTGTACGTGCAACTTGTGTGGTTGTTGCACGGGCTCCAACACGCTCTTTGAGAAAAAAAGGTGGCACAGCTTTGGATATACGTGACGTGGCGGCATCATACAGTAGCGTCGTTCTCTATAGTTGTAGTACACTCCTACTAGGACGACAACTCCTATAAAACCTTGCACTTGGCTCTTTGCCTCTTTGGGAGGTTCAACAGTTCGTACTCGTGTGAACCTTGCACTTGGCTCTTGAGCTCTTCGGAAGGTCCAACAATGATGATACTATAGTACAATATGCTTCTGGCAATCTGACACCGATTGAACTGCTGCACGTCCACCGCGAGGGCGAGGGAGAGGGAGAGGGCGCTGTAGTCAAAACCCTCTCCTCATCCCACGAACCACCACGCGCGTCGGCGAGGGAGAGGCATACTAAGCAAGCTTCTCCTCGTTCGGCGAGTTGACGGGACACATCAAAGCAGTACTAGTACTAGTTCATACTGCGTCCTTTCCGGTTAATATGGCTTAATTTGAAATGAGAAAAATACACTGGCGGTCAACGTATGTAACAATACGCTCTTTACGGTCACTATATATAGTTTTGCAGTGATTATACGATCACTAGCTCATCGTAGAGCACCGTATTACACCCTAGTGACGGCCACATAGTCGACGTGGCACTTTGTTGACTGGTTAAATTGTCACCTGGTTTTTGGGTCCCACCTGTCAGTTGGCAGAGCAAAGAAACCATTTAAACAAAACTTTACGCGGGCGTGACAGGAGTCCAACCCTTGCGCGCGAACCACCCTGGCTGTGTATGTGAGTGCATGCACGTGTACTCCCTCGATCTTCCAAAAAAGAGTGTACATCGGCTAAAAAACTAAGAGTGTAGTACATCTACACTTCTAATGCATTTAGCCTTTAATCTAAATCGATATTGATTGACTAATGCACCAACTTGTGCTCTAGGTATAGGCTACATGTCTATCCTTAATTACAGCATGCAACGACCTTCATTTAATCTCCTTCTCTCAATGGTCGGATGCACACATAAGTCTGCTACTTTTGGGCGTTAATTATGCCCTGGTCAATGTGTAAATCTCTAAATGTACAGTCTTTCACGAACGTAGGGAGTAGGTTGAGCACTTGAGCGTGAGCGTGTGTGTTGAATCGTGTGGTGTGTGCCGCATGGGTGCGTGAGTGTTGCGTGCGTCCATGTGTACGTGTAAGTGTTGCATGTCGCATGCATGCATGCATGCATGCATGGGGCTTACTCCCTCACATTGACATGTTCATATTTCAAGCTTCCTTTGTTCCCTCCATATGGTGATACTCCCTCTGTTCCCAAATACGGAGTAAAATCCCCCCTCTGTTCCCAAATACGGAGTAAAATCCTCCCTCTGTTCCCAAATACGGAGTATTTGTCTTTCTAGAGATTTCAACAAGTGACTACGTACGGAGCAAAATGATTGAAGTGAGTGTAGAAGCATAGGGATAATGTAGAAAGAAAGTCTTCGCGATCCATTATTCCCCATCTCGGTCAGAGAGAACTATTCAACTAGTCTTCACAGTGAAGTGACAATACACGCTGCAGCAGATGGGACACTTAAGTAATAAGCTGAACCAGCGTGTTGGTGTTACTAAATCAGCCTTACCCAGTACTGCCATCATGTTTGCTAGTAGAGCACGCTTCTGTCCTCCATTAACTGACATATGGGCCCTCTTGTGGTAGACCCACATGTCATTGGTGTAACTATTTACACTCGAAAGGACGGTATATCCTGGTAGTAGTAGTAGAATTGAGATTTACTGCACTTTCTTCCCCGTCTTCCACTCTTCTTCCTCCTCTCTTCCCCATCGTCGGCCCCACGCCATTCCCCCCACTCACTGCTCGCCCGACGGGCTATCTTCCTTGGTAGCTCACGTGTACCATATCCCCCCGCTCACTGCTCGGCCACACGAGGAGAAGCTTCTTCACTCGCCCGCCCGAATCCACTTCCCCGTTGGCTCGCAGGCACCAAAAACTCCAATGGCAGAACCGACTGACACGCAGAGCCACGATTGGAATTCCCTCCCCGATGTTCTCTTGTAGCAGATATGTAATCGTATGGACCTACTCAGCACCATCCGTCTGGCCACATGCTCGGTGTCTTTGTACCATCTACTCGTCTGCAACCGGCCGGCTCTTTTCAAGACACCCTGCTTGCTGATGCCCGATCCTCGCAGGTGGCCCAGACACCGACTTGACGATCCTACGAAGGTTGACGTGGTGCCCCTTGACATGATACCACTACCCGTTCACCTGTCCTTCATGCGCGGCCACTACTGGGCGGGCATGAAGGCCAACTGGATCGTCCTCATCCACCAATCCGGTCCTCTGTGGCGTTTCGTGGATATCTACACCCAGCGAGAGATCACCCTTCCATCGTTGGATACCGCCGGCATCGAGCCTCGTGGCCCGCCGGACACTCCTGCATACTACGCACGAGACGCGTCAAGCTTTTGGCTCGACCTCTGTTTGCTGAAAGTTGTAATCTGTGAAGTGCCCACATCATCCGAAGACTACATGGATTACAATCTCATTGCCTTGTTCAACATGGGATTAGTCTATCTGGAATCCAGTCGTCATACATGGTTATGGATCATCGTCAATCCTGTTGAGGCAACATTTCTGTCTGATGCTATAGTGCATGATGGCATCGTTTTCGCGGTCGACGCACAGATTGGCTGCCTATACTGGTGGAATCTATCGTCGTGTAATTGTTCTATCTCATCTCATCTTTACCTTATGAATACGACTGCCTATTCATTGTTACAAATTTAGAATATATAGTATGTCTATAACCACATCATTGATATATGTTCCTCTCATTTCCTAGATTTTTATGACCACACATGTTATTGTTAGAGTTGATATGAGAACAATTGGCATCTAATGATTGTTAGAATAGATATTATGAGCATAACATCATGATTGCTATATGTTACTCTCATTTCCAAGATTTTTTATAACAACGCATGTTATTGCTTAGAGTTGATATGAGAACAGTAGTAGTAAGTGCTATGGTAGAATATGAGTAGGCTCTGTCATAGCTGTTTTCCTCTCATTGTTACATGATGTTTGAACCATGACATATTGCTAGAATATGAAAGCCATTGGCTTATTTTTTTAACTTGGGGTATGATTATGACCACGTCATTGCAATTCTCTGTCTATGATATGTGTCACTATTATAATAATCTTAATTCCACACATACTCTGAAAATGATTGTTTATTTTTGTCCTTTTGGTCTCCAATTTGAATTGTTGCAGCAGACGCAAATGCGTTGGTCTTCATGATTCCAGGACCTGGAATCATACCAGCCGATGGGTGGTGGTTTATCGCTCGTTCAGCTGACGACGGTCATTTGATGCTCATTCGCACGTACCAAATTGACCAAACCATTACATCAAACCACATGCAGTACAATGCCTGGGGCGTTCGTGACATTGATGGCTATGGATGCTTCGTGTTCGAGAAAGATCCCAGCTCCTTTGGGCCAGGCGTATTCAACTGGAGGCGAGTTTATAGCCTCGGCAACCACTCCATGTTCCTCAGGCTCAATTATCCGACCATCCAACCAATCATCGATCATATCAGCGGCGATGATTACCGTGCTATGCAACTTCCATTCGCTAGGGGGGACTATGTTTACACATCATACCATGGGTTTCATGAATCACCATATCCAGAGATTCGTCGACACAGCTTCTTGCCAGATAATCTTCAGTGTGTGAAAGGCATCAAGCTTCCATGCGATGGATGGCTTTTGCAAACCCGACATGCGGCGATGTGGTTCATGCCAACAGCAAATATGCACAACTTGATTCGTATTGATATCTAGACTGAGCCATGTATTCTGCTGCTGTAGCATGACCCTCTTTTGTTGGATATTCTGTACTGTTGTTAGTTTGAAGCACTCCTCTGGTTTGAAGGATAGATACCTTTCTGGGATCAAGTGCATCCTAACTCACTTGCGCATGATGTACCGATAATGATGATGGAGATGTTGTGCAGTATATATATATATATAAATATAAATTAGGCTTCAAGTGCGTACTTGTTAGTTAAACCTATGGTTAAAATGTGACACTAAATACGACTAGTAAGTAGTACAGTAGCAGTACTAGTATACGTTGGTCAAATTATTCATCATGTCCACACATTGAATTGACGTGACAACATGCTACGCGTGAGGTGACACAAGAATCCCGGCGGCGTGTTCGGGTATTCTGGACTTCAGATTTGGAGTACCACTTATCTGTCGAATTTTTTCATCATTTACTTAAAACAGTCGATTGATCATACATTGAGTACCATATAACTGGAATTAACCGATGCAAGTCAAAGAAGGATTGGCCGATGCTGCCGGCTGGCGTCAAGTTCGATCCCACGGATCAGGAGTTGATCGATCACCTTGAGGCCAAAGTGAGTGTTGACAGCGCGATATCTCACCCTCTCATCGATTTGTTCATACCAACCATCGACAGCGAGCACGGCATATGCTACACCCATCCTGAGAAACTTCCAGGTAAGACACCGATCGGTCGTCTACTTGCACAAACATATTCCTTTGTTTATAGCTCTATTTTTCATTTTAGACGCAGACCTGGTGAAGCAATTACAATTTGACAGTTAATAAAAAGTGAAACAAGTGACTGCAACATGCCAAAGATGTTATGAAAATGCCAACTACGTACACTAAAACCTGTATTCGACAATACTGCATGTATCACACTGAGTGGCCTAAGCAAGCATTTCTTCCAGCGCAATTCTAGGGCATTCAAACGGGGCACGTGGACGCGTCGCAAGATACAGTCGGAGTGCGGCATGCACGTGATGTGGCACAACACCTGCAATACCTTGCCGGTGATAGTCAACGGCCGGCAGACCGGCAGCAAAAAGGTTCTGGTGCTGCACACCAACAAGAACTTCGACCAGCAAAGGACCAACTGGGTGATGCACCAGTACCACCTTGGGGACCTAGAGCAAGAGAAGGAGCGGGAGCTGGTCCTCTTCAAGATTTTCTACCAGACGAACACTAGGGCTAGGAGTAAAAAGATTATAACTTAGTTTGGTATTGGTACTTGTACTACCTTGTCGTCTGCAAGTTGGTATTGTTGTTAACGATCTTTTGGTATGAACTTGGCATTTGCTTCCAACCATCATGCCGAGGGTCAACATGGATATAAAGTTGAATCATTTGTTTCGAAACGAATTTTCAGGCACCAGATTTTTATTTGATGGGTAACATAAGCACCTCCCGTTCGAATTCCTAGTTCTCCATTTTTTTTTGAAACAAGTGCATGCACTTATTATCACGATGAAAAAACTATATCTCGGCTGCATCCCAGTTATCAGTCTGTACTTGCAGAATTCTCTCGTCTATTGAGCATGTATATTATTTTTTTAGGTCGAGCAAATTTCAACTGGGCTGTAGACTGCCCAGGCTTGGTTTTGTTTTTAACAGGCCCAGCCCATGACGACTGTCGGATGTGGGGTTCCGGTAAACCCTTAAGGTTCGAACACTGGGGTGCACGCGAAGTCTTTCCCTCCTACCAATCTACGCCCTAGCTCACTTAGATCTCGCGGACGAACTCGACGAACTCGCAACACAGAAAGACACAAGGTTTATACTGGTTCAGGCCACCGTTGTGGTGTAATACCCTACTCCAGTGTGGTGGTGGTGGATTGCCTCTAGGGCTGATGATGAATAGTACAAGGGAAGAACAACCTTCGGAGGTTAAGGTGTTCTTGTGAGTAGGCTCTCGATCGGGTTGGATTGAGCTAAGGCGTGTCTCCCAGATCCTATTCCCTTTACTATAGTGGCTAGATCTACTTATATAGGCCTTGGTCCTCTTCCAAAATATCGAGTGTGAAGGGAGCCAACAATGGCGGGCTAATTTGAAGGGGGACAGCTAGTACAAGCTATACTGACAAAAGTGGTCTTCGCCTGCCAAAAGCTCTGGTGGTGACGCCGTATTGGGCTCCACGATGACCTCCATCTTGCCGTCCTCCTGGTCTTGGTCTCGTTGCACCAATATAGCAACCTTTGCCTGATGCCTCGGTACTCTTCGCCTGCGCTGGCCTCCTTAGCACCAAAGAGGAAACAAGGACACTGCGCGCTGGCGCCAGCCTGGCGTCGTGCATCATGGCTCATGTCACGAGGGTCTCGTGAAGTTTGCCCCGCTTGATATCTCTGCTCCTCGTGAGCCTGCCTAGCTAGGCTACTCCAGAGGAGGTTTTGCGTCATCCGCCTCGTGAGGCTTGGACCCTCGCGAGGGTCTTGGATGCTTTGCTGGTGAAGATGGGTCCCCGGGACACCGACAGTAGCCCCCGGGCCCAAGGTGCGCTCGGGCTTGGCTTCGCGGCGAAGCCAAGGGCCAAGTACAGAGCGCCACGGGCCCCAAAAGCCTGCGGCCTCGATTGACGCATGGTGGATTATTGGACGTGGGTGTCCCCGCTTCCCCATGTTGCCTCGGCAACTGCTCGTCTTGTCAAGTCCCTGCGCCATGCAAGGAAAACCATCATTACCTGCGATCGTGGGAGACGCCGGTTGGCCTTCCCTTGCTATAAATGGGGAGGGGAGCGGAGCCCCCGTCGCCCATCTCTTCCTCGCTTGCTTGCTTCTTCCTCCTTGCTCCACTGCCAACAACAATGGCGCCCATCAGAAAGTTTTCTACTGAAGAGAAAGGAAAGGCTCCCCGCGATGATTCGGGGCCTCTTCCACTGAAGAAGAGGTCGATCCATCACCGTGATGAGGCGGCGATGCAGGTGGTGTCGAGGCCTTGGTGCGAGCGGCCTCCTCCTGGGTACCCGCTACCTGTGTACGCCCATGTCATGGGCTCGGGAGGACGAAGTGATGAGCAACGCCGCCCACAACGCATCCAGGGTCGCCGCGCCATGGCGACGCGTGCCGTCGCCCCTAGGGTTCACGCCGCTGACTCCTCGTGCGAGTTGGTGCTGTGCGCGCCGATGCCTCCGAGCTCCTGGATCCGCTTCCCGCGGCTCTTCTCCGACATGATGCCGCCGAGGGGGCCTCTCGAGCTCTGGCTGCAGCACGCCGACTGCAATGCTCCGGCGACCGGAGCAGAGATCGAAGCAGTTCCCACCGGCAAGATCTTCATGACGCGCGGCTGGGGCGAGATTGCGCGGGTCTGCCGTGTGAGGGGCGCCCTTGCGATCCACTTTGAGTACGATGGCGTCTCCACGCTCTTCTTCAAGGTCTTCGTGCTGAGGGCCGCCGCCTGGAGTGCTGCTCTAGAGAGGAGCGTGAGGTTGACGCGCGTCCCGCTCGCGGCCACTCCAGCAGCAGCAGCCCTTGGGAGTCCAGCAGCTCTCCTGAGCTCTATGAGACTCCGGAGATGAGTGACGACAGCTACGTTCCCCCGAGCTCTCGCCGCGCTCGGAGCAGAGCTGCGACGTCCGGCCGTCGCCGCCGCTGATCTAGATGGGGTTGGCGCCGGCCTCTCGTGGCCCACTGTTGATGATGGCGTCCACCATGGAAGGATGTAGATAGGATTCCCCTTAGTATCGGCTTTTGTTTCCTGCAATGAATCATGAATTACCCCATGGGGGCATGTAAGGGTCCGTAATGTCCTTTGCGCTTATCTTCCCTATTATGAGAATTTGGTGATTGCATGTCCCGTTAAGGCTCGGTCCCCCTTTCTGTCCTCGCGTTAGCTTGTTGCTCTATGCTGACAGGTCCCGGTCCCCAGGCAGGCTACAGCCATCGTTGGTATGCCAGGTCGCGTGCCGTGGTCAAGGCCAGGAGGTGTGTGGCCCGAGGTCCAGTAAGAGCCCCTGAGGCGCGATGCTTAGGAGGTCCCCCTTAGCGCTCAAGCAGCCATGGTCAGGCGAGAAAGGGAGTTGACGTGGTCGCAACGAGGTTGCGGCAAGGCGTGAGTGACCATTAGGCCCAAACGTTTAGCCGATCTGGGTGCGGGACTTATCTTGTTTATCTCATGGCGACTCCTGACGTTGCGCTAGGGCTGCGCACCTACTCGTGCGGCATAGCTAGGCCCGCCCGTACTAGTTTCCCTCCCCTCATGCCCTCCTTAGTGCTCTACGTCCTCAGGTCCCGGCCCTCGAGCGAGCTCAGCCGCCGCTGGTATGCCAGGTCGCGATGCCGTAGTCAAGGCCAGGGGGTGAGGGCTGGAGAGCCAGTAGGAGTTCCTGAGTCGCGATGCTCAGGAGCCCCCCTTTTAACGCGCAAGCGAATTGCACGAGGGAAAAGGAGACTCGCGGTGCCGCCTGCTATCCTTCCACGGGGTCCCTTTGAACAGGCACAAGAAGAAACACGGTTCGTCGTTACAGCTGTCAGCCTGCCACTAGTTGCTCTAAATGAGGAGAAGGCACTGAGGGCCTAGTGAGGTGACGTGCGCGGGGCGTGCCGCGAGCCAGAGCTCGACCGCTCAGATTTGTCGGCGTGTCAGGGCCGGACCCATGCACCAGCGCCGTGCCTGTGTGGAGGCCCCGGGGGAGGCGATGATCGAGCAGGTGATAGCAGTTGGCAGGTTAAGCATGGAGAGCAGATCAACTTGGATAAATGCAGGAAGGTACATGCCACCGGGTCCGGCCCGAGCGGCTTGGGGATGATGCAGCCCGAGGAGCGCCCCAACAAGATAAGCTGAAGACATAAGCAAAAGGGATACATGCCGCATGGACGGACCCACGCGGCCTGGAAATAATGCAGCCCGAGGGGCGCTCCCAGCTAAACAAGCTTGGAAGATGTCACCTAGTTCTGTAGACAAAGCAGAGTTGGTGTAGCTGAAGGCGTGCGTTGGAGAAATGACTCCTCATGAGCTGCCAGGACCCTGAGCCTCGGGAGGCTCTGGGGGCTCGGGAGGTTCCCTGAAGACCGTCTCCATCTCCTCCAGAATGGCGTGGTACCTGGCTTCCTGAGCCGCCAGGATACGTTGCATGTTGCGTTGATAGGCGACGCCACGCTCGGCAAGCCAAAGGGCATACGAACGTAGCTGTGCGGTGGGCCCTCGCAGCGGCCCACACGCGAAGGCCAGAAATGCTCCTGAGATGCGGCCCTGTTGAGCCCTGGGACGTCGATGCAGACGCGTAGCCCAGCATCCTCGCCAGGATGTGGAGCTGCGCCTTGTGGGCGGCCGTCGCCGCGCATGGCTCTTGCTTCTTATAGTTCTTGGGTGGTCTTGGTGATAAACTCCTGAGTGGTGGGCACTCCTCACCCTGCGGTCTCCTGAGGGTCACGTGCCATGAAGCACGCCTCCAAGTGGTGCCCAAGTGCCTCCCTCACAAGGTTGGCAAGGTCTGAGGCCCTCCAGAAGAGAGCCCACGAGCCCTGCCTGAGGAGGGCGCTGGGCGCGCCTTCCTATGCGATAGAGGGAGGCGCCCCTGGAGCGGGCGCTGGTCCTGACGTGGCTTCTGCCGCGACGCTGTCCTCCTAAGGTCCTACGCGGCGCGGTTGCTTCTTCTTGGGGATGGCCTCCAGAGGGCCTTCATTTCTGCTGTCGGGGTCGTCGATTGCAGCGGCTTGAAAGGCGCGCTCGAGGGAGCACACCGCATTCCTCTCTTCACACAGGACCGTGATGATTCCTCCCCTTCCTGGGATCTTGAGAATGTTGTAGCCGAGATGAGTGACTGCCATGAACTTGGCCAGGGCTGGATACCCGAGGATGGCATTGTACGGCAGGCGGATGTGCGCGACGTTGAAGTCAATGAGCTTGGTGCGGTAGTTCTTGCGCTCCCCGAAGGTGACAGGCAGGCGGACCTGCCCTATCGTTGTGGTGGAGCCGTCGGTCACTCCTGAGAAAGGCTTGGCGGGCTGGAGCTACTCGTATGGCACTTGGAGGTTGTCGAACGTGTCGACGGACAGGACGTTGAGCCCTGCACCGCCGTCGATCAGGGTCTTGGTGACCTGCACATTGCTGATGACTGGGGAACACAGTATAGGGAGGGTGCCAGTGGCGGCTGCGCACTTGAGCTGATCCGCCGAGTTGAAAGTGATGGCGCATTGGGACCACCTGAGCTGGCACGTGGCCTCAAGTTTGGTGAGCGCCGCGTTCACCTCGCGAGCAAACTGTTTGACGACGCGCTGAGAGGCTAGGGCCTGGGCACCGCCCAAGATGCAGGCAATCGCACGTGGCTCCCGGAAGCCCCCAACCCCCTCATCCTGGTGGTGGTCGTCGTTCCTTCTTGGTAGCGGCAGCGGGGGAAGACCGGCATTGCCTTGGGGGCAATCCTCACGCGGCGGGTCCCTCCAGGCGACCTCACGAGGTTGGTCCTGCCAGCGCTCCTCACGAGGTCGGTCGCGCCACTCCTGGCATGGGCCACGGTCGTCCCAACGTCCGCCACCACGTCCTCATCCATGGTCGTAGCTTTGGTCGTTGCGCTCGGGGCGTCGGCCGCAGCGTCCTTCTCGTATGGCTCTGAGCTCTTGACAGTCACTGGTGTTGTGGGTGTTCAGGGTGTGGAAGGTGTAGAACGATCGGCCGTTCTTGGATGATTCTGTCTGATCTCTGCCTCGCTTGATGTCGGGCTCTGCTGCAAGCACAACTACCTCCTTGCGCTTCACGTCCTTGGCCTTGGCCTTCTTCTCCTCCGCGCCCACGGCTGGCAGCTCAAGGAGAAAGAGGCGCCCCTCCTCAGCCCGTGCGCACTTGGTCTCCAGGTTGAATAGCTCCTGAGATGTGCAAAGCTCCTCATGGATGGCGAGCTCTTCCTTCATCTTGACGTCGCAAACGCCGTCGGAAAACGCGGAGATGATGGCCTCATCTGTGACCTTGGGGATCTTGAGGCGGGTGTTGTTGAAGCGCTGGATGTACTTCTGGAGGGTCTCTCCTGGTTGCTGCCTGATGCGGCGTAGATCACCCACGGCCGGAGGGCGGTCGCGAGTGCCCTGGAAGTTGGCGATGAAGCGGTCACGCATCTCGTCCCAGAAGGAGATCGAGCCGTGTTGCAGATTCAGGAGCCAAGAGTGAGCTCCATCCTTGAGAGACATGGGAAACTAGTTCGCCATGACCTTTTCGTCACCGTTGGCCACTTCGATGCTTAGCTCATAGAGCTGCAGGAACTACGCGGGGTCGGCGGTATCGTCGTAGCGAGGAGGCAGATCCGGCTTGAACTTGCCTGGCCAGGCGACCCTACGTAGCTCGGGGGTGAAGGTGCGGCAGCCAGCCATGGTAGCCGGGGCCCGCATCGGATGTGGAGCTTGGTCTTGACGAGGTCCGTGCTGCACCGCTGCGGGTGGTGCGCGGTCTTGACGAGGTGGCGCGAGGGATGCAGGTGCAGCTTCTCGCGGCCGCGGAATTTCTCGGCATCTTCTCTCTTCGCGCGCGTGCGCCGGGCGTGGCGGATCACGTCGCGGAGCCGCGCATCTCGGTGCCAAGGCGACGTCTTGGGGCTGAGGTGGTGGAGGCGCGCCGTGAGCCCCGTCACTCGCGGCTTGTTGAGGGGGAGGCAGAGAGTGGGACGGCACCGGAGAGCCCCCCGCGGCGCGGACGAGCTCGGCAATGCATTCGAGCCACTCCTCGTAGAGGTCGTCGATGGGGCGGTAGCGAAGGAGCTCGTTCGTTGTGAGGAGCGCGGCCCATGCCTCCATGGGAGCGCGGTGCGCGTGAGACGAAGAACCGGCAGGGGTCAGCGATGGAGTGGCGGTGCGCCCGTCCTGCCGCACTGAAGGATGCAGCAAGGACGCCTGCTGCTCGTTCCCTGCCGGGACGGTGGCAGCGTTGGCGGCGGGGGACGGAGAATGGCGATGTGGCCCGCCGACGAGAGCCGTCTGAGCGACGCGGGCGGTGAGGGCAGCCCGACGCTCAGTTCGAGCACGGCGAGCGTCCGCCATGGAGACGACGGAGCGACGGAACGACGAACTGATGGAAGGGAGGCTACAGCGCACCGCTACCTGGCGCGCCAAATGTCGGATGTGGGGTTCCGGCAAACCCTTAAGGTTCGAACACTGGGGTAAGCGCGAAGTCTTTCCCTCCTACCAATCTACACCCTAGCTCACTTAGATCTCGCGGACGAACTCGATGAACTCGCAACATAGAAAGACAGAAGCTTTATACTGGTTCGGGCCACCGTTGTGGTGTAATACCCTACTCTAGTGTGGTGGTGGTGGATTGCCTCTAGGGCTGATGATGAATAGTACAAGGGAAGAACAGCCTCCGGAGGTTGAGGTGTTCTTGTGAGTATGCTCTCGATTGGGTTGGATCGAGCTAAGGCGTGTCTCCTAGATCCCATCCCCTTTACTATAGTGGCTAGCTCTACTTATATAGGCCCTGGTCCTCTTCCCAAATATCGAGCGGGAAGGGAGCCAACAATAGCGGGCTAATTTGAAGGGGGACAACTAGTACAAGCTATCCTAACAAAAGTGGTCTTCGCCTGCCCAAAGCTCTGGTGGTGACGCCGTCTTGGGCTCCACGATGACCTCCGTCTTGCCGTCCTCCTGGTCTTGGTCTCGTTGCACCAATATAGCAACCTTTGCCTGATGCCTTAGTACTCTTTGCCTGCGCTGGCCTCCTTAGCACCAAAGAGGAAACAAGGATGCTGCACGCGCTGGCGCCCGCCTGGTGTCGTGCGTCATGGCTCATGTCACGAGGGTCTCGTGAGGTTTGCCGCGGCTTGATATCTCTGCTCCTCGTGATCCTGTCTAGCTAGGATACTCCAGAGGAGGTCTTGCATCGTCTGCCTCGCGAGGCTTGGACCCTCGCGAGGGTCTTGGATGCTTTGCTAGTGAAGATGGGCCGTACAGCCTGCTGGCTCAGCCACGCCATGGGCCGCATGCAGGAAAGTCTGGGGACCCTCGTTCCCAGGACGCCGACAACGACAACGGGGCACAAAGATCCAGCAGGTATCTACTGGCCTATGGCCCGCCAGCGTTAGTTATATTTTGTCTTACAACATCCGCATGCAGGTTTTTTACTGAATCAAACACACAACCCAGTTCTATTTTCCTCTTGAAACGCATGTCCGACATCCATTTTCTAATCTCTACCTATAGTTTTACTAGTTCATATACACGTATCATTATATTGAAAATACATAAAATTCCCTTTTCATATTTATATCCTTATTTTTGTTGTTGTTTTCCCTCCCAACGATGATTTCTTACCACTGGTTTTCCCTTAAACCAACTCAATTGTCGCACGTCTTATTTGCTTACAAAAACAAAACAATTTTTTTGGCAAATCAATAAGTTCTTAGAAAAATGTTTATCATTTCGGGGTTACAAAAGTTCGGACTTCACCGAAATATGCAAAATAAGGTTGAACTTTTTGAACGTGGTCCTGGGCAGAAAATTGGCTGTAATAAATTACTTAAGAATTAGCAAATGGGCTGGAAATTATTAAAAAATAGCAAATGGGCTCTATGTTGTCTGCCACAGATTTGGAGGCTGACTTTTGGGCCTACTAAGTTCATGCGTACACAAGGTTTCTCAAAAAAGAAACTTAGTCGACAATCGACTCTACCAGCGTCAGACCGTTAGATGTCAATCTAACGGCAATCATGCTTCTTCAGTCTCTGAGCTTCCTGCCCTAGCCACCCAAACCAGCGCCGTCGGAACCGCCTGCTCCCGCCTCTCGTGGCCGGTTGTGTTGCCGGGCAGGCCTCACAGCCCCATCATATACTCGCATCCCTGGCCTGTCTATCCCTCCACTCACCCACACCTCCTGTTATTTTCCGGCGACGGCAGCCGAACCAGTCAACCCTCGTACTCTCCACCGCGTGGGCAGCCACTGCCATGTCTTCCCCGGCTCCATGTCGTTCCCTTCGTAGGCCTCGCCGTCGTCCACCGCCCTGGTGCTCTCGGCGTGGTGTGGTCAACGTGGTCAACAAACGACATCCATCGAAAGTGGACTGTGCGTGGAGAGGCTGACAGCTGGGTACACGGCCGCACACAAGGAAATGCCTCCTTATTATGCGCAAAATAATAATTCCTCCACCTGACATCTGGGACCCGCCGAAAGGGCCTCTGTATTGCGCGAAAAAACATTCCCTCCACTGACAGGTCGGACCCACCAACTATATCTTCGCACGCAAGGAAGTGCCTGCTTATTGCGCACAAAAAATGAATACCCCCTGCCAGCTGGGACCCACCACAGTGGGAGGCTGACTTGTGGGCCTACTAAGTTGACGGGGATGGGGGGCTTTGTGAATTTAGTCAATATATCAACGATTGTAGCTCCAGTGACCGTACGATGTCCATCTAATGGCCGTAGTGCTTCTTCAACCTCTGGTCTTCTTGCTCCAGCTGCCCAAACCAGCACCGGTCGTGCCGCGTGATCCTGCCTCCCGTGGCCGGCTGTGATGCCGCGGAGGCCTCACCGCCCCCTACTACTCCCACCGCTGGCCAGTCCATCCCTCTACTCACCCACACCCCCTATTATTCTGCGTTGACGGCAGCCTCACACCGCAGCCGAACCAGTGAACCCTCGTACTCCTCTCCGCATGGGCATCCACTGCCGCGTCTTCCCTGGCTCCGCGTCGTTCCCTTCCTAGGCCTCGCCGTCGTCCACCGCCTTGGTGCTCTTGGCGTGGCGTGGTCAATGTGGTCAATGACCGACTTCCGTTGACCACGGCAACCGCAAGGAAGTGCCTCCTTATTACGCGCAAACTAATTATTCCTGCACCTGACAGCGGGGACCCACCGGATGGGACACCGTATTTCACGAAAAAAACATTTCCCCCTGACAGCTAGGACCCACCAGCTAGATCTTCGCACACAAGGAAGTGCGTCCGGGAAAAATAAAAATGATTTGCCCCCTGACTGCTAGGACCCACCAGCTATATCTTCGCACGCAAGGAAGTGCCTGACAGTCGGGACCCACCTGGTCGAAGCGATTCTGGTCACGGACGTGTACGTACATACTGGTCAATGTAGAGCGCGCACGTGTCGTAGTAGAGGCGCGCATGTAGCATGTACACGTACGTACAACGGCCAGTGTGCAAGAAAGAAAATACGGCCACATACGTACATAAAGGCGGGGTCTCGAACGCCTACTCACGCATACGTACGGCCAGGGCTCATGTACATGGCTGGGTCGGAACGAAGAAACTGTGTCGTTGTCATGTTCATGGGGAGCCAACCGGCTGGGTTGGAACAGAATGCGTCGTCATGTTCATCGGGAGGGCTTGGACGGAACAGCCGATGGAAACGAGGCCTGGCGTACCGCAGAACGGAGGAAACAACCTTGTGTTTGACCGGCCACGTTCGAAACGGGATCCTGTTCATTGGGAGGGGTCCGGCATACCGCATAACGGAGGAAACGGACCTCCTGCGGTCGAAACGGGGCCCTGTTGATTGGGAGGGGTGTGGCGTACCACAAAACGGCGGAAACGGACTTGTGTTGGAGTGCTAGGGTCGAAATGGGGGTCCTGTTCATCGGGAGGGGTGTGGCGTACCGCAAAACGGGACTCCATGGGATACTGTTCATCTCCACCGTCGACCCCCTCCAGCCTCCACGGGCTACTGTTCATCAGCCGTCGACCTCCTCCAGCCTCCACCTGCAACTGTTCATCCATGGGCTCCTGTTCATCCAGCCTCCACCGCGCACTACTCCATCGGCTACTGTTCAACTAGCCCTCTCCACGGGCTCCTGTTCAACCACCCCTCCACGGGCTACTGTTCATCCAGACCTCCACCGTCTACTGTTCATCCAGCCCTCCACGGGGTGGTCCTGTTCTTCCAGCCCTCCACGGGGTCATGTTCATCCAACCCCAACCAGCTCGATCGATCGGGGTCCTGTTCATCCAGAGGCAACACCATGGGGTCCTGTTCATCCACCCCCACCGGGAACTGTTCATCCAAACCCCCCAGAAACGCTCACTATTCATCCAGATGCAGCATCGATCGGCTTCAGTTAGCAGCAGTAGAAAAGGAATGTCTCGATCGGGTTCAGTTAACAGCCATCGATCGTTCGCTCGGGTTTAGTAACGCATAGCCTGCAGTGCAATCGCTCGGGTTCAGTAGGCGAACTCCTCGCTCGGGTTCAGTTAGAGCCCAACGCCTCGCACCCACGCGTGTGCGTCTACGAGAGAAACACACAAACCTTTGTGCATGGCTCGGCCCCGACCACCCACCGTAACCGGGAACTGTCGGCGTTCTGGGAATGGGGGTCCCTAGACTTGCCTTCCTGCGGCCCACGGCGTGGCTTTGCAAGCAGGCCCTTAAGGCCCATCTTCACCAACAAGCATTCAAGACCCTCGGGAGGCGGACGACACAAGACCTCCTCATGAGCGGCCTCACCAGGCTACTCGCAAGGGGTGGAGGGATCAAGGCCAGGCAAACCTCACGAGGTTCCAGTGACGTGAGCCATGACGATCGAGACCAGGCGGGCGCCAGTGCTCACAGTGTCCTTGTTTCCTCTTTGGTGCTAAGGAGGCAAGCGCGGACGAAGAGTACCGAGGAGTCAAGCAAAGGTTTCCATATCGGTGCAACGAGACCAAGACCAGCAGGACGGAGGTCACCTGGAGCCCAAGACGGCGTCATCACCAGAGCCTTTGGCAGGCGAAGACTGCTTTTGTCAGGATAACTTGTACTAGCTGTCCCCTTTCAAATTGGCCGTTGTTGGCTCCCTTCCCGCTCAATATTTGGGGAGAGGACCAGGGCCTCTATAAATAGGATTAGCCACCACCATAGAGTGGGGGGAGACCTAGATCCAATCCATTCACACACTCACCTAGCACAAGAACACCTCACCTCAGGAGGCTGTTCTTCCCCTTGCACTGTTCATCATCAGCCCAAGAGGCAATCCACCACACCACACTGGAGTAGGATATTACACCACAACGGTGGCCCGAACCAGTATAAATCTTGTGTCTCTTGTGTTGCGAGTTCGTCGAGCTAGCCTTTGAGATCGCGAAGTGCGTGAGGGCGTGATCAGTGAGGGAGAGATCTTCGCGTGCACCCCAGTGTTTGAACCTTAAGGGTTTTGCCAGAACCCAAAATCTGACATTTTGCGCACCAGGTAGGGGTGCGCCGAAGTCCTCTTCTTCGTCGACCCACGCTTCGCCACTCCACCAAGCTCATGGCCGACGGCCGCCGAGCTCGCGCTAAGAGCTGGGCCACCCTCGCCGCCCGTGTTGCTCATACGGCTCCCGTCGGCGGGCCTCCCCGTCGTTCTCCGTCACCCGCCGCCAACGCCGTCACCAGTCCGGCGGCGAACGAGCAGCAAGCATCTTCGCTGCATCCCTCCGTGCGCCAGGACGGCCTCACCGCGACCCCATCGCTGACTCAGGCCGGCTCGTCATCTCACGCTTGCCGCGCCCCCACAGATGCGCAGACCGCGCTGCTCATGGCACGCGAGCTCCTGCGTTACCACCTGGTCGACGACCTCTACGAGGACTGGATGGACCGCATCACCGAGCTCGTCAGCGCCGTGGGAGGCTCTCCTGCACCATCCCTCTCGCTGCCTCGCCCTCCGCCAGCTGCGGGCGACGTGGCTCACGGGGCGCCTCCGCCTCCTCCACAACAAGATGGCACCCTCGCGCCGAGGCTTGTGGCTCAGGGAGCACCTCAGTCTCCCACGCACCAGGATGGCATCATCACTCCAAGATGCGCGGTCCAGCGACGCGACCCACTGCGCCGCGTGCCGGCGCATGAGGAAAGAAGCTGCAAGAGATTCCCCATCCCAAAGGAAGTGATCCACCACTCCCAGCTCCAGTACGCTAGGATCACTTGCTGCGACAGGGCCATGCGCCGCATGCAGCGGCAGTGCAGGGGCACCACGACCACGCTCCACCTCCAAGGCAATCCCCGATGACCACAGCCGGCTGTCGCGCCTTCACCCTCGAGCTGCGTAGCGTCGCCTGGCCAGGCAAGTTCAAGCCAGACCTGCCTCCGCGCTATGACGGCACCCCGACCCCGCAGAGTTCTTGCAGCTCTACGAGCTGAGCATCGAGGTGGCCAGTGGCAACGAGAAAGTCATGGCGAACTGGTTCCCCATGGCTCTCAAGGATGGCGCCCACTCCTGGCTCCTGAACCCGCCTCCTGGCTCCATCTCTTCCTAGGACGAGATGCGCGACCATTTCATCGCCAACTTCCAGGGCACTCGCGACCGCCCCCTGGCCGTGGGTGACCTGCGCTGCGTCAAGAAACAACCAGGGGAGACCCTCCAGAAGTACATCCAGCGCTTCAACAACGTTTGTCTCAAGATCCCCAAGGTGACGGACGAGGCCATCATCTCTGCGTTCTCTGATGGCGTCCACGACATCAAGATGGAGGAGCTCGCCATCTATGAGGAGTTGTGCACATCCCTACACTACAAAAAAAGACACATCCGTGACATTTTGGGCTGAACGAATTTTTTTTCTGTCATGCATATGACACTTCTATGACGATAATTGTGACAAAACCCGGTATCATCATAGATGTGGTGGGTTCCTACTTCTATGACAAAAAATCATGACATAAAATGGGCTTTTCATCTTGGGCGGGCCGGAGACGCAGCTGCATGACATTCTTTGGGCCGTCCATGACATAAAAAACCGTGGTAGAAGCGAGGGGGAGGAAAATTTCGGGGAGTTCCCGGTTACGGTGGGAGGTCGTGGGCCGAGCGATGCGCGCTTCTCTCATACACGTACGCGCGTGTGTGCGAGGCATTGGCTCTAACTGAACCCGAGCGAGGCGTTGGGCTCTAACTGAACCCGAGCGATTGCACTGCAGGCTACGCGTAACTGAACCCGAGCGATCGATCGATGGCTGTTAACTGAACCCGATCGAGTGATTCCTTCGCTACTGCTGCTAACTGAAGTCGATCGATGGGATGAACAGTGAGCGTTGCGGGGGAGTTTGGATGAACAGTGAGCGGTGGCGTTGCCTCTGGATGAACAGGACCCCGTGGTGTGGTGGAGGGCTGGATGAACAGTAGATGGTGGAGGGGTGCCCATGGAGGGGTGGATGAACAGGACCCCGTGGTGTGGAGGGCTGGATGAACAGTAGACGGTGGAGGGGTGGTTGAACAGGACCCCGTGGTGTGGAGGGCTGGATGAACAATAGACGGTGGAGGGGTGCCCGTGGAGGGGTGGTTGAACAGGACCCCGTGGTGTGGAGGGCTGGATGAACAGTAGAAGGTGGAGGGGTGGTTGAACATTAGCCGGTGGAGTAGCGCGCAGTGGAGGCTGGATGAACTGGAGCCCGTGGATGAACAGTCGCAGGTGGAGGCTGGAGGAGGTCGACGGTGGATGAACAGTAGCTCGTGGAGGCTGGAGGAGGTTGACAGTGGAGATGAACAGTATCCCATGGAGTCCCGTTTTGCGGTACGCCACACCCCTCCCGATGAACAGGACCCCCGTTTCGACCATAGCGCTCCAACACAAGTCCGTTTCCTCTGTTTTGTGGTATGCCACACCCCTCCCGATCATCAGGATCCCCGTTTCGACTGTAGGAGGTCCGTTTCCTCCGTTTTGCGGTACGCCAGACCCCTCCCGATGAACAGGATCCCGTTTCGAACGTGGCCGGTCGAACACAAGGCCGTTTCCTCCATTTTGCGGTACGCCAGGTCTCGTTTCCATCACCTGTTCTGTCCAAGCCCTCCCGATGAAAACAACGCATTCCGTTGCCTCCCCATGAACATGACGCATTCCGTTGCCTCCTGTCACACCCTCGATGCGACTATATCTCCCACGTGTCGAGGCACGACTTAGAGGCATAATCGCATTGAAGGCATATGTCGCAAGTTAGGCAATCTTCACAACATCCCATATAATAACATAGTTGGCTTACACTCGCCATGTCAATCAAGTACATAAATAACATTACATCATCCAAACACTCATGGCCCGACTACGGCGCCAAAATAAAAGATAACCCAACATGCGACACGGTCCCGATCACCCCCAACTGGCACCACTACTGATCATGAGGAAAGGAAACATAGTAACGTTGAGAGTCTTCGTCGAACTCCCACTTGAGCTCAAACGCGTCAACTGGAGCAGAATCATCAGGCCCTGCATCTGGTGTAATAGTAATATGTGAGCCACAGGGACTCAGCAATCTCGCACCCTTGCGATCAAGACTATTTAAGCTTATAGGTAAGGCAAGGTAAAAATATATGTGGAGCTGTAGCAAGCGACTAGCAAATATGGTGGCTATCCTGTTCGCAAAAGAGAGCGAGAAGAGGAGGCAAGGCGCGAGCGAGAAACTAGAGAGCAACCTGCGCAAACATTACTCCAACACCGTGTCCACTTCCCAGACTCCGCCGAGAAGAGGCCATCACGGTAACACACTCAGTTGATTCATTTTAATTAAGTTAAGGTTCAAGTTATATACAACCGGACAGTAACAAATTCCCATCTGCCCATAACCGCGGGCATGGCTTTCGAAAGTTCAAATCCCTGCAGGGGAGTCCCAACTTAGCCCATGACAAGCTCTCACGGTCAATGAAGGAATAGACCTCCTCCCAAGATGTTCCGATCAGACTCGGTATCTCGGTTATTCAAGACACTTCGACAGGTTAAAACAAGATCAGCAACACCGCCCGAATGTGCCGACAAATCCCGATAGGAGCTGCACATATCTCGTTCTCAGGGCACAATCAGATAAGCAATCCGTACAACTAAAACCAGCCCTCAAGTTTCCCTGAGGTGGCGTTGCAAGGGGCTCTAGGTTGGACCAACACTCAGAGGAGCACTGGCCCGGGGGGGGGGGGTTAAGATAAGATCACCCTCGGGCTCTGGAAACCCAAGGGAAAATAGGCTAGGTGGCAAATGGTAAGACCAAGGTTGGGAATTGCTGGAAAAGCTTTAATCAAGGCGAACTATCAAGGGGTTCCCATTATAACCCAACCGCGTAAGGAACGCAAAATCCGGGAACATAACACCGATATGACAGAAACTAGGGCGGCAAGAGTGGAACAAAACACTAGGCGAGAGGCCGAGCCTTCCACCCTTTACCAAGTGTATAGATGCATTAAGATAACATGGCAATATAATGATATCCCAACAAGTAAATAAATGTTCCAACAAGGAACGGTCTCCAATCTTCACCTTCAACTAGCAACGCTATAAGAGGGGCTGAGCAAAGCGATAACATAGCCAATCAACGGTTTGCTAGGACATGGTGGGTTAGAGGTTTTGACATGGCAATTTGGGAGGCTTGAAAGAAAAAGGTAGGTATCGTAGCATTGGCATAGCAAAAGAGCGAGCAAACTAGCATAGCAAAGATAGTAGTGATTTCGAGGGTATGATCATCTTGCCTGCACAGTTGTCAGAGTTGACTGGATCCTCGAAAGCAAACTCAACGGGCTCCTCGTTAGCGAACTCGTCTCCCGGCTCTACCCAAGCAAGACAAACAAGCAATAAGGACACAATCAACCACGTGCAAGGATCAAACAATATGATGCAAGGATGGTATGCTATGCGGGATGCGATGCGCGATGCATATGCAAGATTTGACAGGGAAAGCATGAACCTGGCCTCAACTTGGGAATCCAAGTGTGCCACTGGAAAGATGAGATGAAATCGCTTGAGAACGATATAAAGAACGTCGGAATCGGAGTTACGCTTTGGAAATGGCAAGCAATTCAAATATGACACCGGTCTGCGATTTACAGCAAGTAGCCATCTAAATGCAACAAGATGAATATGCTACAGCACCCAAACATGACAACAAAATACATGGCAGGGATGAATTCAAGATGCTTAAGAAAAGTCTAACACTGAGCTACGGCCAATTCATCGATTGACAGGTTCAAACAAGCATGGCAAAAATGCATATGGCAAACAGATCTCAGACTTAGTGAAATTAACACTTGTCTGGAATTTCAGATCAGATAGCACTCTTCGGAGCAACAAAACTACATGCTGTAGGACCTGAACATGGAAAAGTAAAGCATGGAATGGAGCTACTCAAAGAGCTTAACAAAAGTCCCTTAGTGACCTTGAGCCAAAAGGGATCAGAAAATACAATTGCAAGCATGTGAACATAGCAAAAACATAATCAGATCACAGACTTAGTGAAAACTGGCATAGGCTGAAACATAACTCAAGTAGGCATGTTTACGAGCTCGATGCACTCACTACGGAGCAAGTCATGACAAGATAAGCATACACCCATAAAATATACACAAAATGCAAGCTAGACATGGCAAGAACAATAACATAGCATGCACGGATCAACTACAACATCATCGGCAAAATTGCAAACAAGTTGACAATTTGTCCAGATTCACAAAGTAGCAAAAGTAGAGCTCGATTGACTCAAGCTAGGTTGCTCCATAATTGCAAACAAAGACATGGATGGATAGAGCACTACAAGATTAACAAAACATCCTTACTAACATCCTCAAAAGAGGCAAGGATCACTAGGAAACAACATAAACATATGGCATCATGAGATAAATAGATCAAGGACTTAGTGGAAATGCTAAGTCCCTGAAATAAGAATTACCAAGTGTCTCACTTGGCAAGCTTGTACTAGTCACCACACACATCACAAAAATACATGGGTTGCACCTTTGGAAAGATGACAAAACCCTTAACAAAACATATGTAGAGCATCAGGGCATATCATGCACACAATAATCATGGCAAAAATGACAAATATCTAAATGGAGTAGCAGATCTGACAATTATCTCAAGTAGCCTTCTTCTAACAGCATTTCGGGCATCAAGATGAACTCAAATGAAAATGATGCAATGGAATGAAATTATGTACTCTCTGAGATGAACATTTTGATATGCTATATGCATCAATCGGAGCTACGGATGCAAAGTTATAGCATGATGAAGAAGGGCACATGAGCTAGGGTTAGGAGGGAAAAAGTCAACCCGAATGAGATATTTTCGGATCTGGATCGGGGGCACGGATCCCGAGGATGGCTGGAATCTTCGCCGGAATTCTTGCCGGAGTTGAGGGAGAGGCCGGGCCGGAGCTTGCCGGCGACGACGCGGGGTCCCGGGCGACGAGGAGGGCGAGGCGGCGGAGTTGGTGGGGCGGCGCGGGCGAGCTCACGCTGGCGAGGTGGCGACACCGGCGTGCGGCGGAGCGGCGGGCGAGGCGGCGCGGCCGGGCGGGCAAGGAGGCAGGCGGCGGCGGCGCGTGGGCCGGGGAGGGCCCCGCGTGGGCCTGGCGGGCCGGTGCGGCGGGGGTCGGCGGCGGCGAACGGCGGAGTGCCACGTGGCGGCGGGGAGGCGGATCGGACAATGTCCGTCGGTGGCTATTTGTCCGGCGGCGCGCGATGAGGGTGGATCTAGGGTTTTTGACGAGGGGGGATCCGGAATTTCGGGGAGAGACCTATTTATAGGCATAGAGGGAGCTAGGAGAGTCCAAATGAGGTGCGGTTTTCGGCCACACGATCGTGATCGAACGATCTAGATGATGGAGAAGGATTAGGTGGGTTTTGGGCCAAATTGGAGGGGTGTTGGGCTGCAACACACACGAGGCCTTTTCGGTCCCTCGGTTAACCGTTGGAGTATCAAACGAAGTCCAAATGGTACGGAACTTGACAGGCGGTCTACCGGTAGCAAACCAAGGCCGCTTGGCAAGTCTTGGTCCAATCCGGAAATGTTTAATCCCCACACACGAAAGAAAGGTAGAATTGACCACCGGAGGAGAACGAAGCGCCGGAATGCAAAACGGACAACGGGGAAAATGCTCGCATGCATGAGATGAACACGTATGCAAATGCAATGCAAATGATGACATGATAAGAGATGCATGACAACGATAATAACACACGGAGACAAAGGCCCGAACCCAAGAAAATAAAATGACTTAAAGCCGAAAACGGCAAGAGTTGGAGTACAAATTGGGAAAGTTACATCCGGGGTGTTACACCTCCCCATGAACACGACGACGACGTTGTTTCTCTGTTCCGACCCAGCTATGTACATGAGCCCTGGCCGTACATATGCGCGAGTAGGTGTTCGAGACCCCGGCCGTATGTACACATACATGGCCGTATTTTCTTTCTTGCACCCTGGCCGCTGTACGTATGTGTAAATGCTACGTGTGCGCCTCTACTACGACACGTGCACGCCTCTACATCGACCAGTATGTATGTACATGTTCGTGACCAGAATGACAACGCTACGTACGCTTCGACCAGGTGGGTCCCGACTATCAGGCACTTCCTTGCCTGTGAAGATGTAGTTGGTGGGTCCCAGCAGTCAGGGGGTGAATCGTTTTTTTGCCCGAACGCACTTCCTTGCGTGCGAAGATGTAGTTGGTGGGTACCAGCAGTCAGGGGGAAACATTTTTTTTGCAAAATACAGTGGCCCGTCTGGTGGGTCCCGCTGTCAGGTGAAGGAATAATTATTTTGCACGTAATAAGGAGGCACTTCCTTGCTGCGACCATGGACCCAGCTGTCAGCCTCTCCACGTACAGTCCACGTCCGATGGAAGCTGTTCCTAGACCACGTGGACCACGCTGCGCCGAGAGCACTAGGGCGGTGGACGACGGCGAGGCCTAGGAAGGGGACGATGCGGAGCCGGGGAAGACGCGACAATGGATGCCCACGTGTAGAGGAGTACGAGGGTTCACTGGTTCGCTGCGGTGTGAGGCTGCCGTAGCCGCAGAATAACAGGGGGTGTAGGTGAGTAGAGGGATGGCCTGGCCAGCGTTGGGAGTAGTAGGGGGCGGTGAGGCCTCTGCAGCATCGCAGCCGGCCACGGGAGGCAGGAGCACGAGGCATGATCGGCGCTGGTTTGGACGACTGGAGCAAGAAGACCAGAGGTTGAAGAAGCACTACGGCCGTTGGATGGACATCGTACGGTCACTGGAGCTAGAATCGTGCATATTGACTAAGTTGACAAAGCCGTCCGTCCCCGTCAACTTAGTAGGCCCACAAGTCAGCCTCCCACCAAGGTGGGTCCTAACTAGCAGGGGGGTATTCATTTTTTTGAGCGTAATAAGGAGGCACTTCCTTGCGTGCGAAGATATAGCTGGTGGGTCCAAGCTGTCAGCGGCGGTAACGTTTTTTTCGTGAAATACAGAGGCCCTTTCGGTGGGTCCCTGATGTCAGGTGGAGGAATCATTATTTTGCGCGTAATAAGGAGGCATTTCCTTGCGTGCGGCCGTGGACCCAGCTGTCGGCCTCTCCACGTATAGTCCACTTCAGATGCATGTCGGTCATGGACCACGTTGACCAGGCCACGCCGAGAGCACCAGGGCGGTGGACGACGGTGAGGCCTAGGAAGGGAATGACACGGAGGCAGGGAAGACTCAGCAGTTATTTCCCACGCGGAGGGGAGTACGACTGTCGGTGTCAAAACCGGCGGATCTCGGGTAGGGGTTCCCGAACTATGCGTCTAGGCCGGATGGTAACAGGAGGCAAGGGACACGAAGTTTTACCCAGGTTCGGGCCCTCTCGATGGAGGTAAAACCCTACGTCCTGCTTGATTAATATTGATGATATGGGTAGTACAAGAGTAGATCTACCACGAGATCGGAGAGGCTAAACCCTAGAAGCTAGCCTATGGTATGATTGTTGTTGTGTATGTTGTCCTACGGACTAAAACCCTCCGGTTTATATAGACACTAGAGAGGGTTAGGGTTACACAAAGTCGGTTACAATGGTAGGAGATCTGCATATCCGTATCGCCAAGCTTGCCTTCCACGCCAAGGAAAATCCCTTCCGGACACGGGACGAAGTCTTCAATCTTGTATCTTCATAGTCCAGGAGTCCGGTTGAAGGTATAGTCTGGCCATCCAGACACCCCCTAATCCAGGACTCCCTCAGTAGCCCCTGAACCAGGCTTCAATGATGACGAGTCTGGTGCGCAGATTGTCTTCGGCATTGCAAGGCGGGTTCCTCCTCCAAGTACTTCATAGAAGATTTTGAACACAAAGATAGTGTCCGGTTCTGCAAAATAAGTTTCCACATATTGACATAATATTTACACAAATCTAATCTGCTGACGTATTCCGTAGTGTGACATACCACGGCCAAGCCTTTATCCGAGTCGTTTCATTATCCCACCTCAGCACGTCATGCGAGGCGGTTTCCTTGGCACGTCTTGTTAAAGCAGAGATCGTGTCCCCTTATTCCGGGATTCTCATGAATACGGGCGTGGGTAACCCAACCGCGCCATTGATTACGGCGCTTGGAGATAAGCGAGTTTTACCAGGCTGGTGGGGACACGTAGTTGCGTCCACCCATATAAGGGGATAAGGATCCACCTTTTCACCTATGCCTTCTTCCTCCCTTGCTTATCCATTCTCGTGCACTCGAGCTCCAGCGCCCAAGTCCGCACTCCCCACCTCAACCTTCTCCAGCCATGTTCGGAGCGGGAGGCAAGTGGATGGTCTCCTCCGTCACGGAGGGACACATTAAAAAACTGAGGAAGGCCGGATACTTGTCTAATGACATTGCGTACCGGCTTCCTGAAAAGGGCCAGCTCATCCCCACCCCTAGGCCCCATGAGAGGGTGGTGTTCCTCCCCCATTTCCTCCGCGGACTGGGCTTTCCTCTTCACCCATTTGTCCAGGGCTCATGTTCTACTATGGCCTGGATTTCCATGATCTGGCCCCGAACTTTGTCCTCAACATCTCGGCGTTTATCGTCGTGTGCGAGGCTTTCCTCCATATCCGCCCCCATTTCGGCCTATGGCTCAAGACTTTCAATGTCAAGCCGAAGGTGGTGCGCGGCAACCAGGTGGAGTGCGGAGGCGCCATGGTGGGCAAGATGGCCAACGTCTTATGGCTCGAGGGCTCCTTTGTGGAGACCCTGAAGGGGTGGCAATCGGGGTGGTTTTACATCACCGAGCCGCGTGGCCCCGAATGGGTCGCAGCCCCCGAGTTTCGATTCGGACCCCCTACGCGGCTCACCTCCTGGAAGGAGACGGGCCTGTCGTGGGGTAAAAAAGGAGAGCTGACCGGACTCCAAACATGCGTCCAAACCCTGGTGGACAAGAGGCTCAAACTTGTCAACGTAGTCCAGGTTATGCTCATCCGCCTGATCCTCCCGTGTCAACAACGGGCTTTCAACCTGTGGGAGTTCGACCAGGCGCGGCACCGAACTCTGAGCAGGCTCTTCGACACGACGTACGAAGATGCCTGGAAGGTGCTTTTCAAGGGCGCCGAGGCCCCCGCATCCGCTACCGAGGATCACGGATTCAGTACGCAGCGTCACGCTCATGTAGTAAGCTGTTTTTTCCTTTTACAGGGTATCAGTTTTTCATAGTTTGACTCCACGCGGGATCTAAGCTCCCTTACCTTTGACAAGATTGGCAGGAGACGTCCGGACAGATCAAATGTCCAGCTCCTTTGCCCGAAGGCCCAGCGGACGCTTGCTTGGCGAAGCTGCTGGTTCCGGCACCCTATGTGGTGCCGGAGAAGAAGGCCGTGAAAAAGGCCACGGGGACTCGAAAGAGTGCCCGGCGCCAGGAGGTGTCGGATCCATCATCCGACGGTTCCGAGGCACATTCCTCCCGTGAAGACAAGGAGGAAGAAGAAGAGACCTCTCCCCCTCCAGCGGGAGGAGAGAAGAAAAGGAAGGCCGCCCTCTCTGGGGAGGCCGAAGGGTCCAAGAAGGGGAAAACCCTTCCTCCAGACTACTCCACCGACACCAACAACGGCAGAGAGGAGTGGCCTCCCAGGGCCAAGCCCCTGGCGAAATCGTAAGTATCCGGATACCAGAGTAATTCATAGTATTCGTTTATTGCACAACTTTCCCTTATGTCGAATATGTTTATGAAGCCCACCCCAAGACCGGCTCGACGCGTCGTCGAGCGGCTCACTGGACTCATTGGATGTGAACTCGCTTCCGACGGCTTCCTCCCCCCGCCCTACGGACGACACCGAAGTGTTATCCCAACAGGTTCCAAGCCGGGAGGAGGTGGTCCTGAAGGCGTCGCAAGGCGACCTCCCGGACTCCAGGAGTAAAGGGGATGAAACCCCCCAGGGCTCCAAGTCCAGCTCTAGACCGGACACCGCTCTGGAACCTTCAAAGGTTCCGGAGTCCGGCGGGGGACCTCCTTCCAAGAGGAGCAAGCCCACCGTGCCGGTGACCCCCGTCCAACCGGAGGCGCCGGACAATCTATTGGAGGCGCTCCAAGGCGCCTCCATCGACGAGGAGCACCGCACCATTATGAGTGCGGTGGTCCAGAAGGTTCAGTCCGCCAAGAGCGGACTAACTGAAGCTTGTACTAGCCTTTTAACAGGCTTTGAGGTAAGCAAAGAATGTTTAAATAATATTACCGCATAGACAGTAGCCCCTGATGCTCTGTTTGGCGTTCGGGAAGAAAAGCCGAATAGAGGATCAAATAAAATTCGCAGGAGTCTAACAAAAAGGAGTCAATATGCGTATGCAGGCTTCTCTGCGTGCGTCCGCCGCACTGACTGCGGAAGTAGACACGCTAAAGCAGAACCTCGAGCGGTCCGAGCAAGAGCTCGGGCGTGCCAAGAAGCAGCTCGAGGACAATGAAGGTAAGAAAGACCTTGTTTAAATATATATGAAAAGGTGCAATTGCAAAAAATGACAGGAATATCGCGGCTATTGTAGGGGCCACGTCTGAGGTGGCGACCCTTAAGCAAGCGCTGGTCGAGGCCGAGAACAGGGCGGCCATGGAGCGCACCGAGCGGGAGAAGTATGAGGCCGAGGTTGGCAAGGTACGGCAAGAGCTCCAGGCTCTCATGAAAAAACATGAGAGTTTGGAGCTTGACTAAAAGACGCGAGCGTCCGAGCTCGCGGTGGCTATTGAAAATGCCAAGTCTGCCAAGGCCGAATCCCAGAAGACCCTCCAGGAGTTGGATGAGGCAAAGCAAACACATAAACGTGAGTTACTTGTTACTTACCCGAATCCGGAGCTCTCCAGGAGCATGACCGATGCCGCCGCATTCTATCGAGCCGAGGAGGGCAGCTCGATAGAGAAGGTGTTCTGGTCTCAGTATGCTGAGGCCGGACACCCCGTGCCCCTGAGCGACCAGCTGAAGCAACTGTTCGAGCTCCACAAGGCGGCCGAACAGGCCATGAAGGGCCTCATAGTTCGGCTGTGGCCTGGAGGGGCTCTGCCTGGGAGCTATTTTGGGCTGGTGCGGCGGCTGGTGGAGGCCTGTCCAAGGCGCAAAGTCATCAAGCACTCCATCTGCATTGAAGGTGCCCGTAGGGCCCTTGCCCGTGCTAAGGTGCACTGGGGCAAGCTGGATGCTGAGAAGCTTGTGAAGGACGGGCCACCGCCGGGGAAAGAGCATCGCAAGCCCGAGAATTATTATAAAGATGTTCTGAAGGGTGCCTGCCTTGTGGCGGATGAATGTTCTAGGGATGTAATTTTTGAGTGAAACTTGCTTGTTTTGTCATGTGCGTTGAAAACTTGTTCATATGCGCGAAGCAATGCTGTTCGAATTTAAAATATTACCTTCTGTGCGGCTAATTATCAATTCTGAGAGATGGCAAGTCGTCGGCTTCTGCCCCCATGCTGCTAGTGCTGGGGTGTTCGGGGATAAACCTGAGCGCTCTTTTTCCCATGTTTGGGTCCTTCGAGGGAGGCGCTCAGCCCAACGAACAAGGCAATCAGACTATAATGCGTGAACACTCTCACTTAGCCATAGAATTCTATAATTTTAAATTTCGGCGAAGCCCCTGGTATTCGAAAGACCGAGTTCGGGGCGCTCTCCACGCCTTGGCCGGACAGAGCCGGCTCCTCGCTCTAAGCGGCATAAGTCTTTAGGGACTCGAAAAACCTCTCGAACAGCGACCAGCTCTCGCTTCATCATGATAGCCAGTTTTAGCTTTCTCCACTGAGGTGCTCGACCCAGCTCAACTGGGGCACAATCACAGTGGTTCTCCTAGTGCTACCTTAGCCGATATAGCGGAATGTAAGGCACCAAAACATAGGAGCCGGGCAAACCCAACTATTGACCCAAGACATGATTCGGAGCCGATGCATATAATGCTATAAGTTCGAGGTGCCGCACTTGTTAAAGTGTTCGGACTTCTCACACCATATTAAGGGGTACTAAAGCCCCTGGCATATTTTGGTCGTACCAAGGTGTACGGATGCAACATGTCGTTAAGGAACATATATTAAAAAGAGTAATGCAAAAATATACAAAAGCTATGCATTGTTTACTAAAGAGGGCTCCGATCAAAGTAGAACGATACAAATAATACGATAAGCAAAAGGTTGGACTATTTAACGTGTCCGTTCCAAGGGCAAACTACGGAATAGTATGCGAAACAGGTATACTGCTCGTGATAGAGACCACCTGGGAGTTCCGTAATGCGGCGTGGCTTGTCTGCTTCCCTGGCTCTTGCATCGTTTGTTCGGCAATTGAACTGCCGAACGGGCCTTCCGAAGAGTGGAGTCCTGAAAGTAAGAGAAAATTAAAAAATCGGCAGCCCCTGGTGCGGTTTAAGCCGTGTTTTGGGCGTGCCGTGATGGTGCCCCTCCCCCTGTACCCATGGTATTTCTAGAGCGTAGTTATGTACGTGAAGTACTGGTATCGCATTTTGGCGAGGGCTGGGGTTGGGGCCGCATTGCTACGCCTGCTCGGGTCGTGCCAGGCGGTCTTGTTGTAGGTTACTCTGGGCGCGCTTGACGGTGTCCGGTCATTTAATGGCCGGACTGGAGAACTGCCTGGAGAGGCTGCTTTGTACTTCTGCTACAAGGGCCGCCGTGTGCTCCTCCGTTCGGAGGGAGCGTTCGGTGTTTCCATTGACCGTAATTACTCCTCGAGGGCCTGGCATTTTGAGCTTAAGGTATGCATAGTGCGGTACCGCATTGAAGTTGGCGAATGCGGTTCACCCGAGCAGTGCGTGATTGCCACTTCGGAATGGGACTATGTCGAAGATTAACTCCTCGCTTCGGAAATTATCCGAAGATCCGAAGACCACTTCAAGTGTGACTGAGCCTGTACAGTTGGCCTCTACACCTGGTATTACGCCTTTAAAGGTCGTTTTGGTGGGCTTCATCCACGAGGGATCTATGCCCATTTTCCGCACTGTATCCTGGTAAAGCAGGTTCAGGCTGCCGCCGCCGTCCATAAGGACTCTAGTGAGATGAAATCCGTCAATAATTAGGTCTAGAACCAATGCGGCAAATCCTCCATGACGGATGCTAGTGGGATGGTCCCTTCGATCAAAGGTGATCGGGCAGGAGGACCATGGGTTGAACTTTGGGGCGACTGGCTCTACCGCGTATACGTCCCTTAACGCACACTTCCGCTCCCTTTTGGGGACGTGGGTTGCGTATATCATGTTCACCATCCGCACTTGTGGGGCAAAACCCTTCTGTCCACTGTTGTTCGGCGGCCGGGGCTCCTCGTCGTCATCGCTATGCAGCCCCTTGTCTTCATTTTCAGTGTTTAACTTGCCTGCCTGCTTGAACACCCAACAATCCCTGTTGGTGTGATTGGCCAGCTTTTCAGGGGTGCCATGTATCTGGCACAAGCTGTCGAGTATTCGGTCCAAACTGGACGGGCCCCTAGGATTCCTTTTGAATGGCTTTTTCCACTGACCGGATTTAGAGCCTTTGAATCCGGCATTAACTGCCGTATCCTCAGCATTGTCATCGTTAATGCGGCGCTTCTGCTTGTTTCGACGCGACCTGCCACTACTGTCCCTGGTATCTGAATTACCAGGGTTCTTGGTCATATTGTTGCTACGAGCAAGCCAGCTGTCTTCTCCCACGCAAAAGCGGGTCATGAGTGTCGTGAGTGCTGCCATAGACTTCGGCTTTTCTTGTCCAAGGTGCCGGGCAAGCCACTCGTCACGGATATTGTGCTTGAAGGCTGCTAGGGCCTCAGCGTCCGGACAATCGACTATTTGATTTTTCTTTGTTCGGAACCGTGTCCAGAATTGCCTGGCCGATTCCTCTGGCTGCTGAATTATGTGACTTAGGTCATCGGCGTCTGGGGGTCGCACATAAGTGCCCTGGAAATTGTCAAGGAATGCGGCTTCCAGGTCCTCCCAACAACTGATTGATCCTGTTAGCAAGCTGTTAAGCCAATGCCGAGCTGGTCCTTTAAGCTTGAGTGGGAGGTATTTGATGGCGTGGAAATCATTGCCGCGGGCCATGTGGATATGAAGGAGATAATCCTCGATCCATACCATGGGATCTGTTATGCCATCATATGATTCGATATTTACTGGTTTGAAACCCTCGGGGATTTGATGATCCATTATTTCGTCTGTGAAGCATAGTGGGTGTGCGGCGCCTCTGTACTGGGCTATATCACGACGTAGCTCCAATGAGCTTTGTCTACTGTGTTCGGCCCTGCCGAATTTGTGGCCGGCGTGACGGTTACCGTCTTGAGCCGTGGGGCGCCCACGCGATCCATAGATCGATCTTGTTTGCCTTGCCTTGTCCTCCAGCATATCTCGTAAGTCCGGCGCATATTCCCGTGCCTTGGTATGGGGTGCGGCTTGAATGGAGGGGCTACTGTTCGGCGGCAGCGCTAGATCATGCTCGTCGTGACAGTGCGGCGCGCTCGGCAGTGGCTCGAATCCGTCGAAGATTAAGTCCCCGCGGATGTCAGCCGTGTATTTTAAACTTCCAAATCTGACCTGACGGCCAGGGGCATAGCTTTCGATCTGCTCCAGAGGGCCAAGTGAATTGGCCCGCAGTGCGAAGCCGCCGAAGACGAAGATCTGTCCGGGGAGGAAGATCTCACCCTGGACTGCATCGCCATTGATGATCGTAGGAGCCATCAAGCCTGACGGCGACGACACAAAGGAACTCTCAATGAAAGAACCAATGTCGGTGTCAAAACCGGTGGATCTCGGGTAGGGGGTCCCGAACTATGCGTCTAGGCCGGATGGTAACAGGAGGCAAGGGACACGAAGTTTTACCCAGGTTCGGGCCCTCTCGATGGAGGTAAAACCCTACGTCCTGCTTTATTAATATTGATGATATGGGTAGTAAAAGAGTAGATCTACCACGAGATCGGAGAGGCTAAACCCTAGAAGCTAGCCTATGGTTTGATTGTTGTTGTGTATGTTGTCCTATGGACTAAAACCCTCCGGTTTATATAGACACCGGAGAGGGTTAGGGTTACACGAAGTCGGTTACAATGGTAGGAGATTTGCATATCCGTATCGCCAAGCTTGCCTTCCACGCCAAGGAAAGTCCCTTCCGGACACGGGACGAAGTCTTCAATCTTGTATCTTCATAGTCCAGGAGTCCGGCTGAAGGTATAGTCCGGCCATCCGGACACCCCCTAATCCAGGACTCCCTCAACGACTGTACAAGGGTTTACTGGTTCGTCTACTGTCGCCGGAGAATAACAGCAGGTGTGGGTGATTAGAGGGATGACTAGGCCAGCGATGGGAGTACGGTGGGGCGGTGAGGCCTGCGCGGCAGCAAAGCCAGCCGCGGGGAGGAGGGAGCATGCAGTCCCGCGGGCGCCTGTTTGAGCGGCTGGAGCAGGAAGAGCAGAGATTGAAGAAGCACGATGGCCGTTGGATGGCCATCCAACAGTCACTGCTTGTGCGTCAACCTTTTTTTAGGAATGCCTCCAATCTGTGGAAAACAGCATACATCCCATTTGCTAATTCTTAAGGTTTTTTGGAGCCGATATTCTTTTTGTTAGCATTACAACCCATATTGTGGCCACGGTTAAAAATTTATACGAAATTTTGCATATTTCGGTGCGGTCCAAACTGTTTTTAATCCTGAAATTTCGACTCACATTCAAACTGATTTTAAAAATAAATGTATATCAATATAAAATCCAACAAATTCTCCATGCATAAAAATTAATGTAATTTAAAATCTCAAAATGAAAAAAAGATATTTGAAACTAATTGCCGGTTTGATGTGTTTGAAAAATGTACAGCCCATTTCTCCTTACTGATGGGCCATTTTCTCGGCCAGCCGAATGAAAGCTCTCCTCGTCTTGAAAGAATTGCAGCCCAACAGGCCTGACAAACGACTTACTTGGCAAATCACAAAAAAACTGGGTTGTGGCCGTGGACCCAGCTGTCAGTCCATTTGTTTTTTTAGTCCATTTGGTGGGCTGGGTGAAACAATGATGTAGCATCTATGCAACCCATTTAAATCCCATTTGCATTTTTCTTGAAAGCCGCGGACATGCTGGGCTGGGTGAAAATATCATGTTGGGCTAGACGGAGAAATGTTATAAAAACATAAACACATGATTGCATGTCAGTAAAATCTTTGCAAGCTTATGTACGCAATCACTAGGAGTTAACTTTTACAAGTTATATATAAACAATTATTATTATTATTTGTAAGAACTTCAACTTATGAAATAAAATATCATTTTAATTTCATGAGTTAATAGTAAGCGGGGTATTATTATTTTTCAGGCTAGACGTGGGACAGTTGAGTTGGTTCTAGGGGAAAGTACTGGGAGAAAACTCAGTTTACATCGAAAAAGAAAGTGGGAGAAAATTTAGAGACCTGCTGGGTCCACCTGAGGAGGGGAATATGTTGGGAGGAAGGAGATTCAAAGCACGACAACCGAGTGAACTAGTTTTTTTATGGACAAGTGAACTAGTTTACATACATAAGCAAATTGCCACTAAAAAAGCAATCAGGTTAATGGGTTCTTAAAAGAAATATTTCGGACAAAACAGATAATTACGACACATAGGCTAATGCATGAAACCCTCACATGATAAAGGTGCTTATAAACAGATAAAGTACAACATCTAGACCTTCCCGGCACGCTTGATCATGACGCTGCGGCTGTCCGTGTACTCGTCGGTTACGGGAAGCAGACACGCCCTCATGTCCAAGATCTGCATGTACATGTCGTAGCATGCGTATGCGCCCTTGGCCGCGTAGGTTATGTAGGCTAGATTCAGAGGTACCTCCCACGTGTTCAGGTCGTCTTCTTTCATGTTGGCGTATCAGGGGTCGATAATGGTCTCAGCGAGGTCAACCACGGAGTCCTTCTCCTGCCCGTTGCTGATGATCTTGTATTGCTTGTGGATGTCGACAAGCTTGTTGCACCAGATGGCTGAATCGTCGCGTTCTTCCTTCTCTCCACCGTAGGGAAGGTGCAGTCGGCGCTGCCGATGAAACGAGCGAATGCTCCAGAACCTGGTGCAGCCATAGGACTGAGGCGAGGCAGAGCTTCACCGAGTCCGTATCATTGGTGTACATCACATTCAACTTGGTGCAGCCATAGGACTGAACGGCGAACTCAAAGGGGAACTCCTTGCTGAAGTCCATATCCAGCAGGCTCACCCCTCGGATCGCCATTGGAGTCTCTTCGAGTGAACGAGTGTGTTGGCGGCGGCAGCAGTTCGTTTTTCAGCACTTGGGGAACTGGATTCAACAGTAAGCTGAGTGTGTACATGCGACAAAAGTTACTACCCCTCGCTCGTCCGCTGCATGCCCGGCAGAAGATGCACCCTCGGCCACACGTCGGTTCACAAGCGGGTCTATATTGGTACTGTAATAACAGGAGTTAGTGGTCACTTTACTTAAATTTAATTAGCTTTAATAGAAATTTGTACTTAAAACAAGCAATGCATTCTCTCGTTCTATCAGTGCCACATGATCAACATGCACAACAATTAGAATTATTATTCTCAGGACGCACACAATCGTCACATTTGTCGCACTTTCACTAAAGATAATACTACCAAGTTTGAACTGTTTGTTATGGTTGTTGTCCTCTGCATCATCATGCCGTGTGTCCCAGCTTGCAAGATTCAGAACCAATAAATAAGATCCAAATAATAAGTACAACAAAGATGCCTACACATCTCATTGATTCCCAGCTTGCAAGATTCAGAACCAACAAATAAGATCCAAATAATAAGTACAACAAAGATGCCTACACATCTCATTGATTCCCAGCTTACAAGATTCAGAACCAACCCATTAGAGCCTTTTGATAAAGTGAATATCAGGATTAAATCCATCTTGGCTAGCCATGTCATACAATCGAAGAACTTGGCGAATGCTCTTGACCGTCACAACATCTGTAGTTGAGTATTCCTGTTTGCACAACATGTTTGCACAACACAAACAAGGAGACAGGAGAGCATGATTTCGCTTTAATAGCGGCCTCCTTGAACTCAACCTCCAGCTCTACTTGGATGAGGTCTGCCTGGAGTTCCATGATTCAATTCATGCGCCTTTTTCTGTAGTTCACCTGAAATGAAGCAAAGATTGCATCATTCAGCTAGCAAGAAGTACGTGCTCTTGTGAGCTGGTAGGTTCTTCTTTAGTAGTTGCACTAAAATTGAGGAACATTAAGGTTGGATGTCTGGCTCATGTAAGGTGCAACTATAATTTTCTTATCCTTTTGTGCAGTTCCACTAAAATAAAGTGCCATTGTGGTGACAGTGACGGCTCAATCTTGCAAAGGCTAATAAAATGTTGCACGAGATTACCAGCAGAACTTGACGGAGATTTTGGAAACTCCAATCATCATTTTGTGCAGTTCCACCAAAATTGAGAGATGTTACCCACGTGAAATTTTAGTTGAACTGCACAAGACACTCATTCTAAAAAAAGTGTTTTCTGCAGTTCACCAAAAGGTCACAATAGCAACAAGGTGAAATGGATATCCCTATCTGCACAAAAAGATAGAAAGTAAATAGTTGCTGGTCAATAAGAATATACGAAACATATACAAAATGAAAAGAAGCATCTTAATTATGTTCATGGCAATCACGCAAGGACAATAGAAATTTTAAAACGTCAGTGATGCTTCATGTTACCAGAAGCATTACGATCAACAATGAGATTCCTCAAATATGGGATTACTTTAATGGTGGCATTGCTTGTTTACCAGACACGGTAAATCAGCAGCAGCTAAAGAGTTGGTTTAAGGGCATGGGACCGTGGGGACAGGAAACCAGGACAATCAGCAGCGTAAAGGAGCAACTTACTTATCATACTGGGGAAAACAGTAGGAGTGCCATTGTACTATGTGAGGGCAGCAAATCTAATCCTGGAGACCTTTTACTATGTGAGTGCAGCAAATCTAATCCTGGAGACCTTTTACTATGTGAGGGCAGCAAATCTAATCCTGAGCCTTTTACTATGTGAGGGCAGCAAATATAATCCTGGAGACCTTTACTATGTGATGGCAGCAAATCTAATCCTGGACATACACTGTTGACTTGTCCACCAGCCGCCACTTTCTATCCTTTTTTCAACCAATAATAGATCTGTTCCTTATCCACTTTGTACTGCGTTTTCCCATTATTTCCCTTTTCAACCAAGAGACCGGTTGGGTATCCGGTCTCTACTACTTTCACCATATTATTTCCTCTTTGAATCAAGTCCTAGATTCATGCTACAACTTTCCCCTTTCTTCGTTGTTTGAACAAAGCCCTAGATTCGAATGCATGAAGTAGCTTTACCTCTAATAATACTAAAAATTTAGGTGGCTTTGGAAGAGCTGATGGGAGTAGAAAAGGATGCACATGCAGACACATGGGGAACTGGGGCAGTAGAGCAAGGCCGCTTTCGAAGAACTTATACCTGAGGGTCGCCGGGATGTCAGCGGCGGCAGGTCGGATCTGCGGACAATACAGCAGGGAGGAAGAAGGGTCGGAGGACCTCCTGAGCCGGCCATGCGTCAGAGAGAATGACACGGGCAAAGGATCGGGCCCCTCCGGCAGCTGTGGGTTTCCTCCCTCGGCGGCGATGACCGCGTGAACGATGCACCTTTTAGTCCTCTACACACACCGGCCGAAGGGATCCGACTGGATCTGTGACCAGCGGTGAGAAGATAGAAAATGTCGCTACCGCTGTCTTGTTTATATCTGGAGAGGATGAGAGAATGAAGAGAGCAACCCTAGTAAAGCAAGCGCTCAGGCCCCTGCGTCCATATATAGTGGAGTGATTATCTTTTTTCTCTCCATAACAAGCGTTTCAATTTGTGTACGTGGCATTAAATAAAAAGAAACTCTCTATTTAAGGTGACTACTGTACGACTCCTACTTACTACTAGTAGTACTACAGTATTGTTCACTTGTGCTCCCCGCCCCTCCATTCATTGAACAACCCCACGGGTGAATAAACATACAATAAGTACATGCATTGGTCAATTTTCTCATAATACTTGCATTTAATGATTTAATGCACCTTGGAATCTGAACATGTGTTGGGGACAACCAAATTGAGCCTTATAAATTGGAAAAACTAAAATTTTGAGATAAGCCCTATAAAACCAGAAAGGAGGGAGTAGAAAAAGAAGTACTCCATCCGGGAATAGTGCTGCACTTTGAAACTAGAACCGTCAATAAATTTTGAGCTTGCGTCTCGTCACATTCCAAATTACTCCACGCTATATTGAATTGCAAACCTGTTCACACCGATCACAACCTAAACGGTTTCCCACTTAGGAGCATATTAGTACTCGGTTATAAATACTAGTATGCAAAGATGACTGCACATTCCTCCTCAACTCCTCATCCACAAAAACAAACAAGTCATTCAACATCCTTCCCTTGCGTCTGCCATGGCCAGCGTGAGTTCCGGGTCGAGAGATTGCCACCAGGGAGAGGCGAGCATGGAAGCAGAAGCACGAGAGGTGTCCCGCCTCGCTGCGAGAGCAGCCGACATGTCCCGCCGCGCAGAAGTAGCATCACAGAGGTCCCGCCATGCTGCTGAAGCAGCACAGAGGTCCCGCCGCGCCGTCGATGCAGCAGACTGGTCCGGCCGCGCCGCGGAAGCAGCAGAGATGTCTCGCCGCGCCACGAATGCAGTAGAGATGTCCCGCCGCGCCGCGGCGGCCTGGGAAAATTTCTCGCGGGCACGCGACGACTGTTACAGGCGCATGCATGTGATCGTCCATAGCCAGACGGATCAGATCTCCCGCTCGGCGAGGTTGCAGGATGACATGGTAGCCTCGTTTGAACAGGCTACCGGCGTCATCCGGCAACTAAGGGAGGGCAATGAGAGGCTCCAGGCCGAGCATGATCTGTTGAGGGAGGATCGTCCGAAGTGCAGACCTGCAGGAAAAGACTAGTGCCTTGTTGAAGAAACTTATGGACGAGAATGACATGCTCCGCAACAAGCGCCAAAGGCTGGTGGAGGAATCCGTGGATGTTCTCAAGCAGCGTCTTGAGGACATGAAAGAGTTCATTGCCACTCGCCGCGGAGACTAGTTTCCTGGTTTCTTTTGATGTAATAATCGGTTTAGGATGTGGATTGTGTCGTCGGTTGTGAAATGTTGGGTTCTAGCGTGGATGTTTGGCCTTTGTTGGCCTCTTGGGATGTTGCGATTTCAATCTGGTAGCTTTTAGTCCTTCATGTTAGGCTGGAGTTGTGCTAAACTTCTTGTGAATTGTGGTGGTTTTCAGTAATGAAAATCGGAAGGGGCAAGCCCTTCTTTGATAAAAAAAATTTAATCGTCCTTATATATTCATCAGTCTTGCTATAAGTCGCAGTAGATGCTATATAGGTCCGTCGGATCTTACATTAAGATCCGTGCTTTCAGATTTTCTTTTTTCTCTCTTAAATCTCAGTCGAGTGAGACATAGCCACGCCATTAAACAGAGGCTCGGGCGCCATTAATGGAGACCTTGGGAGAGAGGTGGACGGCAGATGGAGGTCAAAGGGCTCTCCTCCCGATAAGCACACGCAGGGGTCTGATCGCACGCCTCTCGTACTCAAATAGCTACCCTGCACGTCGCCTCCTAGCTAATAAAAAAGGGGACGCGTGGCGGCATGTAAATGGTACTAGTAAGTAGAACGCCCACGATTTCAATAATACTTGTGTTTCCGACTGTAACGTGACATCACTTCTTCCAAAATGACTTTGTTGATTGTTAATGTGTGCGCCTTCGCAAATCGGACTGCAAATTTACCATAGCACGTTGGTGCCATGTCATGGTACCAAGCAAAGTTTCATTATTTTCATGCGTGTTTTGGATTTACAGGAATTTAAAAACTAAGTTTCTCAATGTTTCCAACCCAGCCACGACGCCCAGAATTTTGAATTTCATTCCCATTTCTTGCATGGAACCTAGAAATTGTCCCGAGGACACACATGTGATTTTTCAACCAACTTTGGTGCACTAGAACATGTGCTTGTATTTCAAATTTGAATTATGCACACAAAGGTGACACGTTCCCTCCCAGAACCACGAGCCTTCTTGAGAGAAACTCCGATTTGCAAGAAGCTTATACCAAAATTTGTTCCTATTCGGCCAATTTTTTTATCACGACATGGTACTACCATGACATGACACCATGCCAAGTTTCATGATTTTAAAACCAAGTTTCTCAATGTTATCGACCGAGCCACGATGCCCAGATGTTTGAATTTTATTCTCATTTTTTTCATGGGACATACTCCCTCCTTCCGTCTATATAGGGCCTAATGTGTTTTTCAAGATAGCCTTTGACTATTGACAAGATTAATAGCACATGAGATGTATACTATGCAAATTATATTATTGGAAGCTCCTTTGACATACAAAATTGAAGGTATGGTTTGTGTAAGTTGCATGTCATATATTATTGCTCTACCGTTTCGTCAAAGTTAGCCTCGAAAAACGCATTAGGACCTATATGCATGAGAGGAGTCGACTTCGAGAGAATGTGTTTGTTCGAGAGACACCGAGGAAGACTACTATATATCGATGGTGCATGTAGGCAGGAATTAAACTAAGGGATGGTCTTATTGGTTTTGGGGATATAGGGGAAGAGTGAGATGCGGGGGGGGGGGGGGTAGCTAGAAGGAGATTGTTAAGTGTGAGTGTGTGTTTTACCCATCTAGGCGGAAATTATGTGCACAAAATAGGAGAACGATTCAATGTGGCGTTAGGATTGAGGGTAATTAACTACGTGTGGAGACATACAGACCTTGAACGTGCATGTGTGAGAGGTATACATGTATACGTGGGATGTGTGTGTGCGCGCGCGCATGATCGAGATAAAAGAAAGAAGACAGAAGTCATAAGATCAACGACATGGGAGAGACGGATCGGTATGACAATATGCATGCATGTGAGAATGCATGGAAGAAGTCCCGACAATTGAGCATGTGTTTTTATCTTTAAGAGATAGTGGCGTGGGCTGGAGCATGCATCTATGGCGAGCAGAGGGAGTGAGGCGCAACAATTGTGCAAAAGAGACCAACCTATAAATGCATATGTATGGAGAGACATATATAGTGTGGATGATAGGAAGCAAGACTCCGTGCGAGAAAGAACTGTTGACAGAGAAACTACAGATAGATACAGAGATGGAGATGCTAGCTAGAGGGACATCCGCTAGTTTGGGTGTTGGAGATGACCGTCGGGTGGTTCAAAGGGTGAAGTTATATATGTGTGTGAGAGGGCACTTGACTGCATGTAGAGAGAAACATATTTAGTGTGCGTGATAGGAATCAAGAGTGAGGGCGAGAAAGAAGGTTGATGGAGAAACAGATAAATAGAAAGATAAAGATGCTAGCTAGTGTGCGTTAGAGATAGGAGTCGAGTGGATCAGAAGGCTGGGTTATGTGTGTGGGTGTGAGAGAGATAGAGAGAGGGTGCGTGTGAGTCACATACAAACAGATATCAGAGAGAAATGAGATCCAGAGAGACGGACTTTTGTGAGCGCAAGATATTTCACAACGAGAGTGATAGCTAGAGAGACATACGAGGGAACGCAAGATATTTGTAGGGAGAGAGGGTGTGTGTGAGCGACATACAAGAGAACAATGGAGAAATATGAGACCCTGGGAGACAAAGTTTGTGTTTGTGTGTGAGAAAGAGATATTGATGAGGAAGAGTCGTAGGTTCTCATATCTAAGGAGCGAAAGACATCTATGTATGAGGGGTGTGCGAGTGGCACACATGGGAATAGTAGAGAGAAATGAGACCCGGGAGACAAAGTTTTGTGTTTGTGTGAGAGAAAGAGATTCCACATGGAGAATCATAGTTAGAGACACATGGCAGGGAGTGAGATATACTTAGAGAGAGATAGAGTGATGAAGGTCGAGGGAGAGAGTACCGTCAGTGTGTTACGAAGATAAAAGATCATTGTCGACATACAGGTAGCACGAGAGATACCTGAGAGACGATGAACACGTATAGGTCCAGAGAGATAGTCCTATATAAGCATGAGTGATAGCTATATGAGACGAATATCTGGATTAAAGGGGATTGAAATACTTAAACTGGAGATCACAACATCGATAATATCATAACGCAAATTGGTGTATCAAACATGCATATTCATTTGAATTTGGGCGCACATGTAATGTTATATAGTTTATCAATATTGGTGATCCATAGATTCTTCAATTACAAACAATGCATGGTTTATATGCAATTAATGTCTAAACGGGATTACACTATATGTTGTGTGTGTGAAACACATTATACATGTTTGAGAAGTAAAAAAACCCGCATGAAACACACATTAATTGGAGACAGTTAGCGAGGAATGCATACATTGGATTTCAACATAAAGTGGTTTCAAATATTTGAAAATCCAAATTGATGGATACAACCTTATGAATCTGAGATCATGCCATTTGTAAACCATATTTATGTATAAATGGTGTTGTGCTTTTGAAAGCATATATAAAAAAATGATGTATATAGAATGTAATTCCAATTGAAAATGGATCCCGCCCGAAAAAAATAGAATACAAACGGGATTCGAATTGAGTTGGCATGGTAAACGTGCACTCTGCAAAATTTGAACGAAGCGTGAAAAGTCGCAGTAACCGCCTGGAACCAAAATCTGCGAGATGGAAATCACTGCTGCCTATCCCTGCCACGCAAAGCCTATATGCTGGATTTCTATAGGTTTCGATAGGGGTAGGTTTGTAATTTCACCCAAACGTGACGTAACCGCCTCTCACCCGGATACATACACGGTGGGTGCCAAAACACAGTGTGTCCTCGGCCGAAATCGACTCCCTCCCCGATTCACATTCATACACGGTGGGCGCCAAAAACAAACTCTCGTCGGCAAATATTCGGTGTATGCGAGATTACCGTCCTATCCCCGACCGACTAGTGTTGCTATGATGTAGTAGAAATTTGAAACGGGGGCTAAGTTTGTAAATTTCCTCGCATTTGAGACAAGTGCGCCCTGAATACATGGTTCCCCCCTTCCTCTCTACCTCCCTTTTCCCCATTCGTACTCCGTGGGCGCCAAAACACCCTCTCCACCCACCCTCCTCCGTCCGCCGCCGTCCGCCACCCCATCCTCCTCTGTCCTCCTCCACCATGCCGGAGCTGATACCCCGACGCCGCCGTCCATTACAAGAGATCGACCTCTCTCATCCACGGCTTCGGACCGGGATCCTTGCATCCCGTCCTCTCGCTTCATCCCCGCCGTCGTCCACCTTGCCGGCACCGCTCCTACGACCGTCTCGTCCACTGCGCCCTGCCGCCACCGTCTACCCTCCTAGATATGCTTCCACGCCACCGATAGCCATCGCTACCGCAGCACCATCAAATTCTCAGTAGATGCCTACACGGCGCCGCACCAGAGGCGGCACTCTTTCGTATCTGCTCAACTTATTTATCGCAGCAAGAAAATAGATCGCCACTGCTTTACTCTAATTTCTTGTCTTGGTTGCGGAGTTGCCTTTGTCTGGTTTGCACCTTCAGATCCGCCATGGCACGCTGAACACCATACTCGTAATGCTTATGGTTTTCCCCTTTTATATTCCACACTAGTTAAATCACAGTAGACTAAATTTCAAAATTGGGTCAGTCGATTTTCAGAGCTCGCCGGAGTACTCCGGTGTGATCGAAGGGGCTCGGGTGGTTGTGGGGCCTCGCCGAACGAAGAAAACTCGACGTGGGTGGGGGTTGGGGTGGGGGTGGGGGTCGCGGAGGAACACAGGCGGTGGGGGCCGGTGGTCCGGCCGGCGGCCCGTGCGGTGTTCTGTATGGGAAGAATCAGAGACGAGGAAGAAGAAGGGTTAGGAGACGTAGGATCTTCATCCAACTGCCTGAAATGGTCGAGAGACAGCTAGGAGTTGCATTCTTAATGCGCTCTGGTTCATCATGTGTGGGCACCGTGCAACCAACATTTTATTATCCAAAATCTGCTTGCTCTTCTTTACCAAGTTCCTCTTCCGTTCTTCTTTAATATGTACTCTCTCTGTTCCTAAATACAAGTCTTTGTATAGATTCCACCATGGACTACATATGGAGCAAAATGAGTGAATCTACACTCTAAAATGTACCTGGATACATCTGTATGTGATCCATAGTGGAAATCTCTACCAAGACTTATATTTTGGAACGGAGGGAGTATGATAGTAGTACAGTATGTTCCTTGTACTGAAGATGAGTAGGGACATTTGCAGTGTAGAGGTCTATACGGTCGGTTGTGATGGACACTTTGAGCCTCTTTGATTCGTAGGATCTTGTAAACATAGGAATATGATTTTTAGTGGCCTGCCCACTTGAATCCTCTAAGAATAGCAAGGAAATGCGGGGAGCTGTGTTGCCTTTGAGAGTTACATTGATATTAACAGTACCGCACCTTCACTTGAAGAGAGCTGGTATCCGAAGCCTTTCTAGCCGTACCGGCCATACTAGCACATATATTCCAGCAAGTTCCACTTTGCTGATTTTACTCTGATGCTTAAGGTTTTCCCGTTATATCTACACTATGTTCTGTGTAGCTGCTTTGTGTCGCACTAGAAGCAGTCCACTCTTGAAGCTAAACATTGCAATGACTTACAAAATTGGCACCAAGGCATTGAGTGCCATTCTAGATGCAATGAAACTCATACGCTCCCCACCTGTTGATTCTTGTTCAGAATATCATCCTAATGACTATTCTAACCTCGAGGAGTCAAAGGCAGATGGCCTATCATGTTCACCCATCAAGGTGCCTATTCTAATTTGGCAATGTTTTATTGATTGCAGGTATCTTGCATATGTTGTCTTGCATTTCTTCTACTTTGTTGCACCGCCATCTGCTTAGTTTACTCATCATATATGTCGAGATGCCATGCCCATCCATTATCAATTCATATTACATCTGTCACCATACCATGTTTTTCCACTCAAATGATGTTCTTGTGCATCAGACATCAAAAAGGAAGAGGGTGATTGCCGAACCTGAAGGAGCACCAGCAAAGTCCTTGAAAAACATGGTGGTGCCGGAGAAATCAGACAACACCCCACTTATATTGGCTGTACAACCAGTGACACAAAACGTAGGACCGACTCCAGCAGACTGTACCCATACTTCACTGGCCACACCACTAGCCCCACCACACAGGACCTGCACTCCAGCAAAAGGTATACCGATTTCATTTGCCATAGCACCAGCTGTACCACAGAAAAATCCCACTCCAGCAAAAAGTACAGCAAGTCCACCAGCCGAAGACCTATCCCAACTGCAGAGACGGCCAATTCCTGCAGATTGGAACCGCATTCCATTTATTCCCAGTTTAAAAGACAATGCTTTCAATGTTGTTAGGGACTACGTGCATATATTCCCATCATGGGAAGATTATTGTGAAGACAAACACCATTTTCACATCTTCCTGTCCAACTTACGTGTAAGTGCTATTATTCATGGCTATTATTTTCCTGTTTTCTGCTGATTGAACACATCAATGATTTACATTACATTGTTGTAACTAGGCGAGGGTCAATCTGGATAGTCATGACGAGCAAAGCTTGCTTGTGCTTTTCAAGGAAGCATTGCAGCAGTATCAGTGTTACCTAAGGAAATCACACTTTGATGGCAAGTCTATAAACGAATTTCCGGTGAAGTCTCCTGTGCTAAATTTAGAAGACATTGAATGGAAAAACCTTGTTATGCACTGGTCTCGTTCCCAGGATGAGGTACTATCTATGGAATCACATGACAATTTGAACTTCTACTTTTCCGCATGTGCCTTACGGATCTTTTTTTGCAGGAAATCTGCTCGAAGAAGAATTCCGGTTTGACAAGAACGACAGGATATCTCAAATATGCTGCCCGCTGCTTTGCTCTTATTAGTACCTGTTGTCCTGTATCACTGTACTTGCATACATACCTGGTTCATTATGTGACAGCAGTATGCATGATAGCTTGCTTATCAATTGTTCGCTCCAAATTATCTGATCTGTATGAATGGTTACATTAGTGTAGAATATAACCAATGCCAATGTTTTTTTAGCTCTGCATTGTTCTTGTAAGTGCATGCTGTCCTTTATCAGTGTACTTATAATGACAGGTAGTTGTTCATGTACCATCACTTTGCAGCTTATTTTCCTTTGCCCTCCATTTTCTACACATCAGATCTATATTTGCTCTTACCATAAGGTTGGTACTGAAGAAGTTTAGTTGTGCATTGCTCTTGGTTGTACTTTTTGCCTATATCGCTGCACTTACATTTATAGCTATTTGGTTATGTAGCATCACTCTTCATCTTATCTTAAATATTCTCCATTTTTTCGTATATTATCACATCTATATTTACTCTTAACAAAATGTAGAATAAAGGCAATGCTTTTGAAGAAGATTCTGTGGTAAACTTCTTGAATTGCCCCCCCCCCCCATCAGCATGGACAAGGCCTTTATAGAGCCTGTCTTCACCAATAATGTAAGTTTGTCCATCTCAAGCCTTCAAACTTTGTTGTATATATTTGGTTAGGCATGACTGCAACAACTGTTTATTTTTGGTGTTTGCATCAAATTGCTTGTTTAAAGTTTATTATATGTAGTTCATAAACAAAAGTTCGTCCTTTCTCAATTTAAGTTTTCAGTTGTACAACCAAGTTCATTCTTCATACCATATAAATTAAACTATACAGAGCAAGAGATCTTCTTTTGCACTGCATGTATGCTTCTGTTCTTCATCTGTAATCAAGTGGTGTGGTGAACGTACCCACTACAACACAATGTCATATTCTGCAATGTCTTAACGATGAAAAATGTCATATCATTCTACTATTATTTAAACCGTCTCTTTATTTGCCAATCTGAAATGGTATAAATTGATAGCACACTAACCATTGATACTTATGAGTTCTTGATCTGTAATCCAGTGGTGTCGTGAAGCTGCCAACTCCTTCACAATGTCATTTCCTTCCATGTCTTGACCTGAACAATTGTGTTAATGCAAATTTAAACTGTGTCACTTTATTCGTCAGTAAGAAATGTGATGAATTGTCAGCACTGATACTTTGATGTGCAAAACCTGTCATCTGTCTGCTTGTTTATCTTTCAAAGTGAGGAAGATATAAGTGTTGAACAAGCGCAGTCTCATCATCTTGCTCAGCTGCTTGCACTGCAGCTCCCCAGCAGGGCCAACCTTTCCTGAACACTATTGAAGTGCTGTCGGTTTTGTATATTATTTTGTCGGCGTGTTTATTTGCACTGGTGGCGATCTTTGATGCCCAGTGTATGTAATCTGCTGTCTGCTTGTGCTTTATTATCATAGTGGCGAACTTTGATGCCCAGTGGATGTAATATGCCGTAATTTCTTTATTATATAGTATAGGTTTTTTCTTATTCATTATGTTGCAGTTATTTTACTGTATATGTATCCTGTCTTCGCAGTAAACCGGCCAAACCGTAAAATTATGGTACATAATCGGGCCGTCATGCAATCACGATGTAGGTTGGGCCTGAAACGTGTCGATCAGCTCACGGGCCGGCAGCATCCCGAAATGAACCCCGGCCCATGATTGTGCGAATCAAATCACGGGCTTTTAACATGCCAAAATTGTCTGGGTCCTTGTTTGGCCCAATCAGATATCGGCTGCGAGCAGGCCGGATGCAAACTGGGCCGTAGTTAGGACCAACTATATAACGGGTTTTTAATAGGCCGAAATTAATATAGGGCCGAAATGTTAAACGGGCCCTTAACAGACCAAAACTAATATCAGGCTGAATTACTAAGTGGGCCTTTAGCAAGTGGGCCCAAAAGCATAGTGTCCAGTTGACGGGCCGAATCTGATATGGGCCATAATTGAGCCCAAAGCCTCTTAAAGGGCCGGACCTGATCTGGGCCGTAATTTGGCCCAGAACGTGGTAGGCTTTTAACGGGCCGGATCTCATATGGGCCACTATTAGGCCCGGAGGGTGGCAGGCCATTAATGGACCGGATCAAATATGGGCCAGCATTTGGCCCAAAACATGGCAGCCAGTTAATGGGCCAGCCTACTAGGGTCCTCAAAATCGTGTGGGCCTACAGCTGGGCCGGCCCATTAATGTCGGCGAAATCTCGTGGGCCTTTTACTGGGCCGACCCATTATGACCCGCAAGAATCTTCTGGGCCTTTACCTGGGCCAGCCCATTATGGCACAAAAAAATCTTGTGGGCCTTTACCTGGGCCGGCCCATTATGGCCCGCAAAATCTTGTGGGCCTTTGCTAGGCCAGCCCATTATGGTCCGCAAAATTTCGTGGGCCTTTAGCTGGGCCGACCCATTATGGTCTGCAAAATCTTTTGGGCCTCTAGTTGGGCCGGCCCATTTAAACTTGTTGGGCCGTGCCACATGTCGATGTATCATAGGCGCTTTCTGTCCAGTGAGTGGATGACATCTGTCCTAACGATGAGTCGACACGTGTTTCCTCTAGCCAATGATGATTTTACACGTGGAAAATCCCCATTGGTCGGGGCTGTTAACGGGTTATCGGATCCAAAACCCGACCCGATAGCTTAACGGCGTTCCGTTACGGTGGATGCCACGTGTCGGTCACCCTTGATGAAAGCACTTCTGTGACGCATGATTTATCGTCATGGAAGACACTTCCGTGATGATAATTTTGGTAATGTCATGGAACACTTCTACGACAGCACATGTATGACTATCTTGATTTTGTCATAAATTTGTCATGGATGTACATGCATGACAAAAAAGCGACCTACTATGACAAACACGTATCATCACGGAAGTGTATTTTTTTGTAGTGCTAGAGCTGTTCAACCTGGCAACCAAGTGCGCAAGGGCTAAGGAAGGATGCCTTTCCCTCCTCGAGCTCCCAGCTGCCGACCCAGAGGAGAAGAAAGCCAAGGCCAAGGACGTGAAGCGCAAGGGATTCATCGTGCTCATGGCAGAGTCAGACACGAAGCGCGATAGGGACCAGCCTGAGTCATCCAAGGGCAGCCGACCGTTCTGCGCCTTCTACAACATACATAGCCACAACACCAACGATTGCCAAGAGCTCAGAACCATGCGCGATGGACGCCCCGAGTGCAGCGACCGAGGCTACGACCGAGGAGGAGGACGCGACGGAGGACGCTGGGACGACCGGGGCCCACACCAGGAGTGGCGCGACCGGCCTCGTGAGGACCGCTGGCAGGATCAGCCTCGCGAAGGTGCCTGGAGGGATCAGCCTCACGAGGACCGTCCTCAGGGAAATGCAGGGCTTCCTCCACTGCCGCCACCAAGAAGGAACGACAACCACCACCAAGACAAGGGGGCTGGGGGCTTCTAGGAGTCGTGTGCTATCGCCTGCATCTTGGGCGGAGCTCAAGCCCCAGCCTCACAGCGTATCTTCACGCAGTTTGCTCGCGAGGTGAATGCAGTCCTTCCCAAGCTCGAGGCTACAAGCCCGCTCAGGTGGTCCAAGTGCGCTATTACCTCTAGCTCAGCAGATTAGCTCAAGTGCGCGGCCACCGCTGGTGCTCTCCCAATGCTTTGTTCACCCGCCATCAGCAATGTGCAAGTCACCAAGACCCTCATCGATGGCGGCGCAGGGCTCAACGTCCTATCCGTCGAGACCTTCGACAACCTTCAAGTGCCATACAATCAGCTTTAGCCTACCAAGCCTTTCTCAGGAGTGACCGACGGCTCCACCATGCCGATAGGTTAGGTCCGCCTCCCAGTCACCTTTGGAGAATGCAACAACTACCGCAGCGAGCTCATCGACTTCGACGTCGCCCACATTCGTCTGCCATACAATGTCATCCTCGGGTATCCGGCCCTGGCCAAGTTCAAGGCAGTAACACACCACGGCTACAACGTCCTCAAGATGCCAGGAAGCGGCGGGATCATCATAGTCCCCTGCGAAGAAAGAGATGCGGTGTGCTCCCTCAAGCGCGCCTTCCAAGCAGCGTCAATCGAAGACCCCGGCAACAATGCAGCTCGGTACCCCCCTGAGGTCGTCCCCAAGAAGAAGAAGCAGCTACCCCGTGCCAGACCTCAGGAGGGCAGCGCCGCAAGTGGCACCTCATCAGGATCAGCGCCTGCACCTGGGGCGCCTTCCTCTGTCGCATAGGAAGACGCGCCCGGCGACCTCCTCGGGCAGGGCTCGGGGGCTCTCTTTTGGAGGACCTCAGACCTCGCCAACATCACGAGGGAGGCGCTCGGGCACCACTTGTAGGCGTGTTTCGCGGCACGTCTCCCTCAGGAGGACACCAGGCAAGGAGCGCCCGGCGCTCAGGAGTTCATCACCAAGGTATCTCAGGAGCTTCAGGAAGCAAGAGCAATACCCGGTGACCGCCGCCCACCTGGCGTTGCTCCCCACCCAGGCGAGGGTGGTGATCTATGCGTCTGCATCGACATATGAGGGCTCAATCGAGCCGCATCTCAGGAGCGCTTCTGGCCTTCGCATGTTGGGCGCTGCGAAGGTCCACCTCATAGCTACGTTCGCATGCCGTTCGGCCTGCCAGCGTGGCTGCTGCCTTCCAGCGCAACCTGTGAAGCGTCATGGCGGGTCAGGAGGCCAGGCACCGCGCAGTCCTTGCGGAGATGGCGATGGTCCACAAGGAACTGCCTGGACCCTGAGAGCCTCCCGAGGCTTAGGGCCCCGGTGGCTCGTGAGGAGCAACCCCTTCACCGCGTACCTTCAGCTTCCTCAACACCTCTTCATCAACGAAACCAGGTGACATTTTCCAAGTTTATTTAGCTGGGAGCGCCCAGGGAGCTGCATTATTCCCAGGACGCGTGGGTCCATGTGGCATGTATCCCTTCTTTTTTATGTCTTTAGCTTACCTTGATGGGGGCGCCCCTCGGGCTGCATCATCCCCAAGCCGCTCGGGCTGGACCCAGTGGCCCGTATCGTTCATGCATTTGCCTGAGCTAGTTTGCCTTGCATGCTTAATCTATCTATGGTTATCACCTGCTTGATTGTCGCCCACCACGGAAGCCGCACGCCAGTCATCTTTCTTCAGGACCCTTCATGTGAGAGGGTTAGGCACGGCGTCTGTGCTCGGGTCCGTCCCTGCAACGTCGATAAATCCAATGACTAAGCTATGTCTGGAGGGCCAGCCCCGTTCATGTCACCTCCTGGGGCCGTTGGTGCTTGGCTTTCTCACGTGATAACCTCAGGAGATTCATTCGGCGCAGGTTGTCTGACCACCTCGCAGGACCAACATAGCGAACAAGAATCAAGACCAGGCGCAACCCGCCTTGAGGTAGGGCCTCGTGAGTCCCGCGCTGGCTCACGAGTGCCCAGACACACCTCGTCTAGCCCTGTCGTGCAAGCCACGTGTCAGGGTGGGGTTGTACACGCCCCGGGGGCTCTCCGTAATAGGGAGTCCCCTCCCACGTACCAGTGGAAGCACCATGTTCCGTGCTGGCAGTCGACACTGCTGAGGAGCGGCTATGCCCGTGAAAGTGCGGAAGCGCCATGGTCCGTCCTGGTGATAAACAACTGAGGGCGGCCTCGCGGCCATATCAACCTCAGGGAGCCTCCGGGCTCGGTGTCTAGCCTCAACGCAACGCCTCCCCTCGGGAGAGCCACGCGAGGGGGCTGGGCACGGGGGCTGCGCTCGGGTCACGCCCAAGCGTACGCCACCCCGCATGGTCCCTCGGACCTGGTCATCGCGCGCCCTCCCAAGCGGAGCTAAGGTATGAAGGTCGTTTGAACATCAAGGGGGACTCCTGAGCATCGCGACTCAGGAGCCTAATTGATCACGTAGCCCCTCACTCCTTGGCCCGTCCTGGTGATCCAGTCGGACCAATGGCGGTTGAGGTATGCACAGGGTCGGGCCCTGCCGACGTAGAACACAAGACCTACCATCGCATCTCCTTTCCACAAGCTGTTTATGCGTCAAGGGGGACTCCTGAGCATCGCGGCTCAGGAGCCTAACTGACCACGTATCCCCTCACTCCTTGGACTGTCTGGTGATCCGGTCGGCCCAACAGCGGCTGAGGTATGCGCGCGGTCGGGCTCTGCCGACGTAGAACGTAAAGCAAATGGGAAGGAAATCGCAAAATCTCAAAGCAAATATTACAGGACATATTGTTCTCAGAATATCAAACACAAATTTAAACGCCTCCACGAGGCATGCTACATGCTGCACGAGTTTCAACAGGAAAGGAGCCGCACGCCAGTCATCCCTCAACACCGCCGGCACCTACAAGAGCTGCACCCTCCTGGGGGGCGTCGCCTTCACCTGCACCACGGGTCAAAGGCGCGGGGGCGAAGGCGTCGGATTTCTCCAGTAGGGCTTCCACCTGACCTTTCACGGCTGCGGTGGCGGCTGCGCAGTGTTCATCAGCCACGGGCTCCAGTAGCTCGTCAAGGCGGGCGGTAGGATCGCGAAGATGGAGGTGGCTGAAGACGCGCGTCAGCGCGGTTGAAGAAAGGACGCGAGCCTCTGTCTTTGCCATGGGGCTGATGCCACGCACGACTTCCTCAAGCGCCTCGACCAAGTAGGGAAGCAACTGGGCGGGGTCGTCCTCATTGGTGGCCAACGACTTCTCCGAGCCCTTCTCATAGAGTGACTTCAGGGCCTCGCGAGACCTCTTCTCCAGAAGTGCGAAGGTCGCGCGGTCCTCGCCTAGAACCTTCGCCTTGGCATCAAGTTCAGGCTTCTCAGCCTGCACCTTTTGCTCTAGCTGCTCTAGCCGGCCGCGCTCAGCGGCCTGTGCCTGCGCCAGCTACTCCAGCTCGGCGTTGCAACCCTTGACGCCGTCCTCCTGGGCCTTCATCCTCTCTTCCTCCGCCTTACGGCCACGGGCAACTTCAGCACGCTCATCAAGCAGGATCTTCATCTCGGCCTCCAGCACCTGGCAGCGACCTTGGGCGGCCTCGGCATCCTTCAGTGCCGCCTCGCGAGCAGCTGCTGCCTGCTGCGGATCACTTCTCCCCCTCGGAGGTCGCCGCGACCTGGCTCAGTGCCGCCCGAGTGGACACGTCAGAATGGAGCCAACCAGAAACCAGCTCCAGGCGACCAGCCGCCAGGAGGGGTTCGATGCTCTGGAGATCTTCTCACAGTCAGGCCATATCAGAAAGGCCCCGCTCTAGGACGTCAGGAGAAGCGGAGGAGCCTGGGGTCAGTAACATGGCAGAAGAAGGAGGAAGAGGCGTCGTCATCACCATGGCCTGGGAGGCGGGAAGCTCCTGAGCCTCTTGGACATCAGCACCTGAGCCGTACGCTGGCACCTCCTGAGTCAGCGGTGCTTCGGGGGATGACTCCTCACGAGGATGCTCCACCCAGCCTCGCGAGGATAATCGGGCTGGAGAAGCACGAGCACCGTGCCCACCTTTGCTCATGGAGAGGGGCGCGGTCGCAGGTGGCGACCCAGACTCAAGCAGCACCACCTAGCTCTCCCTTCTCCTCTTTGCCGCAGGCATCAGCCTGGTTACACAACAAGGAAAAAGAGTCAGAAACAAGCATCAACAGCAAGAACAAGGCAAGACGGGGACTGAGGGAGTCCTGGATTAGGGGGTGTCCGGATGGCCGGACTATACCTTCAGCCGGACACCTGGACTATGAAGATACAAGATTGAAGACATCGTCCCGTGTCCGGAAGGGACTTTCCTTGGCGTGGAAGGCAAGCTTGGCGATACGGATATGTGGATCTCCTACCATTGTAACCGACTTTGTGTAACCCTAACCCTCTCCGGTGTCTATATAAACCGGAGGGTTTTAGTCCGTAGGACAACATACAGAACAACAATCATACCATAGGCTAGCTTCTAGGGTTTAGCCTCCCTGATCTCGTGGTAGATCTACTCTTGTACTACCCATATCATCAATATTAATCAAGCAAGACGTAGGGTTTTACCTCCATTAAGAGGGCCCGAACCTGGGTAAAACTTCATGTCCCTTGCCTCCTATTACCATCCGGCCTAGATGCACAGTTCAGGACCCCCTACCCGAAATCCGCCGGTTTTGACACTGACATTGGTGCTTTCATTGAGAGTTCCTCTGTGTCGTCGCCGTTAGGCTTGATGGCTCCTACGATCATCAATAGCGGTGTAGTCCAGGGTGAGATCTTCCTCCCGGGACAGATCTTCGTCTTCGGCGGTTTCGCACTGTGGGCCAATTCACTTGGCCATCTAGAGCAGATCGAAAGCTATGCCCCTGGCCGTCAGGTCAGATTTGGAAGTTTAAACTACACAACTAACATCCGCGGGGACTTGATCTTCGACGGATTCGAGCCACTGCCGAGCGCGCCGCACTGTCACGACGAGCATGATCTAGCTCTGCCGCCGAACAATGCCCTGGAGGCCGCACCCGCATCGGCTTCGACCCTGAATTCGGAGCCAACTACGCCGATCGAGGATGGGTGGATGGACGCCGCCTCGGGGGCTTCGATCCCAACGGCGATCGAGTCGAACACCAGCCCTGCACTCCGCGAAATTCGTGACTCCAAGGATTCGGACTCCTCTCCGGACTCCAAACCCTCCGCGCCCCTGCCGATCGAATCCGATTTGGCGCCGATCATGGAGTTTACCTCCACGGACATCTTTCAGCACTCGCCTTTCGGCGATATTCTGAAGACACTAAAGTCTCTCTCTTTATCAGGAGAGCCCTGGCCGGACTACGGTCAGCAAGGTTGGGATACGGACGATGAAGAAATTCAAAGCCCACCCACCACCCACTTTGTAGCCACTATCGACGATTTAACCGACATGCTCGACTTCGACTTCGAAGACATCGACGGTATGGACGCTGATGCAGGAGACGATGAAGAACCAGCGCCTATTGGGCCCTGGAAAGCCACCTCGTCATATGACATATACATGGTGGACACCCCAAAAGAAGGAGATGGCGATGGAACAGCGGAGGATGACCCCTCCAAGAAACAGCCTAAGCGCCAGCGTCAGCGGCGCCGCTCAAAATCCTGCCAAAGCAAATACGGTGATTCCAGCACGGGAGATAATAATACTCCGAAGAGTGCCGAAGAAAACCCCCTCCAGCAAGATTCAGCACAGGAGGATGGAGAAGCCAGCCCTCATGAGAGAGCGGCAGACAGAGAGGTCAAGAACGATAATTATATGCCTCCCTCCGAAGACGAGGCAAGCCTCGACGATGACGAATTCGTCGTGCCAGAGGATCCCGTCGAGCAAGAGCATTTTCAACGCATGCTTATGGCCACGGCAAGAAGCCTCAGGAAAAAACAGCAACAGCTTAGAGCTGATCAAGATTTGCTAGCCGACAGATGGACTGAAGTCCTTGCAGCCGAAGAGCATAAACTTGAACGCCCCTCCAAGAGCTACCCAAAGCGCAGGTTGCTACCCCGATTAGAGGAGGAAGCACTTAAACCTACATCACCAGCACTTGATACGGCCGACCGGCCACCTCGTGGCCGCGACAGAGAGGCCTCTTGGCCCTCCACTCAAGCCGCACCCCGTACCAAGGCACGGGAAAATGCGCCAGACTTGCGAGATATGTTGGAGGACAAGGCAAGGCAAACAAGATCGACCTACGGATCGCGTGGGCGCCCCAAGACTCGAGATGATAACCGTCACGCCGGACACAAATCCGGTAGGGCCGAACACAGTAGACAAAGCTCATTGGAGCTACGTCGTGATATAGCCCAGTACAGAGGCGCCGCACACCCACTATGCTTCACAGAAGAAGTAATGGATCATCAAATCCCCGAGGGTTTCAAACCCGTAAACATCGAATCATATGATGGCACAACAGATCCTGCGGTATGGATCGAGGATTATCTCCTTCATATCCACATGGACCGCGGCGATGATCTCCACGCCATCAAATACCTCCCACTCAAGCTTAAAGGACCAACTCGGCATTGGCTTAACAGCTTGCCAATAGGATCAATCAGTTGTTGGGAGGACCTGGAAGCCGCATTCCTCGACAATTTCCAGGGCACTTATGTGCGACCACCAGATGGCGATGACCTAAGCCTCGTAATTCAGCAGCCAGAGGAATCAGCCGGGCAATTCTGGACACGGTTCCTAGCAAAGAAAAATCAAATAGTCGACTGTCCGGACACAAAGGCCCTAGCAGCCTTCAAGCACAATATCCATGACGAGTGGCTTGCCCGGCACCTTGGACAGTAAAAGCCGAAATCTATGGCAGCACTCACGACACTCATGACCCGCTTTTGCGCGGGAGAAGACAGCTGGCTTGCTCATAGAAACAATATGACCAAGAACCCTAGTAATTCGGATACCAAGGACAGTAGTGGCAGGTCGCGTCGCAACAAGCAGAAGCGCCGCATTAACGGCGACAATGCTGAGGATACGGCAGTTAATGCCGGATTCAGAGGCTATAAATCTGGTCAGCGGAAAAAGCCATTCAAAAGAAATCCTAGGGGCCCGTCCAGTTTGGACCGAATACTCGACTGCTTGTGCCAGATACATGGCACCCCCGAAAAGCTGGCCCAATCACACCAACAGGGATTGTTGGGTGTTCAAGCAGGCAGGCAAGTTAAATGCCGAAAATAAAGACAGGGGGCTGCATAGCGATGACGACGAAGAGCCCCAGCCGCCGAACAACAGTGGACAGAAGGGTTTTCCCCCACAAGTGCGGACGGTGAACATGATATACGCAACCCACATCCCCAAGAGGGAGCGGAAGCGCGCGTTAAGGGACGTGTACGTGATAGAGCCAGTCGCCCCAAAGTTCAACCCATGGTCCTCCTGCCCGATCACCTTTGATCGAAGGGACCATCCCACTAGCACCCGTCATGGCGTATTCGCCGCATTGGTTCTAGACCCAATTATTGACGGATTTCATCTCACTAGAGTCCTTATGGACGGTGGCAGCTGTCAGATTTTGGGTTCCGGCAGACCCTTGAGGTTCGAACACTGGGGTGCGCACGGAGATTTCGCCTCCTACCTACCTGCACCCCTCCGCCATGCTAGGATCTAAAACTACGGAAAGAACAACACAAGAGACACAGGGTTTATACTGGTTCGGGCCACCGTTGTGGTGTAATACCCTACTCCAGTGTGTGGTCTGGTGGATTGCCTCTTGGGCTGATGATGATGAACAATACAAGGAAGAACAGCCTCGCGAGGGTCTGTTCTTGGCTGGGGCGATGAACTACTCAGTGGAGTTCAGTCACCTTCTCTCTTTGTCTCTGCCCCCAGCCAAAAACCGACCCCTTGCTATGTGGGTGGCTGGTCCTATTTATAGAGGCCCTGGTCCTCTTCCCAAATATCGAGCAGGAAGGGAACCAACAATGGCGGGCTAATTTGAAGGGGGACAGCAAGTATCAGCTATCCTGACAAAAGTAGTCTTCGCCTGCGCAAAGCTCTGGTGATGACGCCGTCTTGCGCTCCACGGTGACCTCCGTCTCGTAGTCCTCCTGGTCTTGGTCTCGTTGCAACGAAATGGCAACCTTTGCCTGATGCCTCGGTACTCCGCGGCTGCGCTTGCCCCCTTTGCACCAAAGAGGAAAGGAGGACGCTGCGCGGGCTGGCACCCGCCTGGCGCCCTGAGTCGTCATGGCTTGCGTCACGGGCACCTCGTGAGGTACCCCGCCTTGATCTCTCCGCCTCCTCGTGAGCCAGCCTGACGAGGCCGTGCCCGAGGAAGCTCCGCGTTGTCCGCCCCGCGAGGCTTGGCCCCTCGCGAGGGTCTTGGGTTTGTGTTGGTGAAGATGGGCCGTGCTGGGCCCCCTTTTGAGCCACGCCGCAGGCCGCAGGCAGGCAAGTCTGGGGACCCCCGTTCCCAGAACGCCGACAGCCGCAGCCTGAACCTACTTTACCAGGATACAGTGCGGAAAATGGGCATAGATCCCTCGAGGATTAATCCCACCAAAATGACCTTTAAAGGCATAATACCAGGTGTAGAGGCCAATTGTACAGGCTTAGTCACACTTGAAGTGGTCTTCGGATCTCCGGATAATTTTTGAAGCAAGGAGTTAATCTTCGACATAGTCCCATTCCGCAGTGGCTATCACGCACTGCTCGGGCAAACCGCATTCGCCAAGTTCAATGAGGTACCGCACTATGCATACCTTAAGCTCAAGATGCCAAGCCCTCGAGGAGTAATTACGGTCAATGGAAACACCGAACGCTCCCTCCGAACGGAGGAGCACACAGCGGCCCTTGCAGCGGAAGTACAAAGCAGCCTCTCCAGGCAGTTCTCTAGTCCGGCCATTAAACGTCCGGACACCGTCAAGCACGCCCGGAGTAACCTACAACAAGACCGCCTGGCACGTTCCGAGCAGGCGTAGCAATGCGGACCAACCCCAGCCCTCGCAAAAATGTGACACCAGTGCTTCGCGTACATAACTACGCTCTAGAAATACCATGGGTACAGGGGGAGGGGCACCATCACGGCACGCCCGAAACACGACTTAAACCGCACCAGGGGCTGCCAATTTTTTAATTTTCTCTTACTTTCAGGACTCCATTCTTCGGAAGGCCTGTTCGGCAGTTTAATTGCCGCACAAACGATGCAAGAACCAGGGAAGCAGACAAGCCATGCCGCATTACGGAACTTCCAGGTGGTCTCTATCACGAGCAGTATACCTGTTTCGCATACCATTCCATAGCCTGCCCCTGGAACGGACATGTTAAATAGTCCAACCTTTTGCTTATCGCATTATTTGTATCGTTCTGCTTTGATCGCAGCCCTTTTTAATAAACAATGCATAGCTTTTGTCTATTTTTGCATTACTCTTTTTACAAATATATGTTCCTTAACGACATGTTGCACCCGTACACTTTGGTACGGCCAAAATACGCCAGGGGCTTTAGTACCCCTCAATATGGTGAGAGAAGTCTGAACACTTTAACAAGTGCGGCACCCCGAACTTATAGCATTATATGCATCGGCTCCGAATCATGTCTTGGGTCAATAGTTGGGTTTGCCCGGCTCCTATGTTTTGGTGCCTTATGTTCCGCTATGTCGGCTAAGGTAGCACTAGAAGAACTACTGCGATTGTGCCCCAGTTGAGCTGGGCCGAGCACCTCAGTAGAGAAAGCTAAAACTGACTGTCATGATGAAGCGAGAGCTGGTCGCTGTTCGAGAGGTTTTTCGAGTCCTTAAAGACTTATGCCATTTAGAGCGAGGAGTCGGCTCTGTCCGGCCAAGGCGTGGATAGCGCCCCGAACTCGATCTTCCGAATACCAGGGGCTTCGCTGAAATTTAAAATTATAGAATTCTATGGCTAAGTGAGAGTGTTCACGCATTATAGTCTGATTGCCTTGTTCGTTGTGCTGAGCGCCTCCCTCGAAGGACCCAAACATGGGAAAAAGAGCGCTCAGGTTTATCCCTGAACACCCCAGCACTAGCGGCACGGGGGCAGAAGCCGACGACTCGCCATCTCTCAGAATTGATAAACAGCCGCACAGAAGGTAATATTTTAAATTCCAACAGCATTGCTTAGCGCATATGAACAAGTTTTCAGCGCACAGGACAAAACGAGCGAGTTTTACTCAAAAATTACATCCCTGGAACATTCATCCGCCATAAGGCGGGCACCCTTCAGAACATCCTTATAATAATTCTCAGGCTTGCGATGCTCTTTCCCCGATGGTGGCCCGTCCTTCACAAGCTTCTCAGCATCCAGCTTGCCTCAGTGCACCTTAGCACGGGCAAGGGCCCTACGGGCGCCTTCAATGCAGACAGAGCACTTGATGACTTCGAGCCTTGGACAGGCCCCCACCAGCCGCCGCACCAGCCCGAAATAGCTGCCAGGCAGAGCCTCTCCAGGCCACAGTCGAACTATGAGGCCCTTCATGGCCTGTTCGGCCGCCTTGTGGAGCTCGACCAGTTGCTTCAGCTGGTCGCTCAGGGCCATGGGGTGTCCGGCCTCAGCATACTGTGACCAGAACACCTTCTCTGTTCAGCTGCCCTCCTCGGCTCGATAGAATGCGGCGGCGTCGGTCACGCTGTGGGGAAGATCTGCGCATGCTCCTAGAGAGCTCCGGATTCAGGTAAGTAACAAGTAACTCATGTTTATGTGTTTGTTTTGCATAAAGAATGCCTTACCCGCCCCTATATTTTTCACCGCATCCAACTCCTGGAGGGTCTTCTGGGATTCGGCCTAGGGAGACTTGGCATTTTCAATAGCCACCGCGAGCAGGACGCTCGTGTCTTTGAGTCAAGCTCCAAACTCTCATGTTTTTTCATGAGTGCCTGGAGCTCTTGCCGCACCTTGCCAACCTGGGCCTCGTACTTCTCCCGCTCGGTGCGCTCCGTGGCCGCCCTCTTCTCGGCCTCGGACAGCGCTTGCTTAAGGGTCGCCACCTCAGACGTGGCCCCTACAATAGCCACGATAATCTTGTCATTTTTTGCAATTGCACTTTTTTAAACAAGGTATTTCTTACCTTCCTTGTCCTCGAGCTGCTTCTTGGCATGCCCGAGCTCTTGCTCGGACTGCTCGAGGTTCTGCTTTAGCATGTCCACTTCCACAGTCAGTGCAGCGGATGCCAGCAGAGAAGCCTGCATATGCTATTGACTCCTTTTTGTTAGACTCCTGCAAATTTTATTTGATCCTCTATTCGGCTTTTCTTCCCGAACGCCAAAGAGAGCATCAGGGGCTACTGTCTATACGGTAATATTATTTACACATTCTTTACTTACCTCAAAGCCTGTTAAAAGGCTAGCACAAGCTTCAGTCAGTCCGCTCTTGGCGGACTGAACCTTCTGGACCATCGCACTCATAATGGTGCGGTGCTCCTCGACGATGGAGGCGCCTTTGAGCACCTCCAACAGATTGTCCGGCGCCTCTAGTTGGACGGGGGTCACCGGCACGGCGGGCTTGCTCCTCTTGGAAGGAGGTCGCCCACCGGACTCTGGAACCTTTGAAGGTTCCGGAGCGGTGTCCGGCCTAGAGCCGGACTTGGAGCCCTGGGGGGTTTTATCCCCTTTACTCCTGCAGTCTGGGAGGTCACCTTGCGGCGCCTCTAGGACCACCTCCTCCTGGCTTGGAACTTGTTGGGACAACACTTCGGCGTCATCCGAAGGGCGGGGGGAGGTTGCCGTCGGAAGTGAATTCACATCCAACGAGTCTAGTGAACCGCTCGACGACGCGTCGAGCCGGTCTTTGGGTGGGCTGCATAATCATATTCGACATAAGGGAAAGTTGTGCAATAAAGGAATACTATGAATTACTCTAGTATCCGGATACTTATGATTTTGCCAGGGGCTTGGCCCCGAGCGGCCACTCCTCTCCGCCGTCGTCGGCGTTGGTGGAGTAGTCCGGAGGAAGGGTTTTCCCCTTCTTGGACCCTTTGGCCTCCCTAGTGAGGGCTGCCTTCCTTTTCTTCTCCCCCCCCCCCCCCCGCTAGAGGGGGAGAGGTCTCTTCTTCCTCCTCCTCGTCTTCACGGGAGGAATGCGCCTTGGAGCCGTCGGATGATGAACCCGACACCTCCTGGCGCCGGGCACTTTTTCGAGTCCCCGTGGCCTTCTTTGTGGCCTTCTTCTCCGGCACCACATGGGGTGCCGGAACCAGCAGCTTCGCCAAGCGGGCATCGGCTGGGTCTTCGGGCAAAGGAGGCGGACAGTCGATCTGTCCAGACTTCGCCTGCCAATCCCGTCAAAGGTAAGGGAGCTTAGATCCCGCATAGAGTTAAACTATGAAAAACTAATACCCTTTAAAAGGTACAAACAACTTACCGTGCTAGCGTGACGCTGCGCGCTGAATCCGCGATCCTCGGTAGAGGATGCGGGAGCCTCGGCGCCCTTGAAAAGCACCTTCCAGGCATCTTCGTACGTCGTGTTGAAGAGCCTGCTCAGAGTTCGGTGCTGCGCCGGGTTGAACTCCCATAGATTGAAGGCCCGTTGTTGACACGGGAGGATCCGGCGGATGAGCATAACCTAGACTATGTTGACAAGCTTGAGCTACTTGTCCACCAGGGTTTGGATGCATGTTTGCAGCCCAGTCACCTCTCCTTTGCTGCCCCACGACAGGCCCGTCTCTTTCCAGGACGTGAGCCGCGTTGGCGGTCCGGACCGGAACTCGGGGGCTGCAACCCACTTAGGGTCGCGCGGCTCGGTGATGTAAAACCACCCCGATTGCCACCCCTTTAGGGTCTCCACAAAGGAGCCCTCGAGCCATAAGACGTTGGGCATCTTGCCCACCATGGCGCCTCCGCACTCCGCCTGGTTGCCGCGCACCACCTTCGGCTTGACATTGAAAGTCTTGAGCCATAGGCCGAAATGGGGGCGGATGCGGAGGAAAGCCTCGCACACGACGATAAACACCAAGATGTTGAGGATGAAGTTCGGGGCCAGATCATGGAAATCCAGGCCGTAGTAGAACATGAGTCCCCGGACAAATGGGTGGATAGGAAAGCCCAGTCCGGGGAGGAAGTGGAGAAGGAACACTACCCTCTCATGGGGCCTTGGGGTGGGGAGGAGCTGCCCCTCTTCGGGAAGCCGGTACGCGATGTCGTTAGACAAGTATCCGGCCTTCCTCAGTTTTTTGATGTGTCCCTCCATGAAGGAGGAGACCATCCACTTGCCTCCCGCTCCGGACATGGCTGGAGAAGGTTGAGGTGGGGAGTGCGGACTTGGGCGCTGGAGCTCGAGTGCGCGAAAATGGATAGGCAAAGGAGGAAGAAGGCGTAGGTGAAAAGGTGGATCCTTATCCCCTTATATGGGCGGACGCAACTACGTGTCCCCACCACTCTGGTAAAACTCGCTTATCTCCAAGCACCGTAATCAATGGCGCGGTTGGGTTACCCACGCCCGTATTGATGAGAATCCCGGAATAAGGGGACACGATGTCTGCTTCGACGAGACGTGCCAAGGAAACCGCCTCGCATGACACGCTGAGGTGGGACAATAAAACGATTCGAATAAAGGCTTGGCCGTGGTGCGATGTCACACTACGAAATATGTCAGCAGATTAGATTTGTGTAAATATTATTCTCTCTATGGCAATATGCGGAAACTTATTTTGCAGAGCCGGACACTATCTTTGTGTTCAAAATCTTCTATGAAGTACTTGGAGGAGGAACCCGCCTTGCAATGTCGAAGACAATCTACGCGCCGGACTCGTCGTCATTGAAGCCTGGTTCAGGGGCTACTGAGGGAGTCCTGGATTAGGGGGTGTCCGGATGGCCGGACTATACCTTCAGCCGGACTCCTGGACTATGAAGATACAAGATTGAAGACTTCGTCCCGTGTCCGGAAGGGACTTTCCTTGGCGTGGAAGGCAAGCTTGGTGATACGGATATATGGATCTCCTACCATTGTAACCGACTTTGTGTAACCCTAACCCTCTCCGGTGTCTATATAAACCGGAGGGTTTTAGTCCATAGGACAACATACAGAACAACAATCATACCATAGGCTAGCTTCTATGGTTTAGCCTCTCCGATCTCGTGGTAGATCTACTCTTGTACTACCATATCATCAATATTAATCAAGCAGGATGTAGGGTTTTACCTCCATTAAGAGGGCCCAAACCTGGGTAAAACTTCGTGTCCCTTGCTTCCTGTTACCATCCGGCCTAGACGCACAGTTCGGGACCCCCTACCCGAGATCCGCCGGTTTTGACACCGACAGGGACACTTACTGATCTGCCGGGACATAGTCCCTCCACTTCGGGAGCTTGAAGCCGGAGAGCTTCGCAACCCGAGGCACGGGCGCGCCAGCTCCGGAAGTAGAAGCAGGAGCGATAGCTGGGCCGGAAGCGGCTCCAGGCGGCGTCAGAGCAGAAGCAGTGTCCCGGGAGATCAACGTCGATCGATCCCTCGTCGGGATGGTGGACGGCTCTCCCCTCTCCAGGCGGGCGTCAACCTTGTCGTCATTAGGAAGGGTGCGGAGGATGTCAGCTTTGCTCAAGGGGGAGGTTTCCCCATCCCTTCAGGGGTCACCTCCGAGTATACCTCCTCCTCCTCTTCCTCCCCGCGGGACTCACCAAAAGACAGGTCCACCAGCGTCGGCGTCGCAGGGGCCCCGGTGGGAGCCGGCGGCACCAGTCCATGCCCGTCAAAGGTTGGCGAGAAGGCCACGACCAGCGCCCCGTCCTTGCGGCGGAACAAGGGAGTGAAGACATTCGGCGGGTATGCCTGGTCGTCCCCGACCTGGTTGCGGAGACCCACAGCCATTTCATCATCACACAAGGCTTTCGGGCTCAAGCGAACCTTGTCCTGTTTGTTCCCAAGCTCCCACAAGGGGCGCGTACGCGCCTGGAGCGGGGCTACGCGCAGCATCAGGAATTCCCTCAGGAGCATGGCCCCATCACCTTCGCCGCCTTCGCGTTGCCCGGATTCAAGTCGGCGTTCATCTGATCCAGCACCAACGTCGCCCGCTCATCAGTGAGCTTCATGCGAGACCACCCCTTGTCGGACTGGGGCATCTCCGTCGGCAGCATCAAGCGTGGGTGGGCGCACTTGGCATCCATCATGGCCCACTTGCTCCTGAAGCCATCGGCCTTCTTCCCCATCTTCGAGATGGAGTTGGCCTTGCCGGCCATGATGAAAATGGCACACCCAGAGGTACGGCCATCATTGACGCGGAGGAAGAAGAAGTGGAGCGGCAGAGCCACGGACGGCATTACGCCGAGGTACGCCTCGCGGTAGTAGGCGAAGATTGACAAGAGAAGGATAGAGTTGGGATGAAGATGCAGCGCCTACAGTCCGTAGTGGTGAAGGACCTCAAAGAAGTCAGAAAAGGGGGAACCATCCCTGCGACGATGCTGCTCGTAAAGAAGGGAAGAAGCTGCTTCCCTCAGGCTCTGGCACATCGGAGCTGGCCCAGAGCCCGGTCTTCCCCTTTCTGTTGCTTTCCCCCGCCGTTAGCAAGCGCGTGGAGGCGAGGTTCTTCTCTGAGACGTTGGGCGCGTCGAGGGCTGGCTCGTACCAAGCCGGCGACGAGGCGGGCTTGACCCTCCAGGGCTCCATAGGTCACTGATGCAGGAAAGGATGGGAGTAGATCTAGAGATTTCGGAAGCAGGGAGCAAGAAGTGGATCTGAGCAAGGCGAAAGGAAGCAGTGAAGGCAAGCGCTACCTACGCCAGCCTTTTGACAGTCGGGCATTTACCAAGGCTGCATGGGGAAGCGGAGACGCCCACGTCCAATGAACCACTGCGCGTCGACCAAGGCCACAGGCTAATGGGGCCCGCGGCGCTCCACACTTGCCCCTTGGCTTCGCCTCGAAGCCAAGCCCGAGTGCGCCTTGGGCCCCAGGGCTACTGTCGGCGTTCTCGAAACGGGGGTCCCCAGACTTGCCTGCTTGCGGCCCACGGCATGGCTCTGCAAGCGGGCCCGTACGGCCCATCTTCACCAACAAGCATTCAAGACCCTCGCGAGGGGCCAAGCCTCACGAGGCGGACGACACAAGACCTCCTCAGGAGCGGCCTCACCAGGCTGGCTCGCGAGGGGCAGAGAGATCAAGGCCAGTCAAACCTCGCGAGGTTCCAATGACGTGAGCCATGACGATCGATACCAGGCGGGTGCCAGGCGGTTCCCCTTTGGTGCTAAGGAGGCAAGCGCAAACGAAGAGTACCGAGGCGTCAAGCAAAGGTTTCCATATCAGTGCAACGAGACCAAGACCAGCAGGACGGCAGGACGGAGGTCACCATGGAGCCCAAGACGGCGTCACAACCAGAGCCTTTGCTAGGCGAAGACTACTTTTGTCAGGATAACTTGTACTAGTTGTCCCCTTTCAAATTGGCCGTTGTTGGCTCCCTTCCCGCTCAATATTTGGGGAGAGGACCAGGGTCTCTATAAATAGGATTAGCCACCACCATAGAGCGGGAGGGGGGGAGACCTAGATCCAATCCATTCACACACTCACCTAGCACAAGAACACCTCACCTCAGGAGCCTATTCTTCCCCTTGTACTATTCATCATCAGCCCAAGAGGCAATCCACCACACCACACTGGAGTAGGGTATTACACCGCAACGGTGGCCCGAACCAGTATAAATCTTGTGTCTCTTGTGTTGCGAGTTCATCGAGCTAGCCTTTGAGATCGCGAAGTACTTGAGGGCGTGATTGGTGAGGGAGCGATCTTCGCGCGCACACCAGTGTTCGAACCTTAAGGGTTTTGCCGAAACCCGAAATCCGACAGGAACACCCCGATATTTTCCTCGCCCTCGCTTCTACCACGGTTTTTTTCGTCATGGACGACCCAAAGAATGTCATGCAACTGCATCTCTGGCCCGCCCAGGACGAAAAGCCCATTTTCTCTCATGATTTTTTGTCATAGAAGTAGGAGCCCGCCACATCTATGATGATACTGGGTTTTGTCACAACTATCGTCATAGAAGTGTCATCAGTATGACAGAAAAAAATTCGTTCGGCCCAAAATGTCACGGATGTGTCTTTTTTTTGTAGTGCATGTTCCTCTGACTATGAGATTATGCAACTCCCGAATATCGTAGGAACACCTTGTGTGCTATCAAACGTCACAACGTAACTATGTGATTATAAAGATGCTCTACAGGTGTCTCCTTGGTGTTTGTTGAGTTGGCATAGATCGAGATTAGGATTTGTCACTCCGTGTATCGGAGAGGTATCTCTGGGCCCTCTCGGTAATGCACATCACTGTAAGCCTTGCAAGAAATGTGACTAATGAGTTAGTTACGGGATGTTGCATTACGGAACGAGTAAAGAGACTTGTCGGTAACGAGATTGAACTAGGTATTGAGATACCGATGATCGAATCTCGGGCAAGTAACATCCCGATGGCAAAGGGAACAACGTATGTTGTTATGCAGTTTGTGTCGGTGTCAAAACCGGCGGATCTCGGGTAGGGGGTCCTGAACTGTGCGTCTCGGATCGACGGTAACAGGAGACGGGGGACACGATGTTTACCCAGGTTCGGGCCCTCTCTATGGAGGTAATACCCTACGTCCTACTTGATTGATCTTGATGAATATGAGTGTTACAAGAGTTGATCTACCACGAGATCGTAAAGGCTAAACCCTAGAAGCCTAGCATTTATGACTATGGTAATGAGTATATCCTTTCCGGACTAACCCGTCTGGTTTATATAGACACCCGGGGGGATCTAGGGTTACATAGAGTCGGTTACATAAGAAGGAATCTTCATAGTCGGTCGCCAAGCTTGCCTTCCACGCCAAGGAGAGTCCAACCCGGACACAGGTACATCTTCGGCCTTCATGTCTTCATAGCCCATCAGTCCGGCCCACGGATAACAGGCCCGACGCCCGAGGACCCCTTAGTCCAGGACTCCCTCAGTAGCCTGTGAATCTGGCTTCAATGGCGAGGAGTCCGGCGCGCAGATTGTCTTCGGCATTGCAAGGTGGGTTCCCTTCAATCTGAACTTCAAGATAGTCTTCGGATGCGATGATAGTATCAGGACCTGTCACACACAAACACACCATACGTAACCACAGAGAGAATATATTTTTACGTGAGTCTAATCTGCTGACAGCTTTTTACAACATGACATCACGTCTGCCCAGTCACAATTCCAAATCGCTTTCATGTTTCGACGCCGCACGTCCCGAGACATGGTTTCCATTGGCACATGTTGTCAAAGCAGAGATCGTGTCCCCTTATCGCGGGATTCTCATCAATGCGGGCATGGGTAACCCAACCGTGCCGTTTATACAGCCCTTGGGAATAGGCGAATCTTAAGGCGAGTGAGGAGGCGTTTAATATTCGTTGCCTTTATAAGGGGATAAGGATTCCCTCTTCCTCTCTCACGCCCTCTCTCTGTCTCCGCCTTTCCAATCTCGAGCTCCAGCGCCCAAGTTCTCATCTCCTTTCCACTCCAGCAACCATGTCCAGATTCGGAGGTTAAGGCAAGTGGATGGTATCCTCCGTCAAGGAGGATAACATTACGGAGCTTCGGACGACCGAATACTTGGCGAAGGAGATCACTCACCGCTTGCCGACTGAGGGACAAGTCATCCCCACGCCGAAGCCCACCGAGAGGGTAGTGTTCATCCCCCATTTCTTCCGCGGGCTAGGGTTTCCACTCCACCCTTTTGTCTACGGGCTGATGTATTATTACGGGATAGATTTCAATGATCTGTCCCCGAATTCCTTCCTCAACATCTCGGCGTTTATCGTCGTGTGTGAGGCTTTCCTCCGCATCCAACCCCACTTCGGGTTGTGGCTCAAAGTGTTTAACGTGAAGCCGAAGGTGGTGGATGGTCAGCATGCGGAGTGCGGAGGAGCCATGGTGAGCAAGATGTCCAACATCTCCTGGCCCAATGGTACTTTTGTGGACACGGTAAAGGAGTGGCAGAAGTAGTGGTTCTACATCACAGAACCTCCCGGCACCACCTGGGCCGCAACTGCCGAATTCTGCTCCGACCCTCCCATGCGACTCACCTCCTGGGTCGAGAAGAGTTCGGACTGGTGTTCACCTGACGAGATGATAGCGCCACAAACGTGCATTCAAAGCATGGTAACCAAGAACGTCAAGCTCGTTGATGTGATCCAAGTGATGCTAGTTCCCCGGATCCTTACATGACAGCCCCGAAGCCACCCTCTGTGGGAGCTCAACCCGAAGAAGCACTAGACCCTGGTGAGGCTCTTCGAGACTACTCACGAAGGTGCATGGAAGTTGCTCTTTAAGGGCAACGAGAAACCGCCGGCCGCAGATTTAGATTGCGGGCACAAAGCTAAACTCCGCGCTAGCGAGGTATGTCCTTTTTGATGCATTCTCCACTTGTTTGTTTCAAGGATGATGCCTGAGCTTTTATTATTGCTTTTTTAGGACTAGATGGAGAGAGCGAAGTGGATCCAGTGTCCGGCTCTACTGCCTGAAGAACCCGTCATCCCGCGTCTAGCGAAGATGCTGGCGTCGACGCCTTATAAGGCGCCGGAGAAGAAGGCCAAGGGGGCAAGAGTGGCCCCCGTCGCAAGGGCACTTCAGATGTAATGTTTGAAGATGACGAAGCTCAGTCCTCTATCCCTGAGGACAATGGCAAGGAAGAGGAGGAGGAGGAGGAAATCAACCCTCCCCCTGAGAAGAGGAAGAAGAACAGGGCGGCTTTGGCGCATCCAGAGGCGGAAATGCCCAAGAAGGGGAAGGGCGTCCCAGCGGTCAATGATACGTCCATTTTGCATCATGTTTTTATATCGATATTTATTGCATTATGGGCTATTATTACACATTATGTCACAATACTTATGCCTATTCTCTCTTATTTTACAAGGTTTACATTAAGAGGGAGCATGCCGGCAGCTGGGATTCTGGGCTGGAAAAGGAGTAAATATTAGAGACCTATTCTGCACAGCTTCAAAAGTCCCAAAACTTCACGGAAGACGTTTTCAGAATATATAAAAAATACTCAGCGGAAGAGATTCACCAGGGGGGCCACACCCTACCCACGAGGGTGGGGGCACGCCCTACCCCCCTAAGCGCACCCCCTACCTCGTGGCCCCCCTAATGGCCCTCCGGTGGCCATCTTCTGCTATATGAAGTCCTTCGATGGAAGAAAAATAAGAAGCCATCTTCTCGGACGAAACTCCGCCGCCACGAGGCGGAACCTTGGCGGAATCAATCTAGGGCTCCGGCAGAGCTGTTCTGCCGGGGAAACTTCCCTTCGGGAGGGGGAAATCATCGCCATCATCATCACCAACGCTCCTCTCATCGGGAGAGGGAAATCTCCATCAACATCTTCATCAGCACCATCTCCTCTCAAAACCCTAGTTCATCTCTTGTATCCAATTCTTGTCTCCAAGTCCGGGATTGGTGCTAGTAGTGTTAATTACTCCTTGTAGTTGATGCTAGTTGGTTTAATTGGTGGAAGATCATATGTTCAGATCCTATATGCATATTAATACCCCTCTGATTATGAACATGTTTATGCTTTGTGAGTAGTTACTTTTGTTCCTGAGGACATGGGAGAAGTCTTGCTATTAGTAGTCATGTGAATTTGGTATTCGTTCGATATTTTGATGAGATGTATGTTCTCTCTCCTCTAGTGGTGTTATGTGAACGTCGACTACATGACACTTCACCATTATTTGGGCCTAGAGGAAGGCATTGGGAAGTAATAAGTAGATGATGGGTTGCTAGAGTGACAGAATCTTAAACCCTAGTTTATGCATTGCTTCGTAAGGGGCTGATTTGGATCCATATGTTTCATGCTATGGTTAGGTTTACCTTAATACTTTTGTTGTAGTTGCGGATGCTTGCAATAGAGGTTAATCATAAGTGGGATGCTTGTCCAAGTAAGGACAGTACCCAAGCACCGGTCCACCCACATACCGAATTATCAAAGTACCGAACGCGAATCATATGAACGTGATGAAAACTAGCTTGACGATATTCCCATGTGTCCTCGGGAGTGCTTTTCTCTATATAAGAGTTTGTCCAGGCTTGTCCTTTGCTACAAAAAGGATTGGGCCACCTTGCTGCACTTTATTTACTTTTGTTACTTGTTGCTCGTTACAAATTATCCTATCACAAAACTATCTGTTACCACTTATTTAAGTACTTGTAGAGAATACCTTGTTGGAAACCGCTTATCATTTACTTCTACTCCTCGTTGGGTTCGACACTCTTACTTATCGAAAGGACTACGATAGATCCCCTATACTTGTGGGTCATCAGTCAACACCGCGTGGGACCTTGATAGCAGTCCGGAACGACGCCCCCACACTAAGCCCCAGGCCGCATCGTAAGTGACATGGCTCGCTCATGCGCGCATCCGGCCCTTTCTCTTCATTATCTTGATATAGTTAATTGTACTATTGCAGTCCGGCCCACGACCTTATCCAGCGATCCTCATCTGGAGGTTCATTGGCTCCGTCGGAGATGGCGAGCATGTCGCCACCGCCTGCTTATTCCCCCGGGGCCAGGGACGGCACCGAAGTGTTATCCCGGAGGACCGCTCCGAACCGGGGAGGAGCCCAGGACGCTGTCCAGGAGGCGCCACAAGGCGAGACCTGCATTGCCAAACACATGGGGGAGCCGATCCCCACAGAGACTGGCGAAGATAGCCGCGTCCAGTTTTGCCCTCAGCCGAATACAATTCCGGAGATCCATATGGCTCCGGAGTCGGGCGAGCAGCCCCCTTTGAAGGAGGGGGGTGTGTCACTTCCACCGGTGGCCCCTGTCCGTCGAGGGGCGCCGGATAACCTGATGGAGGCGCTTCGAGGCGCCTCCATCATGATCGAGAAGATTCAGTCCGCCAAGAGTGGACTGAATGAAGCCGACAGCAGCCTATTGACAGGTTTCGAGGTAAGAAAGAGAAAAAAACCCCATGTAGACAGTAGCCCCTGAGACACTGTCCGGTGTTCGGTAAGAAGAACTGGACAGAGGATCAATCCTTTGTTATAGGAGACTAACGTAATATGGATGGATAAGTAGGCGTCATTGTTGGCTGCAACCTCGCATGCTGTCGAAGTCTTTGAGCTGAGGCAGAGGCTGGAGCGGACTGAGAACGAGCTCGGTGAGGTTAAGGTTCGGCTCCAGGAGAAGCAAGGTGAGTGACGACTTGGTGTGTGTCATGATATGTGCAGGAGCCGCGACCAAGGTTGAGTCCCTGAGGAAGGCCCTGGGCGAGGTCGAGGAGAAGGCTGTCCAACAGCAAGCCACCCGTAAGAAGCACAAGGGCCGGGTCAAAGAAGTCCAGCAGGAGCTCCAGGATGCGGTGAAAAAATGCGAGGCCTTGGAGCATGATGCATCGGTTCAAGGGACCTAACTTGCCAAGGCTCGTCAGAGCGCGGAGACCGCACGGAATGAGGCCCGGGCCGCCCTCCAGGAGATCCAGGAGGCCAAGAAGATCACGGCGGGTAAGGCATTTAAGATGCAAAGCAAGTATGCGGAGAAGCAGTACCTTTTACTAACCCGGGTTCGGAGTTCCCCAGGAGCTTTTGCGGATTTACCACGCAGTGTATCAAACGCCGCGGAGTTCTATCGAGCCGAAGGATGGGGTTCTACGGAGAAGCTATTCTGGTGGCAGTATGCAGCGCCAGAGCATCCTGTGTCCTTCACCGATCACCTGAAACAGCTGGTGGAGCTGCATAGGGTGGCCGAACTAGCCATTAAGGATTTGATAATCCGGCTATGGCCAGCCGAAGCTATGCCAGGCAGCTACTTTAGACTCGTGAGGCGGATGGTGAACGCTTGTCCTCGGCAGGACGTCGTCAAGCGCTCGGCCTGCATTGAAGGTGCGCGCATGGCCTTCGCCCGTTGCAAGATGTGGTGGGCGAAGATGGACGCTGTCGAGGTGACCAGAGGGCCACCGGAGGGCAAGGAGCACCGCACACCCGAACGGTATTTTGCGGATGTCCTGGAGGGGTCTCGCCTTGCGACAGCACAATGTTCGCAGGACGTTGTATTTGAATAAATGTATTCATGCTGCCCTTGCCTTGTATTATGAAAAACAAAGCTTGTTTTGGCAATGTAATTTTGTTATGCTTTAATTGTTTCCTCCTGTGCGGTCGTGTTGTATGTAATCCGAGGGTTGGCTAATCGTCGGCTTCTGCCCTCACGTAGGTAGTACGAAGGTGTTCGGGATGGAATATAAACAATCTTGATCCAATTATATGGTCCTCAAAGGAGTTGTTTAGCACAACGAACAAGGCAATCAGACTATACGACTTGAACACCCTCACTTAGCCATAGGAGTTTTATAATAAAGCATGGGCGCAGCCCCTGGTTCAAACCAGAGTGCTGTCAGCATCTGATCGGGAAGTGCCGATCTTTCGCATAATGAGGAAAAAATCTCCAACGATTTGTAACCCTCGAACAGCTGACGGGCTCTCGCCATATCATGATAGTCAGTTTTCGGCTTTCTCTACTAAGGCGCTCATCTGGTCAAGGACAGGGCACAATCACAGTAGTTCACCCTTTACTACCTAGCCGATTTAGCAGAACGTAGGGTAGCAAGCACAAGAGCCGCGCAATCCAACTATTGACCAAAGACATGATTCGGAGCCAATGCATATAATGCTAAATTCAGGGTGCCGAACTGATCTTTAAGGAGTTTTCGGACTTTGTTGCCGTATCGTGGGGTGATGGGGAGGCCCTGGCAAATGTGAAGCGTACCAGAGTGTATGGTTGCTAGGAAATAAGTAATATAAAGGAAAACAGAGGGAGAATAGAGATAGGATCTGGGGCCATTGAACTTGGATCATGAATTGTTTCCATTATAGTTGGGTTAATGCGTCCAAGCACAATGGTACAACATAATGCAATAAGAAAACGGCTATTTGACATGCCGCAACCGGAGGCGAGCTGCGCGTGGGTCCCGAGAACGGTTAGAGTAATCGTTGGATTGGCCTCTAGGGCTGCCCCTGTACGCCTGTGCTCCATGTCGATCTGGTGTATTTGTCCTTTGATAGGACCATAAATCAGGCCGTCGAAAGAGGCTCGCATAAGAGAAACCTGCGAAAAAGGGAAAAAGGAAATAGTAAAGTTATATGTGTGTCCAGGATCGGTCTAGACAAACTATAGATCCCGGGCTAGCTTGTGCCTCCGTTGATGTCCATGGAATTTTGAGTGCGTAATAATGTACGCGTGGTATGAATGCCACTACTTCATTGGGACTGGGACGGAGGCCAAATTGCTAATCGAGCTCTTGACGAGCCGGGCTGTCCTGTTGTAGTGTAGTCCGGAACCTCTTAATGATGTCCAGGGGCTCGACAGCCATAGTATGGTGCTGCTTGAGAAGGCCGCTCTGTACCTCTGCTGCTAGGGCGGCGGTGTGCTCTTCTATTTGGAGGGAGCATTCAGTATTGCCATTAACCGTTATGACGCCCCGTGGACCGGGCATCTTGAGCTTGAGATAAGCATAGTGTGGCACTTCATTGAATCTAGCAAACGCGGTTCGTCCGAGCAGTGCGTGGTAGCCGTTGCGGAAGGGGACAATATCGAAGATTAACTCTTCGCTTCGGAAGTTGTCCGGAGAACCGAAGACCACCTCCATCGTGATTGAGCCTGTACAGCAGGCCTCTACGCCTGGTATGACTCCTTTAAAGGTAGTCTTTGTTGGTTTGATTCGTGAGGGGTTAATGCCCATCTTCCGCAGTGTGTCCAGATAAAGCAGGTTGAGGCTGCTACCACCGTCCATCAGGACACGTGTTAGGTGAAACCCGTCGATAATTGGGTCAAGGACTAGTGCGGCTGAACTGCCATGACGGATACTAGTTGGGTGATCTCGATGATCGAAGGTGATCGGGAACAATGACCACGGATTGAATTTTGGGGCGACTGGCTCTGCCGCGTAGACATCCCTAAGTGCTTGCTTTTGCTCCCTTTTGGGGATGTGTGTAGTGTATATCATGTTCACCGTTTTGACTTGAGGGGGAAATTTCTTCTGCCCCCCAGTGTTTAGCTGCCGGGGCTCTTCGTCCTCGTCCTCACTTTGTGATCCCTTTTCTTCGTTTTCGGCATTTAACTTGCCAACCAGTTTGAAAACCCAACAGTCTCTGTTGTTGTGATTGGCTTGTTTACCTGGGGTACCATGTATCTGGCACGGACGATTGAGTATGCGACCCAGGCTAGATGGTCCCTCACTATTCCTTTTGTAGGGCTTCTTTCGCTGGCTGTACTTGGAGCCGTTGAATCCGGCATTAACGATGGTTTCATCGGTGTTGTCGCCATTGCTTCGGCGTGTGTGTCTGTTGCACCGGAGCTGTTCTTGGCCTCGGAGGGGCCTGTCTCGTTGGCTGTGTTTTTACTACGAGCTAGCCAGCTGTCCTCACCCGCGCAAAAGCGGGTCATGAGTGTCGTAAGGGCTGCCATGGACTTCGGTGTTTCGTGGCCAAGGTGGCGTGCTAGCCATTCGACATGGATGCTGTGTTTAAAGGCCACTAGGGCTTCGGCATCTGGACAGTCAACGATCTGGTTCTTTTTGGTTAGGAACCTAGTCCAGAATTTTCTGGCTGATTCTCCGGGTTGTTGAACTATGTGGCTTAATTCATCGGCATCAGGTGGCCGGACATATGTACCTTGGAAGTTGTCAAGGAAGGCCTCTTCCAAGTCCTCCCAGCTGCCGATGGAATTCTCGGGCAGGCTGTTTAGCCAGTGTTGAGCTGGCCCTTTGAGTTTTAGTGGGAGGTGTTTGATGGCGTGGAGGTCGTCTCCACGGGCCATGTGGATGTGGAGAATAAAGTACTCGATCCGAACTGCGGGATCGGTTGTTCCGTTGTATGATTCAATATGATGGGTTTGAACACCTCGGGGAATTCCTGACCTCATCTGTGAGGCAGAGAGGGTGTGCGGCGCCTCTATATTGGGCCGCGTCACGGCGCACCTCCGATGAAGTCCGTCTGCAATTATCGGCCCGGGTGTGACTAGGTTTGTCACGTCCGAATAGGTAGCCGTCATCCCGAGTCAGGAAGCATCCTCGCGATCCGTAGATTGATCTAGTGTGTCCTGCTCTACTGTCCAGATCCTGCCGAAGGTCGTATGTATGGTACCGAGCTGTTCTGTCCCTGTTTTTGCGCGGCGGTGGGGCGGGCTGTTGTTCAGCCTGAGTTGTCGTTTTATCCCGACCGCGGGGTGGTCGGTCCGCCGCACTATCCCGACCGCATGGTGGTCGGGACGTGTTGCGTGAGGGAGGTATGGGATCTGGTGCTTCCTCATCAAACTGAGGTAGAAGTCTGCGCTTTGGGTAACTCTTGGCTGGGCGCTCGAGGCCGTATTCTTCGGCTGCCAGGACATCAGTCCACCTGTCGATGAGCAGGTCTTGATCAGCTTGGAGCTGTTGCTGCTGCTTCTTCATGCTTCTTGTAGTGGCTATTAGCTGGCGCTTGAAGCGCTCCTGATCGAGGGGTGCCTCAGGCATGATGAAGTCCTCATTGCCGAGGCTCTCATCATCCTCGGAGACTAGACGATAACTATCATCATCTGGATCATTGGGCATGGCCTGTTTATCGGGGTTATCTTGCCCGTTATCTTGTTCCTCCTGTCCGGATGCAGCCCTGATGGGGTCTTCATTGTTTTCTTCGTCGCTCGGAGTACTATTTTCTCCGGTGCCAGTGTCGTCATCTTTTGAGCGATGAGGCTTAGAGCGGCGTTTAGGGCGCCGACGCTTGGAATGTGTCTCAGAAGGTTTATTCGCAACTGGATCTCCTTTGTCATCGTCTCTAGATTTTTTAGGTGTGTCGACCATGTACACATCGTAAGAAGAGGTGGTCGTCCAACGTCCAATAAATGGCGGGTCTTGGCCTTGCTCCTAGTCGGCATCGTCGTCCATACCGTCGATGTCTTCGGAGCCGTAATCAAGCACGTCGGTTACGTCATCGACAGTGGCTATGAAGTCGGTTACATCGGTTACGTCGTCGGGTGGGAAGCAAAATTTCCCATCATCAGCCTCTTGCTCGAACCGAACATAGTTTGGTTGTGAGCCTTTCTCCTAGGACAAGTTCTTTAAAGAGTTTAGAACATCACCCAAAGGTGAGTGCTGGAAGATGTCTGTGGCGCTAAATTTGAAAATCGATAACCGATCCAGCTCGGTGTCCGCAGGCATACCCGGTCTGAGACTTATAGTCGGAGGCGAGTCCGGAGTTCCATTGCCGCAAATATTGCGGGGTGCCGAATCAGTGTGCAGCTCCAACACCGTGGACTCGGTGGCCCCAGATGGCACGATCTGCTCCGGTTCTAAGGCCGTTGCAGCAACAGGGACCATCTCCTGGATGTGATCCAATGACAGATTTAAGTCATGTTCATCGGGGCGAGGGGGCAATCGTTGCGGTCTCAAATCCATTGAAGATCAAGTCTCCACGGATATCTGCGACATAGTTCAAGCATCCGAATCTGACCTGGTGGCCAGGGGCATAGTTATCGATCTGCTCCAGATGGCCAAGCGAGTTAGCCCGCCGTATGAAGCCACAGAACACGAAAATCTGTCCGGGGAGGAAGGTTTCTCCTTGGACAGCGTCGCTATAGATGATTGAAGGGGCCATCGAAACTTTCATTGATGGCACAGTGGAACTCTCAATGAAAGCACTAATGCCGGTGTCAAAACCGGCGGATCTCGGGTAGGGGGTCCCGAACTATGCGTCTAGGATCGATGGTAACAGGAGACGGGGGACACGATGTTTACCCAGGTTCGGGCCCTCTCTATGGAGGTAATACCCTACGTCCTCTTTGATTGATCTTGATGAATCTGAGTGTTACAGGAGTTTATCTACCATGAGATCATAATGGCTAAACCCTAGAAGCCTAGCCTATATGACTATGGTAATGAGTATATCCTTTCCGGACTAACCCCTCCGGTTTATATAGACACCGGGGGGATCTAGGGTTACATAGAGTCGGTTACATAAGAAGGAATCTTCATAGTCGGTCGCCAAGCTTGCCTTCCATGCCAAGGAGAGTCCAACCCGGACACAAGTACATTCTTCGTCCTTCATGTCTTCACAGCCCATCAGTCCGGCCCACGGATAACAGGCCGGACGCCCGAGGACCCCTTAGTCCAGGACTCCCTCAGTTTGACCAATAAAGATCTTCGTAGAATATGTAGGAGCCAATATGAACATTCAGGTTCCGCTATTGGTTATTGATCGGAGATGTGTCTCGGTCATGTCTACATAGTTCTCGAACCCGTAGGGTCCACACGCTTAACGTTCTGTGACGATTTTATTATGAGTTATGTGATTTGATGACCGAAGTTTGTTGGGAGTCCCGGTTGAGATCGGGGACATGACGAGGAGTCTTGAAATGGTCGAGACATAAAGATCGATATATTGGAAGGCTATATTCGGACATCGGAAAGGTTCCGAGTGATTCGGGTATTTTTCGGAGTACCGGAGAGTTACAGGAATTCATATTGGGCCTTAATGGACCATACAGGAAAGGAGAGAAAGGCCTCAAGGGTGACCGCGCCCCTTCCCCATGGACTGGCCTGAATTGGACTAGGGAAAGGGGGCGCCCTCTTCCTTCCTTCTCCTTCCCCCTTCCCTTTTTCCTATTCCATGTAGGAGATGGAATCCTACTAGGACTAGGGAGTCCTAGTAGGACTCCACACTTTGGGCGCGTCCTATGAGGGCTGGCCTCCTCCTCCCTCCATCCTTTATATACGTGGCCAGGTAGCACCCCATAGACACACAAGTTGAGCATTGATCTCTTAGCCGTGTGCGGTGCCCCCCTCCACCATAATCCACATTGGTCATATCGTAGCGGTGCTTAGGCGAAGCCCTGTTCCGGTCGCATCATCATTACCGTCATCACGCCGTCGTGCTGACGAAGCTCTCACTTGACACTCTATTGGATCATGAGTTCGTGGGACGTCACCGAGCCGAACGTGGGCAGATCATGGAGGTTCCATACTTTCGGTACTAGAATCGGTCGGATCGTGAAGACGTACGACTACATCAACCGTGTTGTCATAATGCTTCTGCTTACGGTCTACGAGGGTACGTACACAATACTCTCCCCTCTTGTTGCTATGCATCACCATGATCTTGCATGTGTGTAAGAATTTTTTTGAAATTACTGCGTTCCCCAACAGTGGCTCCGAGCTAGGTCTATGCGTAGATGTTATATGCATGAGTAGAACACAAAGGAGTTGTGGGTGTGGGTATATACATATTGCTTGACATCACTAGTTGATTCTTCATTTGGCGGTATTGTTGGATGAAGCGGCTTAGACCGACATTACGCATACGCTTACGCGAGACTGGTTCTACCGACGTGCTTCGCACACAGGTGGCTAGTGGGTGTCTGTTTCTCCAACTTTAGTTGAATCGGATTCAATGAACAGGGTTCTTTCTGAAGATCAAAAAGCAATCACTATACCGCGTTATGGTTTTTTTATGCGTAGGTAAGAGCCTTCTTGCTCTGCCCGTAGAAGCCACATAAAACTTGCAACAACAAAGTAGAGGACGTCTAAGTTGTTTTTGCAGGGCATGTTGTGATGTGATATGGTCAAGACGTGATGAGATATAAATTGTTGTATGAGATGATCATGTTTCGTTAAAGTTATCAGCAACTGGCAGGAGCCTTATGGTTGTCTCTTTATTGCATAAGATGCAAGCGCCATATAATTGGTTTACTTTAACGCTATGCGATAGCAATAGTTGGTGAGACGACCATGTGACGACACGTTGATAGAGATCAAGATGATGGAGATCATTGTGTCATGCTGGTGACGATAGAGATCGTGACGGTGTTTTGGAGATGGAGATCAAAGGCACAAGATGATGATGGCCATATCGTGTCACATATTTTGATTGCGTGTGATGTTTATCCTTTATGTATGTTATTTTGCTTAGTTCAGCGGTAGCATTATAAGATGATCTCTCACTAAATTTCAAGGTATAAGTGTTCTCCCTGAGTATGCACCGTTGTGACAGTTCGTCGTGCCGAGACACCACGTGATGATCGGGTGTGATAAGCTCTATGTTCACATACAATGGGTGCAAGCCAGTTTTGCACACGTGGAATACTCGGGTTAAACTTGACGAGCCTAGCATATGCAGATATGGCCTCGGAACACTGGAGGCCGAAAGTTCGAGCGTGAATCATATAGTAGATATGATCAACATAGTGATGCTCACCATTGAAAACTACTCCATCTCACGTGATGATCAGACGTGGTTTAGTTGATTTGGATCACATGATCATCCAGATGACTAGAGGGATGTCTATCTAAGTGGGAGTTCTTAAGTAATATGATTAATTGAACTTTAATTTATCATCAACTTTGTCCTGATAGTATTTGCATAACTATGTTGTAGATCAATAGCTCACGATGTAGCTCCCCGTTTATTTTTGATATGTTCCTAGAGAAAAACTATGTTGAAAGATGATAGTAGCAAGGATGCGGACTAGGTCTGTGATCTGAGTATTATCCTCATTGCTGCACAGAAGAATTATGTCCTTGATGCACCGCTAGGTGACGGACCTATTGCAGGAGCAGATACAGACGTTATGAACGTTTGGTAAAGCTCGGTATGATGACTACTTTATAGTTTAGTGCACCATGATTTACGGCTTAGAACCAGGACTTCAAAAACGTTTTGAATGCCACAGAGAATATAAGATGTTCTAAGAGTTGAAATTCGTATTTCATACTCAAGCCCGTGTCGAGAGGTAGAAGACCTCTGACAGTACTTTGCCTACAAGATGGAGGAGAATAGCTCAACTAGTGAGCATGTGCTCAGATTGTCTGGGTACTACAATTGCTTGAATCAAGTGGAAGTTAATCTTCCAGATAAGATAGTAATTGACAAAGTTCTCTAGTCACTATCACCAAGTTACTAGAACTTAGTGATGAACTATAATATGCAAGGGATAACGAAAGTAATTCCCAAGCTCTTCGTGATGCTGAAATCGGCGAAGGTAGAAATCAAGAAATAGCATCATGTGTTGATGGTTAACAAGACCACTAGTTTCAAGAAATAGGGCAAAGGGAAAGAAAGAGAAACTTCAAAGAAGGAATAGCAAGCAAGCTGCTGCTCCCATGAAGAAGCTCAAAGCTAGACCCAAGCCTGGAACTGTGTGCTTCTACTGCAAAGGAAATGGTCATTGGAAGTGGAACTGCCCTAGATACATGGCGGATAAGAAGGATGGCAAAGTGAACAAAAGTATATATTTGATATACATGTTATTTATGTGTACTTTACTAGTGTTTATAACAACACCTCAGTATTTGATACTGGTTCAGTTACTAAGAGTAGTAACTCGAAACGGGAGTTGCAAAATAAACAGAGACTAGTTAAGGGCGAGGTGGTGATATGAGTTGGAAGTGATTCCAAGGTTGATAAGATCACCATCGCGCACCCCCTTTACCTTCGGGATTAGTGTTGAACCTAAAATAAATGTTATTTGGTGTTTGCGTAGAGCATAATATGATTGGATCATGTTTATTGCAATACGGTTATTCATTTAAGTCAAGGATAATTGTTATTCTGTTTACATGAATAAAACCTTCTGAGGTCATACACCCAAGGTGAATGGTTTATTGAAACTCGATCATAGTAATACACATATTCATAATATTGAAGCCAAAAGATGCAAAGTTAATAATGATAGTGCAACTTATATGTGGCACTGCCGTTTAGGTCATATTGGTGTAAAGCGCATGAAGAAACTCCATGCTAATGGACTTTTGGAATCACTTGATTATGAATCATTTGATGCTTACGAACCATGCCTCGTGGGCAAGATGACTAAAACTCTGTTCTCCGGAACAATGGAGCAAGCAACTGACTTATTGGAAATAATACATACTAATGTATGCAATCGATGAGTGTTGAGGCTCGCGGCGGGTATCGTTATTTTCTGATCTTCATAGATGATTTGAGCAGATATGGGTATATCGACTTGATGAAACATAAGTCTGAAACATTTCATAAGTTCAAAGAATTTCAGAGTAAAGTGGAAAATCATCATAATAAGAAAATAAAGTTTCTGCGATATGAACGTGGAGGAGAATATTTGAGTTACGAGTTTGGTCTTCATTTGAAACAATGCGGAATAGTTTCACAACTCACCCCACCTGGAACACCACATCGTAATGGTGTGTCTGAACATCATAACCGTACTTTATTAGATATGGTGCAATCTATGATGTCTCTTACCGATTTATCACTATCGTTTTGGGGTTATGCATTAGAGACAACTGCATTCATGTTAAATAGGGCACCATCTAAATCCGTTGAGATGACACCATACGAACTATGGTTTAGCAAGAAACCTAAGCTGTCATTTCTTAAAGTTTGGGGCTATGATGCTTATGTGAAAAAGTTTCAACCTGATAAGCTCGAACCCAAATAGGAGAAATGTTTCTTCATAGAATATCCAAAGGAAACTATTGGGTACACCTTCTATCACAGATCTGAAGGCAAGATATTCGTTGCTAAGAGTGGATCCTTTCTAGAGAAGAAGTTTCTCTCGAAAGAAGTGATTGGGAGGAATGTAAAACTTGATGAGGTAATTGAAGGAAATATGCCCTAGAGGCAATAATAAAGTTATTATTTATTTCCTTATTTCATGATAAATGTTTATTATTCATGCTAGAATTGTATTAACCGGAAACATAATACATGTGTGAATACATAGACAAACAGAGTGTCACTAGTATGCCTCTACTTGACTAGCTCGTTAATCAAAGATGGTTATCTTTCCTAACCATGGACAAAGAGTTGTTATTTGATTAACGGGATCACATCATTAGTTGAATGATCTGATTGACATGACCCATTCCATTAGCTTAGCACCCGATCGTTTAGTATGTTGCTATTGCTTTCTTCATGACTTATACATGTTCCTATGACTATGAGATTATGCAACTCCCGTATTGGGTGATTATAAAGGAGCTCTACAGGTGTCTCCAAAGGTACATGTTGGGTTGGCGTATTTCGAGATTAGGATTTGTCACTCCGATTGTCGGAGAGGTATCTCTGGGCCCTCTCAGTAATGCACATCACTTAAGCCTTGCAATCATTGCAACTAATGAGTTAGTTGCGGGATGATGTATTACGGAACGAGTAAAGAGACTTGCTGGTAACGAGATTGAACTAGGTATTGGATACCGACGATCGAATCTCGAGCAAGTAACATACCGATGACAAAGGGAACAACGTATGTTGTTATGCGGTCTGACCGATAAAAGATCTTCGTAGAATATGTAGGAGCCAATATGAGCATCTAGTTTCCGCTATTGGTTATTGACCGGAGACGTGTCTCGGTCATGTCTACATTGTTCTCGAACCCGTAGGGTCCGCACGCTTAAGGTTACGATGACACTTATATTATGAGTTTATGCATTTTGATGTACCGAAGTTTGTTCGGAGTCCCGGATGTGATCACGGACATGACGAGGAGTCTCGAAATGGTCGAGACATAAAGATTGATATATTGGAAGCCTATATTTGGATATCGGAAGCGTTCCGGGTGAAATCGGGATTTTACCGGATTACCGGGAGGTTACCGGAACCCCCCGGGAGGTATATGGGCCTTAGTGGGCCTTAGTGGGAGATAGGAGAGGTGGCCAGGGATGGGCCGCGCGCCCCTCCCCCCCTTAGTCTGAATAGGACAAGGAGAGAGGGGGCCGGCGCCCCCCTTCCTTCTCTCTCTCTTTCCCCCCTTCACGAATCCTATTCCAACTAGGAAAGGGGGGGAGTCCTACTCCCGGAGGGAGTAGGACTCCTCCTGGCGCGCCCTATGGTGGCCGGCCGGCCCCCCTCCTTTGAGCCTTTATATACGGAGACAAGGGGTACCCCTAGAGACACAAGGTTATCCACGTGATCATATTCTTAGCCGTGTGCGGTGCCCCCTTCCACCATAGTCCTCGATAATATTGTAGTGGTGCTTAGGCGAAGCCCTGCGACGGTAGTACATCAAGATCGTCACCACACCATTGTGCTGACGGAACTCTTCACTGACACTTTGCTGGATCGGAGTCCGGGGATCGTCATCGAGCTGAACGTGTGCTAGAACTCGGAGGTGCCGTAGTTTCGGTGCTTGATCGGTCGGGCCGTGAAGACGTACGACTACATCAACCAAGTTAATGCTTCCGTTGTCGATCTACAAGGGTATGTAGATCACACTCTCCCCTCTCGTTGCTATACATCACCATGATCTTGCGTGTGCGTAGGAATTTTTTTGAAATTACTACGTTCCCCAACAGTGGCATCCGAGCCTAGGTTTTATGCGTAGATGTCATATGCACGAGTAGAACACAAGTGAGTTGTGGGCGATATAAGTCATACTGCTTACCAGCATGTCATACTTTGGTTCGGCGATATTGTTGGATCAAGCGGCCCGGATCGACATTACGCGTACGCTTATGCGAGACTGGTTCTACCGCCGTGCTTTGCACACAGGTGGCTGGCGGGTGTCAGTTTCTCCAACTTTAGTTGAACCGAGTGTGGCTACGCCCGGTCCTTGCGAAGGTTAAAACAGCACCAACTTGACAAACTATCGTTGTGGTTTTGATGCGTAGGTAAGATTGGTTCTTGCTAAGCCTGTAGCAGCCACGTAAAATTTGCAACAACAAAGTAGAGGACGTCTAACTTGTTTTTGCAGGGCATGTTGTGATGTGATATGGTCAAGACATGATGCTAAATTTTATTGTATGAGATGATCATGTTTTGTAACCGAGTTATCGGCAACTGGCAGGAGCCATATGGTTGTCGCTTTATTGTATGCAATGCAATCGCCCTGTAATGCTTTACTTTATCACTAAGCGGTAGCGATAGTCATAGAAGCATAAGATTGGCGAGACGACAATGATGCTACGATGGTGATCAAGGTGTCGCGCCAGTGACGATGGTGATCATGACGGTGCTTCGAAGATGGAGATCACAAGCACAAGATGATGATGGCCAAATCATATCACTTATATTGATTGCATGTGATGTTTATCTTTTATGCATCTTATCTTGCTTTGATTGACGGTAGCATTTTAAGATGATCTCTCACTAATTATCAAGAAGTGTTCTCCCTGAGTATGCACCGTTGCGAAAGTTCTTTGTGCTGAGACACCACGTGATGATCGGGTGTGATAGGCTCTATGTTCAAATACAACAGGTGCAAAACAGTTGCACACGCGGAATACTCAGGTTAGACTTGACGAGGCAAGAATATAAAGATATGGCCTCGGAACACGGAGACCGAAAGGTTGAGCGTGAATCATATAGTAGATATGATCAACATAGTGATGTTCACCATTGAAACTACTCCATCTCACGTGATGATCGGACATGGTTTAGTTGATTTGGATCACGTGATCACTTAGAGGATTAGAGGGATGTCTATCTAAGTGGGAGTTCTTAAGTAATATGATTAATTGAACTTTAATTTATCATGAACTTAGTCCTGGTAGTATTAGCATATCTATGTTGTAGATCAATAGCTCGCGTTGTTGCTTTCATATGTTTATTTTGATATGTTCCTAGAGAAAATTGTGTTGAAAGATGTTAGTAGCAATGATGCGGATTGGATCCGTAATCTGAGGTTTATCCTCATTGCTGCACAGAAGAATTATATCCTTGATGCACCGCTAGGTGACAGACCTATTGTAGGAGCAGATGCAGACGTTATGAACGTTTGGCTAGCTCAATATGATGACTACTTGATAATTTAGTGCACCATGCTTAACGGCTTAGAATCGGGACTTCAAAGACGTTTTGAACGTCATGGACCATATGAGATGTTCCAGGAGTTGAAGTTAATATTTCAAGCAAATACCCGAGTTGAGAGATATGAAGTCTCCAACAAGTTCTATAGCTAAAAGATGGAGGAGAATCGCTCAACTAGTGAGCATGTGCTCAGATTATCTGGGTACTACAATTGCTTGAATCAAGTGGGAGTTAATCTTCCAGATAAGATAGTGATTGACAGAATTCTCTAGTCACCATCACCAAGTTAGTAGAACTTCATGATGAACTATAGTATGCAAGGGATGACGAAAACGACTCCCGAGCTTTTCATGATGATGAAATCGATGAAGGTAGAAATCAAGAAAGAGCATCAAGTGTTGATGGTTGAAAAGATCACTAGTTTCAAGAAAAGGGCAAAAAAATGGGAACTTCAAGAAGAACAGCAAGCAAGTTGCTGCTCAAGTGAAGAAGCCCAAGTCTGGTCCTAAGCCTGAGACTAAGTGCTTCTACTGCAAAGGGACTGGTCATTGGAAGCGGAACTACCCCAAGTGATTGGCGGATAAGAAATATGGCAAAGTGAACATAAGTATATTTGATATACATGTTATTGATGTGTACTTTACTAGTGTTTATAGCAACCCCTCAGTATTTGATACTAGTTCAGTTGCTAAGATTAGTAACTCGAAACAGGAGTTGCAGAATAAACAGAGACTAGTCAAGGGTGAAGTGATGATGTGTGTTGGAAGTAGTTCCAATATTGATATGATCATCATCGCACACTCCCCTATACTTTCGGGATTAGTATTGAAACCTTTATAAGTGTTATTTGGTTTTTGCGTTAAGCATGAATATGATTTGATCATGTTTATTGCAATACGGTTATTCATTAAAGTCAGAGAATAATTGTTGTTCTGTTTACATGAATAAAACCTTCAATGGTCATACACCCAATGAAACAAGTTCGTTGGATCTCGATCGTAGTGATACACATATTCATAATATTGAAACCAAAAGATGCAAAGTTAATAATGATAGTGCAACTTATTTGTGGCACTGCCGTTTAGGTCATATTGGTGTAAAGCGCATGAAGAAACTCCATGCTGATGGGATTTTGGAATCACTTGATTATGAATCACTTGATGCTTGCGAACCATGCCTTATGGGCAAGATGACTAAAACGCCGTTCTCCGGAACAATGAAGCAAGCAACAGATTTGTTGGAAATCATACATACTGATGTATGTGGTCCGATGAACATTAAGGCTTGCAGCAGGTATCATTATTTTCTGACCTTCACAGATGATTTGAGAAGATATGGGTATATCTACTTGATGAAACATAAGTCTGAAACATTTGAAAAGTTCAAAGAATTTCAGAGTGAAGTGAAAAATCATCGTGACAAGAAAATAGAGTTTCTACGATCTGATCGCGGAGACAAATATTTGAGTTACGAGTTTGGTCTTCAATTAAAACAATGTGGAATAGTTTCACAAACTCATGCCACCTGGAACACCACAGCATAATGGTGCGTCCGAACGTCATAACCGTACTTTATTGGATATAGTACAATCTATGATGTCTCTTACCGATCTACCACTATCGTTTTTGGGGTTATGCATTAAAGACAGCTGCATTCACGTTAAAAAGGGCACCATCTAAGTCCGTTGAGACGACACAATCTGAACTGTGGTTTGGCAAGAAACCAAAGTTGTCGTTTCTTGAAGTTTGGGGTTGCGATGCTTATATGAAAAAGTTTCATCCTGATAAGCTCAAACCCAAATCGGAGAAGTGCGTCTTCATAGGATACCCAAAAGAAAATGTTGGGTACACCTTCTATCACAGATCCGAAGGCAAGATATTCGTTGCTGAGAATGGATCCTTTCCAGAGAAGGAGTTTCTCTCGAAAGAAGTGAGTGGGAGGAAAGTAGAAAACTTGATAAGGTAATTGTACCTTCTCCCTTATTGGAAAGTAGTTCATCACAGAAATCTGTTCTTGTGACTACTACACCAATTAGTGAGGAAGCTAAATGATGATGATCATGTAACTTCAGATCAAGTTACTACCGAATCTCGTAGGTAAAACAGAGTGAGATCCGCACCAGAGTGGTACGGTAATCCTGTTCTGGAAGTCATGTTACTAGACCATGACGAACTTGCGAACTATGAGGAAGCGATGATGAGCCCAGATTCCGTGAAATGGTTTGAGGCCATGAAATCTGAGATATGATCCATGTATGAGAACAAAGTATGGACTTTGATGGATTTTCCCGATGATCGGCAAGCCATAGAAAATAAATGGATCTTCAAGAGGAAGACAGACGCTGATAGTAGTGTTACTATCTACAAAGCTAGAATTGTCGCAAAAGGTTTTCGACAAGTTCAAGGTGTTGACTACGATGAGAGTTTCTCACTCGTATCTATGCTTAAGTCTGTCCGAATCATGTTAGCAATTGCCACATTTTATGAAATCTGGCAAATGGATAACAAAACTGCAATCCTTAATGGATTTCTTAAAGAAGAGTTGTATATGATGCAACCAGAAGGTTTTGTAAATCCTAAAGGTGTTAACAAAATATGCAAGCTCCAGCGATCCATCTATGGACTGGTGCAAGCATCTCGGAGTTGGAATACACGCTTTGATAAGTTGATCAAAGCATATAGTTTTATACAGACTTGCGATGAAGCCTGTATTTACAAGAAAGTGAGTGGGAGCACTACAAAATTTCTGATAAGTATATGTAAATGACATATAGTTGATCGGAAATAATGTAGAATTATTCTGCAAAGCATAAAGGTGTATTTGAAAGGAGTTTTTCGAAGAAGGACCTCAGTGAAGCTTCTTACATATTTGAGCATCAAGATCTATAGAGATAGATCAAAACGCTTGGTAAATTTTTTCAATGAGTACATACCTTGACAAGATTTTGAAGTAGTTCAAAATAGAACAGTCAAAGAAAGAGTTCTTGCCTGTGTTACAAGGTGTGAAAATTGAGTAAGACTCAAAGCCCGACCACGGCAGAAGATAGAAAGAGAATGGAAGTCATTCCCTATGCCTCAGCCATAGGTTCTATAAAGTATGCCATGCTATGTACGAGATCTATTGTATACCCTGCACTGATTTTGGCAAGGGAGTACAATAGTAATCTAGGAGTAGATCACTGGAGAGCGGTCAGAATTATCCTTAGTGGAATAAGGATATGTTTCTCGATTATGGACGTGACAAAAAGGTTTGTCGTAAAAGAGTTACGTCGACGCAAGCTTTGACACAGATCTGGATAACTCTAAGTCTCGATCTAGATACATATTGAAAGTGGGAGCAATTAGCTAGAGTAGCTCCAAGCAGAGTATTATTGACATAGAAATTTGCAAAATACATACGGATCTGAATGTGGCAGACCCGTTGACTAAACTTCTCTCACAAGAAAAACATGATCACACCTTAGTACTCTTTGGGTGTTAATCACATAGCGATGTGAACTAGATTACTGACTCTAGTAAACCCTTTGGGTGTTGATCACATATCGATGTGAACTATGGGTGTTAATCACATGGTGATGTGAACTATTGCTGTTAAGTCACATGGTGATGTGAACTAGATTATTGACTCTAGTGCAAGTGGGAGACTGAAGGAAATATGCCCTAGAGGCAATAATAAAGTTATTATTTATTTCCTTATTTCATGATAAATGTTTATTATTCATGCTAGAATTGTATTAACCGGAAACATAATACATGTGTGAATACATAGACAAACAGAGTGTCACTAGTATGCCTCTACTTGACTAGCTCGTTAATCAAAGATGGTTATGTTTCCTAACCATGGACAAAGAGTTGTTATTTGATTAATGGGATCACGTCATTAGTTGAATGATCTGATTGACATGACCCATTCCATTAGCTTAGCACCCGATCGTTTAGTATGTTGCTATTGCTTTCTTCATGACTTATACATGTTCCTATGACTATGAGATTATGCAACTCCCGTTTGCCGGAGGAACACTTTGTGTGCTACCAAACGTCACAACGTAACTAGGTTATTATAAAGGAGCTCTACAGGTGTCTCCAAAGGTACATGTTGGGTTGGCGTATTTCGAGATTAGGATTTGTCACTCCGATTGTCGGAGAGGTATCTTTGGGCCCTATCGGTAATGCACATCACTTAAGCCTTGCAAGCATTGCAACTAATGAGTTAGTTGTGGGATGATGTATTACGGAACGAGTAAAGAGACTTGCCAGTAACGAGATTGAACTAGGTATTGGATACCGACTATCGAATCTCGAGCAAGTAACATACCGATGACAAAGGGAACAACGTATGTTGTTATGCGGTCTGACCGATAAAAGATCTTCGTAGAATATGTAGGAGCCAATATGAGCATCCAGGTTCCGCTATTGGTTATTGACCGGAGACGTGTCTCGGTCATGTCTACATTGTTCTCGAACCCGTAGGGTCCGCACGCTTAAGGTTACGATGACAGTTATATTACGAGTTTATGCATTTTGATGTACCGAAGTTTGTTCGGAGTCCCGGATGTGATCACGGACATGACGAGGAGTCTCTAAATGGTCGAGACATAAATATTGATATATTGGAAGCCTATATTTGGATATCGGAAGCGTTCCGGGTGAAATCGGGATTTTACCGGATTACCGAGAGGTTACCGGAACCCCCCGGGAGGTATATGGGCCTTAGTGGGCCTTAGTGGGAGATAGGAGAGGTGGCCAGGGATGGGCCGCGCGCCCCTCCCCCCCTTAGTCCGAATAGGACAAGGAGAGAGGGGGCCGGTGCCCCCCTTCCTTCTCTCTCTCTTTCCCCCCTTCACGAATCCTATTCCAACAAGGAAAGGGGGGAGTCCTACTCCCGGAGGGAGTAGGACTCCTCCTGGCGCGCCCTATGATGGCCGTCCGGCCCCCCTCCTTTGAGACTTTATATACGGAGACAAGGGGCACCCCTAGAGACAGAAGTTGATCCACGTGATCATATTCTTAGCCATGTGCGGTGCCCCCTTCCACCATAGTCCTCGATAATATTGTAGCGGTGCTTAGGCGAAGCCCTGCGACGGTAGTACATCAAGATCGTCACCACGCTGTTGTGCTGACGGAACTCTTCCCCGACACTTTGCTGGATCGGAGTCCGGGGATCGTCATCGAGCTGAACGTGTGCTAGAACTCGGAGGTGTCGTAGTTTCGGTGCTTGATCGGTCGAGCCGTGAAGACGTACGACTACATCAACCAAGTTAACGCTTCCGTTGTCGATCTACAAGGGTACGTAGATCACACTCTCCCCTCTTGTTGCTATACATCACCATGATCTTGCGTGTGCGTAGGAAATTTTTTGAAATTACTACGTTCCCCAACAGTAATTGTACCTTCTCCCGAATTGGAAAGTAGTTCATCACAGAAATCAGTTCTAGTGATTCCTACACCAATTAGTGAGGAATTTAATGATGATTATCATGAAACTTCAGATCAAGTTACTACTTAACCTCGTAGGTCAACCAGAATACGGTCCGCACCAGAGTGGTACGGTAATCCTGTTCTGGAGGTCAGGTAACTTGACCATGACGAACCTATGAACTATGAGGAAGCGATGATAAGCCCAGATTCCGCGAAATGGCTTGAAGCCATGAAATTTGAGATGAGATCCATGTATTAGAACAAAGTATGGACTTTGACTGACTTGCCCGTTGATCGGTGAGCCATTAAGAATAAATAGATTTCAAGAGGAAGACGAACACTGATACTAGTGTTACTATCTACAAAGCTCGAATTGTCGTAAAAGGTTTTCGACAAGTTCAAGATGTTGACTACGATGAGATCTTCTCACTCGTAGCGATGCTTAAGTCTATCCGAATCATGTTAGCAATTGCCACATTTTATGAAATCTGGCAAATGGATGTCAAAACTGCATTCCTTAATGGATTTCTTAAAGAAGAGTTGTATATGATGCAACAAGAAGGTTTTGTCAATCCTAAAGGTGCTAACAAAGTGTGAAAGCTCCAACAATCCATCTACGGACTGGTGCAAGCATCTCGGAGTTGGAAATATATACTTTGATAAAGTGATCAAAGCATATGGTTTTATACAGACTTGCGGTGAGGCCTGTATTTAGATGAAAGTGAGTGGGAGCACTACAACATTTCTGATAAGTATATGTGAATGACATATTGTTGATCGGAAATAATGTAGAATTTTCTGGAAAGCATAAAGGAGTGTTTGAAAAGAGTTTTTCAAAGAAAGACCTCGATGAAGCTACTTACATATTGAGCAGCAAGATCTATAGAGATAGATCAAGATGCTTGATTTATTTTCAATGTGATAATCCCCAAGTGCAAGGAATCATCGTAGCAATTTCCAAAGGTGGAAGTGATAAGTATGGAGTGTTGAACCCACAAGGAGCTAAAGGTAAGATCAATATTCTCTCAAGCCCTATCTGCCACTAATACGACTCTACGTACACCGAACATTTGCTTCCAACTAGCAACGAGAAATAAAAATAGGTTGTGGGTATGAAGAGGATAACTTTGTATGATATCGGAGAGCTAAAATATAAAAGTAGGTGTTGTTATCATGAAGTTAGAATATATTACTAAATATTATAAATAGCGAGTGTGGAATAATGGTGGACCGGTGTGCGGAATTGTCCTAGGCAATCGTTAAGAAGACCAGTAATCACTATTGCAGTTTCATATGAGGGAGATGCATAAGCTAACATACTTTCTCTACTTGGATCATATGCACTTATGATTGGAACTCTAGAAATCATCCACAACTACTAAAGATCATTAAGGTAAAACCCAACCATAGCATTAAAGCATCAAGTCCTCTTTATTCCCATACGCAACAACCCCCTTACTCGGGTTTGTGTTTCAGTCACTCACCAACCCACTATAAGCGAATCATGAACGTATTGCAACACCCTACAGTGGGAACCCCTCATGCTTGCGCGACACGGAGGGCACCATAGGACAACATCAAAGTAAAACATACAACTCATACCAATCTAGATCATCAATCAACCCAAAGACAAAAGATATCTACTCAAAACATCATAGGATGGCAACACATCATTGGATCATAATATGTGGCATAAAGCACCATGTTCAAGTATGGATTACAACGGGGTGCGGGAGAGTGGACCGCGTAAAAGAGATGAGGGTGATGATGATGATGGTGATGGTGATGAAGACGATCACCGTGATGATGATTCCCCTCCCGATGGCACTCCGGTGCCACCGAGATAGAGGAGGAGAGGTTCTCCCCCTTGTGCTTCCTCCTCCATGGCCTCCCCCCTAGATGGGGAGAGGTTCTCCCTTTGGTCCTTGGCCTTCATGGTGATGATGGCCCCTCCGGGATCCTCCTCCATGCCCTTCGGTGATGATGGCCCCCTCCGGCAGGGTGCCACAGAGGGCCTAGATTGGTTTTCAGTGGCTACGGAGGCTTCTCGCGGCGGAACTCCCGATCTAGGTTAATTTTCTGAGGTTTCTATATTTATAGGAATTTTTGGCGTCAGTCTCACGTCAACGAGGTGACCGAGGCATCCACGAGGTAGGGGCCCACGCCTAGGGGGCTGGGCGCCCCCCACCCTCGTGGACATCCCGAGACTCTTCTGGCCCAACTCTTTTACTCCGGGGTCTTCTTTTGGTCCATAAAAATTCGTCAAAAATTGGCACGTCAATTGGACTCCCTTTGATATTCCTTTTCTATAAAACTCAAAAACAAGGAAAAAACAGAAACTGGCACTGGGCTCTAGGTTAATAGGTTAGTCCCAAAAACCATATAAATGCATATAAAACATCCAAGGTTGATAATATAATAGCATGAATACTTCATAAATTATAGATACGTTGGAGACGTATCAAGTACATACCTTGACAAGATTTTGAAGTAGTTCAAAATGGAAAAGTCAAAGAAGGAGTTCTTTCCTGTGTTGTAAGGTGTGAAGTTGAGTAAAGACTCAAAACCCGACCATGGCAGAAAATAGAAAGAGAATGAAAAGTCATTCCCTATGCCTCAGTCATAGGTTCTATAAAGTATGCCATGCTGTGTACCAGAACTATTGTGTACCTCACCATAAGTTTGGCAAGAGGGTACAATAGTGATCCAGGAGTGGACCACTGGATAGCGGTCAAAAATATCCTTAGTGGAATAAGGAAATGTTTCTCAGTTATGGAGGTGACAAAGAGTTCATCATAAAGAGTTACATCGATGCAAGCTTTGACACTGATCTGGATGACTCTAAGTCTCGATCAAGATACATATCGAAAGTGGGAGCAATTAGCTAGAGTAGCTCCATGCAAAGCATTGTAGACATAGAAAATTTGAAAAATGCATACGGCTCTGAATGTGGCAGGCCCGTTGACTAAATTTCTCTCACAAGCAAAACATGATCACTCTTTGGGTGTTAATCACATAGATGTGGACTGGATTATTGACTCTAGTAAACCCTTTGGGTGTTAGTCAAATGGAGATGTGAACTAATCACATAAAGATGTGAACTATTGGTGTTAAATCACATGACGATGTGAACTAGATTATTGAGACTGAAGGAAATACGCCTTAGAGGCAATAATAAAGTTGTTATTTATATTTCCCTATATGATGATAAATGTTTATTATTCATGCTAGAATTGTATTAACCGGAAACTTAGTACATGTGTGAATACATAGACAAACAAAGTGTCCCTAGTATGCATCTACTTGACTAGCTCGTTAATCAAAGATGGTTAAGTTTCCTAGCCATGGACATGTGTTGTCATTTGATGAACGGAATCACATCATTAGAGAATGATGTGATGGACAAGACCCATCCGTTAGCTTAGCATAATGATAGTTCAGTTTTATTTCTACTACTTTCTTCATAACTTATACATGTTCCTCTAACTATGAGATTATGCAACTCCCGAATACCGGAGGAACACCTTGTCTGCTATCAAATGTCACAACGTAACTGGGTGATTATAAAGATGCTCTACAGGTGTCTCCGATGGTGTTTGTTGAGTTGGCATAGATGGAGATTAGGATTTCACACTCTGTGTATCGGAGAGGTATCTCTGGGCCCTCTCAGTAATGCACATCACTATAAGCCTTGCAAGCAATGCGACTAATGAGTTAGTTACGGGATGTTGCATTACAGAACGAGTAAAGAGACTTGACGGTAACAAGATTGAACTAGGTATTGAGATACCGACGATCGAATCTCGGGCAAGTAACATACCGATGACAAAGGGAACAATGTATGTTGTTATGCGGTTTAACCGATAAAGATCTTCGTAGAATATGTAGGAGCCAATATGAACATCTAGGTTCCGCTATTGGTAATTGACCGGAGATGTGTTTCGGTCATGTCTACATAGTTCTCGAACCTGTAGGGTCTGCACGCTTAACGTTCTGTGACGATTTGTATTATGAGTTATGTGATTTGATGACCGAAGTTTGTTCGGAGTCCCCGATGTGATCGGGGACATGACGAGGAGTCTCGAAATGGTCGAGACATAAAGATTGATATATTGCAAGGCTATATTCGGACATCGGAAAGGTTCCGAGTGATTCGGGTATATTTCGGAGTACCGGAGAGTTACGGGAATTCGTATTGGGCCTTAATGGGCCATACGAGAAAGGAGAGAAAGGCCTCAAGGGTGGGCGCGCCCCTTCCCCATGGACTGGTCCGAATTGGACTAGGGAAAGGCGGCGCCCCCTTCTTTTTCCTATTCCATGTAGGAGTTGAAATCCTACTAGGACTAGGGAGTCCTAGTAGGACTCCACACTTTGGGCGCGCCCTATGAGGGCCGGACTCCTCCTCCCTCCATCCTTTATATACGTGGCCAGGGGCACCCCATAGACACACAAGTTGATCATTGATCTCTTAGCCGTGTGTGGTGCCCCCTCCACCATAATCCACCTCATTCATATCGTAGCGGTGCTTAGGCGAAGCCCTGTTCCGGTAGCATCATCATCACCGTCAACATGCCGTCGTGCTGACGAAGCTCTCCCGCGACACTCTGCTGGACCGTGAGTTCATGGGACGTCACCGAGCTGAACATGTGCATATCACGGAGGTGTCGTATGTCGGGATGTGGGGTTCAAACCCTTAAGGTTCGAACACTGGGGTGCGCGTGAAGTCTTTCCCTCCAACTGATCTACGCTCTAGCTCACTAGGATCTTGCTGACGAACTCGACGAACTCACAACACAGAAAGACACGGGGTTTATACTGGTTCGGGCCACCATTGTGGTGTAATACCCTACTCCAGTGTGGTGGTGATGGATTGCCTCTTGGGCTGATGAACAATACAAGGGAAGAACTACCTCCTGAGGTTGAGGTGTTCTTGAGCTCGGTTAGCTTATGTGTGTGGGGGTTGGTCTCTCTCTATCTCTCTCTCCCCCTTCTAAGGTGGTGGCTAGTCCTATTTATAGAGGCCCTGGTCCTCTTCCCAAATATCGAGCGGGAAGGGAGCCAACAATGGCGGGCTAATTTGAAGGGGGGCAGCTAGTACAAGCTATCCTGACAAAAGTAGTCTTGGCCTGCACAAAGTTCTGGTGGTGACGCTGTTCTGGGCTCCACGATGACCTCCGTCTTGCAGTCCGTGGTCTTGGTCTTGTTGCACCGAAATGGCAACCTCTGCCTGAGGCCTCGGTACTCCGTGGGTGCGCTCGCCCCCTTTGTACCAAAGAGGAAACAAGGACGCTGCGCGCGCTGGCGCCCGCCTGGTGTCGATCGTCATGGCTCACGTCACGAGAGCCTCGTGAGGTTCGCCTCGCCTTGATATCTCTGATCCTCGTGAGCCTGCCTAGCTAGGCCACTCCAGAGGAGGTCTTGCATCGTCCGCCTTGCGAGGGTCTTGGGTGCTTTGTTGGTGAAGATGGGCCGTACGGCCTGCTGGCTCAGCCACGCCACGGGCCGCAGGCAGGAAAGTCTGGGGACCCCCGTTCCCAGAACGCCGACAGTAGCCCCCGAGCCCAATGTGCGCTCGGGCTTGGCGTCACGGCGAAGCCAAGGGTCATGTTCGGAGCACCACGGGCCCCCAAAAGCCTGCGGCCTCGGTTGACGCGTGGCGGTTGATTGGACGTGGGCGTCTCCGCTTCCCCATGTTGTTTCGGCAACTGCACGACTTGACAAGTCCTTGCGACATGCAAAGGAAACCATCATTACCTGCTATCGTGGGAACGCCGGTTGGCCTTCTCTTGCTATAAACGGGGAGGGGCGGAGCCCCTGTTGCCCATCTCTTCCTTGCTTGCTTCCTCCTTCTTGCTCCACTGCTTGCTCCAATGGCACCCATCAGAAGGTTCTCCGCAGAGGAGAAGGGGAAAGCCCCCCAGGAGGCCCTGGAGCCACTCCCGCCAAAGAAGAGGTCGATCCATCGCCATGATGAAGCGAGGATGCAGGTGGTGGCGAGGCCTTTGTGTGAGCGGCCTCCACCGGGGTACCCACTACCCCTGTACGCCCAAGCCGTAGGCTCGGGAGGACGAAGTGGCGAGCAGCGTCACCCACGCGGCACCTAGGTTCGCCGCGCCACGGTGGCGAGGGCCATCCACGCCGCGGACTCCTTGCGCGAGCTGGTGCTGTGGGCGCTGACGCCTCCGAACTCCTGGATCCGCTTCCCATGGTTCTTCTCCGACGTGATGCTGCCGAGGGGGCCTCTCGAGCTCTGGCTACAGCATGCTGATTGCGGCGCTCTGGCGATCAGAGCAAAGATCGAAGCGGTCCCCATCGGCAAGATCTTCATGACTTGCGGCTGGGGCGAGATCGTATGGATCTGTCGCGCGAGGGGCACCCTCGCGATCCACTTCGATTACGATGGTGCCTCCAGGCTTCTCTTCAAAGTCTTCGACACCGAGGGCCACTGCCTGGAGTGCTGCTCTAGAGAGGAGTGCGAGGCTGATGCGTGCTCCGCTCGCGACCACTCCAGCGGCAGCAGCCCTTGGGAGTCCAGCAGCTCTCCCAAGCTCTACGAGACTCCGGAGACGAGCGATGATAGCTACGTCCCCCCGAGCTCTCGTCGTGCTCGGAGCAGGGCTGCGGCATCCAGCCGCCGCCACCACTGATCTGGATGGGTTTGGCGCCGGCCTTCCATGGCCCACTGTTGATGATGGCGTCCGCCACGGGAGGATGTAGATAGGATCCCCCTTAGCATTAGCTTTTGTTTCCTGTGAAGAATCATGAGTCACCCCGTGGGGGCATGTAAGGATCTGCGATGCCTTTGTACTTATTTTCCTTGTTATGAAGATTTGATGAACGCGCGTCCCGTTAAGGCTCGGCCTCCCCTTTCTTTCCTCGTGATAGCTTGTTGCTCTACGCTGATGGGTCCCGGTCCCAAGGCGGCTACAGCCATCGCTGGTATGCTAGGTCGCGATGCCGTGGTCAAGGCCAGCAGGTGCACAGCCCGAGGTCCAGTAAGAGCCCCTGAGGCGTGATGCTCAGGAGGTCCTTCTTAGCGCCCAAGCGGCCATGGTAAGGGAAGAAAGGAGGATGACTTGGCCGCAGCGGGGTTGCGGCATGATGCGAGCGACTATTAAGCCCAAATATTTAGCCGATCTGAGGGCGAGACTTATCTTCATGACTTCACGATGATTCCTGATCTTGCACTAGGGCTACGCGCCAACTTATGCGGCATAGCTAGGCCAGTCCGTACGAGTTTTCCCTCTCTTGAGATCTTCTTAATGCTCTACGTCCTTAGGTCCTGGACCTCGAGCGAGCTCAGCCGCCGCTGGTATGCCAGGTCGTGATGTCGTGGTCAAGGCCAAGGGGTGAGGGCTGGAGAGCCAGTAAGAACTCCTGAGTCGGGATGCCGAGGAGCCCACCTTTTAACGCGCAAGCAAATCGCATGAGAGGAAAGGAGGCTCGCGGTGCCACCTACTGTCCTTCCCGCAGGGTTCCTGTGGACAGGCACAAGAAGAAATGTGGTTTGCCGTCACTGCCGCATGCCTGCCGCTAGTTGGTTCTGATGAAGTGAAGGCACTGAGGGCCTGGTGAGGTGACGTGCGCGGCGCGTGCCGCGAGCCAGAGCTCGACCACTCAGATTTGTCGGTCGTGGCAGGGACGGACCCATGCACCGGTGCCGTGCCTGTGTTGGCCCCGAGGGAGGCGATGATCGAGCATGTGATAGCAGTTGGCAGGTTAAGCATGAAGAGCAGATCGACTGGGATAAATGCAAGAAGATACATGCCACTGGGTCATGCCCGAGCGGCGTGGGGATGATGCAGCCTGAGGGGTGCCCCCAACAAGGTAAGCTAGAGACATAAGCAGAAGGGATACCTGCCACAGGGACAGACCCACGTGGCCTGGGAATAGTGCAGCCCGAGGGGAGCTCCCAGCTTAAATGAAGTTGGAAGATGTCACCTGGTTCCGTAGACGAAGTAGAGCTGGTGCAGCTGAAGCCACGCGTGAAGGAATGACTCCTCATGAGCCACCGGGACCATGAGCCTCAGGAGGCTCTGGGAGCTCAGGAGGTTTCCTGAAGACCGTCGCCATCTCCTCCAGAACGGCGTGGAACCTGGCCTCCTGAGCCGCCAGGACTTGCCGCACATTGCGCTTATGGGCCGACGCCACGCTAGGCAAGCCGAAGGGCATGCGAACGAAGCTGTGTGGTGGACCCTCATAGAGGCTCGCGCGTGATGGCCAGAAGCATTCCTGAGATGCGGCCCTGTTGAGCCCTGGGATGTTGACGCAGGCCCGCAGCTCAGCACCCTCGCCTAGGTGGTGAGCCACACTCTGTGAGCGGCTGTTGCCATGCATGGCTCTTGCATCTTGTAGCTCTTGGGTGGTCTTGGTAATGAACTCCTGGGTGGTGGGCATTCCTTGCCCCATGCTCTCTTGAGGAACACGTGCCGTGAAGCACGCTTCCAAGTGGTGCCCAAGCGCCTCCCTCGTGAGATTGGCAAGGTCTGAGGCCCTCCAGAAGAGAGCCCCTGAGCATTGCCTGAGGAGGGCACCGGGCGCGCTTTCCTATGCGGTGGAGGGGAGCGCCCCTGGAGCGGGCGCTGACCCTGACGAGGCTCCTGATGTGACGCCATTTTCTCGGGGTCCTGCATGGTGCGGTAGCTTCTTCTTGGGGATGGTCTCCGGAGGGCCTTCACTTCTGTTGTCAGGGTTGTCGATTGCCGCGGCTTGGAAGGCGCGCTCTAGGGAGCACACCGCATCCCTTTCTTCACATGGGACCGTGATGATCCCATCGCTTCCTGGCATCTTGAGAACGTTGGAGCCATGGTGAGTGACTGCCATGAACTTGGCCAGGGATGGATACCCGAGGATGGCCTTGTATGGCAGGCAGATGTACGCGACGTCAAAGTCGATGAGCTCGGTGCGGTAATTCTTGCGCTCCCCGAAGGTGACAGGCGGGTGGACTTGCCCTATTGGTGTGGTGGAACCGTCGGTCACTCCTGAGAAAGGCTTGGTTGGCTGGAGCTGCTCATAGGGCACTTGGAGGTTGTTGAACGTGTCGGCGGATAGGATGTTGAGCCCTGCGCCACCGTCGATGAGAGTCTTGGTGACTTACACATTGCTGATGACTGGGGAGCACCGCATAGGGAGTGTGCCAGCGGTGGCTGCACACTTGAGCTGGTCGGCCGAGCTGAAGGTGATGGCGCATTCGGACCACTGGAGCGGGCGCGTGGCCTCGAGCTTGGGGAGCGCCGCGTTCACCTCACGAGCGAACTGTTTGAAGATGCGCTGAGAGGCTGGGGCCTGAGCGCCACCCAAGATGCAAGCGCCTACGCGTGGCTCCTCGAAGCCCCCAGCACCCTCGTCCTGGTGGTGGTCATCGTTCCTCCTTGGCAGCGGCAATGGGGGAAGACCGGCGTTGCCCTGGGGGCGATCCTCGTGAGGCGGGTCCCTCCAGGCGACCTCACGAGGTTGGTCCTACCAGCAGTCCTCACGAGGCCGGTCACGCCACTCCTGGCGCGGGCCACGGTCGTCCCAGTGTCCGCCTCCGCGTCCTCCTCCGCGGCTGTAGCCTCGGTCGTTGCGCTCGGGGCGTCGGCCGAAGCGTCCTTCCCGAATGGCTCTGAGCTCTTGACAGTCGCCGGTGTTGTGGGTGTTCAGGTTATGGAATGCGCAGAATGGGCGGCCGTTCTTGGATGACTCGGGCTGATCTCTGCCTCGCTTGGTGTCGGGCTCTGCTGCGAGCACTACTGCCTCTTTGCGCTTCACGTACTTGGCCTTGGCCTTCTTTTCCTCCACTCCCGCAGCTGGCAGCTCAAGGAGAGAGAGGCGCCCCTCCTCAGCTCTTGCGCACCTGGTTGCCAGGTTGAATAGCTCCTGAGATGTGGAAAGCTCCTCATGGATAGCCAACTCTTCCTTCATCTTGACGTCGCGGACGCCGTCGGAATTCGCGAAGATGATGGCCTCGTCCGTGACCTTGGGGATCTTGAGGCGGGTGCTGTTGAAGCACTGGATGTACTTCTGGAGGGTCTCTCCTGGCTGTTGCTTGATGCGGCGTAGGTCGCCCGCGACCGGTGGGCGGTCACGTGTGCCCTAGAAGTTGGCGACGAAGCGGTCACGCATATCATCCCAGGAGGAGATTGAGTCACGCTGCAGGTTCAGGAGCCAGGAGCGGGCCCCATCCTTGAGAGCCATGGGAAACCAGTTCGCCATGACTTTTTCGTCGCCGTTGGCCGCTTCGATGCTCAACTCATAGAGCTGCAGGAACTCTGCGGGGTCGGCGGTGCCGTCGTACCGAGGGGGCAGATCTGGCTTGAACTTGCCTGGCCAGGCAACGCTACGCAGCTCAGGGGTGAAGGTGCGGCAGCCTGCCGTGGTTGCCGGGGCCCGCTTCGGAGGCAGAGCTTGGTCTTGGCGAGGTCTGCGCTGTGCCATTGCAGGCGGCGCGCGGTCTTGACGAGGTGCCGCGGGGAGCGCTGGTGCAGCTTCTCGCGGCCACGAGATTTCTTGGCAGCTCCTTTCTTCACGTGCGGCGGATCACGCCGCAGAGGCACGCACCTTGGCGCCAAGGCACCGTCTTGGGGTCGAGGCGGTGGAGGCACGCCATGAACCCCGTCGCCCGCGGTCTGCTGAGGAGGAGGCAGAGAGTGGGACGGCGCCAGTGAGCCCCCCGCGGCACGGACGAGCTCGGCGATGCGGTCGAGCCACTCCTCATAGACGTCGTCGACGGGGCGGTAACGCAGGAGCTCGTTCGCCGCGATGAGCGTGGCCCGTGCCTCCTTGGGAGCGCGGTGCGCGTGAGACGGAGAACCAGCATGGGTGAGTGATGGAGTAGTGGTGCGGCCGTCCTGCCGCACCGAAGGATGTTGCGAGGACGCCTGCTGCTCATTTCCCACCAGGCCAGTGGCAGCGTTGGCGGCGGGTGACAGAGAACGACGAGGCGGCCCACTGACGGGAGCCGTCTGAGCGACGCGGGCAGCGAGGGCGGCCCGACGGTCAGCTCGAGCGCGGCGAGCGTCCGACATGGAGACGACGGAGCGACGAACTGTCGGAAGGGAAGCTACGGTGCACCCCTACCTGGCGCGCCAAATGTTGGGATGTGGGGTTCCGGAAAACCCTTAAGGTTCGAACACTGGGGTGCGCGCGAAGTCTTTCCCTCCAACTGATCTACGCTATAGCTCACTAGGATCGTGCGGACGAACTCGACGAACTCACAACACAGAAAGACATGGGGTTTATAGTGGTTTGGGCCACCGTTGTGGTGTAATACCCTACTCAAGTGTGGTGGTGGTGGATTGCCTCTTGGGCTGATGAACAATACAAGGGAAGAACAGCCTCCTGAGGTTGAGGTGCTCTTGAGCTCGGTGAGCTTGTGTGTGTGGGGGGGGGGGTTGGTCTCTCTCTCTCACCCTCTCTCCCTCTCTCTCCCCCTTCTAAGGTGGTGGCTAGTCCTATTTATAGAGGCCCTGGTCCTCTTCCCAAATATCGAGCGGGAAGGGAGCCAACAATGGCAGGCTAATTTGAAGGGGGACAACTAGTACAAGCTATCCTGACAAAAGTAGTCTTCGCCTACACAAAGTTCTGGTGGTGACGCTGTTCTGGGCTCCACGATGACCTCCGTCTTGCAGTCCATGGTCTTGGTCTTGTTGCACCAAAATGGAAACCTCTGCCTGAGGCCTCGGTACTCCGCGGCTGCACTCGCCCCCTTTGCACCAAAGAGGAAACAAGGACGCTGCGTGCGCTGGCGCCCGCCTGGTGTCGATCGTCATGGCTCACGTCACGAGAGCCTCGTGAGGTTCGCCTCGCCTCGTGAGGTTCGCCTCGCCTCGCCTGGATTCATAGGTGTAGGATTTTGAGATGAGCATCACTTGGAAACTTTTCCTTAGTTTTACCTCCTATGACTCAAGAAAGAGAAAAATGAAACTACAAAAACAAAAGTCTTCACGCTTCATATTCCTCGCATGAATATCAAGTCTTCAGGGTCACACCAAATTCTTCACTTTCAAAGTCTTCAGAAAGCCAAAGTCTTCAGTTGAAGACATTCATTTTTAGCGGTCGACTTTCACAGTAAATATCAAAGTCCTCGTAGACTTATAGACCTGTGTACACTCACAAACGCATTAGTCACTTAACCTATAAGTCTTCAATACACCAAAATCACTAGGGGGCATTAGATGCATTTACAATACTGAAGGAAATATTCCCTAGAGGCAATAATAAAGTTGTTATTTATATTTCCTTATATCATGATAAATGTTTGTTATTCATGCTAAAATTTGTATTAACCGGAAACTTAGTACATGTGTGAATACATAGACAAAACAGAGTGTCCCTAGTATGCCTCTACTTGACTAGCTCATTAATCAAAGATGGTTAAGTTTCCTGACCATAGACATGTGTTGTCATTTGATGAACGGGGTCACATCATTAGAAAATGATGTGATGGACAAGACCCATCCGCGAGCTTAGCATAATGATCGTTTAGTTTTATTAATATTGCTTTCTTCATGACTTATACATATTCCTCTGACTATGAGATTATGCAACTCCCGAATATCGGAGGAACACGTTATGTGCTATCAAACATCACAACATAACTGGGTGATTTTAAAGATGCTCTATAGGTGTCTCCGAATGTGTTTGTTGAGTTGGCATAGATCAAGATTAGGATTTGTCACTCCGAGTATCGGTGAGGTATCTCTGGGCCCTCTCGATAATGCACATCACTATAAGCCTTGCAAGCAATGTGACTGATGAGTTAGTTGCGAGATGATGCATTACAGAATGGGTAAAGAGACTTGCCGGTAATGAGATTGAACTAGGTATGAGGATACCGACGATCGAATATCGGGTAAGTAACATACCGATGACAAAGGGAATGACGTATGTTGTTATGCGATTTGACCGATAAAGATCTTCGTAGAATATGTAGGAAACAATATGAGCATCCAGGTTCCGCTATTGGTTATTGACCGGAGATGAGTCTCGGTCATGTCTACATAGTTCTCGAACCCGTAGGGTCCGCACGCTTAACGTTCGATGATGATTTGTATTATGAGTTATGTGTTTTGGTGACCGAAGTTTGTTTGGAGTCCCGGATGAGATCACGAACATGACGAGGAGTCTCTAAATGGTCGAGTGGTAAAGATTCATATATTGGAAGGTTATATACGAACACCGGAATGGTTCCGATAAGGTTCAGGGATTTTTTGGAGTACCGGGAGGCTATCGGAACCCCCCGGGAAAGTTAATGGGCCTAGTGGGCCATAGTGGAGGAGAGGAGGGAGGCCAAGGGAGGAGGCGCCCCCCCTATTTCCTTCTCCCTCTCCCTCCTTTCCCCTTTCCCCCTCTCTGTTGGAAGGAAAGGGGGCCGAATCCTACTAGGAACAGAGTCCTAGTAGGACTCCCCCCTCATGGTGCGCCACCCCTGGCCAGCCACCTCCTCCCCCCTCCTTTATATATGGGGGCGGGGGGGCACCCCAAAGGGACACCAAGATTTCTCTTAGCCGTGTGTGGTGGCCCCCTCCACAGTTTACCCTCTACTGGATCAAGAGCTCGAGGGACGTCATCGAGCTAAACGTGTGCTGAACACCGAGGTGCCTTACGTTCGGTACTTGGATCGGTTGGATCGTGAAGACGTTCGACTACATCAACCGCGTTAACCTAATGCTTCCGCTTTCGGTCTACAAGGGTACGTGGACACACTCTCCCCCTCTCATTGCTATGCATCTCCTAGATAGATCTTGCGTGGTCGTAGGAATTTTTTTTGAAATTGCATGCTACGTTCCCCAACAAATTTGCCCCCAGAAATTGTCGCTACCATGAACTCTGATTGTATCTCTATTGTTAGCTAATATAAATACTCTCTCCTCGCAAAAAAGCTAGATCATGCAATTTATGTCAGTACGAAAAATAGGTAGTTGTTCTTTTTTTGAAAAGGAGGATTACCCACGGCCTCTTCATCCAGCGATGCACGCAGCCATCTTTATTAATTATTAAATAGAGTCCAACAAAGTAGATACATGGATCAATCCACCTTCCTAGCGACCACAATCGCTACACCTATAAGTTTCATGGAGTGCCCTGGCGCATCCACACAAACACCATCTAATCCAGTGGCCACCCTAGGCTATCTGGCGAGCCTAGAGCACCATGCGCACACTGAAGAATCCGCCGCCGCCATCTTTCTCTGTCCCATCTTCTGAAGAGACATTGCATATGCCTTGCCAAGCCCAACTATCATCGAGGCCGATGCTAGACAACGCCACCCTCCTACGCGCGTCCATCAACATGCGGCCATCACCGAGACCCCACCGCCCCATGCCGCCATGCCCCGTCGATGTCTACGCGTCAGATGCCAAGTCGCTCCACCGCTATAATTGTCCATTGGTCCCTCTAGCCGATGAACCCCTCCAAGACTGATGCCCCCAATGAGGAAACGACACTAACAAGAGGGTTGCCATCATCCAATTGACTGATCTTGGGTTTCCCCTAGAGGTAGCAGGAGGAGTTGTGAGCTTCACCTTGGTGATGCCTTCAAGAAGGAAATGGTGCCATTGCGTCGCCATCACCGGCTCCGACCAGCTCCAAAGACAAGATCTTCACCCGGATCTGTCGCACGAGCCTCCAATTGACAACTGTGCATTTGCCAGACCACCTTCAAAGCCCCAGATCTGGCCGCCCAGATTAGGCGACCTTCCACAGTCGCCCTACCACCGTAGTGGACCCTGAAGCTTCGGCCACCGCCGAAGGGCGCCACCACTAGAGCATGGAGAGGGGGTTGGCACCCCACCGTGCCATGCCAGAAGAGCTGTTTGGAAGGATCCCAAGCTCACTCTTCACCGTCTCTGTACTGAAAGGGAACCGGGGTCGAAGCCGCCGGACCGCCAGAGCTGGTCCGCCTTGGCCATGGGTACCACCATGCCATGCAGTGAGAACGACCTTGGCCTCACTGGTCTCCACCGCCTGGGGCAGCTGCCCAGGTATTCGCCGTTGCGCAGCAAGGCACACACACTGGCCATGCCATGACCGGAGTCCACCCCTGCATGCACCCGGCCCGATCTACCCAATTAGGTCCTCCACGATGTCCTCTCCATGCCGCCACCATCGGCCCACCACGCCACTGATAACCGACAAGTATAGGGGATCGCAACAGTTTTCGATAAGTAAGAGTGTCGAACCCAAGGAGGAGCTAAAGGCAGAACAAATATTCCCTCAAGTTCTATCGACAACCGATACAACTCTATGCACGCTTGATGTTTGCTTTACCTAGAACAACTATGAAACTAGAAGTACTTTGTAGGTGTTGTTGGATAGGTTTGCAAGGTAATAAAGAGCAAGTAAATAAAAAGTAGGGGCTGTTGTAAGTAAAGAAGCAATAAAGTAAATATAGCGAGTGTGGAAAAGTGGTGGTAGGAGTTGTGAAATTGCCCCTACGCAATTGACTATTTTACTAGACCGATAGCAAGTATTATGTGGGAGAGGCCACTGCTAGCATGTCATCCCTGACTTGGAATTCTATGCACTTATGATTGGAACTATTAGCAGGCATCCGCAACTACTAACGTGCATTAAGGTAAACCCCAACCATAGCATTAACATATATTGGGCCCCCTTCAATCCCGTATGCATCAATTTCTATGCTAGGTTGAAGCTTCTGTCACTCTAGCCCTCCAATACATAGTCCTATCAACATACAACTAACCCTAGGGTGTGATCCACGCGCGCAATCATATGATGGGCACCAAAGGACAGCAACATAACCACAAGCAAATTAAATCAATCATAGCAATTCATCAACCACCGATAGGACAACGAAAATCTAGTCGGACATCATAGGATGACAACACATCATTGGATAATAATATGAAGCATAAAGCACCATGTTCAAGTAGAGGGTACAGCGGGTTGCGGGAGAGTGGACCACTGTAGATAGAGGGGGGAAGGTGATGGAGATGTTGGTGAAGATGGCGGAGGTGTTGGTGTAGATCGCGGTGATGATGATGATGGCCACGGCAGCATTCCGGCGCCACCAGAAGAGAAGGGGAGAGGGAGCCCCTTTGTCTTCTTGTTCCTTGACCTCCTCCCTAGATGGGTGTAATGCCCTCGATGCGGCTATATCTCCCACGTGTCGAAGCATGACTTAGAGGCATAACCGCATTGAAAGCAATGTCGCAAGTGAGGTAATCTCCGCAAACAACCCATGTAATACAATAAGGGAAAAGATACATAGTTGGCTTACACTCGCCACATCACACAAATAACATGAACAACATTACATTCATCCTGATACACTCAAGATCCAACTACGGAACCAAAATGAAGATAAACCCCAAACGCAACATAGTCCCCGATCTCCCCAACTGGGCACCACTACTGATCATCTGGGAAAGACATGTAGTATCATCCTCAATCCTCATCAAACTGCCACTTGAGCTCAGTTGAATCACCTGGAGCGGTATCATCGGTCCCTGCATCTGGTTTTGGAAGTAATCTGTGAGTCACGGGGACTCAGCAATCTCACACCCTCGCGATCAAGACTATTTAAGCTTATAGGTATGGTAAAAGGTATGATGTGGAGCTGCAGCAAGCGACTAGCATATATGGTGGCTAAACATACGCAAATGAGAGTGAGAAGAGAAGGCAAAGGCACGGTCGAACAACTATGATCCAGAAGGATCCTAGAACCTCCTACGTCAAGCCTTACTCCAACACCGTGTTCGCTTCCCGGACTCCGCCGAGAAGAGACCATCACGGTTACACACGCGGTTGGTGCATTTTAATTAAGTTAAGTTTCAGGTTATCCACAACCAGGCATTAACAAATTCCCATCTGCCCATAACCGCGGGCACGGATTTCGAAAGTTCAAATCCCTGCAGGGGAGTCCCAACTTAGCCCATCACAAGCTCTCACGGTCAACGAAGGATATTCCTTCTCCCAAGACATTCCGATCAGACTCGGCATCCCGGTTACAAGACATCTCGACAATGGTAAAACAAGTCCAGCAACACCACCTGAATGTGCCGACAAATCCCGATAGGAGCTGCACATATCTCGTTCTCAGGGCACACTCAGATGAGCGCTCCGTACAACTAAAACCAAACCTCGAGTTTCCCCGAGGGGGCGCTGCAAAGGGCTCTAGTTTGGACCAACACTCAGAGGAGCACTGGCCCGGGGGGTTTAAATAAAGATGACCCTCGGGCTCTGGAAACCCAAGGGAAAAAGAGGCTAGGTGGCAAATGGTAAAACCAATGTTGGGCATTGCTGGATGAGTTTTATTCAAGGCGAACTGTCAAGGGGTTCCCATTATAACCCAACCGTGTAAGGAACGCAAAATCTGGGAACATAACACCGATATGACGGAAACTAGGGCGGCAAGAGTGGAACAAAACACCAGGAATAAGGCCGAGCCTTCCACCCTTTACCAAGTATATAGGTGCATTAAGATAAACAATATAATATGGTGATATCCCAACAATAACCAAGTTCCAACAAGGAACGATCTCCAATCTTCACCTTCAACTAGCAACGCTATAAGAGGGGCTGAGTAAAGCGGTAACATAGCCAAACAACGGTTTGCTAGGACAAGGTGGGTTAGAGGTTTGACATGGCAATTTGGGAGGCATGATAAGCAAGTGGTAGGTATCATAGCATGGGCATAGCAAAAGAGCGAGCATCTAGCAAGCAAAGATAGAAGTGATTTCGAGGGTATGGTCATCTTGCCTGCAAAGTTCTCAGAGTTGCCTTGATCCTCATAAGCGTACTCAGCGGGCTCCTCGATCATGTACTCGTCTTCCGGCTCTACCCAAACAAGAACAACAAGCAAAAGGGAACACAATAAACCACGTGCAATGCTCAAGCAACATGATGCTAACATGGTATGATATGCGGGATGCGGTATGTGATGCATATGCATGATTTGCAAAGAAATATATAGAACCTGGCCTCAACTTGGAAATTGAAGAGTACCACTGGAAAGGTGAGGTGATTTCGTTCGAAATCGATATAAAGATCACCGCAATCGGATGCACGGTTTGGAAATGGCAAGCAAAACAAATATAGCACCGGTGTGCGATTAACAACAAGTAGCCTTCTAAATGCATCAAGAACAACATGCTACAGCACTCCAACATGACAACAAAATACATGGCAGAGATCCACTCATGATGCTTGACAAAAGATGAACACTGAGCTACAGCTAGTTCGCTCAATAGCAGGTTCAAACAAGCATGGCAAAAGTGCAAAAGATTACAGGTTTCAGACTGGAGCATGGCAAAACATATATCAAGTAGGCATGTTTACGAACTCGATGCACTCACTACAAAGCATTGCATGACAAACTAAGCATACACCTAGCAAATAGACATGGCATAGAAGCTATACATGGCAAGAACAACAACATACCATGCATGGATCAACAACAACAAGCTCGACAAAATTGCTAAACATGTTAACAATCTGCCAGGAACATTTTATAACAAAAGTAGAGCTCGATTGACTCAAGCTAGGGTGCTCCATAATTTCAAACAAAGGAATGGATGGATGGAGCACAACATTATCTACAAAACATCCTTACTGATCATGCTCAAAAGAGGAACGGATCACTAGGAAACAACATGAACATATGGCATAAAAATAATGACAGGGCAAGGACTAAAATTCTAAGTCCCTGAAATCAGCATCATTGAGTAAGCTACTTTGCATGCTTGTGCTGTTCACCACAAAGATCACAAAAATACATGGCAAACACCCCTGTAAAGATGGCATGGCATACTTCAAAACACATGTAGAGCTCAGGATCATAGCATGCACACATTAATCATGGCAAAAATGACAAAAGTGCATTTGCTGAAACAGATCTGAAACTATCATCACATAGCCCTCTTCCAACAGCATTTAGGGCATCAAAATGAGCTCAAATGAAAATTATGCAATGAGATGAAACGATGTACTCATCGAGGTGAACATTTTGATATGCTACTCGCACGATGAGGAAGTTATGATGCGTCAAAGTATGCAAAAATATAACTGGGATTAGGGTTTCGGGGGAAAGTCAACCGGATCTGGATCAGGATCTGGCTCGTGGTTACTGTAGCGATGCGGCGCCCGAGGTTCACCGGGGGAGTCCGAGGTCGCCGGAGACGTCTGGGAACGTCGGAGGGGGTCGCCGGACTTGGTTCCCTAGGCCAGGGACGGAGAGGAAGGCGGCGGCGTGGTCAACGACCGCGGGTGCAGCTCCGGCCACCGCGGGGAGGTGAGGAGGCGCGGGGTCGCCGGACCGGTGGGCGGCGAGGTCCCGGCGATGGCGCGTGGCGGAGCTCGCCGGCGGGAAGAAGGTGGCGGAGCGGCGCGCACCGGCGCGGGAGGCGAAGGGAGCCGGGTGGCGGTGGCCACGCGGGCCCGGGAGGGCCCCGCGCGGGCCGCGGCGGCGATGTGGGCGCACCCGCCACGTGTCACTCAGCGGTTGGCGGCGGGGTACTGTCCGGCGCGTTTTTGGACATGTCCGGCGGCGCGCGAGGTGGAAAGCTAGGGTTAGGGGGGAGAGGAGACCCGGGATTTTCATGGAATGATCTATTTATAGAGGTAGAAGGAGCTAGCTAGGAGGCTCCAAATTAAGCACGGTTTGCAGCCACGCGATCATGATCTAACGATCTAGATGATGGGGGTAGGTTTAGGTGGGTTTTGGGCCACTTTGGAGGTGTGTTGGGCTGCAACACACACGAGGCCTTTTCAGTCCCTCGGTTAACCGTTGGAGTATCAAACGAAGTCCAAATGGTACGAAACTTGACAGGCGGTCTACCGGTAGTAAACCAAGGCCGCATGGCAAGTCTTGGTCCAATCCGAAACCGTTTAACACCCGCACACGAAAAAGAGGTAGAAAGGGACACCGGAGGACATAGGAGCGTTGGAATGCAAAACGGACAACGGGGAAAATGCTCAGATGCATGAGACGAACACGTATGCAAATGCAATGCACATGATGACATGATATGAGATGCATGACAAAGAAAAAACACACGGAGATAAAAACCCGACAACGAGGAAATAAAATAACTTAGTGCCGGAAACGGCAAGAGTTGGAGTACAAATAAGGTAGGTTACATCCGGGGTGTTACAATGGGAGAATGGTTTCCCCTCTGGTCCTTGGCCTCCATGGCATGGGAGGGGCGGGAGCACCTCCGAGATTGGATCTGTCTCTCTCTGTTTCTGCGTTCTCATATTCTTCCCTTTCACCGTTTCTTATATTCCCGGAGATCCGTAACTCCAATTGGGCTGAAATTTTAACACAATCTCTATCCGGATATTAGCTTTCTTGCGGTGAAAGAAGGGCATCAACCGCCTTACGGGGTGGCCACGAGGGTCAGGGGCGCGCGTGCCCCCTGCCTCGTGCGCCCCTCGAGCATCGTCTCGCGTTGATTTCACTTCCCAAAAATTACATATATTCCAAAAAAATCTCCGTCCGTTTTTATCCCGTTTGGACTCCGCTTGATATGGATTTTCTGCGAAACAAAAAACATGCAACAAACAGGAACTTGCACTGGGCACTGGATCAATATGTTAGTCCCAAAAATAGTATAAAAAGTTGACAAAAGTATATGAAAGTTGTAGAATATTGGCATGGAACAATCAAACATTATAGATACGACGGAGACGTATCAGCATCCCCAAGCTTAATTCCTGCTCGTCCTCGAGTAGGTAAATGATAAAAAAAATTGATGTGGAATGCTACCTAGCATAATCTTGATCATATGTTTAATCATGGCATGAATATTAAGACACGAGTGATTCAAAGCAATAGTCTATCATTTGACATAAAAACAATAATACTTCAAGCCTACTAATAAAGCAATCATGTCTTTTCAAAATAACATGGCCAAAGAAAAGTTATCCCTACAAAATCATATACTCTGGCTATGCTCCATCTTCTTCACACAAAATATTCACATCATGCACAACCCCGATGACGAGCCAAGCAATTGTTTCATACTTTTGACATTCTCAAACCTTTTAAACTTTCACACAATACATGAGCGTGAGCCATGGACATAGCACTATAGGTGGAATAGAATATGATGGTGGAGGTTATGTGGAGAAGACAAAAAAGAGAAGATAGTCTCACATCAACTAGGCGTATCAACGGGCTATGAAGATGCCCATCAGTTGATGTCAATATGAGGAGTAGGGATTGCCATGCACATGCACTAAGAGCTATAAGTGTATGAAAGCTCAAACTGAAACTAAGTGGGTGTGCATCCAACTTGCTTGCTAATGAAGACCTAGGGCATTTTAGGAAGCCCATCGTTGGAATATACAAACCAAGTTCTATAATGAAAATTCCCACTAGTATATGAAAATGATAACTCAAGAGACTCTCATGGTGCTACTCTGAAGCACAAGTGTGGTAAAAGGATAGTAACATTGCCCCTTCTCTCTTTTTCTCTCAATTTTTTTGTTTTTTTGGGCCTTCTCTTTTTTTGGCCTTTCTCTTCTTTTTTTCATCCGGAGTCTCATCCTGACTTGTGGGGGAATCATAGTCTCCATAATCCTTTCCTCACTGGGGCAATGCTCTAATAATGATGATCATCACGCTTTTATTTACTTAGAACTCAATATTACAACTCGATACTAGAACAAAGATATGACTCTATATGAATGCCTCCGGCGGTGTACCGAGATGTGTAGTAATCTAGCGTAGCAATGGCATCAAAAAAATGGACAAGCCATGAAAACATCATGCTAGCTATCTTGCGATCATGCAAAGCAATATGACAATAAATGCTCAAGTCATGTATATGATGATGATGGAAGTTGCATGGCAATTTATCTCGGAATGGCTATGGAAGTGCCATGATAGGTAGGTATGGTGGCTGTTTTGAGGAAGATATAACGAGGTTTATGCGTGACAGAGTGTATCATATCACGGGGTTTGGATGCACCGGCGAAGTTTGCACCAACTCTCGAGGTGAGAAAGGGCAATGCGCAGTACCGAAGAGGCTAGCAATGATGGAAGGGTGAGAGTGCGTATAATCCATGGACTCAACATTAGTCATAAAGAACTCACATACTTATTGCAAAAATCTATTAGTCATCAACATAAAGTACTACGCGCATGCTCCTAGGGGGATAGATTGGTAGGAAAAGACCATCGCTCGTCCCCGACCGCCACTCATAAGGAAGACAATCAATAAATAAATCATGCTCCAACTTCATTACATAACGGTTCACCATACGTGCATGCTACGGGAATCACAAACCTCAACACAAGTATTTCTACAATCCACAACTACCCACTAGCATGACTCTAATATCACCATCTTTATATCACAAAACTATTGCAAGGAATCAAACACATCATATTCAGTGATCTACAAGTTTTATGTGGATTTTATGACTAACCATGTGAATGACCAATTCCTGTCATCTCTCTAAATAGATATAAGTGAAGCAAGAGAGTTTAATTCTTTCTACAAAAGATATGCCCACGCTCTAACAGTTATAAGTGAAGCAAAAGAGCATTCTACAAATGGTGGTTGTCTAAGTGAAGAGAAACAGGCAATCCAAACTTCAAATGATATAAGTGAAGCACATGAAGCATTCTATAAAGCCATACTCAAAAGATATAAGTGAAGTGCGTAGAGAATTCTATAAATCAACCAAGGACTATTTGATACCAGCATGGTGCATAAAATAAAAAATGAAAACTAAATGCAAAAGACGCTCCAAGATTGCACATATCACATGAACGAAACGAATCTGAAAACATACCGATACTTGTTGAAGAAAGAGGGGATGCCTTCCGGGGCATCCCCAAGCTTAGACTCTTGAGTCTCCTTGAATATTTACTTGGGGTGCCTTGGGCATCCCCAAGCTTGAGCTCTTGCCTCTCTTCCTTCTTCTCACATTGAGACCTTCTCGATCATCAAACAATTCATCCACACAAAACTTCAAAAGAAAACTCGGTAAGATCCGTTAGCTACTCTAAGTACTGGTGAAAACCAATTCGTATTTTGTTTTTGCATTGTGTCTACTGTAGTATAACTTTTTCATGGCTCAATCCACTAATATAAATTGATAGTTTCATCAAAACAAGCAAACTATGCATCAAAAACAGAATCTGTCTAAAACAGAACAGTCTGTAATAATCTGAACATTCACCATACTTGTGATACTTTAAAAATTCTGCCAAAATTAGGAAAAATAGACAATTTGTATAGAAAGACAGTGAAAAAATAATCAGAACCATTTGACGTTCCAGCTAAAAATGTAAAATCGCACACTATAGCCAAAGTTTCTGTCCTGCACCGTACAAAGCAACAAGCATTGTAACCATCCTAAAGGCAAATCTTGGCACATTATTTTTATTTTTAAACCTTATAAAAGCACACAACAGAAATAAATGACTCTCTAGAACTTCTGGGTTGTCTCCCTGGCAGCGCTTTCTTTAAAGCCATTAAGCTAGGCATATAGTGCTCAAGTAGTGAATCCACCCGGATCCCAACGTATATCAAAGCCAATTTTAATTAGCAATGATTTGGAATTTAGTAGTGAGCACAAAGCAACATATATCAAGTAATGACAAAGTCTAACTCTCTTCCTATGCATCGGCATGTCATAAAAGAACAATTCATGCACACATAGTAAAGGCCAATGCATGGTATAGACAGTTTCTTGCAATTCTATCATATTGGAAACATAGAGAGGTGGAGATATAGTTCCTCTCTCATAATAATTGCAAGTAGGAGCAGTAAGCACATGCATATTATATTCATAAAAATCATCATGTGCAATGGTAAAAGGCAACCCATGAATATAATCCTTAATAAGCACAAACTTCTCCGATATAGTGTAGTTTGGAGAATTCAAAAAGATAATAGGACTATCATGTGTGGGTGGAATAGCAACAATTTCATGTTTAACATAAGGAACTATAGCAAGTTCATCTCCATAAGCATAATTCTTATTGGCATCTTGGCCACAAGCATCATAAAAAAGGGATCTTTCAAGAGAATCAACGGGATCATAATAGTCATCATAGCAATCACCCTTCGGTAAGCACGAAGGGAAATTAAACAATGTATGAGTTGAAGAGTTACTCTCATTAGAAGGTGGGCACGGGTAGCTAATCCGCCCTTCCTCCTTTTGTTCTTCGCTCTCCTCATCATCTTTTTCATCCAATGAGCTCACAGTTTCATCAATTTCTTCTTCCATAGACTCCTGCAAAATATTAGTCTCTTCTTGGACAGCGGAGTATTCCTCAATATATGGTTCAACATAGGCATTAGAAGCATAATTATCATAGCAATATTTAAGTATGGCAAAATTTTCAGATTTGTAAAGAGTAGCATCATACTTTTCAATCAAATAAGCAATTTCATAAGCACCCTTAAAAGCAACAAATTCTTCAATTTGTTGAACATCATAGTAATTATAAACACCCTTAGCATACGAAGATACAATTCCATTATCACTAAACTCACATTGATAGGGAAGGTGTTTCTTAGCGTTTTCAGAACAACAAGTAAAATCATATATTTCGCATAAATTCCAAGCATAGCATTGCAAACGATGAATTTGACCCAGTAAAATTTTCCCTTTTTCAGATATTCGGTGTCGCACATAACAAGCATGCTCATCTAAAGATTTGCCCTCAACTAATCTAGTTAGGGTTTCAGCACGAGCACATAGGGATTGAAGATGATCCAAGTAAAAAGCTTCAGGAGTGTGATAGATTTTGAGTGGTTCTTCAACCACTGGTTCAGTAGGTACAACTAATTTTTTTGGTGTTTTGCGTTTCCTACCCATAACTAAAGATAGAAAACAACTAAGAACAACAAATAAAAATTACTTAGTGATAAAGCAAACAAGCACACACGAGAATATTCACCCCCACGCTGTTGCTCCCCGGCATCGGCGCCAGAAAAAGGTCTTGATAACCCACAAGTATAGGGGATCGCAACAGCTTTCGATAAGTAAGAGTGTCGAACCCAACGAGGAGCTAAAGGCAGAACAAATATTCCCTCAAGTTCTATCGACAACCGATACAACTCTACGCACGCTTGATGTTCGCTTTACCTAGAACAAGTATGAAACTAGAAGTACTTTGTAGGTGTTGTTGGATAGGTTTGCAAGGTAATAAAGAGCAAGTAAATAAAAAGTAGAGGCTGTTGTAAGTAAAGAAGCAATAAAGTAAATATAGCGAGTGTGGAAAGTAGTGGTAGGAGTTGTGAAATTGCCCCTAAGAAATTGACTACTTTACTAGACCGATAGCAAGTATTATGTGGGAGAGGCCACTGCTAGCATGTCATCCCTGACTTGGAATTCTATGCACTTATGATTGGAACTATTAGCAAGCATCCGCAACTACTAACGTTCATTAAGGTAAAACCCAACCATAGCATTAAGATATATTGGTCCCCCTTCAATCCCGTATGCATCAATTTCTATGCTAGGTTGAAGCTTCTGTCACTCTAGCCCTCCAATACATAGTCCTATCAACATACAACTAACCCTAGGGTGTGATCCACGCGCGCAATCATATGATGGGCACTAAAGGACAGCAACATAACAACAAGCAAATTAAATCAATCATAGCAATTCATCAACCACGGATAGGACAACGAAAATCTACTCAGACATCATAGGATGGCAACACATCATTGGATAATAATATGAAGCATAAAGCACCATGTTCAAGTAGAGGGTACAGCAGGTTGAGGGAGAGTGGACCACTGTAGATAGAGGGGGAAGGTGATGGATATGTTGGTGAAGATGGCAGAGGTGTTGGTGTAGATCGCGGTGATGATGATGATGGCCACAGCAGCGTTCCGGCGCCACCGAAAGAGAAGGGGAGAGGGGGCCCCTTCGTCTTCTTATTCCTTGACCTCCTCCCTAGATGGGAGAAGGGTTTCCCCTCTGGTCCTTGGCCTCCATGGCATGGGAGGGGCGAGAGCCCCTCCGAGATTGGATGTCTCTCTGTCCCTCTCTGTTTCTGCGTTCTCAAATTCTTCCCTTTCACCGTTTCTTATATTCCCGGAGATCCGTAACTCCGATTGGGCTGAAATTTTAACACGATCTCTATCCGGATATTAGCCTTCTTGCGGCAAAAGAAGGGCATCAACTGCCCTACGGGGTGGCCACAAGGGTCAGGGGCGCGCCTTCCCCCCTCGGGCGCGCCCCCCTGCCTCGTGGGCCCCTCGAGCATCGTCTCGCATTGATTTCACTTCCCAAAAATCACATATATTCCAAAAAAATCTTCGTCCGTTTTTATCCCGTTTGGACTCCGTTTGATATGGATTTTCTGCGAAACAAAAAACATGCAACAAACAGGAACTGGCACTGGGCACTGGATCAATATGTTAGTCCAAAAGATAGTATAAAAAGTTGCCAAAAGTATATGAAAGTTGTAGAATATTGGCATGGAACAATCAAAAATTATAGATACGACGGAGACGTATCAGCCACCACCCAGGGCCGCCGTCTGGAGCACGTCGTCGCACTGCCATGGATCAGATCATGGCCTCGCCATCTCGCGTGAGGAGGTCCCGCCCCAGCCACTCCTATCCGAGCCAGGGAGGAGAATCCCCGCCATTGTCGTGGGCCGTCGGGCTTAGCCAGTAGCGTCCTCCCACGGTGGAGGAGGGAAGGAACGATGGTGATGGCGATCCTGGCGGTAATAGGCAGTTGTTTTGACCAGAAGTACTAGAACGGTGAAGGTAATACCCTACTCCTACCTGGCTTTGACTGATGTATGGGTCACCTCGTATGAGGTGGTTACAGTTGAGCTTGGCGTGGTTAGGCATAAGTGTTGGCATGTTTGCAAGTGCAGAGCAAAAGTGCTTGACATTTTGGATGAGGGTCCTGAATGGTTTCATGAGAACAAGCACTATGATCTCTATAATACAAAAAAGATGGGTGACCGAAACAAGAGCTTGCTAAGCCATCGATAGACTTATAGACCTGTGTACACTCACAAACTCATTAGTCCCTTAACCTATAAGTCTTCAATACACCAAAATCACTAAGGGGCACTAGATGCACTTACAATCTCCCCCTTTTTGGTAACTAATGACAATATAGGTTAAGTTTTCAACGGGGATAAACATATGAAGTGTGAATACTGATATTGAGGAATTTGATTGCAAGATATAGAAGAACTCCCCCTGAAGATGTGCATATGCGAGGAATTTGCTTTGAATAGCAAATGCACATTGTAGAGTGGAATCATGGACATCTCCCCCTATATCTTGTAATTCATACACGCATTTAACATATGAAGTGAATAATTTGAAATGCATGATGAAATATGGTGTCTGATGTAATTCAGCATGCGTGCATTAACATATATGAGGAAAAAGCATGTAGAAAAACAGAGCAAAAGTATCGGACTACCATCGGACTTAAGTTTACAACTCAATCAAACAAATACTTCAGAAGAACGAGAGTTGCAACTTAGCAAAAAAACGCCCATATAATGAGACCCGCTTGAAGACTAACTCAAATTTCGCCCCCTTTGTCATTGAATGACCAAAAACGGGACGAAAATGAGGACTAACGCCCGTGAAGAATATCATCATGAAGTCGATGGAGGAGCGCCCGCATTGTTGGGGTCGTCCCTTGGACTAGGGCCTGCCATAGTGTGGTTCAAATCTTCATGTTCATCAGTCTCGAGCGATGAAGAATATGAGCAGGCCACCAAGTAAGGAACTTTGACCTTCTTGAATTTCTTCAAAGGCGGCTGAGACCAGTCAAAGTCCTACTTGAAGCCCATTTGCTTGAGATCTTCATCATCGTAGAGGTGAGACAGAACACCCCAAGTGCGGTCAAAAACTTCATGCAAGTAGTAGTGGTTCTTCGTCACAGTGTTTTGCATGATTGTCATGTTCTGAAGAATTGAACCAAATTGTCGCTTGACCCACTTGTGATTATGATCCACCTTCTGATGAAGACTAAGGAGAAGCTCACGATCAGTCATCACCCTTGGAGCAGTGGCTTGAGGAAATTCCTTTGAAGCATTTGCGGCAGTGTCATGTGTGGCAGAGTCATCATTGGTGGAATAAGATGCAGCTTTGCGAAACTGTCCATCCAATGGACGAGTGCCTTCATCAATTACAGCAGCCTTGCCTTTCTCATCAACTGAGGAAATAGTCCATTTGAGGACTTCAATAGGCGGCAAGTAGCTGAGGTGATTTTGAAAATCAACCTTGTAATGAATTGAAGACCTTGATCTGATGAATCTCATGATCCAGGGAGCGTAAGACTTCAATTCAAATGGTGATAGAGCGACATTGGCCAAAGTCCTCATGATGAAATCATGGTAGTTGATAGGAATACCATGTATGATGTTGAAAAGAAGATTCTGCATGATGCCAACAACTTCTTCATCATCAGAGTTGTGGCCCTTGATCGGACTGAGGGTTTTGGTCAATATCCTGTATATGGTTCTTGGCACATAGAGCAATTCCTTGATGAGGAATTTGATTCTTGGAGCTTGGCCTGGCTTCGAAGGTTTCATCAGCACTTGCATCAGATGATCGGAGAGCTCAGGTTCATCCTAGATGTGCCGTGCACCTTCAATGGGAGGACTGACTGGGACGGCATGAAGCAATTCATAGGCCGGTGCTTTGTAGTGAGTATTTTCTGTCATCTAGTCCAATACCCATGAATTGACATCTTCAATGTTGCCAGTGATGTTCAACGTGGCATAAAACTGAAGAATGGGTTCTTCATTCCAGTCGTAGATGTTAGTGCAGAAGTTGAGCAGCCCAGTGTCATGAAGAGCATTAAGGGCTGGGGTGAAGCATGGCAATGACTCCATATCAACATGAGGAATTTGCTCATGGTCAAAGATCTTGTATTTATCAAACAGCGGTGAGGAATAGAAGTTCATTTGACTCGCTATCTAGAAGCGCTTGCGTCTAAGTCTTGTAGAGTCATATGGATTGTAATCCATGAAGAAAATGTGCTCAACAAAGAAGTCATCAGCCTTGAACTTCTGCTTCTTGGAGTGAGGATTTTGTGGCTTGGGCTGAAGATTCACAGTTGATGTCTTCACGTCCTCTTGAATCATAGCCTCTAGAGCCATAGGCTGAGGAATTTCAGTGGCAATTTCTTCAGCAACATTTTCATCAGCACTAGTGGTTGGAACTTCTTCAGGAATATTGAGGAGAGATGCCTGATGTTCTTCAGAGCCCATGTGAATTTCTTCAGTTTGGACTAGGGACTGAGGAATTTGTTACGGTGGGGTGTAAAGTGGTGAATTGAGGTGATGACTTTCCCAGTATTCATCATTCAGAATTGGCGTTGAACACCCAATATCCACATCATCACCTTCCTCATCAATTTCCTCAACGCTGGCCTCTTCAGCTGTGAACTGAGGCATGAGCAATGAGACCAGTGGAATTGAAGTGATGTTGTCCACTTAAATTTCTTCATCAATCTGCTCTGACGTAGCAGAAGAAGGATCTTCTTCATCAGATTCACTTGGAATCACATATTCCTCACCAAAGGGAACAATCTCCTTTGATGGCATGCTTGATACAGGAACAACATCTATGGGATTTTCATAGGATCTCGTCAAAGGCTTCACTTTCTTCGGAGCTGAAGACCCTGAGGAAGAAAATGCTTTTCTTTTCTTCACAACAACTCGCTCCGTAGCTTTGGTTTCCTTTGCTTATGATGCATAAGGAAGTATAGGACTTGCCGTTTGTGCAGGAGGAGTAGAGGAAATTTATGCAATTTCTTCAGGCACAACTGATGCAATTTCCCTGGCATGTTCAGTTTCTTCAAGTGTAGTAGCAGATGCTTCAACTGGCCTGGCTTGATCTTTAGGCGCAACACTAGAGGTTGCCCTGGAAATTGCTTCAGCGGCTGGAATATCTTCATCAGCCTTGGTGCTCTCATTTTCTTCAGCAGCCTGATTTTCATCAGCGGTGCTGGCATGTTCTTCAGTAGGCTGAGCAGATGCTTCAGCCTGAGGAATTTCATGTTGCGTTGAGGCTGCAACATTTAAGGTGAATCCCTTGGTCAGCTTGACGAATCTGACTTTGGCTCCCAGCCAGTCAGCATAGTATCGGTCAAATTCATTACTTAGACCCTTGATCTCTGTTTGCAGAGATACAAGTTCATCACGTGATAGCGTCAGAACATTGTTCTTCAGAAAGCGCTCTTTCTTGCACTAAGCTTTCTTCACCCTCCTCCCCTGTTCAAATTTCCATTTTCCTCATTAATTAAGACAGTCAACACATGACTTTGGCCGGGAGTGAGGTTTAGCTCAGGCAGAGGAGTGTTGGGATCCTTATGCCAGAGGTTGATGAAGTTTAGGATCAACTTGGGATCTAGCAGAAGAGGCACATTGTTGCCTTTGGCTCTAGCGGCCCTTTGCTGTTTGCCTCTGATGATTTCTGATAATTCCTCGTCATCAGTTTCGTCTTCACTAGACGGCACATGGAAGGCAACCTGCTTCTTGTGAGGACTTGGTCTTGTGCCTCTGATAACCCACAAGTATAGGGGATCACAATAGTTTTCGAGGGTAGAGTATTCAACCCAAATTTATTGATTCGACACAAGCGGAGCCAAAGAATATTCTCAAGTATTAGCAGCTGAGTTGTCAATTCAACCACAGCTAGAAACTTAATATCTACAGCAAAGTATTTAGTAGCAAAGTAATATGATAGTAGTGGTAACGGTGGCAAAAGTAACGGTAGCAGTTTTGGTTTTATAGTGATTGTAACAGTAGCAACGGAAAAGTAAATAAGTGAAGAACAATATATGAAAAGCTTGTAGGAAATGGATCAGTGATGGATAATTATGTCGGATGCGATTCCTCGTGCAATAGTTATAACATAGGGTGACACAGAACTAGCTCCAGTTCATCAATGTAATGTAGGCATGTATTCCGAATATAGTCATACGTGCTTATGGAAAAGAACTTGCATGACATCTTTTGTCCTACCCTCCCGTGGCAGCGGGGTCCTATCGGAAACTAAGGGATATTAAGGCCTCCTTTTAATAGAGTACCGGACCAAAGCATTAACACATAGTGAATACATGAACTCCTCAAACTACGGTCATCACTAGTAAGTATCCTGATTATTGTCACTTCGGGGCTAACGGATCATAACAGATAATAGGTGACTATAGACTTGCAAGATAGGATCAAGAACTCACATATATTCATGAAAACATAATAGGTTCAGATCTGAAATCATGGCACTCGAGCCCTAGTGACAAGCATTAAGCATAGCAAAGTCATAGGAACATCAATCTCAGACATAATGGATACTAGGGATCAAACCCTAACAAAACTAACTCGATTACATGATAAATCTCATCCAACCCATCACCGTCCAGCAAGCCTATGATGGAATTACTCATGCACGGCGGTGAGCATCATGAAATTGGTGATGGAGGAAGGTTGATGATGACGATGGCGACGGATTCCCCTCTCCGGAGCCCCAAACGGACTCCAGATCAGCCCTCTCGAGAGAGTTTAGGGCTTGGCGGCGGCTCCGTATCGTAAAACATGATGAGTCCTTCTCTCTGGTTTTTGCTCTCCGAACACGAATATATAGAGTTGGAGTTGAGGCCAGAGGAGAACCAAGGGGCCCACGAGGTAGGGCGCGCGCCCAGGGGGTAAGCGCGCCCCCACCCTCGTGGACAGGGTGTGGAGCCCATGGCCTTGATTCTTTCGCCAGTATTTTTTGTATATTCCAAAAATAATCTCCATTGATTTTTAGGTCATTCGAAGAACTTTTATTTCTACACAAAAATAACACCATGGCAATTCTGTTGAAAATAGCGTCAGTCCGGGTTAGTTCCATTCAAATCATGCAAGTTAGAGTCCAAAACAAGGGCGAAAGTGTTTGGAAAAGTAGATACGTTGGAGACGTATCAACTCCCCCAAGCTTAAACCTTTTCTTGTCCTCAACCAATTCAGTTGACAAACTGAAAGTGATAAAGAAAGACTTTTACAAACTCTGTTTGCTCTTGCTGTTGTAAATATGTAAAGCCAGCATTCAAGTTTTCAGCAAAGATTATGAACTAACCATATTCACAATAACATTTAGGCCTCATGTTTACTCATATCAATGGCATAATCAACTAGTGAGCAATAATAATAAATCTCGGATGACAATACTTTCTCAAAACAATCATAATATGATATAACAAGATGGTATCTCGCTAGCCCTTTCTGAGACCGCAAAACATAAATGCAGAGCACCCCTGAAGATCAAGGGCAGACTGGAAATTGTAATTCATGGTAAAAGAGATCCAGTCAAGTTATACTCAATGTAAACTAACAATAATACATGCAAATGACAGCGATGCTCTCCAACTAGTGCTTTTTAATAAGAGGATGATGACTCAACATAAAAGTAAATGGATAGGCCCTTCGCATAGGGAATCAGGGATTTGTTGCGGTGCCAGAGCTCGGTTTTGAAATAGAGATGAATAATATTTTGAGTTGTATACTTTCATTGTCAACATAACAACCGAGAGATCTCGATATCTTCCATGCTACACACATTATAGGCTGTTCCCAAGCAAAATGGTAAAGTTTATACACCCCACCACCAACAAGCATCAATCCATGGCTTGCCCGAAACAACGGGTGCCTCCAAATAACAACAATCCTAGGGGAGTTTTGTTTGCAATTATTTTGGTTTGATTTGAGCATGGGACTGGGCATCCCGGTGACCAACCATTTTCTCATGAGTGAGGAGCGGAGTCCACTCCCCTTGAGAATAACCCGCCTGGCGTGGAAGATACAGACAGCCCCAGTTGATACATGAGCTATTCGAGCATACAAGACAGAATGTTTATTTGAAGGTTTAGAGTTTGGCGCATACAAATTTACTTGGAACAGCAGGTAGATACCGTATATAGGAAGGTATGGTGGACTCATATGGAATAAATTTGGGGTTTATGGAGTTGGATGCACAAGCATTATTCCCGCTTAGTACAAGTGAAGGCTAGAAAGAGACTGGGAAGTGACCAGCTAGAGAGCGACAACAGACATGAACATGCATTAAAATTAATCAACACTGAATGCAAGCATGAGTAGGATATAATTCACCATGAACATAAATATCGTGGCGGCTATGTTGATTTTGTTTCAACTACATGCGTGAACATGTGCCAAGTCAAGCCACTCAAATCGTTCAAAGGAGGATACCACCCTATCATACCACATCACAACCATTTTAATAGCATGTTGGCACGCAAGGTAAACTATTATAAACTCCTAGCAAATTAAGCATGGCATGAGAAACTATAATCTCTAATTGTCATTGCACACATGTTTCATTCATAATAGGCGTAATCAGGAATGATGAACTAATCATATTTAAAAAAACAAGAGAGGTCGAGTTCATACCAGCTTTTCTCATCTCAATCAGTTCATCATATATCATCATTATTGCCTTTCACTTGCACGACCGAATAGTGTGGATAATAATAATAGTGCATGTGCATTTGACTAAGATGGAATCTGCAAGCATTCAACTCAGGAGGGAAGACAAAGTAATATGGGCTCTTTGTTAGATCAACAATAATGCATATGAGAGCCACTCAAAATTTTCATCGTGGTCATCTCCTCTCGACCCCCAAAGAAATGAAAGGAACAAAACTATTTACACGGGAATGCTCCCAACAAGCGGAAGAAGAACAAAAAATATTTTTGGGTTTTCTTTTTAATTACTACTACTACAGGCATGAAAAGTAAACTAGCTAAAAGCTACAACTATTTTTTTGGTTTTTCTTAAGGTTTTTCAAACACACAAGAAGAAAGCTTAAAAAGAAAATAAACTAGCACGGATGATATAATGAAAAAGTATGAGCACCGGCAACTGGAATGAATGTGTGAACATGAATGTAATGTCAGTGGGAAATACGTACTCCCCCAATCTTAGGATTTTGGCCTAAGTTGGTCTATGCCCATGGATCAAAGTTGTAGTTGGGGTCGTACTGAGAGGCAGGGGCAATTGCCTCATGAGCTTCAGCTTGGAGGCGAGCTGCCTCCATCCTCCTCTTGTACTCGCTCGCCTCCTCCCTGGTTATAACATATCTCCCTTTTGTCTGAAAGTCAAAGAAAGCAGGAGCAGGGAGAGCAACATGGAAGGTGCGCCGTCTGTCAAAGATTAGTCGGTACTGGAGGAACTGATCATTCCTCTCAACAAACTGATGACAAACCATAGCATTATAATCTAGATAAGCAGGAGGCAACTCAATATCAACCCCACGTATGGGTATAACAAGAAAGTTAGCTACACGAGTTGCATAAATTCCACCAAAGAAATCTCCATTAATACTATTATTATGCAACCTGCGTGCAACAATGGCCCCAAGTTATATTGTTTATCACCTAATACAGCACTCCTGAGGACACTAAGATCTGGAACACGCATGTGACAAGCCTCATCCTTACCATTAATGCATCTACCAATAAAGAGAGTAAAATAATGTATGGCAGGAAAATGAATGCTTCCTATGGTAGCTTCCGTGATTTCTCTAGATTCCCCCATAGTGATACTAGCAAGAAATTCTTTAAATTCAGATTTGTGAGGTTCACTAGCACTACCCCACTGCGGGAGTTTACAAGCAGTATTAAGATCTTCTAAGTCCATAGTATAAGATTTGTCATAAAGGTCAAATAGGACAGTGTGAGAATTGCGCAAGGATGTAAATTTAAACCTTCTCACAAATGAATCCGTTAAATAAAGGTATTGCTGGCACTTATCTGCATCGAAGCTCTCCAGATCAATGTTACGCACATATGCGTCAAATTCTTCCTTGATGCCTGCCCGAACCATGAAATCCTCTGACGGCCATTCACAAGGCCGCACTTGAGCCTCCCTTGGTAGTTCATTGTCCGACTCGCGTATTGCGGGCCTTGGGCCTTGCTTCCTTGAGGAACCACCTTGGTACATTTTCCTATACATATTTCTTCCTATGAAAAATTTCTGAAATTTTTAGTGACTCAAAATAAAAGTGAACCAAACTCAACAAAATTGATAGCAACTACTCCTACAATTGTCTAGAGGCTATATCATGCATTAAAACTACTTTTGACCACATAAATTTGACATGCAAGCTCAAGAATAGGGTCACCTAAGCAGCAAAAAATTGCAATAAATAAAGCACTAGAACAATAACTAATTGGACCATTGGAGGAGTCACATACCGAAGAACAATCCCCCAAAGCAGTTTTGCGAATGGAGCTTTGAGCAAGGAGATCGAAAATGGCAGCAAGATGAGCTAGAACACGGGTTTGAGCTAGTGGATCATTTTTTCTGGAGCAAGACGAATTGTGTGGGTGCAAGGATAAGTGGAGGGGACCCACGTGGGGTCCACAAGGCAGGAGGCATGCCCAGGGGGTGGGCGTGCCCTCCACCCTCGTGGGCACATGGTGGGTCCCCCTGGTGTGTTCTTAGTGCCAATAATTCTTAAATATTCTAAAAAATCATATTTCATTTTCAGGGCATTTGGAGAACTTTTATTTTTGGGGTATTTTTATTGCAAGGACAATTCAGAAAACAGACAGAAAATACTATTTTTGCTTTATTTAATATAAATAACAGAAAGTAAAAGGAGGGTACAGAAGGTTGTGCTTTCTAACTTCATCCATCTCATGCTCATCAAAAGGAATCCACTAACAAGGTTGATCAGGTCTTGTTAACAAACTCATTTCGAATAACATGAAACCGGAGAAATTTCGAATAACACTAGGTTACCTCAACAGGGATATGCACATCCCCAACAATAAGAATATCTTATTTCTTCTTGACAGTAGGAAGAGGAAATTCAAAACCTCCAATAGTGATTGTTGTAATTTTTCCAATAGAATTGATACTGTGGACTTGAGGTTGTTTCCTCGGAAAATGTACCGTATGCTCATTACCATTAACATGAAAAGTGACATTGCCTTTGTTGCAATCAATAACAGCCCCTGCAGTATTCAAAAAGGGTCTACCAAGGATAATCGACATACTATCGTCCTCGGGAATATCAAGAATAACAAAGTCCGTTAAAATAGTAACGTTTGCAACCACAACCGGCATATCCTCACAAATACCGACATGTATAGCAGTTGATTTATCATCCATTTGCAAAGATATTTCAGTAGGTGTCAACATATTCAAATCAAGTCTACGATATAAATAGAGAGGCATAACACTAACACCGGCTGCAAGATCACATAAAGCAATTTTAACATAGTTTCTTTTAATGGAGCATGGTATAGTTGGTACTCCTGGATCTCCAAGTTTCTTTGGTATTCCACCCTTAAGAGTGTGATTAGCATGCATGGTGAAAATTTCAGCTTCCGGTATCTTTCTTTTATTAGTAACAATATCTTTCACGTACTTAGCATAAGGATTCATTTTAAGCATATCAGTCAGACGCATACGTGTGGCACCCCGGCTCAGAGAAACCAGAATGCCCCGTATTCCAGCCCAGAGATCGAGGAGAAGTCCTCTGGAATACGGCACTGCTTAGCATAGAACAAACCAGCTTTCTATTATTACACGAATATGAATACAGGGTCTCCGATATTACAATGGATAACATCGGCATGGTGACACTACGCCATCCTCAGTTGCTCTATGCAAGCAGCAGAACAACTCGAAGCAGCGGAAAAACATCTAGCAGCGGAACAACTACGACGGTGGTGAACTCCACTCCGTAGGGACTCTGGCTGGAACGCTGATCCTAGCTCGCACGAACGGGAACAACACCAAACAAGCAAGCAATCCAGGCACGACCTGCAACTGGCATGACATGCCAGGTCAGTACATTGAATGTACTTGCAAGCTCACAATAACCAGAAGCATTCAAGACAAACAACAGCATGGCAATTACAGGTTAATCAGGAATTATCATGAGATCATCAGGATAACATAACATGAACATAATATCGCTAGAACAATATGATCATGGCATGAACATATAAATCTGATGATACTAGCATGCGACATGATGACACTATATGCACCATTTATTCTGCTCGGGTTACCTCGTAGCCATCACATGCATCACTTACCAACCTCGGACATTACACGATCATATCAGGATCAAATCAAGCTTGGTATAAACAATACCGTAGTAATCATCAAATGACCACAAGGAGCTTGATCTTTACCCATGATTCTCGCACAGCATCACGAATATCCAACAACTCGGTATCCTCGATACCACGGTGATCATTCCGGCGATCACAACCATGACCAACACTTGGTCTCACTACAAAAAAAGACACATCCGTGACATTTTGGGCCGAACAATTTTTTTTCTATCATACATATGACACTTCTATGACGATAATTGTGACAAAACCCGATATCATCATAGATGTGGTGGGCTCCTACTTCTATGACAAAAAATCATGACAGAAAATGGGCTTTTCGTCCTGGGCGGGCCAGAGACGCAGCTGCATGACATTCTTTGGGCCGTCCATGACGGAAAAAACCGTGGTAGAAGTGAGGGCAAGGAAAATTTCAGGGAGTTCCCGGTTACGGTGGGAGGTCGGGGGCCGAGCGATGCGCGTTTCTCTCATACACGTACACGCGTGTGTGCGAGGCGTTGGCTCTAACTGAACCCGAGCGAAGCGTTGGGCTCTAACTGAACCCGAGCGATTGCACTGCAGGCTATGCGTTACTGAACCCGAGCGATCGATCGATGGCTGTTAACTGAACCCGATCGAGCGATTCCTTCGCTACTGCTGCTAACTGAAGCCGATCGATTGGATGAACAGTGAGCATTGCGGGGGGAGGGGGGTTGGATGAACAGTGAGCGGTGGCGTTGCCTCTAGATGAACAGGACCCCGTGGTGTGGAGGGCTGGATGAACAGTAGACGGTGGAGGGGTGGTTGAACAGGACCCCGTGGTGTGGAGGGCTGGATGAACAGTAGACGGTGGAGGGGTGGTTGAACAGTAGCCGGTGGAGTAGCGCGCGCTGGGGGCTGGATGGACAGGAGCACGTGGAGGCTGGAGGAGGTCGACGGTAGCCCGTGGAGCCTGGAGGAGGCCGACGGTGAAGATGAACAGTATCCCGTGAAGTCCCGTTTTGCGGTACGTCACACCCCTCCCGATGAACAGGACCCCCTTTCGACTGTAGGAGGTCGTTTCGTCCGTTTTGTGGTACGCCACGCCCCTCCTGATCAACAGGACCCCCGTTTCGACCATTAGAGGTCTGTTTCCTCCGTTCTGCGGTACGACAGGCCTCGTTTTCATCGCCTGTTCCGTCCAAGCCCTCCCGATGAACACGACCACGCATTCCGTTCCGACCCAGTCGGTTGGCTCCCAAGCGTTTCGTTGCCTCCCGATGAACACAACGCATTCCGTTGCCTCCCGATGAACACGACGCATTCCGTTGCCTCCCCATGAACATGGCGCATTCCGTTGCCTCCCCATGAACACGACGACGACGTTGTTTCTCCGTTCCGAACAAGCCATGTACACGAGCCCTGGCCGTACGTATGCGCGAGTAGGCGTTCGAGACCCTGCCCGTATGTACACATACATGGCCGTATTTTCTTTCTTGCACCCTGGCCGCTGTACGTATGTGTACATGCTACGTGCGCGCCTCTACTACGACATGTGCGTGCCTCTACATCGACCAGTATGTACGTACACGTTCGCGACCAGAATGACAACGCTACGTACGCTTCGACCAGGTGGGTCCCGACTGTCAGGCACTTCCTTGCCTGCGAAGATGTAGCTGGTGGGTCCCAACAGTTAGGGGGGCGAATCATTTTTTTTGTTTTGCCCGAACGCACTTCCTTCCGTGCGAAGGTGTAGCTGCTGGGTCCCAGAAGTCAGGGGGGCGAATCATTTTTTTCCCGGATGCACTTCCTTACATGCGAAGGTGTAGCTGGTGGGTCCCAGCAGTCGGGGGGTGAATCTTTTTTTTCAGACGCACTTCCTTGCGTGCGAAGATGTAGCTGGTGGTTCCCAGCAGTCAGGGGGCAAATCGTTTTTTCGGACGCACTTCCTTGCATGCAAAGATGTAGCTCGTGGGTCCCAGCAGACAGGGGGTGAATCATTTTTTTCGCGAAATACGATGGCCCGTCCGATGGGTCCCCGCTGTCAGGTGGAGGAATAATTATTTTGCGCGTAATAAGGATGCACTTCCTTGCAGCTGCCGTGGACCCAGCTGTCAGCCTATCCACGTACAGTCCACGTCTGATGGAAGTCGTTCCTTGACCACGTTGACCACGCCGCGCCGAGAGCACCAGGGCGGTAGACGACGACGAGGCCTAGGAAGGGGACGATGCGGAGCCGGGGAAGACGCGACAGTGGATGCACACGCGGAGAGGAGTACGAGGGTTCACTGGTTCGGCTGCGCTACTGTCACCGCAGAATAACAGGGGGTGTGGGTGAGTGGAGGGATGGCCTGGCCAGCGGTGGGAGTAGTAGGGGAGGTGAGGCCTCCGCAGCAGCACAGCCGACCACGGGAGGCAGGAGTAGGCGGCACGACCGGCGCTGCTTTGGGCGGCTGGAGCAAGAAGACCAGAGGTTGAAGAAGAACGACGGCCGTTGGATGGACATCGTACGGTCACTGTAGATAGAATCGTTTATATTGACTAAGTTGACAAAGCCCTTGGTATGTCAACTTAGTAGGCCCACAGGTTAACTTCCAAAATGGTGCACCCCAGATGTCAGGGGGAGGGATCATTTTTTGGGTGGGTGAAGCTAGAATATCCGAGATTGAAGAAGAAGCATGGCATCCGTTGGATGGACATCCAACGGCCACTGCTGCTAGAACCGTGTGTTGACTATAAGTTGACAAAGCCTTGCATACGCATCAACTCTGTTTTTTAGGGGACGCGTCAACTTAATACGGCCAGAAGTGTGTGGTAGAGAACTTATAGCCCATTTGAGATTTGAAAGAATGTGTAGCCCATTTTTGAATTCTAATGGAATTTACTACAGCCCATTTACAGTTTGTTAAAAGTACAGCCCATTTCAACCAACCATTCAAAACAGAATTCAATAAAATTTCCCACATTTTGATGGGATCCGAAATATTTTTATCCCGAAATTTCTAGTAAGATTAAATACAATTTCAATATAAATTTATATTACGTAGAAATCCAACGAAACATTGCGCTTGCAACAATTAATGAAATTAAAATTTTCAATATCCAAAAACAATATTTTATAAAGTAATCACATGTTTGGTGCATTTTTTTATAGTTACTGCCCAGTTTTTATAATTACATCCCATTTATTAATTCTTAAAGCCCATTTTCTTGTTAAGCCTAATGCATCCCTCCTAGGAAAGATTTGCAGCCCAGCAGGGCGGAGAATAACAACTTGACCTTGCCTGGGTATTCCTAAAAAAAGTATAGCTGGGCTAGCCATTTTCAGCTTGAAAAAAATTAATATCTAGGCTGGATATCTGGCCTGGGCTAGACTGGCCACAGCCCGCCCAGTTAATACCTGCAGCGATGTTTTCATTGTTGTTCATAGGAGAAAAAATAATATCTAGGCTAAACATCAAAAAACTCTGCAGTGCTCACACCTCAAAAACACAAATACTGCTCGAGCTGCTTGGTCCCAGCTGTCGACCGCTTCTTGTGCAATTCTCTCGTTTATTGACTACTCCCTCCTTTTCGGTTTATAAGGGTCAATTCAAAAATCTCACCAACCAAGGTAGATGATGAGTGGTGGAATATTTTTTGTAGTTTGCAAAAGCACCCAATTAATGCTCTTGTTTTCCTCAAAAAATTATGTTTACGAATGCATTAATTGCAATGCATGCATGCATAAAGTGCATGCATTGGTCAGTTTTCTCTTAATACTTGCATGCAATGATTTAATGCACCTGGAAGTCTGAACATGTGATGGGGAACAACCAAATTGAGCCTTATAAAATGGAAAAACTAAAATTTTGAGATAAGCCCGATAAACCGGAAAGGAGGGAGTACTACATAGGTTGACAATGGTGTGGGACCATGATGTCAGGAAACCAGGAGGAAGCAAAATAAATTATAGTTATATATATATATATATAAAATAAGGAGGCACTTGCGTACATGAGGCTATGGACCTGGTGGGTCCCCATTGTCATCCTCTCCAAGTACAGTCATCTCCTCGCCAGCGCGCGCTTTCCACCCGAAACAGTCAGCGCCGCCCGCCCCGCTTCCCGGTGCAGGCGATTGCTCCGCCTTAAAACAACACAAGTGCCGTCCATCCGTCCATTTGCCGCCCACATTAATGATACGTGGTTCTAGAGGCGGCTACTCCGGCGCCACACGTCCGTCCTTCCGCCCGCCCATCATTGCTATATAAACTGATGCGCCGGCCATAGCCGCAGTCATCCGCATCCGTTCCCTTTCTCCTGTCCACACCACTACTGCCCACCATGGCTTCCTCGCGCTCCAGCGCTCTTCGGGACGGGCGGACGACGGACCACAAGGAGATGGCAGCCATTGCTACCGACCGGCTGGCCGGCAGGCAGCCGGAGGACGACGATGTCCCAATGGAGAACATGGTAGTCGACGATCCGGCGCCAACCCCCTCCTCCGTGCCATCCTCGCCGGTGCATTGCACCATGACCATCGGCGAGACCCGTGCCCAATATATGGACAGGGTGAGGCAGATGCGTGAGGAGCAATTCCGGGAGGCACAGGCCGACGCCTCCTACAACCACCATCTCCTCCAGGAGCACCTGCAGGCGGAGGATCAGATCGCCGCGGAGTGGGCGGAGCAGGAGGCGCTGCTCGACTCATACCGCTCCGCCCGCAAGGGCCGCCTCGAGTGCTGGCGGTACCGCATGTAGGTGGCGGAGGCTGCAGCCGCCTACAAAGAGGCTAGCAAAGAGGGCGATGAAGCGGGCGAGGCGCTATTTGGCGAGACCGAGGATGAGGCAGAGGACAATGCCAGCTCCGACGAGTCCCCGCTCCACTGGCGTTGATGAGGCCCTGCTCCGCCGAGGCCCCACAGCGCCAACAACGAGGCAGAGGACACCGCCGACTCTGCCGAGGCCCCGCCCCGCCAACAACAAGCCAGAGGACATCGCCGACTCAGCCAAGGCCCCACCCTACCGGCAACGAGACAGAGGACACCGCCGGCTCGGCCGAGGCCCCGCCCCGCTGCCAACGAGGCTGCGCCACACAGAAAACAAGGAAGAGTAGAACACGGTAGGTCGGCGCCGCTCGGGTCCAAGTAAGGCCACCGCTGCTACCCTCCTGTTGAAGCCAAGCTAGGAGGGTTGACCATTGATGGCCGGTTAGCTTCTTGGCGGCGACGTGGAGTCGGAGAGCTGCCCTGGAGAAGAACGCTGCTTCTACTTAACTGCTGGTGTAGTTGGCTCACTGACATGTGGGCCCAATAGTCCACATGTCAGTTGCGCAACTGCACTTGTAGTTAAGTCACTGAAGCTTCTGTTCGGCTCAGCGGGACACAGGTGGGTAGCTTCAGTTAATTAATTATACCTCCAACGCACCCCCCTTTAGTTGAAGAATGTATGAAATGTAATGAAATCCGGCATGTTTATATGAAATCCGACTGTGTATGAATGAATTTATTTCGATTAGTTCGAATTCATGTATCACTGGCATTGGATGAACATGCAAAACAATACGTACTAGCATTATTCCCAGGGTGATCACCTTGTTTGCAGCAGTTTCACATGTACTCCCTCCGGTCCTTTCTAGTCTGCATACAAGTTTTGTCTGCAGTCAAAGTATCTCTACTTTGACCAATCTTATACAAAAAATTATGCACTTTCACAATGTGCGAAGTAAAAAGGAACAGAAGGAGTACAAAGAGTTTGAGCAGCTTTTTAGCGTTTCTGTACATTGCAATCAAACACACAGGCCTGGCAATTCATAGAGAACATTCAAAACAATCGATGATTATGCATCTCAGCGACTCACATGTCAGAGGCAATATTTATTTCACAACTAAAGAATAAAGAAAAAATTGATCGACGCTGCTGACAGCAAAGGGCGTCCCATTTGAAAATATCAAACGCATGTCTTGCTAAAATCAATGAGCAAAATTTGACAAGGTTGTCCCATTCCAAAATATCGAATGCCTACGATTGTGGAATGGGCAGGGTTTGCCATTAGTTCGGACATTGACATGGCACCTCGTGCTAAATAAACCAGCTGTTCTTTTTGTGCAGTTCCACCAAAATCAACCAAATTCGCGTGTAGCTTGTATGATTTCGCCCTTATATGTTGCTACGCCTTGAACTTATCGGCACCTCCTTTCTTGTGGTGGAAATGAATGATCCGATGTATTCACGAACATTTTGTGCAGTTCCCATTGAAATCAAGCCGAGCACCCCTGTTTGCACAAATACAAAAAAGTGATTAGTATAAAGCAAACTGTACTATGAATTGACAGTTTCAACAGGCACATACATGGTCCATGTAGAGCACACTTTTAGAAAAATGGAACTCACCAGAAAGAATCCTAGAACAACATTGTACTCGTGCATCACAGCAAAAAAGTGGAGATTTGTCAGTCCTTCTGAGCTGAAGTTAGTTTGGTCTTGTGGGGAGTAATGTAACCATCCTTCAACTGCTCCTTCTGATGAGAAGATAGACAGGGCTTCTTCATCCTGGCATAATCGGAACTAGTCACTTCACGTACTCCATATTCTTCTTCAGAGGAAGATGATCCTGTTGTGCAAAGACAAGAGGACTACTAAATGCTAGCATCCCTATTTTCTCGAAAAAAAGGAAAGGAAATATTTAAAATAGCATAGATGAAGCACTTCTCAAGGACAATACCACTTTTTCATGACAGTATCTAAATAGTAGCACAACACCAATAGAGATGACAAAGCTCAATCATATGGATGAAATCAGTGGGCGAGTACCAACCTTCGTCAGGAGGCTTATTGTGTAGAGCATACAGATGAAGCACTTCTCCGGAACCATCTGTTGCTATCTACGGTGGTGGCTATGCTTACTATATACTCCTCGATTAGTTTAATGTTTCCAACATCTTCTTGTGTAGTTCCACTAAAATATATGGTATCTTCAAAGAAGATCCCTGTTTGCACAAGTTGAGATAATTACATATTACATTAAGAGTGGCATCAAATAAGTGGCAAAACAATTGCTCATTCCAGCCATAGCAATAAATTAAGATGCAAAACCATATCATTACTTGTGTCATCACAGTTCCAGTGCTTCATTACAGCACCGGGAGTTGATTTTTGTTTTTCTTCCGCTTGTTCTTCCCCTTCATCACTTGGTTCAATAACAGACAAGCTTTGCCTTCAATGTAAGATTTGGCATGTCAATTAGGGAGCACAAGTATAGTACTAAACTTAATTTTCTGATGAAAGTGGCAAAATACAGGCCAGCAGTTGTGAAATATCCTTATCTTACCTCAATGGGATATTACGGTGCACATACAAATTGGAAGTCTTGTCTCCATTTGTGCAATTCACTAAAATCAAGCAACATTATCATACAAGTAGCACAACATATGAAAGCACACTGCAGAATCATGTGAAAGAAGGCTAGTACTGACCTCTCATGATGCGGAATTCAAACAACTCACAAGAAGAAGATCTGAACCAAATTCGCCTTAATGGATAGGAAGTAAGATCTCCTCTTGTGCAGTTCCACTAAGATCAAGCAATCAAGCAACGTTGTCGGTGTGACATTTTGGTTGAACTGCACAAAACACTCTTAAAACAAAAGTGTTTTGTGCAGTGCAACAAAAGGTCACAATGGCAACAAGGTGAAGTAGATAACCCTGTTTACACAGAGGTGCAAAGGAAACAATTAGTGGTCAATAATGGTGGATGACACAGAAGCCAACAAAAAGAAGCATCTACCTTATCTAAATGGGAAAGAAAGCAAGATAGTAGAATTTCTCAAACGGTGGCATTGATTAATATTAACATAGAGATTATATTAACAATAAAATTCGTTAAACATGTAATTTGCTTTTAACTATGGCATTGCATCAATTTTCCAGCGGCATTATTAGAGGGTGTTTGCTTACAGGAACATTTTGGTGTAGGGATGATACGTCTCCGTCGTATCTATAATTTTTAATTGTTCCATGCCAATATAATACAACTTTCATATACTTTTGGCAACTTTTTATACTATTTTTGGGACTAACATATTGATCCAGTGCATAGTGCCAGTTCCTGTCTGTTGCATGTTTTTGGTTTCGCAGAATATCCATGTCAAACGGAGTCCAAACGGGATAAAAACGGACGGAGCTTATTTTTGGGAAATATGGAAAATTCGGAAGGAAAGTCAACGCGAACCAGTGCCCGAGGTGGTCACGAGGTAGGCCCCCCCTAGGGCGCGCCCCTACCCTCGTGAGCCCACCGTAAGGCTGTTGACGCTCTTCTTTTGCCGCAAGAAAGCTAATATTTGGGGAAAAAATCACGGCGAAGGTTTCAGGCCAATCGGAGTTACTGATCTCCATATATATATGAACCGGTGAAACAGAGCCAGAGGAGAACGCAGAAACAGATAGAGACAGAGAGATAGATCCAATCTTGGAGGGACTCTCGCGCCCTCCCACGCCATGGGAGCCATGGACCAGAGGGGAAACCCTTCTGCCATCTAGGGGGGAGGTCAAGGAAGAAGAAGAAGAAGAAGGGGGGCCCTCTCCCCATTGCTTCCGGTGGCGCCGGAGCGCTGCTGGGGCCATCATCATCACCGCCATCTTCACCAACAACTTCACCGCCATCATCACCAACAATTCCCCCCTCTATGAAGTGGTGTAACCTCTCTCTTACCCGCTGTAATCTCTACTTAAACATGGTGCTCAACGCTATATATTATTTCCCAATGATTTATGGCTATCCTATGATCTTTGAGTAGATCTGTTTTGTCCTAATGGCTATTTGATGATCGTGATTGGTTTGAGTTGTATGTTTATTGTTGGTGTTGTCCTATGGTGCTCTCCGTGTCGCGCAAGCGTGAGGGATTCCCGCTGTAGGGTTTGCAATATGCTTATGATTTGCTTATGGTGGGTGGCGTGAGTGACAGAAGCACAGACCAGAGTAAGTAGGTTGTATGCGTATGGGATAAAGGGGACTTGATACTTTAATGCTATGGTTGGGTTTTACCTTAATGAATCTTTAGTAGTTGCGAGTGCTTGCTAGAGTTCCAATCATAAGTGCATATGATCCAAGTAGAGAAAGTATGTTAGCTTATGCCTCTCCCTCAAATAAAATTGCAATAATGATTACCGGTCTAGTTATTGATTGCCTAGGGACAAATAACTTTCTTGTTGACAAAAGCTCTCTACTAAAACTAATTTAGTTGTGTCTTTATCTAAACAGCCCCTAGCTTTTATTTTCGTGTTCTTTACTTTCTTGCAAGCTTACCCAAAAACACCTACAAAGTACTTCTAGTTTCATACTTGTTCTAGGTAAAGCGAACGTCAAGCGTGCGTAGAGTTGTATCGGTGGTCGATAGAACTTGAGGGAATATTTGTTGTACCTTTAGCTCCTCGTTGGATTTTACACTCTTACTTATCGACAGAGGCTACATTTGATCCCCTATACTTGTGGGTTATCAAGACCTTTTTCTGGCGCCGTTGCCGAGGAGCAATAGCGTGGGGTGAATATTCTCGTGTGTGCTTGTTTGCTTTATCACTAAGTAATTTTTATTTGCTGTTCTTAGTTGTTTTCTATCTTTAGTTATGGGTAGAAAACGCAAAATACTAAAAAAATTAGTTGCACCTACTGAACCAATGGTTGAAGAACCACTCAAAATCTATCACACTGCTGAAGCTTTTTACTTGGATCATCTTCGATCCCTTTGTGCTCGTGCCGAAACCCCAACTAGCTTAGTTGAGGGAAAATCTTTAAATGAGCATGCTTGTTATGTGCGACACCGTATATCTGAAAAAGGGAAACTATTATGGGGTCAAATTCAATGTTTGCAATGCTATGCTTGGAATTTATGTGAAATATATGATTTTACTTGTTGTTCTGAAAACCCTAAGAAACACCTTCCCTATCAATGTGAGTTTAGTGATATTGGAATCGTATCTTCGCATGCTAAGGGTGTTTACAATTACTATGATGTTCAACAAATTGAAGAATTTGTTGCTTTTGAGGGTGCTTATGAAATTGCTTCTTTGATTGAAAAGTATGATGCTACTTTTCACAAATCTGAAAATTTTCCTATACTTAAATATTGCTATGATAATTATGCTTCTAATACCTATGTTAAAAAATATATTGAGGAATATGCAGCTGTCCAAGAAGAGACTAATATTTTGCAGGAGTCTATGGAAGAAGAAATTGATGAAACTGTGAGCTCATTGGATGAAAAAGATGATGAGGAGAGCGAAGAACAAAAGGAGGAAGAGCGGGTTGATCACCCGTGCCCACCTTCTAATGAGAGTAACTCTTCAACTCCTACATTGTTTAATCCCCCTTCGTGCTTACCGAAGGATGATTGCTATGATGACTGTTATGATCCCTATGATTCTTTTGAAATATCCCTTTTTGATGATGCTTGCTATACTTGTGGCCAAGATGCCAATATGAATTATGCTTATGGAGATGAACTTGCTATAGTTCCTTATGTTAAACATGAAATTGTTGCTATTGCACCCACGCATGATAGTCCTATTATCTTTTTGAATTCTCCAAACTACAGTTTGCACTTATTAAGGATTATATTGATGGGCTGCCTTTTATCGTTGCACATGATCATTTTGATGAATATAATATGCATGTGCTTGCTGCTCCTACTTGCAATTATTATGAGAGACTAATTATATCTCCACCTCTCTATGTTTCCAATATGACAAAATTGCAAGAAACTATTTATACTATGCATTGGCCTTTACTATGTGTGCATGAATTGTTCTTTTATGACATGCCGATGCATAGGAAGAGAGTTAGACTTCGTCATTACATGATATATGTTGCTTTGTGCTCATTACTAAATTACAAATAATTGCTAACTAAAATTGTCTTTGATATACCTTGGGATCCGGGTGGATTCACTACTTGAGCACTATATGCCTAGCTTAATGGCTTTAAAGAAAGCGCTGCCAGGGAGACAACCCGGAAGTTTAAGAGAGTCATTTATTTCTGTTGAGTGCTTTTATATAGTCTAAAAACAACAAAAATAAAGAGGGGAACCCAAAACTTTTTCAAAAAGGAAAGTGAAAGTGATAGAGACAACCATTGTTGAAGTGGGAGCTAGCCTTGAACTTTGTTCATGCTCACGGCAACTTTGTGAATCTTGATTACAGAAACTTTTCAACAAAAATAATTATCCCCTTGTACAATTCCATTGTATTATAAAAATAATGTGCCAAGGTTTGCCTTTAGGATGTTTACATTTGCTTGATGGTTTGTACGGTGCAGGACAGAAACTTTGGCTGTAGTACGTGATTTTACATTTTTACCTGGAACGTCAAATGGTTCTGATTCTTTTTGTACTGTCTTCCTATACAAATTGTTTATTTTTCTTAATTCTGGCAGAATTTTTCAAGTATCATAAGTATGGTGAATGTTCAGATTGCTACAGACTGTTCTGTTTTAGACAGATTCTGTTTTTGATGCATAGTTTGCTTGTTTTGATGAAACTATCAATTTATATCAGTGGATTAAGCCATGAAAAAGTTATATTACAGTAGACACAATGAAAAAACAAAATATGAATTGGTTTGCAACAGTACTTAGAGTAGTGATTCGCTTTATTATACTAATAGATCTTACCGAGTTTTCTGTTGAAGTTATGTGTGGATGAAGTGTTCGATGATTGAGAAGGTCTCGATGTGAGAAGAAGGAAGAGAGGCAAGAGCTCAAGCTTGGGGATGCCCGAGTCACCCCAAGTAAATATTCAAGGAGACTCAAGCGTCTAAGCTTGGGGATGCTGGGGAGGCATCCCCTCTTTCTTCAACAAATATAGGTATGTTTTCGGATTCGTTTCGTTCATGCGATATGTGCAAGTCTTGGAGCGTCTTTTGCATTTAGGTTTTTATTTTTCTTTTTATGCACCATGCTGGTATGAGATAGTCCTTGGTTGATTTATATAATGCTCTTTGAACTTCACTTGTATCTTTTGAGTATGGCTTTATAGAATGCTCTTTGCACTTCACTTATATTTTTTTAGTATGGCTTTATAGAATGCTTCATGTGCTTCACTTATATCATTTGAATTTTGGATTGCATGTTTCTATTTACTTAGAAAACCGCCATTTGTAGAATGCTCTTTTGCTTCACTTAGATTTGTTAGAGCACGGGCATATCTTTTGTAGAAAGAATTGAACTCTCTTGCTTCACTTATATCTATTTAGAGAGATGATAGGAACTGGTCATTCACATGGTTAGTCATAAAATCCTACATAAAACTTGTAGATCATTGAATATGATATGTTTGATTCCTTGCAATAGTTTTGCGATATAAAGGTGGTGATATTAGAGTCATGCTAGTCGAGTAATTGTGAAATTGAGAAATACTTGTGTTGAGGTTTGCAAGTCCCGTAGCATGCACGCATGGTGAACCGTTATGTAACAAAGTCGGAGCATGAGGTGTTTATTGATTGTCTTCCTTATGAGTGGCGGTCGGGACGAGCGATGGTCTTTTCCTACCAATCTATCCCCTAGGAGCATGTGCGTAGTACTTTGTTTCGATGACTAATAGATTTTTGCAATAAGTATGTGAGTTCTTTATGACTAATGTTGAGTCCATGGATTATACGCACTCTCACCCTTCCATCATTGCTAGCCTCTCTAGTATCGCGCAACTTTCGCCGGTACCATAAACCCACCATATACCTTCCTCAAAACAGCCACCATACCTACCTATCATGGCATTTCCATAGCCATTCGTAGATATATTGCCATGCAACTTCCATCATCGTCATATACATGACTTGAGCATTTATTGTCATATTGCTTAGCATGATCGTAAGATAGCTAGCATGATGTTTTCATGGCTTGTCCGTTTTTTGATGTCATTGCTACGCTAGATCATTGCACATCCCGGTACACCGCCAGAGGCATTCATATAGAGTCATATCTTTATTCTAGTATCGAGTTGTAATATTGAGTTGTAAGTAAATAAAAGTGTGATGATCATCATTATTAGAGCATTGCCCAAAAAAAGAGAGGCCAAAGAAGCCTAAATAAAAAAAGGGGGCAAAGAAGCCCGCAAAAAAAGAAAATAAAAATAAAAAGGGGCAATGTTACTATCCTTTTACCACACTTGTGCTTCAAAGTAGCACCATGTTCTTCATATAGAGAGTCTCTTGAGTTATCACTTGCATATACTAGTGGGAATTTTCATTATAGAACTTGGCTTGTATATTCCAACGATGGGCTTCCTCAAATGCCCTAGGTCTTCATGAGCAAGCAAGTTGGATGCACACCCGCTTAGTTTCAGTTTGAGCTTTCATACACTTATAGCTCTAGTGCATCCGTTGCATGGCAATCCCAACTCACTCACATTGATATCTATTGATGGGCATCTCCATAGCCCGTTGATACGCCTAGTTGATGTGAGACTATCTTCTCCTTTTTGTCTTCTCCACCATCATATTCTATTCCACCTATAGTGCTATGTCCATGGCTCACGCTCATGTATTGCGTGAAAGTTGAAAAGGTTTGAGAACGTCAAAAGTACGAAACAATTGCTTGGCTTGTCATCGGGGTTGTGCATGATGTGAATGCTTTGTGTGGTGAAGATGGAGCATAGCCAGACTATATGATTTTGTAGGGATGAGCTTTCTTTGGCTATGTTATTTCAATAAGACATAATTGCTTGGTTGGTATGCTTGAAGTATTATTATCTTTATGTCAAAGGATAGATTATTGCTTTGAATCACTTGTGTCTTAATATTCATGCCATGATTAGATATGTGATCAAGATTATGCTAGGTAGCATTCCACATCAAAAATTATCTTTTTTATCATTTACCTACTCGAGGACGAGCAGGAACTAAGTTTGGGGATGCTCATACGTTTCCGTCGTATCTATAATTTTTGATTGTTCCATGCCAATATTATTCAACTTTCATATACTTTTGGCAACTTTTTATACTATTTTTGGGACTAACATATTGATCCAGTGCCCCTGTCTGTTGCATGTTTTTGGTTTCACAGAATATCCATATCAAACGGAGTCCAAATGGGATAAAAACGGATTGAGCTTATTTTTGGAAAATATGGAAAATTCGGAAGGAAAATCAACGCGAACCAGTGTCCGAGGTGTCACGAGGCTGGGGGGCGCCCCCCCCCTTAGGGCGCGCCCCTACCCTCGTGAGCCCACCGTAAGGCGGTTGACACTCTTCTTTTGCCGCAAGAAAGCTAATATTCGGAAGAAAAAAATCACGGTGAAGGTTTCAGGCCTATCGGAGTTACGGATCTCCATATATATACGAAACGGTGAAACAGAGCCAGAGGAGAACGCAGAAACAGACAGAGACAGAGAGATAGATCCAATCTCGGAGGGGCTCTCGCCCCTCCCACGCCATGGGAGCCAAGGACCAGAGGGGAAACCCTTCTCCCTTCTAGGGAGGAGGTCAAGGAAGAAGAAGAACAAGAATAAGAAGAAGGGGGGCCCTCTCCCCCTTGCTTCTGGTGGCGCCGGAGCGCTGCCGGGGCCATCATCATCACCGCCATCTTCACCAACAACTTCACCACCATCATCACCAACTCTTCCCCCCTCTATGCAGCGGTGTAACCTCTCTCTTACCCGCTGTAATCTCTACTTAAACATGGTGCTCAATGCTATATATTATTTCCCAATGATGTATGGCTACCCTATGATCTTTGAGTAGATCTATTTTGTCCTAATGGCTATTTGATGATTGTGATTGGTTTGAGTTGTATGTTTTATTGTTGGTGCTGTCCTATGGTGCTCTCCGTGTCGTGCAAGCGTTAGGGATTCCCGCTGTAGAGTTTGCAATATGCTTATGATTTGCTTATGGTGGGTGGCGTGAGTGACAGAAGCACAGACCCGAGTAAGTAGGTTGTTTGCGTATGGGATAAAGGGGACTTGATACTTTAATGCTATGGTTGGGTTTTACCTTAATGAATCTTTAGTAGTTGCGGATGCTTCCTAGAGTTCCAATCATAAGTGCATATGATCCAAGTAGAGAAAGTATGTTAGCTTATGCCTCTCCCTCAAATAAAATTGCAATAATGATTATCGGTCTAGTTATCGATTGCCTAGGGACAAATAACTTTCTTGTTGACAAAAGATCTCTACTAAAACTAATTTAGTTGTGTCTTTATCTAAACAGCCCCTAGCTTTTATTTTCGTGTTCTTTACTTTCTTGCAAGCTTACCGAAAAACACCTACAAAGTACTTCTAGTTTCATACTTGTTGTAGGTAAAGCGAACGTCAAGCGTGCGTAGAGCTGTATCGGTGGTCGATAGAACTTGAGGGAATATTTGTTCTACCTTTAGCTCCTCGTTGGGTTCGACACTCTTACTTATCGAAAGAGGCTACAATTGATCCCCTATAATTGTGGGTTATCAAGGGACTAAGAAAACTCCGTGTTAGTCCCATCTAAACCAAACAGGAGGGGCTTTTAGGGACTAAAAGTGGGCATTTGGGACTAAAGAAAGAAGACCCCGAGGGAGTCTTTTTGGGACTTTTTCCAACAGGTGCCCCTACCATGCATCGCACCTTGTCTCTATTAGTTCATTACTAGGGGTAACATGGTCTTTTAGCATGTCAGTTAATAACCTCTAGTCCATGTTTAGTCCCTGGAACCAAGCAGGTAGGGACTAGGGATTTTTTAACCAAACAGGGCCTTAGATTAACAATAGCTAATGAGTTGCACGGGACAATGGACGCAGCAGCACCATGTGCATCTACCGATGTACTGTGGTCATGCATAGTCTGTTGCAACAAAGAACAAACAACCAAGGAGCATATTTGTGTTGGTCCCAGTTTTGTTATCTTTAGACACCTTTCCCTATGTGAGCGCAGCAAATCTAGTCCTTCTCAAACTCTACAGCCTTGTCCCTTCCTTTCCTTTTTGAACTAGTACTTTTGCCCCTTCCTTTCCTCTTTGAACCACGTCCTAGATTTATGTGATACAACTTTCCCCACTACTTTCCCCCATTCCTTTCCTCTTTGAACCATGTCATAGATTCGTGCTATACAACTTTCCCCCTTCATTTCCTCTTTGAACCACGTCCTAGATTCATGTTATATACAACTTTTCCCACTACTTTCCCCCACTCCTTTCCTCTTTGAACCACGTCCTAGATTCATGTTATACATGCAGCTAGAGCAATGCATATGGAGTAAGTAAATTATACCTTAAGGTTCTTGGGCGTGGTTCGGTGGGCGACGGGACGGCGGTGAAGAAGAAGGGGTCGGAGGCCCTCCCGCGCCGCTGCTGGGTGGAAAGTGAACAGCTGCGTCGGTAGTCCCTCGCCGACGGCGACAGCGTTAAGCCTCCTTTCCTTCCCGGTGGACGGATCCTGTCGGCTCTTTGAGAAGCAATGAGGGAGAGAGAGGCCAACGAAGTCTTGTTTAGATCTGGAGAGGGCGAGAGAGTGTGAAGAGAGCAACTACAAGCACTGAGGATCCAGCGGGAGAGGGAGAGAGAGTGTGAAGAGAGCAACTACAAGCGCTGAGGCTCCAGCGTGTATATATATATATACTGGAGAGAGAGTGTGAAGCGTGCAAACCCTAGAAAACATTTTGACCAGTCAAAGAATCCTCCTGGCACAAATTATGCTCAAGTGTAGTTATTGAACCCGAGACCTCAAGTTTGATGAGCGAACAGGCTAACCAGCTACACAACCCTCCCGTTATGTTCAACGGGAGGGAAATAACCTTTTATACATTCCTGCATTCATGTGACAAGCATGCCGTGTTTTTTTGTGTGTGTGGGAGTCATTGGGATTTCAATCATAATCGTGTCATGTGGCTTTGGTGGGAAGACTATCCACAGTGGTGCAGAAATAATGCAGCCTTAGTCACCTTACCTCTCTCCACGTAGTACGTTGGGTCCCACCAGTCAAAGGATGAAACAAACAAATTAATAAGAAAAATTAAAAGCGCCAGCGGTGTTTCTTACCTCACACATCTCGCTACTGCTCGGGAACACTGTCCAATTGATCCCTCTGTTCGCTCACGTACTATTTTAAGTGAATCCTTATTATAACATGCACACAAATTTTGGGCACTTGTATTCGACTTAAGTCAGTGTGCCACCATATCTCGTATACTTACTACTCCCTCCATCTGGGTGTAATAAGTCATGTTAGAAGGTGCAACGGGACCAAGGTGTGTGCGTGTGCGTGTGTGTGTGTGTTTGTGTTTAACAGCATGTGTGTGTTAGAGAGAGCGACAGATCGACCTACTCCTACAGAGAGATGTTGTGTAGTGTACGATTTTAGCCGCGAGAGTAGGTGCATCCTCTCATTTCCAGGCGTGTCCGGTAGGGACATGCGGACAGCTGCCGCACCCGCTCCTAACCAGCCTGGCCCACCCAAAGCCCCTCCATCGCCCGCGCGTGCTTCCCCCCCAAAACGGTCAGCGCCGCTCCAAAGAATCGGTGTCGCATTCATGCCCGAGCAGAGCGGATGCGACCTCTCACTGGCGCAAGAGTGATGGTTGCTTCGTCCGTCCAACTTACTGCTGGGTCTATGTGATTTGACGGCTCATTGGTCTTTATTACTGAGGTGGTAGGACTGCTAGATGTCCCACACTTTTGGCGAAAGGAGGTACTACTAGTAGATTACAATTTTCTCCATTCTTACAGCGGAGGCGTGCAAGAGCAGTGAAAACACGCAGGCTCAGTGATTACATGGCCCACCTCACACTATCACCGTGCGACACCTAACTCTTTACATAGTACTCCCTACGTTCCTAAATATTACTAGATGAGTCCCCGCGCGTTGCCGCGGAACAGCGGTATATCTCTCTGCGCAAAATTATCGATTTCATAGAACTAAAAAAACCCTATAACAGCATGACCAATGTGGTAGCCAAACTAAGTAAACTCCCATCATCATTTAGATCATCCCACGTAAGGAAAAAAGATCAGCCAACTCCTACTGCATAATGGGATTATATTGTTCTTTTTGACATGTTAATGGGACTTAAAAGCTCACTTACATGCATGCTACCAGCGCATGCTTGCATGCAGACATGTTGATGTGATTTAAAACCCACTCACATGCATGTGCCACGGTATTTCTGCATGCTTGCATGTGGCTTAGTGCGGAGCCTCTCAACGTCTAGATCAGACGGCTATTATGGACTGATTTACTTCATCTAACGGCTACATCAATTTTGATGATGTGGCTCAAGGAGAGGATAGAGAATTCCTAGTAGTGGGGGCTAGCTATTACTAGTAGATAAGTCTTTGTAGAGATTCCACTACATACGGAACAAAATGAATGAATCTACACTTAAAATGCATCTATATACATCCGCATGTGGTTCATGGTGAAATCTCTACAAAGACTTATATTTAGGAACGGGGGAGACGGCGCACTAAGCAAGCTTCTCCTCGTTCTGTGAGTTGACAGGACACATCAAAAGTACTCCAGTGTATAGAGCCATGCCTCTAATGTAGGCCCCACATGGTTTGCCTCTTTTTTTAACATAACACGTCAAGTCACAATTTGTTTGTTCACCCGTGGTAGACAATCCTCCCTCCACCAAGTGGACAACCAGTACACGTGCCAAATTACCACGTGGGATGCCTTTTTCGTATAGAAATGAGCTCCACCGTGTACCCGCGCGGGTGTGGTTGGGAAAGAGACGGGAGTACGTGCGCCGTGCATGCACCTCTTCTCTTCGTGCACGTCCCTCACCTACGTGGGTGTGTGTGAGAGATACAAACCGCGTTCGTGAGTGTTTTTTGTTTTGGGGTGGGGGTGATTTCGTGAATTATTTGTGGGAATATGTGTCGATGACATCTCAAACAAAATTTTTCATGCAATGTGTGTGAAATGGAGGCCTATCCATATTATACATAGAGGGTCGGGCAATCCACGAGAAGAGAGGGAGGGGTCATAGCTATCGATAGAGTTGAATAGAGGATCAAGTGGGTGGGTGCGAGATCGATGAAGAGAGCCATCGAAATTGTGTGTGTGTGCAAGTCAAATATATAGGGCGACTGGCCTACCGGAACGTTAGAGGGCACATGTCAAGTTTGTGTGTGGCGGGGAGACATGACTAGAGCGCTCGATGTATCGGTGTGTGTGGGGGGGAGGGGTAGGCAGAGGCCTAACTATAGAGGTAGAACGACTCGTATATGTATTGAGAAGGAGAGACCCAGCTATGTCTTGAGGGAGATCGGTCGACATCCATACATAACTGAAGGACGGGAAATATGATGGGACAGAGAGAGAGAGGAGAGAGAGAGGGAGGGAGAGGGAGGGAGGGAGAGGGGTAGAGTGCTGGATGGGTGATGGAGTTGCTTCTCCAAGATGGTGGGAGAGGCCTACTGGACAAACTGAGGGTGGAACTGCAATGTTATCAATAAGAGTGGGGATGTGTTTCTGTGTGTGCCTGTGCGTGATAGATCTGTCGGGACGCATCCATGGATGATGAAGGGGAACCATGTGTTTGGTAAGCAAAGCTAACTAGGTCGGTAGATCAATTGTTGTTTGTTGGAGGAAGGGAGAGACACAACTAATGAGGTAGATCGATTGACGTGTGGGTAAAAACGAGTTATAAGGACCTAGCTAGCTATATGTATAGCGAGAGATCGGTCGGTGTACGCCCATTTGTTAGAGGCAAATAAGGCCTAGCGAGACGATAGACAGAGAGAATGGAGCTAGGAGGTGGTGCGAGAGGCCCAACTACTAGCTAGATAGGGGGAGGAGTGTGCGGTTGTGAGATCGATGAAAAGAGGGGTGAGAGTTTACACTTGTGTCTGACCGTATGAGAGACACGAGGCAAGGACACATAAAGGAGGATATTGAAGGTGTGTGTGTATGTTGTAGGCAGGCATCGCTAGAGAGGTTTATCGATCGGTGTGTGTCAGAAAGGAGTTGTGGAGACTCTGGGAGAACGACCTAAAGAAAAAAAATGAATGTGCCCGGTGTATAGAATGCCGAGGGAGGGGGAGGGCGAGGAGGGCATGTGCATGCATGAGAGAAAGTTAGTGGTAGCTAAAAAGGTTAGAGGATTGTGTGGGTGTAAGAGACTAACAAAGATCATAATTTGATATGAAAGCGGATTCATATATTTGAATAGGAGATCATATTGTTTTAAACATTGCATGCATGAATATAGCGGTGATACACGTGTTGTGGACATGTTATACCATAATGTGATAATGCATGGCGTTTGCAACTCACGGCTAAATGCCGAACAATCTAAACCATACTATACATCAAACAATCTCACATTTTATTTGAATTTGTGATAATGTGTGGCGTTTGCAGCTTACAACTAAATATCGAACAATCTAAACAATACTATATATCGAACATTCTCGCATTTTATTTGAATTTGTGGTAATGTGTGGTGTTTGCAACTCACAACTAAATACTTGTAGGCGTAGGGGGCGGGGCACCATACATAATGTGATAAACACATTATACATATGAGACATGGTTTATATTATGAAGATCTAGCTAGAGCTAGAAATGTAATGTGATTTGAAATCAAAATAAAGTGGATTCAAAAAATCTAGTTCGAGTTCATATAGTACACATAGTTCATATGTAACTCGAGACTAATCATGTGGTGTGCTGTGAAGATAATACACAAACGATGGTTTAACTTGACAATAATGATGATTGTAGATCTTATTAAAACAGAGAAACGAATTCAAATGCTTTGACTTCACAACAATCATTATTGTAGATCTTATTCAAATAGAGAAACGAATTCAAATTTAGTTCATATTGAAGCGGTAGTATATACGTTTGGAATGCACTAAAACGTTCATTTGAGTAGTAGGTTGTATGCATTATACACGTAGCGAAATATTTTAATTGAACATAACATGAATTCAAAGTTTTGAATGACATTTGTAGTGCGCATTGATTTTGTACAATACACGTTAGGATTGTCCGAAAATTTCAACCCGCGCCTTGTTAGCCCGAAATATTTAAGATATATCTTTGTCTCATTGTGCTCCGACAACTCCCTCCATCTCAACCCACGCCTTGCTACTCCGAAATTACAACGCGCGCGAAAACTCCCACCTCCTGTGAAATCCCGACACGCGAAATGCCCGTGGTACCCCTGAACCGAAAGAACCGCCTCAAATCGGTGAGGGTACTTTTGTAACTTACCCCATATTTCGGACAAGCGAGTCTCTAAGCCATGGTTCCCCACTGCCATCCCATCCGCCCACCCATTTGTACACCGAGGCCGCGAAAACCCGTGACAAAACCCCACACCCTGCTCCGTCCGCCACCCAGCCGGAGCCTCTTCCCCGACGACGTCGTCCACAGCAACACCTCGACGTCCCTCATCCACCGTACCGGATGAGGATCCATCGTCGATCTCATTGTCCCGCCGGTTCACCCACCCCGTCCTCCACCTCCAAGGAGCTGCCCCGATGTTCCCCTCGTCTTTCGTGCCACCTCCATTCCCACACCGCCGTCTTCACCTGCACCATCGGAAGAGCATCATCATCACCGTTTCCTCAGATGAAGCTGCGGCCTAATCGGCGCCACCAAAAATGTTGTACACTAATCGCCGCATTTTCTTCTTGATTCGATCTCACGGTGCTGCCGGCGCTCGGTCCCGAGCCGACACGGCGCGGCTCCATCCATGGCGGCATCGCCGGCCACTTCCTCCACGATGTCGCTCCCTCGGCGGCGGCGTCCACATCAGTAGGAGCTACTGCTGCTTTAGCTCTCACTCGCGTTGCTGCTCTGCTCTTGCTCTCGGTCCCCTGCCTGGTCTGCTCTTGCTATTGCTCTTGCTCGCGCTGCTGCTCTCACTCTTTCTCTTGCTTGCGATGCTGCTCCGATTTAGCTACACTTCATTCGACTGAATTGACTTTTGGGTCAGTCGATTTTCAGGGGGTGGGGGGGGGGCTCGCCGGGGTGAAGGAAGAACCAGCCGCAGCGGGGAGGGGGGCTCGTCGGAGAGGTACCCCACTATCTATCTTAGGGTTCAGGATGGGGACGGTGGTCGCCGGCGATGGCGGGGCGTTGGCGGGGCGGCGGCGTGGGGATCGCCGGAGAAAAATCTCGGCACGGGGGGGCCTAGAGGGATGGCCGGGGCGGCAGCGGACCGGCGGTGGGGAGTGTTTTCGGGGCGGGCGGGGCGGCGCACCGCCTGTCGCGGGCGGCGGGGGGCTGCTGTTTGGCCGGTGGTGGCTGGCGGCTCAGGGGGGTGGTGGTTGAAGATGAACCGCGGGACCTTGATTTCGTATCCAACGGCTGCAAAATCGACTCACCAGAGATGAAAAAGTCAGTCGACCGACGTGTAGCCTCACCTTGCTAGTGCATTCAGTTTTGACAACAAAATTCAGTTTCGGCAGCAAAATTCAGTTTCGATAGTTAAGTTCAGTTTCGACAGTTAAGTTCAGTTTCGACAGTTAAGTTCAGAGATGAGCGACTGATGTATTTTGCATCTAGCGCTTTGTGGTTATTTATTTTATGTCATGTATTGGAGATTCTATTAGAATTCCACTCAGGTTAACGTTGTTCGTTGTCTCTCTTGTCCTACTTCAGCCTCGGCGTCGTACAACTCACCGGAGCTGCTCCAACGACGAAACCCTCCATCAGCGGAGCAGTACCTCAGGCTCCATCTCCAGACGCCTAAGATCTTCTTCCCCTCCTCCGACAGCAAAGTCAGACGGAGCATCCTCACCGGCCAACCCAATCACGCTGAGATCGACATGGCTTCGTCAAAGAGGTTGTACACTTGTTGCATCTCTTTTTTACTCTACATGTTATATATATTGTCCACTGAGCACACGGATTTGTTCCTTTAGTGTCTCCTTGAAAGAAAAAACGTAGGAAATTTAATTTTCACTTGTCCTCCTTTTCAAATTCCTATTCATAAAGCACAAGACTAAGAGATAGTAGCATAATAGCATTATAACCATACATTTTCTTGTGGTTTGACTTAATCTCACCATGCTTCTTTGCATCCTGTGATCTTCCGATTGTTGTGAATCAAACACCCAGATTGGCAAAAATCCTGTGTTTTTAAATTCTCTGTTTTGCACGTGCATTCCAATCCTATTCCTATCTATTTCCTATCCCTGCATTGTTGGAATCCTCCAATTCAAACGAGCCCTTACAGAATTACTTCTCTTACAGATAGTTGTCAAAGAAAACCTTGTGTGGTTTGTCCCGCTCCTGCTGCACCGTCGTCCACCCCAGCTCAGCTGCTCCAACGAGAGAAGGGTCCAGCACAGCAGGGATCCAGCCTCCAGACTGTCTTTCACCGCCTCAGATCTTCTTCCCCGCCGCTGGCAGCCATGAAAACTGCATTACCATCATCAATCGAGCAGATGACCTCGAGGACTACACGGGCCCGCAAGAGAGGTCGAACTCTTTCGTGTCTACTTACGTTATGCATCGCTTAATATTACATGCTACTTTATCGTCCTATTCACCGATTAGACTGTGAGTCAGCTCCAAACTAATGGTCAAACTTGAGTTTTTAAATGGTTGTGGGGTACATATCGGGGCCGCTATCAATAGTATCTATCTACTGTCTGGTTAATCTCCGGTGTCTACTATGAGTTTCATGTTGGGTGGGAAACAAACAGTAAAGAAGCCATTATCTGTATTTTTTAACTGAAGCCATTATCTGCCTGCTATTATTGGTTTTGCGTCTATCCACAGGTTGCTACCATCACTCTGGATTTCTGCATGCACTCCTTACATAATCTCACTATGTTTTATTCCTATGCATGACAGTTATTGTAAACAATGGAACTGAACATGTAGAGCAAAAGAGACGAGCCCTGCGTGGCAATAAAATTTCATGCAGACGTCGCTCCATGGTAGGCGCAAAGGCAATCCCCCCTCCACGCATTTCGTATTGTAATCGAGAGGAAGATATCTGTTCTGAGGGGGATTCAGAAGGAGAAGACAACTCCTATTTACCCCCTGAGGTCTTCGCTCTAACTTGGCATGTTGATGTTGGTTATATCATGCATATGGTGTCTTGCATTGCTTACTTTATACATCAAATATGTCATCTGCTTAGTTCAGACATCCTTTGTGTGAATGCCATCTGTTTAGTTTATTCATTGTTTATGTGAATTATGCAACACCATCTTGTTTAGCCAGGCATCATATATGTGAATTTTGCAATGCCATCCTGCTTAGCCAGTCATCTTATATGTAAATTATATCAGGCCATCCTTTTTTTGTTATATATTACATTTGTCAACAATGTTAGTACATTCAACTGCTCTTCGTGTGCATCAGCCATTTGACACGGTGATGGCAAATTCTGGAGTGAAAACAAGGTCTTCAGAGCAGACTATGCTATCTGACGAAGCGCATATCTCGCTGGTTACGGATAGCTCCTCAGAGGAGGATTCAGAGACAGATGACCAGTCCTATCCCCCCCCCCCCCGCCGAGGTGTATGCTCTAACTTGGCAGGGTTATGTTGCTCATATCGTGCGTATGGTGTCTCGCATTGCTATGTCATTTGATTAGTTTAGACATGCTTTGTGTGAATGCCACCTGTTCAATGTCTAATTACCATATATGTGAATTATGCATTGCCATCTTGTTGCAAGACATTATATATGTGAATTATACAATGCTATCTTGTTGCAAAGGCATTATATATGTGAATTATGCAATGCCATGCTGTTTAGCCAATCATCATGTATGTGAATTATATCATGCTATCAATTTTTGTATTACGTGCTCCATTTGTCGACAATGTTTATATATTCAACTACTCTTCCTATGCATCAGCCATTTGAAGCGGTGATGGAAGTACCTGGAGTGAAAACAAGGTATTCAGAGCAGACAATGCTACCTGCTAAAGCAGACATCTTGCTGGTTAGAGAGAGCTCCTCAGAGGAGGATTCAGAGACTGATGACCAGTCCTATTTCCCCCCTAAGGTCTATGCTCAAACTTGGCAGGGTTATATTACCCATGTCATGCATGTTGTCTTGCATTGCTTAGTCTTTACATCATATATGGATTGCCATCTGCTTACTTGCTTACTATATAAATCATATATTTGAATTATATCATGCCATCATGTTTACATAGTACATACACATCATCTATCTGAATTATGGCATGGCAACCCATTTAGTAAAGACATCATATAGTTATATCATCTCATCCTGTTTAGTGTTTACAGTCATCATATTTTGAATTATGTCATTCTATCCGTGAATGTATGTGAATTATGGCATGCCAGCCTATTTAATAAACACATTATATAGTTATGTCATGTCATCCTGTTTACATAGTCTCATATTTTGAACTATGTCTTTCCATGTTTTTTAGTTAGCCATCATAATGTGAAATTGTGTCATGCTATCCTGTTTAGTTAGCCATCATATATGTGAAATTGTGTCATGCTATCATGTTTGGTTAGACAACATAAATACGAATTATTTCATGCCCTCTTTTATTCCCCACTATCCATTGCACCTGTCTATCATACAATGTCTATACTTTCAATTACTTTTCTTGTTTATCAGCCATTTGAATTGGAGAGCGTGATTGCAGTATCTAAGGGAGTAACAACACGGTCTTCAGAAAAGATAGTGCTACCAGTTGATGCAGATAGAACCACGGTTGTACTTGCCCAAGGACCAGATCCACCACACATAACCTAGACTCTCGTAGATTGTACCCCTACCTAGTTGGACAGAGAACCAGCTACACCCCTTCTAACCCCAACCCCGGCAGATAGTAACCCAGCTCCAGTTGACACAGCACCGTCTCCACCACAGAGCACCCAAACACGAGCAGTTAGTAAGGGAACTGCAGTGCCCAAAGCATGAGGACCGCCACTCCGAATCCCAACTCAACGCTTAAAGGAGAAGAAGATTTGTTCTTAGGTTAGGTTCTGTAGCTATGGTTCATACTCCTTTGCTCTTGCATTACTGTATTTACTCATACCAACTATTTTCAAATTTGAAGGATGGAATTGAAACTCCAATGGTGCAACAGGTATGTTTTAAACCTGTTTCTTTAACTGGTTTTCTGTTGTAACCTCCTCTATCTTGATTTCAGTTTCAATTGAATAAACAGTTATGTTCTCATGTCATGCACATTACAAGTGTTGTTATTGCTCTATAGTTACCCACACTTATATTATGTCTATTCTGCTTTGTCTTGAACAAATATTATTTGAACTGTGTCTCTATCTTGATTTGGCAACAAAAACTAGAATGATATAGACCATAAAGTGACCATGGTACACAGATATATGTTTGTTTCATGATGTTATCCTGTCCACTTTACTACTGAACTCATTTACCAAAATGAGTTTCATATACAACATGGTAAACATGTGATGTGTCTGCTTGTTTCTCTTTTAGAATGCAGACAAAATATTGGAGAACAGTACCGCGTTATCCAATGGTAAAGGAAGTAATGCAGATAAGGTTCAAGATAGTGAGACATCCCTGTTGGTCTACAAGAAAGCTGATAAAAACTATCTTGACAACAGTGAGGGAACCCAAAAGTCCTGTGTTGATGTAGTGTTCGAGTTACTGGCCACTACTGTTGGCACAAGCTCTTTGAATTCGCTGTCTGAATCAGTTCGTCTTCTTGAGTCTCAACTTCAAGTTGAAAGACATCGATCAGATGTGCTGCGACAGGAAGCTGAAGGACTGAGGAAGTCCCTGCAGAATTCAGATGCATATTTTCTGGTGCAACAGCAAGCGCTGGAGGATTTAAGTGCCAAACAAGAGAAAGTTAATAAGCTTGCTAAGCATCTTGCCAGCATTATGGGTACCCAGGATATTGTTTCTTGAGATCTTCTAAAGTGGTTTCAGTTCTGGATTTGTTTTGCTGCGGCATTTATTTGTGCTGGTCGCCAACTTTGATACCTAGTGTATATGATATGCTGCTTTTTTCCCTATATTTGCACTGGTGGCGAACTTTGATGCCCAGTGGATGTAATATGTGTAATAGCCGTGATAGCCTAGCATTAGTTGCTTGCTTATTTATTTCCTTGTTATCTTGTTTATTTGTTTGCTTGTAGTCATTGTAGTTCTTTTTCCACGGTTAGCTAGTGGCTGCAATAACCTATTTTTAAAACTAGGCCACAATAACCATGGGATAATATTTACTGTAGTGACACTGGGCCTCCTATTGGCCTTAGAAATAGTGGGCCTTCTACGGGCCATAGAAACAGTGGGCCTTCTATGGGCCGTAGAAACAGTGGGCCTTCTACGAGCCGTAGAAACAATGGGCCTTCTGCGGGCCGTATCATCAATGGGCCTTATATGGGCCATATGATCGATTGGCCAAACATGGGCCAAATAGACCGCATTATGGCCGTAAACGGGCTAGAGTTGGAATCGTCCGTTCATGGGCCGACCATAATAGGCCAACGTTAATAGGCCGTATTTGATGACGCTATGAAAATGGCCCAACGTATTAACGGACCACAAACGGGCCGACTGTAACCACAGGTTGAATTTGGCCCACAAGCAGAAAATGATAGTAACGGGCTGTAAGTAAACGAATGCTGGAAATGAGCCCAAGAATAAATGGGCTCCGAGAAGGCCGAAAGATAACATGGGCTGGAAACAGCCCAACGGAATAATAGGCCGTTAATGGGTATAAAGTGATACACTATTCATTACGGGCTAGTTTCACCACGGGCCGTTAATGGGTGTAAAGTGATACACTATTCATTACGGGTCAGTTTCACCATGGGCTGTTAATAGGCCAAGAGTTACATAGGGCCTCATATGGGCCGAAAGACGTCATGGGCTATACATGGGCCAGATGTGAAAATGGGCTGGAATCATATTGGGTGGCCTAGATGACGCTACTGGGCCTAATTTGGATAGGGCGTGACGGGCCTTGGGTTACCAGGCTGTAAATGGGCTATATGCGAACAGGCCATTAACAGGCTTTACATGGGCCGGCCCGCCACCTTTTGACCAAGTCAAACGGGCCGGCCTTTTCACAGGAATGGGCCTCTATTGGGCCATGCCACGTGTCGACGTATCATAGGCGCCTTCTGTCCAATGAGTGGATGACATCTATCCCAATGATGAGCTGACACGTGTTTCCTCCAGCCAATGATGATTTTACACGTGGAAAATCCCCATTGGTCGGGACTGTTAATGGGTTATCGGATCCAAAACCCAACCCGATAGCTTAACGGCGTTCCGTTAAGGTGGATGTCACGTGTCGGTCACCCTTGACGAAAGCACTTCTGTGACGCGGGATTTATCGTCCTGGAAGTGGACACTTCCATGATGATAATTTTGGTAATGTCATGGAACACTTCTACGACAGCACAGGTATGACAGAAAATGCGACCTACTGTGACAAACATGTATCATCACGGAAGTGTATTTTTTTTGTAGTGTCTCAAACGGTGATCTTTCTGGCGATCACAACCAACTTATCTCCTCATTGAGCCGTGGTTGTTATTAAGCACATTATTATTATTACTGTTGACTCATAGTGTGACCGACACGAACTGGGCCCTTATCCGCGAGTGCGGCTATCGATAGGTTTAGTATACACTCCACAGAGGTTAGCACACTGTACCCACACTACGGACCCCATGGCCTCGCACTCCCATTCGGATGGACCAATGGCGTTCTGAAAAAACCGATCTACTGCTATGACACTCTCCCGGCCACTCCGACACACTCCCAACTGGGCTAGTCCTGGGTGTCCCCGTGTCTACCAAAGACACAACGACCACCGTCGTGGCCAATGTCCCTCACGGGGACCGGATCCATAATAACAACAACTGGCACACAAGGTTATGTCTGCCTACCTGATCAGGATAGTGTGCGCCCATAACCTTCCCTAGTTGGAGGCACCGGCGAGAGGCACGACAATAGACCCAATTAGGACCTTCCCATAAAGGTAAGCGTGGTTGCACTGGTCAGTTCGATATGGTGGCACCATGACTCAGCCAACAGTTGTTCAAGTTCAATTTAATCCAGTTAAAATTGAATGCAATATGCTGAGCCATTATAAAATAACATGATGCATTTACAAAGCATGAGCATGATATCAAACTACTCATAGCATAACATGACCACTAGCATCAACCATAAATACCATGCAAGAACTCATCAATAACATTACCGAGTAACACTTAACCAACTAACATCAAAGGAACAACACATATTAACAGTACTTTGTAACCGACGTTAGTCATGCACCGAAGAACATGACCAACCCAACATGTACTACTATCAAGCATGGAAATATGAAAGTAATGCTAGCAACTGGCAGGGCATGATAACCAGGTGCATAACCACATAGCAAGTAAGTAAGCACTAACCCAGAAGCATTACCGAAACAACGATAACCATATTTTAAACAAGCAATCATTTAATAAATATTCAAGTTGAAAACCATGGCTACTGCATGACTATCATGCAAGCGGGTATTGTGGCTTGCCTGGGGGTGAAGAAGACACCGGGAAGAAGTGCGGTGAAGCCGCGAAAAGATTTGCCGGAAACAATTCTCTCCCGGAGGGGCTGTTTACGTGCAAGGGTAAAAGGGTCATTTTCAGAATATTAACACATGGTGAAAGTGTGACCAACAAAACGGGCTCGACGATACAAAGAAATGGGCTTTGGAATCACCTCAAACAGAGTTACGGTTGAGGAGTTATGAGGTGTAGAAGATCAGGGACTTTTCTGTAAAAATAATATTCACAGCCGGGTCCCTGAGTGGATAAGGCTCATACGTCTCCAACGTATCTATAATTTTTTATTGCTACATGCTATATTATCTTCTGTTTTGGACATTATTGGGCTTTATTATCCACTTTTATATTATTTTTGGGACTAACCTATTAACCGGAGGCCCAGCCCAGAATTGTTGTTTTTTTTTGCCTATTTTAGGGTTTCGAAGAAAAGGAATATCAAACGGAGTCCAAACGGAATGAAACCTTTGGGAACGTGATTTTTGGAACGAATAAGGTCCAGGAGACTTGGACCCTACGCCAGGTAACCAACAGGGAGGCCACAAGGTAGGGGCGCGCCTACCCCCCCCCCCCCCCAGCGCGGCCTCCACCCTCGTGGGCCCCCTATTGCTCCACCGACGTACTTCTTCCTCCTATATATACCTACGTACCCCCAAACGATCAGATACGGATCCAAAACCCTAATTCCACCGCCGTAACTTTCTGTATCGACGAGATCCCATCTTGGGGCCTGTTCCAGAGCTCTGTCGGAGGGAGCATCGATCACGGAGGGCTTCTACATCAACACCATAGCACTTCCGATGAAGTGTGAGTAGTTTACCTCAGACCTTCGGGTCCATATTTATTAGCTAGATGGCTTCTTCTCTCTTTTTGGATCTCAATACAAAGTTCTCCCCCTCTCTTGTGGAGATCTATTCGATGTAATCTTCTTTTGCGGTGTGTTTGTTGAGACTGATGAATTGTGGGTTTATGATCAAGTTTATCTATGAAAAATATTTGAATCTTCTCTGAATTCTTGTATGTATGATTGGTTATCTTTGAAAGTCTCTTCGAAATATTAGTTTGGTTTGGCCTACTAGATTGATCTTTCTTGCAATGGGAGAAGTGCTTAGCTTTGGGTTCAATCTTGCGGTGTCCTTTCCTAGTGATAGTAGGGGCTGCAAGGCACATATTGTATTTTTGCCATCGAGGATAACAAGATGGGGTTTTCATCATATTGCATGAGTTTATCCCTCTACATCATGCAATCTTGCTTAAGGCGTTACTCTGTTCTTATGAACTTAATACTCTAGATGCATGCTGGATAGCGGTCGATGTGTGGAGTAATAGTAGTAGATGCAAGCAGGAGTCGGTCTACTTGTCTCGGATGTGATGCCTATATACATGATCATACCTAAATATTCTCATAACTATGCTCAATTCTGTCAATTGCTCAACAGTAATTTGTTCACCCACCGTAAAATACTTACGCTCTTGAGAGAAGCCACTAGTGTAACCTATGGCCCCCGGGTCTATCTTCATCATATTAAATCTTCCAATACTTAGTTATTTTCATTGCTTTTATTTTACTTTGCATCTTTATCATAAAAATACCAAAAATATTATCTTATCATATCTATCAGATCTCACACTCGTAAGTGACCGTGTAGGGATTGACAACCCCTTATCGTGTTGGTTGCGAGGATTTATTTGTTTTGTGTAGGTGCAAGGGACTCGCGCGTAGCCTCCTACTGGATTGATACCTTGGTTCTCAAAAACTGAGGGAAATAGTTATGCTACTTTGCTGCACCACCCTTTCCTCTTCAAGGGAAAACCAATGCAAGTGCTCAAGAGGTAGCAAAGGCAGAGGCGCAAAATTAGAAATATGCTTTCTGACCAGGAAAACGTATTTTGGGCTGATGAAAGAAGGAAGTACGCTTTCGTTCGATGAAAGCGCACAACTGGAAATACGCCTTTGGGCAAATGAAAACGCACTCACCCGGGGCGCTTCCACTTATGCACGTCATCAGCAGCGGGGCTGGGCTCCTGGGTCACTTACAGGTGGGGCCCGTTGTTGACTCTCTCTCCTCCCTCGTTCCTTCTTCTTCCTCCCGCACTCGAGAGAGGCAGAGGCGAGGCCGGTCGCCTCGACGGCGAGTCCCGCCGACTCCGGCCATCTCCCGCGGAACTCGGCTCACCGGCGTGCTCGGGAGGAAGCGGTGCATCTGATGGCGTAGGGCACGGCCACCGAGGAGCACCGAGGCGAGGGCAGTTCGAGGACGGCGGACGATGGCTACGGGCGATGTGGACTTGGCACTCCAGGCCACCCGAGGAGGAGGAGAAGATGTGGGGAGGTTCAGGATGCTTCGGGCTGTCTACTGGAAGTGGAAAGATGGAGAGGGGGCTCGGGCTAGAGCTAATTTAGGAGGGAGTTCGCGGCGGCCATGGTGGCGATGGGGGTCGAGGAGAGCGGCTCGAGCTCGTGCAAGGCACTAGGGAGGACTAGAGGAGCGAGGCGAGGCTGGTGGTGAGCTCGAATGAGGCCGGGGATGGCTATTTATAGCCGGCCGAGGGGCTGTCGCACTGGCGTCGCTGCGGACGAGTGGCCGGCACCGCGGACACGTCTGTGTGCGCTCGAGCTCGGGGGAAGGCGACGGGGAGACGCAGGGAGGAGTCCACGAGGCAGAGGGAGCCCACGGAGCACGGGGAGGAAGAAGACGGTGACGAACAGAGCCAAATGCCCACTGTTCGCCCGTGGTCACGCGGCGGCGAGCGTCGGTGAGCAAGAGGACGGAGGGGGAGAGGGGTCCAGGGAGTGGGCTACGACGAGGGCTATCTGCTGGACACGCTCACGCGCACGAAGCCGACGAGAGGGGGAGGGGCCTGAGCAAGAAACCATCCAGCTCGCGTCCATGGCATGCCAGAGAGGTGATCACCGTGCGCACTGGTGCACACAGTGTCACAAGCGATGCCAAACGATGTTTGGGGTGGAGTCCTTCCTGGGTAGGTTGCAACTGAGGTGGTAACTTGGTTAAAGATGTAGTGGTTAGATGGTAAGTGAGCTCTGGAGTTTACTGCAGTAAACTTGACCAAGCACAGTTGATCAATAGGAAGGGGTTTGGAAGCAAAGGAGTTGTCTGGTAGGTTTAGGGTAAGAATGACTTTCATCCTAGTAACTTGGAGAAGATTAGGATCAAGATTTAATGTAGTTGCTTTGCAACTGCATTTTTGGTCTAGAAACTTGATTTGGATGATGCACTCACATGGAGTTATGGAATGTGATGCAACTTGGCAAATCCTCATGATATGGACTTATAAAGATTCTGTAAAAAGCTCATACCAAATGGACCATCCAAAATGGTACTTGCTTTACAAACATCATTTCTGTCCAGAATCTTGGAAACATTCTAGAGAAATAATGGCTTGATGAACCATGCCCAAAATGGGTGGAGGTAGGTTATATGGATAATAGAAGGCCTAGAAAAATTTACAGCCATAATGGAGCAAGATAAAATATACTTGCTTCACAAACTGAAGTTTTGGACAAAATCAAAGAATTGAAGATGAGCTCACATAGAGGCATGACATGAGATCAACTTTGGTGGAGGGCTATTATATGATGATATGAGGGATCATGCAAAATGGCAACTCATTTGGATATGCCTAGCTTGCACCTCCTTCACAAAGCTTCTTTCTGGATAGAAACTTTGGAAAATCATAATTGGATAATTACTAGGCAAATGAGGTTGCATTTTGGCATGTGGCAATGATATGGACAGGAAAAGGTGTCCAAAGAGTTTGAGGTCAATTGGGAAAAGGCAAATAGCACTTGCTTCACAATGTGCCATTTAGGGCAGAATAGGAAATGAATTATTTGAGCATGATGATAAACATGACAAATAAAATATTTTTCCATATTTGAGAAAGATATGACCCAAAAAATTTATGAGAATTATTTGGGAAATTTAGGAGTGATGGAAATAAAGGTTTCTTCACAACCTAGGGCAATTTGAGTTATTCCTTTAATAGAAAAGGAATATTCCCAATAAAAAGAATATTGGGATTTGGGCTAGGATGAAAATGAAAGGGTCCAGGGAAGGATTTGGGTATGACAAGCCACTCTGGAAGCAAAGAAGAGTTCACCTTCTTCACTTTCCAGACCACAAAGCCACGGAAAAAGAAAACTCAAGCAAAAAACCTTAGAAAAACAAAAGAAAAAGAAAGGGCCAAAAATCAGGATGTCACAATACGCAAAAAGATAGGTCTAATCTTTCAGCAAAGCGCTCAAAATCCTCATCATCCTTTTTCTTGGATGGTTTAGGAGGAAAAGGCATGGGTTTCTGAACCCATGGTTCTCTTTCCTTACCGTGCTTCCTAACAACGAAGTCTCTGTTATAATAACGTTGATTCTTTGATTGTGGGTTATCAAGATCAACAGCAGGCTCAATCTCTACATCATTGTCATTGCTAGGTTGAGCATCAACATGAACAACATCATTAACATTATCACTAGGTTCATGTTCATTACCAAATTGTGTTTCAGCATCAGAAATAGAAGTATCATTGGTGTCGTGGAATTTTCATGGCAGATGTCCTATTGTGAGACTTAGTCGTGGAGCCATCGCATTGAGGTTAGCTTAAAGGGGTTAATCAGGACAAAAGGACACAAGGAGTATATACTGGTTCGGCCCCTTAGGATGAAGGTAAAAGCCTAGTCCAGTTTGTAGTTGGTATTGCTAGGGTTTTGATGAGCAGGGAGCGAATACGCTTGACCTGACTCTTGATCTGTTGTTTCTTGTCCTAAGCCGCCGCTAGGTCGTCCCCTTATATACATGGGTTAACGCCCTGCGGTCCTCAGAGTCCCGGTCGGCTTATACAACATATCCGGCTCGGTGACCTTTCACATATGCCTTTCAATACAAGTTTACATACATGGCGGTTTATACTCATGGGCCTTAAGCCGCCTTCGGGTCTAGGCCCTCTATTAAGCCTATCTATAAACCGTCGTAAGCTCTTGGGCTTCATTGAGATGAATTGTCATAGGGATGACCCGGCCCCTCCTGGACGGGTCATACCTAATAGTTATATCCCCAACATTAGGCCTAGGTTGATTTGAACTTTGTTCATGTCAATCTCCAAGACTTAGAAAAATCCTTCCATATCCACTTCAACAACTTTTGTAACCTGCCATGACGTCATCTCCAAGAATTTCGGAAACCCACCACGACATCATCTTTATTGGATCTTTATCTTAATGTCTCAAAAATTGAGGCGTCCAATTAGCTGGATAACCCTCATTCGGCCTCCTCGTCTTTCGCGCCTGCCTGTTTTCCTGTCTCCTTATAAATAGGGCCATAAGGCCACCTCTCATTCTTATCCTTCTCCTTTATTCCTCCTCCGAATGCATCATCCCACACGAACCTTTGCCGCCGTCGACCTCCGTCCTCGTCCTCGACTCCGGCCGCTGCATCGCCCTGAGTGGACCAGAGAACTGCGGCGCTACCCCACTGTCCGAACAACATCAGTAAGTCCTCCGTCCCTTGTCATGGATCCGTCATTAGGGTTTGCTGGTGTTCATCCGTGTTCATCACTGCCCTGCCTTTTTCTTTGTTTAGATCCATAGTTTAGATCCAAAAAAACACAGGGAACTTGCGCGGTAGTAGTTTTAGTACTTGTTTTCGTACTAGGTTATATCCCACTGCGACAGATCTCCTCTAGGGATCCTCTGCTTTTCCAGTGTCACCTTTGTAGATGAATTTATTCCCTTTTTCCGAACAGTGGTAGATCCAAATTTGTAACCTTGATCTGGGGAACTTGTTTGTCTCAGTACTTAGCCAATTTTGTTTTTGGCCACTCTTGAATATCTTAGTTATGGTGTCTTACTCCGCCGGCTTACCTTTACTTCATATGTCATTAGCCCTCTCTTAAGCCGCCATTATAAACATGCACTATAATTGTTGATTTGCAATCCCACCAAATAACTTGATCCAGCAAATTATTTCCTTTCAGATCGTCCTTTCACCATGCCTCCAAAGATGATGACAACTTGCAACTGGGTCCCTTCCATAGTCACCGAAAGAACCTTGAAAGACTTTGTCAATGTTGGATATTTACCGGAAAAAGTGTCATGTCTTATCACGCTCCTGACCCGTCTGAATAGAGACCTCAGCCGAAGGACGGTGAAATTATTGTCTTCACCGATCATATGAACCAGGGCTTCTCGCCACCTGGCTCAAAATTCTTTAGAGATGTTCTGCATTTTTTCAAACTTCACCCGCAAGATATCGGACCCAATTCCATATCAAATATCTGTAACTTCCAAGTTTTTTGTGAGGTTTATCTTGAAGAAGAACCTACTGTTGAACTTTTTAGAGAATACTTCTACTTGAACCGCCAGAATGAATATATGAAAGTGCGTTATATCGACTAGAGGGGGGTGAATAGGCAATTTTTATGAATTCTTCATGGAGGAATTTACAGGTGAGGAAATTCCTTAGCGAAGAACTACTAGCAGCGGAATAACAACTCAAAAGTAAACATAACAGAACACAAGCATAGTCATCATGATGAAATGAAGACAAGCACAGAGTACAGGAAGCGTAAGCACAGGATAACATAGGATGAAGACAAATAGACTGAAGAAATTGAACTGAGGAAATTGAGAAAGTATTTAGTCAAAGTGTTCAAACACAGATATGAACAAGCACTCAACACAGTTATGAGGAAATGAAAGAGTTGAGGAAATAGAACCAGTGAGCTTGGTGAAGACAATGATTTGGTAGACCAGTTCCAACTGTTGTCTCAATTGTACATCTGGTTGGAGCGGCTAGGTATTTAAACCTGAGGACACACAGTCCCAGACACACAGTCCTCACCTTATTCTCCTTGAGCTAAGATAACACAGAACAAGGGAGTACCAAGCTCTGATACCAATTGAAAGTGCGTTATATCGACTAGAGGGGGGGTGAATAGGCGATTTTTATGAATTCTTCACTAAGGAATTTGCAGGTGAGGAAATTCCTTAGCAAAGAACTACTAGCAGCGGAATAAGTACTCAAAAGTAAACATAACAGAACACAAGCATAGTCATCATGATGAAATGAAGACAAGCACAGAGTACAGGAAGCGTAAGCACAGGATAACACAGGATGAAGACAAACAGACTGAAGAAATTGAACTAAGGAAATTGAGAAAGTCTTCAGTCAAAGTCTTCTAACACTGATATGAACAAGCACTCAACACAGTTATGAGGAAATGAAAGAGTTGAGGAAATAGAACCAGTGAGCTTGGTAAAGACAATGATTTGGTAGACCAGTTCCAACTGTTGTCTCAGTTGTACATCTGGTTGGAGCGGCTAGGTATTTAAACCCGAGGACACACAGTCCCGGACACACAGTCCTCACCGTATTCTCCTTGAGCTAAGGTCACACACACCTCGCCCAATTACTCGTGGTAAGTCTTCAGGTGACTTCCGAACCTTCACAAACTTGGTCACTCGGCGATCCACAATTCCTCTTGGATGCTCTAGACCTTGACGCCTAACCGTCTGGAAGAAGCATACTCTTCAAAGGTAACAAGCGTCGGATCCACGCAGGATCAATCTCTTCAGTGATGCTCAATCACTTGGGGTTTATAGGTGTTTGGGTTTGGGTTTTCCTCACTTGATGATTTTTTTCTCAAAGTCCTCAGAGGATGGGATGCTCTCAAATGACAAGTGTCAGTTTCTCTCGGAGCAGCCAACCAGCTAGTGGTTGTAGGGGGCGGCTATTTATAGCCTAGGGAGCAGCCCGACATGATAAGACATAAATGCCCTTCAATGATATGACCGTTAGGCGGGTAGATATTTTGGGACAGCTGGCGCATAGCACAGCAATGGTCAGAATTGTGAGAATCAAATTCCTCAGGGCTATCAGGTTCCTCACTATGTAGGCAATATGCACTGGCGAATTCCTAACTCCTCAGTCAGAACAAATTCCTCAAAGACCAGAAGAACTTCATCTCTGTCACTGAAGAATATGACTGAACTGTATGAGATTTCCAATGGCTTCACTCGAAGGGATTGGTAGGTGTAGGATTTTGAGTTGAGCATGACATGGAAATTTTTCCTTAGTATTTCCTCGACCCCCTTTAACAGTACAGTGTTTCCTATGACTGAAGAAAGAGAAAATGAAACTACGAAAACAAAAGTCTTCACGCTTCATGTTCCTCGAATGAATGCCAAGTCTTCAAGGTCACACCAATTTCTTCACTTTCAAAGTCTTCAAAAAGTTTTTAGAAATGCAAAGTCTTCAGTCGAAGAACTTCATTTTTAGGGGTCGACTTTCTGTGTAATTATCAAACTCCTCATAGACTTATAGACCTGTGTACACTCAAAAACACATTAGTCCCTTAACCTATAAGTCTTCAATACATCAAAATCACTAAGGGGCACTAGATGCACTTACAATCTCCCCCTTTTTGGTGATTGATGACAATATAGGTTAAGTTTTCAACGGGGATAAACATATGAAGTGTAAATACTGATATTGAGGAATTTGATTGCAAGATATAGAAGAACTCCCCCTGAAGATGTGCATGATGAGGAATTTGCTTTTGAAGCATTGCACACTTGAAGAGTAGAATCATGGAGATCTCCCCCTATATCTTGTAATTCATACACGCATTTAACATATCATAACGAGGAATTTGAAATGCATGATGAAATATGGTGACTGATGTAATTCAGCATGCGTGCATTAACATATATGAGGAATAAGCATGCAGAAAGACACATCAAAAGTATCAGAGCACCATCGGGTTTAATTTTACAACTCGATCCAATAAAGTTTCAGAAGAACAAGAGTTGTAACTTAGCAAAAAAACGCCCATATAGACAGACCCGCTCGAATACTAACTCAAAATTCTCCCCCTTTGTCATCGAATGACCAAAAGGATCAAAAATGAGGACTAACGCCCCTGAAGAATATCAAGTTGATGAAGGAGCACCAGCGTTGTTGGGGTCGTTTGTCGTGGAAGGGCCTGCTGCACTGTCGTCCACGTCTTCATGCTCGTCGGTGTCGCGCGATGAAGAATAGGAGTTGGACACCAAAGGAGGAACCTTGACCTTCTTATATTTCTTTGGTGGAGGTGCAGACCAGTCAAAATCCTCCTTGAGACCCATTTTCTTGAGATCTTCTTCACCATATAGATGTGACAGAATGGCCCAGGTGCGACCCGAAAACTTCATGGAGGTAGTAATGGTTTTTCTTCACTGCATTGTGTGTAGCAGTCATGTTGTGAAGAAGTGAACCAAACTGACGCTTAACTCATTTATGGTTTCGATCCACCTTCTGGTGAAGACTAAGCAGAAGCTCACGGTCAGTCATCACACGAGGAGCAGTGGCTTGGGGAGTAGACTTGGGTGCATTGGCAGCAGAGTCATGTGTGGCAGAGTCATGTGTGGCAGAGTCATCATTGGTGGAATAAGATCTAGCCTTGCAAAACTGACCATCCAATGGACGAATGCCTTCCTCAATAACAGCCGGAGCCTTGCCCTTTTCATCAGCTGAGGAATAGTTCCGCTTGAGGACTTCAATCGGGGGCAAGTAGTTGAGGTGATTATGAAAATCAGCTTTGTAGTTGAGTGAAGACCTTGTCCTGAGGAATCTCATGATCCATGGTCCATAAGGCTTCAGCTCAAATGGTGAAAGTGCAACATTTGCCAGAGTCCTCATGAAGAAATCATGATAATTGACAGGAATGCCATGAATGATGTTGAAAACCAGATTCTTCATGATGCCGACAATTTCCTCATCAGATGAGTCCTGGCCTTTGATGGGACTCATTTTCCTCATCAGAATGCGATAGACGGTTCTGGGCACATAGAGTAAATCCTTCATGAGGAATTTGGTTTGTGGGGCCTGACCTGGCTTCAAAGGCTTCATCAGAACTTGCATGTAGTGATTTGTAAGCTCAGGTTCACTATAGATGCAACGAGTAGCTTCAAGGGGAGGACTGAGTGGTAAAGCACGAAGCAATTCAGTAGTTGGTGCCGTGTAGTGAGTGTTTTTAGACATCCAGTCCAGCACCCATGAATTCACATCTTCAGAATCTCCTGTGATGTGCAGTGTCGCATAAAATTGAAGAATGAGTTCTTCATTCCAATCATAGATGTCAGTGCAGAAATTTAACAGTCCAGCGTCATGAAGAACACTGAGAACTGGCACGAAGCACGACAGAGATTCCATATCCACGTGGGGAATGTGCTCATGGTAGAAGATTTTGTCTTTGTTGAACAGCACTGAGGAATAGAAATTATCCTGGCTGGCAGTCCAGAAATGCCTCTTCCTAATGCGAGCAGAGTCATAGGGGTTGTAGTTTGTGAAGAATACGTGCTCGCCGAAGAAATCATCAGCCTTGAATTTTTGCTTCCTAGAGAATGGATCCTTTGGCTTGGGTAGAGGAGTGTCAGTGAGTTGCATCACAACCTCAGGAATCACAATCTCAGGTCCTTCAGGCTGAGGAATTTCTGGTTCCTCTTCAGTGGCAGTCTGTGTCTTCAGATGTTCAGTAGCAGCAGTTTCTTCAACACTAGTGGCTGGAATTTCTTCACGTACAGATGAAGTGGGGTGAGTTTCTTCAGAGCCCATTTGAACAGTTTGTGCAGGGGACTGAGGTATTTGCTGTAAAGGTGTGAACAGTGGAGAGTTGGGATGCTGACTTTCCCAAAAGTCATCACTTAGCACGGGTGTGGTACAACCAATGTCCACATCTTCATCTCCCATTTCTTCAACACCGGCCTCTTCAGCTGTGAACTGAGGCATAGGCGAAGAAACAACTGGTGTTGAGGGGATCTGATCCGCTTCAATTTCTTCATCCATCTGCTCTGACAAAGCAGCAGAGGGATTCTCTTCATCGGATTCAATTGGAATCACATATTCTTCATCAAAAGGAACAAGGTCCTTTGATGGCATGGTTGAGATAGGAACAACATCAATTGGGTTTGCAAACGAGCTTGTCAGTGGCTTCATCTTCTTCGGGGCTGAAGAATTTGATGAAGTTGATGCCTTCCTTTTCTTCACTGATGCACGCTCTGCAGCCTTGGTCTTCTTCACATCTAATGCAGATGGAAGGATCGGAGTTGGTGTAGGCGCATGAGGAGCAGAGGAATCTGGTTGATTTTCTTCAGGCACAACTGATGCAGTTGCCCTAACTTCTTCATTTTCTTCAGGCTCACCACTAGTGGATGCCCTGGCAATTTCTTCAGCGGCTGGAATGTAGTCATCAGCCCTGGAACTCATATTTTCTTCAGCAGCCTGAAAGTCATCAGCGGTGCTGGCATGTTCTTCAATTGGCTGAGCAGATGCTTCAGCCTGAGGAATTTCCTGTTGCAATGGAGCTGCAACATGTGAGGTGAACTTCTCAGTCAATTTAACAAACCTGACCTTGGCTCCTTGCCAATCAGCATAGTAGGCTTTGAAGTCATCGCTGAGGGTTTTGATTTCAGACTGGATTTTTACAAGTTCATCAGTTGTCATAGTGACAACGTTGTTCTTCGGAAATTTCTCATTCTTATATTGCACTTTCTTGATCTGCCTAGCCTTCTCATATTTCCATTTTTCTTCTTGGATGAAATGGGTCAGCATGTGACTTTGGCCAGGAGTCAACTTGAAATTAGGCATAGGAGCGTTTGGGTCCTTGTGCCAGAGATCAATATAGTCAAGAATCAAACTTGGATCCAAAAGCAGTGGCACATTTGTGCCTTTGGCTCTAGCGGCCTTGACTTGCCTATCTCTGATGATCTCAGCAAGTTCTTCATCATCAGCTTCGTCTTCTTCAGACGGCACTTGGAAGGCGACCTGCTTCTTCTGAGGACTAGGGCGAGGACCTCGTCCAGCAGTGGCCTTTGTCTTCAGCAGAGAGGGTCCCGTTGAAGAATTGGGTGCAGCTGAGGAACTAGCTGAAGCTCCTGAGGCAATAGAGACGCCTGTAGTCCTTTGGCACGTGGCAAGATGCATAGGTGCAGAGGACTTTATCGGAGCAGCTGAGGACTTTTGAGGAGCTGAGGATTTGGATGGAGGAGGAGCAGCATGAGGAATTGGCCTTGAGGGCTTCGAAGATTCTGGTCGTGAGGGCATTGCTGAGGTACTTGGCCTTGAGGGCACTGAAGGCGAAGCACTTGGCTTGTGCGCAGGCTTCTTTGACATGGCCTTCTTAGGCTTGACAGAGGCCTAAGCGGCAGCAGCAGCAGCAGCAGCAGAGTCTTTGTTGAATTTCTTCACAGCTTCTCTATCTTTTCTAGCCAACTTGGCCTAGCTCTTGGCCCATTCATCAGGATAGTCCTCACCACGCTTGAGGCTGGTGGGATCAGCTATTTGGCCAGGTGCCAATGGAGGTCTTGGGCATGGAGGATCGAGTGTGAATTTCTTCATGTATTTGGGAGTAACATATATGTACTCCCTCCACTCTCTTGCCCATCTCCTCTCTATCCTCTATATGCGCACCTTGCGCTGATTTTTGTCCTCTTTTCCGAACTTGGCCTCATCAGGAGTGCAACAATCTTTGTATATGTCATCAGGGATTTCAAAGGCAGTATTGATTTCAGGCCTCTTTCCTCCTTTCTGTGGCTTCTTACCGTCATCCATTTACTTCAGTTGAGGAATTTGAACAATTGAATTCTCTGAAGAAGTATGCAATTTTTCTTCGAGGAACGCTGCAAATGAGTTAAGTTGATGAGAACCTAGTGATTCAGCAGCGGACATGAGTACCTGTGAACAGAGTATAGTTGCGAGGAATTTGGAGAGGTCATATGCGTTCTCAGAAGGTTTTGTAAAAATAACAAGTTTGAGGAATTTGACCAGGCGAGTCTTGAAGAATTTCACTGAGCGTTCTTAGTCTTAGGTCCCAGAGTTGTACAGATCAGAAATCCGCACAATTGAGGAATCTTGAAGAGAAATTTGCAGCTTAGAGAAATGAATCAAGAACAGATGACATGTGAGGTGTTTAGTGTGTGAAGATTTGAAGAAAAACACCTTTGAAGATTTTGTGGATAATCATTTGAATCACAAAGGGCAGTAAAAGTATCTTTTAATTACCCTGAACGAAGAACATGATGAACTGTGAGGTGGAGAAGTGAAGTTTGTCTGTGCAGATCTTCCACGCCCTAACTCAGCAGAGGAAGACGGCTATGGCGGCGGCGGAGTGAAGATTTCCGCGGCCGGCGCGAGTACGGCGGTGACGAGGTCGAGGCAGTGAAGCTCTTCCTCACCGGCGACGATGAAGTAGCGGCGGCGCTAGGGTTTGAGAAGCTCGAGCTGGAGAAGGAGGTCGAGCGGAGTAAAGGAAGTGAGGTAGGGGAGAGGGGGTATTTATAGCCACGGTGAAAAACTGTTCGCCCGAAGAATTTGGACGAATGTGCCTCTGACCCTTCTCATTCGCATGACATGTGTCACCCACGTACTGAGAAGTGGAGATCGTGTTAGATCGTGGGTGAATAGATAAGTATATCATGGGATGCGAAACGGTTTGAGCGGCAAAGCCGAAAATTTGGATAAGATAAGTTTTAACTTTCCGTTCGCAAATTCTTCAGGTGACAAGGATACAGTGAAGATTTTGAACGAGTTTCAAATAGAATGCACATGAAGAATTTGTGAACAGATTGGGTTGAGTATAGCATAGAGGGGGAAGGGTCCGATCACATTCACTTAGCAGAAAAACCAACTTGAAGAAATAGCCATAAGTGAATGTTGTAGAGGACATAAACTCATATATATATATATATATATATATAGCTAATGAAGAAAAACGACGGAAACAGTGAAGACAATGCAAAGTTGAAGAATTTGAACAACTGAGGAATTTCAACTTTTAGTGGTGGCGTGACCCACCGTATAAGAATAATGATTTCAGACACCGCGTACAATTGTCGTAGGGTTCTGAAAATCAAATTCTTCGTTAATTTCATCACACTTAGAGTGTTATTCTTCATTGATTGAAGAAAAACGTTTCTTCATGTGTTGCACATCTAAGTCATCAATTTTGCATAAGTGTTAGGATGGGTGTCCTTTTCAGAGAACATTCGAAGATTCTAGGATATTTAGCTCACACCGCAACTTGCTAAATCTCTTCTCATCCAAGGGTTTTGTGAAGATATCGGCTAGCTGTTCTTCAGTCTTCACATACTCAATAGAAATGTCGCCCTTCAACACATGATCACGAAGAAAATGATCACGAATCTGAATGTGCTTTGTCTTTGAGTGCTGAACTGGGTTGTGAGCAATCTTGATGGCACTCTCATTGTCACAGAAGAGAGGCACATTCTTCATGTTGACGCCGTAGTCCTTGAGAGTTTGCTTCATCCATAGCAATTGAGCACAGCAAGAACCAGCGGCAATGTACTCAGCTTCAGCAGTAGATAGTGATACACAGTTCTGTTTCTTCGCGGACCAACAGACCAAAGATCATCCGAGGAATTGACATGTACCAGATGTTGACTTGCGGTCCACACGATCACCAGCATAGTCAGAGTCAGAATATCCAATGAGATCAAAAGCCGAGCCCTTGGGGTACCATAATCCAAGTGTTGGTGTGTGAGCTAGATATCGAAGAATATGCTTCACAACCTTAGGTGTGATTCCTTCGGTGTAGCTTGAAATCGGGCACACATGCAAACACTAAGCATTATATCTGGCCTAGGTGCACATAAGTACAAGAAAGAACCAATCATGGAGCGGTATACCTTATGATTAAAGTCAATACCATTTTCATCAGTGCATAGATGGCCATTTGTGGGCATAGGAATTTTGACACCTTTGCAATCTTGCATGCCGAATTTCCTCAGTACATCCTTGAGGTATTTCTCCTGAGATATGAATATGCCATTGCATTGTTGATGAATTTGAAGACCTAAGAAGAATTTCAATTCTCCCATCATAGACATTTGATATTCTTCACTCATCATATAGGCAAATTCATCACTATAACGTTGGTCAGTACAGCCAAAGATAATATCATCAACATATATTTGGCACACAAACAATTCACCATCATAAGATTTAGTGAAAAGAGTAGGGTCGAGTGAACCGGGTTTGAAGCCTTTCTTCATAAGGAATTCCTTCAAAGTATCATACCACGCCCGTGGGGCCTGCTTGAGGCCATAGAGGGCCTTATTGAGTCTGAAGACTTTGTCAGGATTCTTTGGATCTTCAAAACCTGGGGTTGAGCAACATATACTTATTCCTCAAGCTTATCATTGAGGAATGCACTTTTCACATCCATTTGATATAAAGTGATATCATGATGGTTAGCATAAGCAAGTAATATGCGAATAGCCTCAAGTCTAGCAACAGGTGCAAAAGTTTCATCGAAATCAATTCCTTCAACCTGTGTGTAGCCTTGAGCTACAAGTCATGCCTTATTCCTTACCACAAGGCCATTTTTGTCTTGCTTGTTGCGATAGATCCACTTTGTGCCAATGATATTGTGCTTGCGAGGATCTGGACGTTTGACCAGTTCCTAGACGTTGTTGAGCTTGAACTGATGTAATTCTTCTTGCATGGCATGAATCCACTCAGGCTCCAAAAATGCTTCATCTACCTTACTGGGCTATGTGATAGAGACAAAAGCATAGCGCCCACAAAAGTTAGATAAATGTGAAGCTTTTGAGCGTGTGAGAGGACCTGGCGCTTTAATGTCATTGATGATCTTTTCAACTTGCACTTCTTTTGCAATGCGAGGATGAGCTGGTTGTCGTTGATGAATTTGATCAGCATTTTCTTCAGCACCATTTTCTTCAGTATTTTTTCAGGTGCATTAGCTCGACGTTCTTCATGTTCTGGAATGAATTCTTTAGCAGATTCTTCGGTAGGAATGACATCCTCGGTAGCCTTGAACTTGATAGTTTCCTCAGGTGCTGGTTCATCTATGACAGTAGGTAGGTGCTCCCTTTGCGAGCCATTAGTTTCATCGAACCGCACATCTACAGTTTCAACAACCTTGTGAAGAGCATTGTTGAAGACTCTGTAGGTGTGCGAGTCCTTTCCGTAACCAAGCATAAAACCTTCATGTGCTTTCGGTGCAAATTTTGAGTTGTGATGAGGATCTCTAATCCAACATTTAGCACCGAAGACTTTGAAATAACTTACATTAGGTTTCTTATCAGTGAGGAGTTCATAGGCAGTCTTCTTGAAGAATTTGTGAAGATATACTCTGTTGATGATGTGGCACGCAGTATCAATTGCCTCAATCCAGAAACGACGAGGCGTTTTGTATTCATCAAGCATAGTGCGAGCCATCTCAGCAAGAGTCATGTTCTTGCGCTCCACAATGCTGTTCTACTAAGGAGTGTAAGGAGCAGATAACTCATGACTAATACCAAGTTCATCAAGATAGTCATCAAGACCATAATTCTTGAACTCAGTTCCATTGTCACTTCTGATGTGCTTCATCTTCACACCAAAGTTGGTTGAAGCCCTCGAGGAAAATCGTTTGAAGACTTCCTGCACTTCATGTTTGTAAGTAACAATGTGTACCCATGTGTATCAAGAGTAATCATCAACAATAACAAAGCCATATTGAGATGCCTCATTTGATACTGTAGAATAATGGTTAGGACCGAAGAGATCCATGTGAAGCAATTCAAATGGACGAGTGGTGGTCATGATAGTCTTTGCTAGATGCTTAGCCTTTGTCATCCTCCCAGCTTCACAGGCTCCGCATAAGTGATCCTTGAGGAATTTGACATTCTCGATGCCAATGACATGCTTCTTGTTCACAAGCGTGTGCAAATTCCTCATGCCTGCATAACCAAGTCGTCGATGCCAGAGCCAGCCTTCTGAAGCTTTTGCAAGTAGGCACACGGCTGGTTGTGGTCGTGTAGAGAAATCAACAATATACATGCCTCCTCTCCTAAATCCTTCGAAGACTTTGGAATTGTCAGCTTCCATAACTACAACAGAATGGTACTTGCCAAAGACAACAACCATATCAAGATTGCAAAGCATTGAGACAGACATGAGGTTGTATCCTAAGGACTCGACAAGCATGACTTTGTCCATGTGTCGATCCTTTGTGATCGCAACCTTACCTAGACCCAATACCTAACTTTTGCCTTTGTCAGCAAAGATGATATGCTTCAGATGCGACGGAGATAATGGAGCATCCATCAATAGATTCTTGTCACCAGTCATGTGATTTGTACATCCACTATTGAGGACCCACTCAGTGGCTTTGGGTTGATCATCCTGCAGATGAATTAGTGCATCTTACAAACTCATATACTTCATCAGTGAAGAATATGACATCAATTCATCAGATCAATTTCATCAAACAATAGAATAGATAAAACAGTATGAGGACGTGAGAAATGAAAGTTCATTTCTTCATGGTTAGCCTGCGTCCTATCAGGCACACTCAGGTCTCCAGCAAATTCTTCAAACAATTACGTACGTTTGGAGACCTGACCCTGCAGAAGAGATTAGTTCTTTTTCTTCACCACCCACATCTGAAGGGGTGGGAAAGAGTTCATCATTCTACGAGATCCATACGAGAAAGGTGGCATAGAAGCTAGTCCATTTCGTTTCACATAAGAGGGGTTAGGATAAGCATATGAATAAGCAGAGAAATTCTTCGAGGACTTATGAACATAATGATTAGAAGAATAATGCCCATATTCATAGCCCTTAGCTCTTCCCTGCGAAACAGAGTTGTTAGCGCGATGATATTCATATGCGGACTTTGATCCTTTTAAGGAATTTGGTCCATATGAAGAATTTGATCTGGGGTTCCTATTCTTCACAGGTGGTGTCCTGAGGACATTCACCTGAAGACTTTCAGGGCACCTTTTGGGAACCCAGATTTTCTTCATAGGAGGACTGTTCCTACAGTTAGTGCCAACATATCTAGCAAATATTTCACCATTCTGATTTTTGAACAGTTTATAGTTGGAGTCAAATGACTCATCATCAGAATGAGGAGATTCACATGCAAAACCAGATAAGTTAGATGGATCAACTGGAGGTCCCTTTGCAGCAACCAATGAGGTTTTGGCGTACTGCTCAGGCTTCCAATATGTACCATCAGCATTGAGTTTCCTCTCAAAGGCAATACCCTCTTTCCTAGGGTTCCTATTGAGGATCTGCTTTTTAAGCACATCACAAAGAGTCTGATGCCCTTTGAAGCTTTTGTACATGCTTGTCATGTACAATTCCTTCAGCCCTGCATCGTCAGTGATACTAGAAGTGTCCTCAGATGAGGAATTAGTGATAGCGGAGGCAGATGAAGAATTTGAAACATTAACAGCATTTGAACATTCAGGTGAAGAATTAGCAGATTCACGTTCAATGCACTTCAAGCATGGAGGAACAAATTCTTCCTGAGAACGCTGATTTGTTGAGCAAGTAATGAATCGCGCTCCTTCTGAAGATCTTCGTAACTCACTCTTAGCTTTTCAAGAGCTTGCTTTCTTTGAAGAAATTCATAAGAAAGCTTCTCATGATCAGATAAGAGAGTGTTATGATGACCTTGAAGGTTGTCAAACCTGGTCTGAAGTCTCTGAAGATTTTCAGTCAAGGCTTTAGTGCGATCCATTTCTTCACCCAACATATCATCACTTTTGTCTAGCATGTTTTGAACCTTTTCAAAAGCCCTTTGTTGTTTTACAGCAATCTTAGCAAGTTTAGAATAGTTGGGCTTGAGGTTTTCATCAGATTCATTCTCACTTGATTCAGAGGAGGTATATTTGAGTACCTTGGCACCCTTTGCCATGAAGCAATAGGTGGGAGCGTAGTCATCATTGCCTTCATCAGCCTTGTTGGTGAGGTCATTTTATTTAGTGTTGAAGATAGACATGCTGACGAAAGCAGTAGTGAGGGCTAGGCTCGCCACACCAGATTCGGACTCCTCAGATGCCTCCTCTTCCTCATTTTCTTCAGATTTAGCCTCAGAGTCCATTTCCTTGCCAATGAATGCCCGAGCCTTCTTGGAGCTGCTCTTCTTGTGAGATGAAGACTTTGAGGATTTTGATGATGAAGATTTTGAGGATTTCTTCTTTTTCTTCGCATCATCAGAACTGTAATCCTTGTATTTCTTATTCTTTGATTCCTTTTCCCACTGAGGACAATCTTGAATGTAATGTCCAGGTTTCTTGCATTTGTGACAAAGCCTCTTGTTGTAGTCACTGGATGAGGAATCATTGCTCCTTGAGGGTCTTCCAAAGCGAGCACGTCTTGAGAACTTCTGGAATTTCTTCACGAGCAGTGATAGCTCATGGCTTAGTTCTTCAGGATCACCAAGGCTGCTACCCGAGTCTTCATCTTCGGACTCAGATATTGCCTTGGCCTTTAGTGCACGTGATCTCCCATAGCTCGAACCATAGAGATCTCTCTTTTCAGCAAGCTGGAACTCATGAGTATTTAGCCTCTCGAGGATATCAGCGGGATCAAGTGACTTGTAATCAGCACGTTCTTGTATCATCAATGATAGAGTATCAAATGAGGAATCAAGCGATCTCAGCAATTTCTTCACCACCTCATGGTCGGTGATGTCAGTGGCACCAAGTGCTTGAAGCTCATTTGAGATGTCAGTGAGGCGATCGAAGGTTTGTTGAACATTTTCATTGTCGAGTCTTTTGAAGCGGTTGAAGATATTGTGAAGAACATCAACTCGAGAGTCACGCTATGTTGAGACTCCTTCATTCACCTTGGACAGCCTATCCCAGATAAGCTTAGCAGTTTCCAAAGCACTCACTCTTCCATACTGTCCTTTGCTCAGATGGCCACATATGATATTCTTCGCTTGAGAATCGAGTTGCTTGAATCTCTTCACATCAGTAGCATTCAGAGAAGGTGTGACTGAGGGAACACCATTTTCCACAACATACCAGAGATCATTATCAATTGCCTCAAGATGCATTCGCATCTTATTCTTCTAGTAGGGGTAGTCCATCCCATCGAAGGTAGGACACCCAGCAGAGACCTTGATCATACCTGTGGTCGACATAACTAAAACTCCAGGCGGTTAAACCAAAATCACACAGAACAAGGGAGTACCAAGCTCTGATACCAATTGAAAGTGCGTTATATCGACTAGAGGGGGGTGAATAGGCGATTTTTATGAATTCTTCACTAAGGAATTTGCAGGTGAGGAAATTCCTTAGTGAAGAACTACTAGCAGCGGAATAAGTACTCAAAAGTAAACATAACAGAACACAAGCATAGTCATCATGATGAAATGAAGACAAGCATAGAGTACAGGAAGCGTGAGCACAGGATAACACAGGATGAAGACAAATAGACTGAAGAAATTGAACTGAGGAAATTGAGAAAGTATTCAGTCAAAGTCTTCAAACACAGATATGAACAAGCACTCAACACAGTTATGAGGAAATGAAAGAGTTGAGGAAATAGAACCAGTGAGCTTGGTGAAGACAATGATTTGGTAGACCAGTTCCAACTGTTGTCTCAGTTGTACATCTGGTTGGAGCGGCTAGGTATTTAAACCTGAGGACGCACAGTCCCGGACACACAGTCCTCACCTTATTCTCCTTGAGCTAAGATAACACAGACCTCGCCCAATCACTCGTGGTAAGTCTTCAGGTGACTTCTGAACCTTCACAAACTTGGTCACTCGGTGATCCACAATTCCTCTTGGATGCTCTAGACCTTGACGCCTAACCGTCTGGAAGAAGCACAGTCTTCAAAGGTAACAAGCATCGGATCCACGCAGGATCAATCTCTTCAGTGATGCTCAATCACTTGGGGTTTGTAGGTGTTTGGGTTTGGGTTTTCCTCACTTGATGATTTTCGCTCAAAGTCCTCGGAGGATGGGATGCTCTCAAATGACAAGTGTCAGTTTCTCTCGGAGCAGCCAACCAGCTAGTGGTTGTAGGGGGCGGCTATTTATTGCCTTGGGAGCAGCCCGACATGATAAGACATAAATTCCCTTCAATTATATGACTGTTAGGCGGGTAGATATTTTGGGATAGCTGGCGCATAGCACAGCAACGGCCGGAATTGTGAGAATCAAATTCCTCATGGCTATCAGGTTCCTCACTATGTAGGCAATCTGCACTGGTGAATTCCTAACTCCTCAGTCAGAACAAATTCCTCATAGACCGAAAGAACTTCGTCTCTGTCACTGAAGAATATGACTGAACTGTATGAGATTTCCAATGGCTTCACTCGAAGGGATTGGTAGGTGTAGGATTTTGAGTTGAGCATCACATGGAAATTTTTCCTTAGTATTTCCTCGACCCCCTTTAACAGTACGGTGTTTCCTATGACTCAAGAAAGAGAAAATGAAACTATGAAAACAAAAGTCTCCACGCTTCATGTTCCTCGAATGAATGCCAAGTCTTCAAGGTCACACCAATTTCTTCACTTTCAAAGTCTTCAAAAAGTCTTTAGAAATTCAAAGTCTTTAGTCGAAGAACTTCATTTTTAGGGGTCGACTTTCTCTGTAATTATCAAACTCCTCATAGACTTATAGACATGTGTACACTCAAAAACACATTAGTCCCTTAACCTATAAGTCTTCAATACACCAAAATCACTAAGGGGCACTAGATGCACTTACAATATACCAATGGTCCTAGCTTGGAACTTGGCGGGATTTCAATTCAACGGAGACGAGATGCCATCTTCCCTCTTGTAGTTCTGCCAAGCCATCCTAAGGACTGGAATCAAACATGGTTTTATTGCAAGGATACCTCGCCGTCTGATGAAAATCCAATGTCGGGTTACCACGCTGATCGTCTTGACGCCAAATACCAACTCCCTGATAAACTTACAACCGTCGAACGCAAGAAACTTGTCCCCACAATCAAAAAAGTTCAAGCTTTGCTGGGAAATGGCTTAACTAGAGTTGACTTGATCCGCTATTGGGTTGCATGGCGGATCATCCCTCTGAGCCGCCGACCCGGTTTGATGTGTAACTATACCGGAGGAACAGATGATCCATTACGTCATAGCTCCCTGCGTCTGACCGAAGAAGCCATTGTTGAAATGGCAACCACTTTGTCAATAGCAAGTATAAAGACTGCAGCATAGTAGGGTTGAATCCTTTCTGCAAGCTTAACCCGGCAACAGAGGTAAATCTTCTTGACTTCTTTTTCCTCAGCAGTTAAGTATTTGCGTGAATTTCAACATGTTATCTTTCCAAAGACTAAATCTGACTTTTGGAAAGTCAAATATGACCATGAGGCTGCCAAAAAAGCTAGAGCTGCTGCGATAGCCGCCAAGAAGACCGTCAGAAAATCTAAGAAGAAACCGACTGCCTCTGATTTATTCAAGCTGGATGACATCTCTGAGTCCGAGGTAGCCCTTGACTCTCTTGGCCTGTTTTTTAATAATCTTATTGACACTGACTATTGTCAGGATGACACGAGTACCATCCAGGCAGTCGAAGAAGAGGTAACTATTATTTCCTCCTACTCAGAACCTTTACAAAGGCAGAAACTTCGGCTGGTAACCCAAAAAGTAAGGTTTTCACACCCCTTGGCTTATTTAGATCCTCATTTTCTTTTGAAATGACAGCAACATGAGAACCGCCGCCAGATCCGGACCGGTGGAGATGACGATTTACCCTCTGGCTTACCGAATACTCCTCGGAAACGCCAAAAATGGGGTTCGTTTTAACTTTAACCCTTTATATTTACCAACGAGTTACTTTTATCAATCACTCAATTTTGATTCCACTCTTTGCACGAGATTTCTCGTTCCTCCTCTGGTGATTCATCACAAACTCAATTGTCGACTTTCAAGACCGCCCTCGGGTAAAGATAATTGTCCTTCTTCTGTACCTTTATATTCGCATCATTATACTGACTCATTCAAATTCCTTTAGTGGCCAAGCAAATCCCAAAAAAGCAAAGGTGACAAAGCCGGCCGAGGATCCAAAAACTGCTGAACCGGAGCAGCCAATCCTTGTACCGGAACACTGTGAAGCTCCGGAAGATCCTACTGTCAACGCTCGACCGGATTTACATGAGCCGTCTGTTGAAGAAACCATTCTAGATCCATCAACTATTGAACCGTCAAGATCAGCCAACCCGCCAGAGACTCACGGCGATGATGTTTTAATCACTGGTACCAGATTTGTCGAACCGGGGAATCCAACTATTCTAGCAAGACACTCTGCCAAACAGGAAGTTATGGAAAGGAAGAAAGTAAGGTTTTACATTTCCCACTATGCTCATCTAAGTATTAGTGAAGTGCTATCTGGTTATCTCAGTCAAGTGCATTCCAGCCGTGATTCAGAAATTGAGATGGTCAAATAGATGCACCAAAAATATGAGGTACATTCTCCGGTTTATATAAGTTATATACCCTGCCAGCCTCCAAGTCTTCTGATTATGATAAGATTGAATGATATGTAGACTTTAAAAGACTTATAAGCCTTTGCCTTAGACTCCCTCCAAGTCCGGTTTATAACTAAACCGGATGCTGATAGTATTTCAATTTGCATGTGTAGCCCCCAAGGGTCGGTTTAATCAGTATGAATGAGCCGGTCCTACTAGTCATTGCATAGAACTGAACCATATAGCCTTCATGAGCCGGCTGAGACTATTGACAACTTATCTGACTCATTTGTAGAAAAAAAGTCAAGCAATATGCATTAGCCCCCAAGTGCCAAGTGTTGTTGCCTGCAAAACACTTGGAACTTTTAGAAAGAGTCGTTTCCTTTGAAAAATTTGCGCTGACAGACATTAGCCCCCAAGTGCCAAGTGTTATTACTTGAAAAGCACTTGGGACTTGTTTTTTTATAATCTGGCATGAAACTAAACAACCTTATGTTGTATGCAGGCTGCGACCGCAGAACTGGAATCCCAATTGTCTGAGGCCAAGACCCGGCTGGCGACTCAATAGATTGAAACAAATAAAGCTAAATCCAAATTCCAGTTGAGTGTGTCTGAAACAGAAAAACTGAAGAAAAATTGAAGAGCAGCTTTACTGTGGAGAAAGAGGCTTGGGCCAATGAGAAGACTGCCTTGACGCAGCGTGCGGAGAAGGCTGAGGCGGCTCTGGAAGAGGTTACCGTTGAACTCACCGGTTTAAAGAACCATGTGTCTCAGATGGTTTCTGCAATCATCGGTAAGTCACCTTGTTACGTACTCAAAGTGAGTATTTTCCATTATAAGCCGCCACTTAACCCATTGTGTAAACTTTACAGGTCCCAGGAGTAGCAATCTGAGCCGAGATACACCGGTAAAGCTCAAGGAAGTTTACACGCTTGTGGAGCAATTGTATACTGGAGCTCAACGGACTCTTGCCATTATCTCCCCCGTGAATCAAGGACCAAACTTATTAAGAGATGTTTTGAAGAAGCCGTCTATCTTGCCCGCTAGGTTCCAAGAAATCAAGTGATCTTGTGCTAGAGCCGGCATCATGACAGCTTTGAGCCACTCCAAAGCCTGGGTACCGAAGTTAGAGCCGGCCCCGTGACAGCTTTGAGCCGCTCCAAAGCTTGGGTACCGGAGTTAGACCCAGCGGACGTAGCCAGTGGGTATCCCAACCTTAAGGAAGATGGAACTCCTTTTGATCAAGAAGACTTTGCTGCATGCATAAAATAAATTCGCCCTCATGCTACCATCATTGGTGAATAAACCAAGCTCACCAAGTATCAGACGGGTTTTGATGTAGACAATAAGAAGATGGCGACTCCTTCATATAAAGTGATGGACTTAATCCTACCAATTCGTAAGCACACTTTCGCCCCTGAGATTGACCCGTCTGGTCTGATTGATGATGAGGCTGAATTCGTCGCCCTTCATGGCTTTGACTGGTCCAAAGTCAACTTCCAGACGGTGGAGGAGGAGGAACTGGCAAGGGATGAGGCGCAACCATCAAGTCAGCCAGGCCAAGACTCACGAATCGGCTCCGGTTTATCATCTGCTGCATGGGAGACTGAAAACAGTTTATCATTTTGGGCTCCAAGTGCCTTGTAATAGGCTAGCTTTAAACTTCTTGCTCTGCTATGCCATCGTGCATATTGTGCTGCTTATAACACTTATTTATCCGTTATGTGAAGATATGATATATATCCCTTGTGATATTAACAATTTTGAATCTGTTCCTGCATACAACAGATAAAGAGTGTCCTGGCGGTTTACCGCTGGACGGGTTATAATGCCCCAACATGAACTTATCATGATTTATAACCAAGGATGGTCAAAATAATAATCATATATGAAAAAAAAATATCATACCTGCGATATTTGATCACACTTGTTGATTTTACTAAGCCAGTGTAGTAAGGGTGATAACCCAAGACTTTGGATGCTTGTAGTTATCAGAGATTGCCGGCTTATGAACAAACCCGGACCTGGTTAATAAACACCGGATATTTACCTTTATTTTATACTGGCAACTTATAGTCGAAGACCAGGCCAGGTTAATAAACACCGATTAATGTCATATATGACTCAGAAGGCATTATAAGCCTTATTGTTTTTCAACCATGTATTACTATGTCACAAAAGAAAAAAATCTCAAAAAGACATTCAAATCAAAACAACAGAAAAAATTCGAGGCTTTCATAGGCCGCCAAGCCAAGATATCTTCTTCAATGAAACTAGCATTAGCCACTGGAAGGTACGCACTTTCCGTGAGCTGACCCTCATTGACCCAATCGACATTTTAACCCGGATAAGTTCAGTTATTATTTAAAGATAGACTTATCAGGAGTACGCGGGGTTAGAGTAGCATCGTGCATCACATGCCGATTTATCCATGTTTCAAGGAAGGCGGCTTTACAGCCTGAGCTTCTCCTTGCTATCCGTAAACCTTCCCTCTCATGACAAACCGGCGTTTTAACCTTAACGAGTTCAGGGTCTTGTTTAAAATATTGACCGTTAAGAGTTTGGCGGGTCAATCAGGATTACCTGATGGAGAAGCATCTGGCATACAGGCAGGATAACCCGGGGTTTTAGGTTAATACACCTAGCTTCCAAGCCTGGCTTTTATAGCCTATCACAAGGTTATGAACTCTACGTTCTTTAGAACAAAAAAGCCCGGAAGTGATATTTTGAGTTGTGCTCAGGGGGTACCTATGTTTGAGTCGTGCTTTTGCCACAGACTCTCTTTGGCCCCAAGTTTTTATGTGACCTATGGGCCGGATCAAAGGGTAATTATAACTTCGTTGTATAAAGCAGAAGCCCCCATGTAAACGAAGACTCATTAATTTAGAGAGGAAAAAATGACAGAGGCCCTGCTTTAGCAGGGGTGCCGGCTTTATCATTTTGATCATAATATATACATCGTCAAAATATGTACATTGGATGAGCCAGTGGCTCAGGTGTAGTACGGCCTAAGCTGAGCAATATTCCAGGGCTGGTGGGTCTCCTCCTCTGACGTGTGTGAGTCCTTGTGGTCTCGAACATCGATAAGGTAATATGACCTGTTGTTTAGATTCTTGCTGAAGACAAAGGGTCCTTCCCAAGGTGGGGATAACTTGTGCATATCAGTCTGATCCTGGATAAGCCGGAGCACCAGGTCGCCTTCTTGAAAAGTTCTGGTTTTAACCCGGAGACTATGATAACGGGGCAGATCTTGCTGGTAAATTGCCAAACGAGCTGCTGCTATGTCACGCTCCTCATCCAATAGATCAAGTGTTTTTTGACGTGCTCTTTCATTGTTAGCTTCAACATAAGCCGCCACACGAGGCGAGTCATGACGGATGTCACTAGGGAGAACTACCTCTTCTCCATAAACCATGAAAAAAGGTGTGTATCCCGTAGATCTGTTTGGGGTGGTATTGATGCTCCATAACACGGAAGGTAACTCCTCCACCCAACAAACCGGCGTCCTCTGCAGGGGAACCATAAGCCGGGGTTTGATGCCTTTCAAGATCTCTTGGTTTGCTCTCTCAGCTTGACCGTTGGATTGAGGGTGAGATACTAATGATACATCAAGCCAGATATGCTCACGTTGACAAAATTCTTCCATAGCACCCTTAGAGAGATTAGTGCCATTGTCTGTTATAATGTTGTGTGGAAAGCCAAAACGGAAGATCACCTTCTTCATGAATTGAACCGCCATTGCTGCATCACACTTACTGACCGGCTCTGCCTCTACCCACTTAGTGAACTTATCAACCGCCACCAAAAGGTGGGTCTTCTTATCCTTGGATCTTTTGAAAGGCCCAATCGTATCGAGCCCCCAAACTGTAAACGGCCAAGTAATTGGAATCATCCTCAATTGTTGAGACGGCACATGGGCTCGACGTGCAAATTTTTGACATCCATCACACCTGCTGACAAGGTCCTCTGCGTCAGCATGACGGAAAGCTTTAGCCACAAGGGACTTTGAACTGGCATGATGACCACAATCTCCTTCATGAATTTCTCGTAAGATCTCACAGCCCTCTTCTGGAGAAACACAATGTTGAAACGCCCCTGTGACATTGCGATGATGTAACTCTCCATTGACAATCGTCATTGACTTAGACCATTGGGTTATCTACCTAGCTAAGGTTTCATCCTCAGGTAACTCGCCCCAGGTCATATAGGCCAAGTAAGGGACTATCCAATCCGGGATTACATGAAGAGCCACGACCAACTAAGCCTCTGGGTTAGGAATAGCCAAATCCTCCTCTGTAGGGATCTTAATCGACGGGTTATGCAAGACATCAAGAAAGACATTAGGCGGCACCGGCTTACATTGAGAGCCCAGCCGGCTTAAAGCATCTGCCGCTTCGTTTTTCCTCCGATCAACATGCTCAACTTGATAACCTTTGAAGTGACCAGCAATAACGTCCACCTCTCGCCGATAAGCCGCCATGAGTGGATCATTTGAATCCCATGTACCAAAGACTTGCTGAGCCACCAAATCTGAGTCGCCGAAGCATCTAACTCGACTTAAGTTCATTTCCTTAGCCATCCGAAGACCGTGGAGTAAGGCCTCATACTCAGCTGCATTGTTAGTACAAGGAAACATCAAACGAAGAACATAGCAAAATTTATCACCTCGAGGGGAAGCAAGAATAACTCTAGCCCCCGAGCCCTCCAATTGCCTGGACTCATCAAAGTGAATAGTCCAATAAGTGTTATCCGGCTTTTCCTCAAGCATCTGTAGCTCTGTCCAATTGTTGATGAAGTCCACCAGTGCTTGAGACTTGATGGCCGTGCGAGGCACATATTTTAACCCGTGAGGTCCAAGCTCAATGGCCCACTTAGCAACCCGGCTAGTTGCCTCCCTGTTTTGGATGATATCTCCCAAAGGAGCAGAGCTAACCATAGTGATGAGATGACCCAGAAAATAGTGTTTAACCTTTCGGCTGGCCAAGAACACCCCATATACAAGCTTCTGCCAGTGTGGATACCTCTGCTTGGACTCAATAAGCACTTCACTAATATAGTAAACCGGCCCTTGAACCGGATATTCCTTTCCTGCCTCCTTTCTTTCTACCACAATAGCAACACTGACGGCCCGGCTATTAGCAGCCACATATAACAACAAAGGCTCCTTATCAATAGGGGCAGTGAGTACTGGCGGCTCAACCAGCTGCTTCTTTAAATCCTCGAACACTGCATCAGCAGCATCACTCCAGACAAAGTTATCTATCTTTTTCATCATTTGATACAGAGGGATAGCCTTATCCCCCAACCGGCTTATGAACCGGCTTAATGCTACAATATGACCCGCTAGACGCTGCACATCATTGATACATGCCGGATTAGCCTGAGAGGTGATAGCTTTGATCTTCTCCAGATTAGCTTCAATTCCTCTGTTAGACACCAAAAAACCCAGGAGCTTGCCTGCCGGCACACCAAAAACACACTTCGTCGGGTTAAGCATCATCTTGTAAACCCAGAGATTATCAAAGGTTTCCTTCAAATCATCTATCAGTATATCTTTCTCTTTGGATTTCACCACAATATCATCCACATAGGCATGAACATTACGCCCAATTTGGTTATGAAGGCAATTCTGCACACACCTCTGATAAGTCGCCTGGGCATTGTTGAGCCCAAAAGGCATAGATACATAACATAAGGCTCCAAAGGGAGTTATGAAAGCCGCCTTCTCCTGGTCCTTATCTGCCATCTTGATCTGATGATAACCAAAATAAGCATCCAAAAAACTCAAACGCTCACAACCCGCCATAGCATCAATGATCTGCTCAATACGAGGGAGAGCAAAAGGATCAGCCAAACAAGCCTTGTTTAAATCCATGTAGTCCACACACATACGCCAAGTGCCGTTTTTCTGAAGTACCGACACCGGGTTAGCCAACCACTCAGGATGGAAAACTTCAATGATAAACCCAGCTGCCAAGAGCCGGGCTACTTCCTCTCCAATGGCCTTCCGTCTCTCCTCATTAAAACGGCGAAGAAACTGTTTGACCGGCTTAAACTTTGGATCAATAAGAGTGTGCTCAGTGAGTTCTCTCGATACACCCGGCATGTCTGAAGGCTTCCATGCAAAGATGTCCCGGTTCTCACGGACGAACTCGATGAGCGTGCTTTCCTATTTCGGATCCAGATTAGCATTGATGCTGAACTGCTTGGATGAGTCGCCAGGAACAAAATCAACCATCTTGGTATCATCTACCGACTTAAACTTTAACACCGGATCATGCTCTGTGGTTGGCTTTTTCAAAGACGTCATATCTGTCGGGTCAACATTGTCCTTGTAAAATTTCAACTCCTCCATTGCACAAACTGACTCAGCATAAGCCGCATCCCCCTCTTCATACTCTAGAGCTATCTTACAGCTCCCATGCACTGCACTGTAATGGTTCCTTTGTGACCCGGCATCTTGAGCTGCAGATACACGTAACACGGCCGCGCCATGAACTTGGCATAAGCCGGCCGTCCAAACAGAGCGTGATATGGGTTGTGGATCTTGACCACTTCAAAGGTCAATGTTTCTGACCTAGAGTCATGATCATCTCCAAAAACAACTTCCAGAGCTATCTTACCGACTAGATATGCCGACTTACCAGGCACCACGCCATGGAAAACAGTGTTTGACGGCTTAAGATTTTTATCAGTCAACCCCATGAGACAAAAAGTTTCATAATATAGGATATTGATGTTGCTCCCTCCGTCCATGAGTACTTTGGTAAACTTATAGCCTCCGACCTGTGGTGCAACCACCAAAGCCAAATGACCCGGATTATCCACCCGAGGTGGATGATCTTCCCGACTCCACACGATGGGCTGCTCAGACCAACGTAGATAGCGAGGAACTGCCGGCTCAACAACATTGACTAATCTCTTATGAAGCTTCTGGTCACGCTTACACAAGCTAGTGGTAAACACATGATACTGCCCACTATTCAACCGCTTTGAGTTGCTCTAGTAACCAGACTGTTGTTGTTGCTGACCCCCTTGATTACTCTGCTGGTTGTAACCACCCTGGTTGTTGTGATTACATTGATCTCCTTGGAAACCAAAGTTAGAACCGCCACCGCCATAACCCAGACCATGAGAGCCGGGCCCAGAACCGCACCTGGCCCATGGCTGTCATGGAAAAGATTTGAATTCTTGTACTCCTTCATGATGTGACAATCCTTCCATAGATGCCCGGATGGTCTTTCTTTCGTACCATGTCCTGGGCAGGGCTGATTCAACATACGCTCAAGATTGATACCGGATCCACTGGTTTGTGGGGGCGGCTTACCCTTATGATGCTGACCATTATTCTATGCATTGGTGTTAGCCACAAAGTCAAAACTGTTATCAGCTTTGCGCTTACCGTTGCCTCCCGGGTTATACTGCTGCCCCTTAGCGTTGCTGCTCCTCTTCCCCTTCCCCGCTTTGTCGTCATCAGACTCAGGGTCTTTGGTACTATCAGAGTCAGCATATTTAACCAGAGCCGCCATGAGTGTCCCCATGTCATTGTAGTGGCGTTTGAGCCGCCCTAATTTCTGCTTCAAGGGCGTGAAATGGCAGTTGTTCTCCAACATCAACACCGTTGAGTCGGCATTGATGTGATCCGACGAGTGTACGATTGTTGAGACCCGGTGCACCCGATGGGTTGTTGATTCACCTTCTTCTTGCACATAGGAGGCTAATTCCACAATCGACATGGGATGTTTACATGTATCTTTGAAGTTCTGGATGAACCGGGCTTTCAACTCTGCCCATGACCCGATGGAATTGGCAGATAGCCCCTTCAACCAAGTGTGGGGCGTCCCTTCTAACATTAGGGGAAAATACTTAGCACACGCAAACTCGCTGACATCCAGTAACTCCATGGCCATCTCATAGCTCTCAATCGATGCCTCGGGACTTAAATCGGCCATATAGTTAGGCACCTTGCGAGGGCCCTTGAAATCCTTGGGCAGGTGCTCATTACGTAGATTTGGTACTAAGCATGGCACACCCAAGTTTCTAAAGGTTACACCCAGCTCCATAGAGGTGGTTGGACGAACCGGAGTTGGCTGACGATCCGCATACTGAGCCGCCAGCTCGGCCTCTCGACGAGCTCTACCTTGATCCACCATGTTTTGAGCATTTGCACCACCGCCCGTCGGGTCATGCCCACGGGGCGGGTTATGATTCCGCCCACTGCTTGAATCAGCCGGCTCATCAAGATGCCTGCTGTAACTCCAGCTCGGACGAGGGGTAGAATGAACTCGATCACGGCTATAAGAATAAGCCTACTGTTGAACCAGCGCTGTCTGAAGAAGATCTCTAGCCCTCCGTGTCTCGACTGCCACTGGCTATTCACCTTCAACCGGGATAGCTGCCAATCGAGATGCCGCAGCGATCAGGTTATCCAAAGGGTTGGAGTAATGACCCGGTGGCGTCGGCACATGCTGTGGCGGGTTATTGTTCTGACGAGGTGGATCCATCACGCGCGGTTGAACCGGCGTACCCGTCCCAGGTGCTTTGACTTGGTTTACCCCTGTCGGGTTACTAGTTCCCGCTCCTGGCGTGTTAAAAAGATTTCTTGCTTCATAAACCGACGGCAGACGGGTCTGATGCCTCCTCCTCATGACATCATTTGAAGCATTCTGATCCAACATGAGCCAGTAAGACTCCGCCTGAATCTGTTGTGATTGGGTGTCCAAAGCAGCCCATTCTTCAGTCATCTTAGCACTTTCTGCATTTAGCTCCTCCTTAGCCTGTGCTATCTCATCGCGTAATCTTGTGATCGCCGTGTTATGTTGATCTTGATCTGTCGGGTTAACCACCGTTGTGAACAGTGTCGTCAATTTATCCAGCAAATCAGTTAAAGCCTGAGCCGGCGGGCGCTCAGGGCCTCCTTCCCCGGCAGCCGCTGCCGCCCCTGGCCCGGAAACCAGCTCCACCGCAGTTGATGAGTGTTGCACGGGCTGTGTACCATCCATGAAAATTGCAACTCGATTCGGCGGCTCACAGGGGTCCGTAATACTGTCGCCATCAGAACAGCCCCAAAGCCAGCCCTCTTGCAGTTGATACAACAATTCGGTCTCACCAGTAGATGACTCGTCATCAGAATAAACGACGGTCTCACCACCAGATGCCGATCTATCCTCAGGTTCCGCTCCATGGATACATCCCACGAAGGCACGATTCATGGTGGGCCGAACCCGGGCGGGTCTCGCACGCTTAACCGTCTCGGTGATGTCGGTGCAGATGTCCGGCTCAGGGCCCGGTTCGCCGACCTTGCCGATGAAGACGTGAATTCCGCTGAAAGGGGACTCGGTATCCGTACTCAATTGAGCTGGCCTCAGGGCCCCAGCCTGCGTCATCGATGTAGAGCTTGCCGCGGTGACTCTTGGTCATCCAGCCCACGGCATATCCCTTGATCCCTTCGAAGTTTCCCTTTAAGAACTCGAAACCATCATGCGATAGCCCCACGGTGGGTGCCAACTGTCGTGGAATTGTCATGGCAGATGTCCTAGTGTGAGGACTTAGTCGTGGATCCATCGCGTTGAGGTTAGCTTAAAGGGGTTAATCAGGACAAAGGACATGAGGAGTTTATACTGGTTCGGCCCCTTACGATGAAGGTAGAAGCCTAGTCCAGTTTGTAGTTGGTATTGCTAGGGTTTCAATGAGCAGGGAGCGAATACGCTTGACCTGGCTCTCGATTTGTTGTTTCTTGTCCTAAGCCGCCGCTAGGTCGTCCCCTTATATACACGGGTTGACGCCCTGCGGTCCTCAGAGTCCCGGCCGGCTTATACAACGTATCCGGCTTGGTGACCTTTCACATATGCCTTACAATACAAGTTTACATACATGGCGGTTTATACTCATGGGCCTTAAGCCGCCTCCTGGTCTGGGCCCTCTATTAAGCCTATCTATGAACCGCTGTAAGCACTTGGGCTTCATTGAGATGAATTGTCATAGGGATGACCCGACCCCTCCTCGGCGGGTCATACCTAATAGTTATATCCCCAACAATTGGGATTCTTAGGTGTGTCAACAACAGGTTCACTAGAAGCATGCAAAGTCCTATCATTTTTCTTCTTCTTCTTAGAAGAACTGGGTGCATCAACAGTGGTTCTATGAGAATCTTGCTCAATTCTCTTAGGGTTGCCCTCAGGATACAAAGGTTCCTGAGTCATTTTACCCCCTCTAGTCATAACTCTAACAGCATTATCATTTTTCTTATTATTTAATTCATTGAGCAAATCATTCTGAGCCTTAAGTACTTGTTCTACTTGAGTGGTAACCATAGAAGCATGTTTACTAATAAGTTTAAGTTCACCTTTAACTCTAGACATATAATCACTCAAGTGTTCAAGCATATCAGCATTGCGTTTCAATTGTCTACCAACATAAGCATTAAAGTTTTCTTGTTTAACAATAAAATTATCAAACTCATCTAAGCATTGGCTAGCAGACTTATAACAAGGAATATCACCTTCATCAAATCTATAGAGAGAATTTACCTTTACTACCTGTGCCGGGTTATCAAGACCATGTATTTCTTCAATAGGTGGTAAATTCTTAACATCTTCAGCTTTAATACCTTTTTCTTTCATAGATTTCTTTGCCTCTTGCATATCTTTAGGACTAATAAATAGAATACCCCTTTTCTTCAGAGTTATCTTAGGAGTTGGTTCAGGAAGTGTCCAATCATTTTCATTACTCAACATATTATTCAATAGCAATTCAGCTTGATCAACAGTTATTTCCCTGAAAACACAACCAACACAACTATCCAGGTAATCTCTGGAAGCATCGGTTATTCCATTATAAAAGATATCAAGTATTTCATTTTTCTTGAGAGGATGATCAGGAAAAGCATTAAGTAATTGGAGAAGCCTCCCCCAAGCTTGTGGGAGACTCTCTTCTTCAATTTTCATAAAATTATATATTTCCCTTAAGGTAGCTTGTTTCTTATGAGTGGGGAAATATTTAGCAGAGAAGTAACAAATCATATCCTGGGGACTACGCACACAACCAGGATCAAGAGAATTAAACCATGTTTTAGCATCACCCTTTAATGAGAACGGAAAAAACTTAAGGATAAAGTAATAGCGAGTTTTCTCATCATGAGTAAACAGGGTGGCTATATCATTTAATTTAGTAAGATGTGCCACAACAGTTTCAGATTCATAGCCATAAAAAGGATCAGATTCAACCAAAGTAATTAACTCATGATCGATAGAGAAATCATAATCCTTATCAGTAGTAAAGATACGTGAAGTAGCAAAAGTAGGGTCATATTTCATTCTAGCATTCAAAGACTTTTCTTTAAGCTTAGCTAATAATTTCTTAAGATCAGATCTATCATTGCAAGCAAGAAAGTCTCTAGCAGTTTCTTCATCCATAACATAACCCTCAGGAACAACAGGCAATTGATATCTAGGGGGAGAATCTTCATCATCACTTTCATCAATATTATCAGTTTCAATAATTTCATTCTCTCTAACCCTAGCAAGTTGCTCATCCAGAAATTCACCTAGTGGCACAGTATTATCAAGCATAGAAGTAGTTTCATCATAAGTATCATGCAAAGCAGAAGTGGCATCATCAATAACCTGCGACATATCAGAATGAATAGTAGGTGTAGGTGTCGCAAGTTTACTCAAAACAGAAGGTGAATCAAGTGCAGAGCTTGATGGCAGTTCCTTACCTTCCCTCATAGTTGAGGGGAAAATCTTGGTTCTTTGATCTTTCAAGTTCTTCATAGTGACCAGCAGATATAAATCCCAAGTGACTCAAAGAATAGAGCTATGCTCCTCGGCAACGGCGCCATAAAATAGTCTTGATAACCCACAAGTATAGGGGATCCCAACAATTTTCGAGGGTAGAGTATTCAACCCAAATTTATTGATTCGACACAAGGGGAGCCAAAGAATATTCTCAAGTATTAGTAGCTGAGTTGTCAATTCAACCACACCTGAAAACTTAATATCTGCAACAAAGTATTTTGTAGCAAAGTAATATGATGGTAGTGGTAATGGTGGCAAAAGTAACGGTAGCATTTTTGGTTTTATAGTGATTGTCATAGTAGCAACGAAAAAGTAAATAAGCGAAGAACAATATATGAAAAGCTCGTACGCAATGGATTAGTGATGGATAATTATGTCGGATGCGATTCCTCATGCAATAGTTATAACATAGGGTGACATAGAACTAGCTCCAGTTCATCAATGTAATGTAGGCATGTATTCCGAATATAGTCATACGTGCTTATGGAAAAGAACTTGCATGCCATCTTTTGTCCTACCCTCCCGTGGCAGCGGAGTCCTATTGGAAACTAAGGTATATTAAGGCCTCCTTTTAATAGAGTACCGGACCAAAGAATTAACACATAGTGAATACATGAACTCCTCAAACTACGGTCATCATCGGTAAGTATCCCGATTATTGTCACTTAGGGGTTAATGGATCATAACACATAATAGGTGACTATAGACTTGCAAGATAGGATCAAGAACTCACATATATTCATGAAAACATAATAGGTTCAGATCTGAAATCATGGCACTCGAGCCCTAGTGACAAGCATTAAGCATAGCAAAGTCATAGCAACATCAATCTCAGAACATAATGGATACTAGGGATCAAACCCTAACAAAACTAACCCAATTACATGATAAATCTCATCCAACCCATCACCGTCCAGCAAGCCTACGATGGAATTACTCACGCACGGTGGTGAGCATCATGAAATTGGTGATGGAGGAAGGTTGATGATGACGATGGCGACGGATTCCCCTCTCCGGAGCCCCGAACGGACTCTAGATCAGCCCTCCTGAGAGACTTTAGGGCTTGGTGGCGGCTCCGTATCGTAAAACGCGATGAATCCTTCTCTCTGGTTTTTGATCTTTGAACAAAAATATATAGAGTTGGAGTTGAGGTCGTAGGAGCACCAGGGGGCCCACGAGGCAGGGGGCGCATCCATGGGGTAGGCGCGCCCCCACCCTCATGGACAGGGTGTGGGCCCCTGGCCTTGATTCTTTCGCCAGTATTTTTTATATATTCCAAAAATAATCTCCGTTGATTTTCAGGTCATTCCAAGAACTTTTATTTATGCACAAAAATAACACCATGGCAATTCTGCTGAAAACAGCGTCAGTCCAGGTTAGTTCCATTCAAATCATTCAAGTTAGAGTCCAAAACAAGGGCAAAAAGTGTTTGGAAAAATAGATACATTGGAGACGTATCAGCCTCGTCTAGCAGTGGCCTTTGTCTTCAGGAAAGTTGGGCCAATTGAGGACTGTGCGGGAGCTGAAGAACTTGTAGATGCTCCTAAAGCAATAGAGATACCAGTGGTCCTTTGGCAAGAGGTGAGATGCGCAGGTGTCGAGGACTTTCTAGCAGCAACTGAAGGTCTTGGAACAGTAGGAACTGGAGCTTCTTGAGGAATATGTTGTGAGGGCTTTGATGAGCTTGGCCGTGAGGGCATTTCTGAGGAACTGGGCTTGTGCGCAGGCTTCTTGGGCATAGCCTTTTTAGGCTTGCTAGCAGAGGCCTCAGCAGCGGCAGCAGCTGAATCTTCGTTGAATTTCCTCACTGCTTCTTTGGACATTTTGGCCAACTTGGCTTGCCGTTTGGCCCATTCATTTGGATAGTCCTCACCGCGCTTGAGGCTAGTGGGATCAGCTTCTTGGCCAGGTGCCAATGGAGGTCTTGGGCAAGGAGGGTGTAGGGTAAATTTCTTCGTGTACTTTGGAGTTACATATTTGTATTCCCTCCATTCCCGTGCCCATCTCCTTTCGATCCTCTACATGCACACCTTGCGCTGATTCTTGTTCTCCTTGCCATGTTAGGCTTCATCAGGAGTGCAATATTCCTCATAGGTGTCATCTGGAATCTCAAAGGTAGTGTTTACTTCCAATTTCTTCCCTCCCTTCTGAGATCTCTTGCCATCAGCCATTTTCTTCAGCTGAGGAATTTGAATAATAGAATTCTCTGAAGAGGTATGCAATTTGTCTTTGAGGAATGCTGCAAATGAGTTAAGTTGATGAGAAGCTAGTGATTCAGCAACGGACATGTGTACCTATGAATAGAGTATAGGTGCGAAGAATTTGGAGAGGTCACATGCGTTCTTAGAAGTTCTTCAAAAGAAACAAGTTTGGGAAATTTGACCAGGAGTGTCTTGAGGAATTTCACTAAGCGGTCTTTGACTTAGGTTCCAGAGTTGTATAGATTGAAAAATCCACATAATTGAGGAATCTTGAGGAAAAACATTGCTTAGAGAAATAGATCAAGAACAGATGCATGTGAGGTGTTTAACTAGTGGGGAAGTTGAAGAATAAACACCTTTTGAAGATTTTGTAAAAATCATCAGAATCAACAAGGGCAGTAAAAATAGATTTTATTTACCCTTGATGAAGAACACGAGAACTGGGAGTAGAAGTTGAGAAGTTCATCTGTCCAGATCTTCCATGCCCTAACTTGGTGGCGGAAGACAGCTACGGTGGCGGAGTGGAGATTTCCGGGGCCGGCATGAGTACGACGACGAGGTCGAGGCAGTGAAGCCCTTCCTCACCAGCGACGAGGTCGAGGCAGTGAAGCCCTTCCTCACCAGCGATGATGGAAGTAGCAGCGGTGCTAGGTCTGAGAGCTCGAGCGAGGGGAAGTGAGGTCGAGCGGGGTAAATGCAGTGTGAGGAGGGTGAGGGGTATTTATAACCGAGGTGAAAAACCGCTCGCCCGAAGAAAATGAGCAAACGTGCATCTGACGCTTCTCATCCTAACGACATGTGTCGCCCACGTACAGTGAGGTGGAGATCGTGTGAGATCGTGGGTGAATATTTTAACCTTATCGAGGGATGTAGAATGGTTTGAGCGGCAAAAGCCGACCATTCAGATAAGAATGTTTTAAAGTTTCATTCGCAAATTCTTCAGCTGACAAGGACACAGTGAAGATTTTGAACGGGTTTCAAAATAGAACGCACATGAAGAATTTGTGAATAGACTGGGTTGAGTTTAGCATAGAGGGGGGAGGGTCCGATCACATTCACTTAGCAGAAAAGTCAAGTTGAAGAATTAGCAATAAGTGAATGCTGTAGAGGACTGAAAACTCAAATATATATAGTCAATGAAGAACACGGTCGGAAAGAGTGAAGACTATGCAAAGTTGAAGAATTTGAACAACTGGGGAATTTAAAAAAACGAAGAAAAACTCGAATTGAAGATTTACAACTTTTGTTGGTGGCGTGACCCACCGTATAAGAATGATGATTTCAGATGCCGCGTACAATTGTCTTAGGGCTCTGAGAATCAGATTCTTCGTTAATTTCTTCACACTTAGAGGGTTAGTCTTCATTGATTGAAGAAAACGTTACTTTGTGTGTTGCACATCTAAGTCATCAATTTGCATAAGTGTTAGGATGTGTGTCCTTTTCAAAGAACATTCAAAGATTCTAAGATATTTAGCTCACACCGCAACTTGCTAAATCTCTTCTCATCCAAGGGCTTTGTGAAGATATCGGCTAGCTGTTCTTCAGTCTTCACGTGCTCGATAGAGATGTCGCCCTTCAACACATGATCACGAAGAAAATGATGATGAATCTGTATGTGCTTTGTCTTCAAGTGCTGAACTGGGTTATGAGCAATCTTGATGGCACTCTCATTGTCACATAAGAGTGGCACATTCTTCACATTGATACCGTAGTCCTTGTGGGTTTGCTTCATCCATAGTAATTGAGCACAGCACGAACCAGCAGCAATGTACTTAGCTTCAGCAGTAGAGAGTGATACGCAGTTCTGCTTCTTCGAGGACCAACATACCAAGGATCGTCCGAGGAAATGGCATGTTCCTGATGTTGACTTGCGGTCCACATGATCACCAACATAGTCAGAGTCGGAATATCCAGTGAGATCAAAAGTCGAGCCCTTGGGATACCGTAATCCAAGTGTTGGAGTGTGAGCTAGATATCAAAGAATATGCTTCACGGCCTCATGGTGTGATTTCTTCGGTGTAGCTTGAAAACGGGCACACATGCAAACACTAAGCATAATATCCGTCCTAGATCCACATAGATACAATAAGGAGCCAATCATGGAGCGGTATACCTTTTGATCGAAGTCAATACCATTTTCATCAGTGCATAGATGGCCATTTGTGGGCATAGGGATTTTGACGCCTTTGCAATTTTGCATGCCGAATTTCCTCAACACATCCTTGAGGTATTTCTCCTGAGAAATGAAGATGTCATTGCACTGTTGACGAATTTGAAGACCTAAGAAGAATTTCAATACTCCCATCATAGACATTTGATATTCCTCACTCATCATATATGCAAATTTGTCACTGTAATGTTGGTTAGTACAGCCGAAGATAATATCATCAACATATATTTGGCACACGAATAATTCATCATCATAGGTTTTGGTGAAAAGAGTTGGGTCAAGTGAACTGGGTTTGAAGCCTTTCTTCATGAGGAATTCCTTCAAAGTATCATACCACGCCCGAGGGGCCTGCTTGAGGCCATAGAGGGCCTTATTGAGTTTGAAGACTTGGTCAGGATGCTTTGGATCTTCAAAAACTAGGGGTTGAGCAACATATACTTCTTCCTAAAGCTTACCATTGAGGAATGCACTTTTCACATCCATTTGATATAAGATGATATTATGATGGTTAGCATAAGCAAGCAATATGCGAATAGCCTCAAGTCTTGCAACAGGTGCAAAAGTTTCATCGAAATCAATTCCTTCATCCTGTGTGTAGCCTTGATCTACAAGCCATGCCTTATTCCTCACCACAAGACCATTTTCATCTTGCTTGTTGCGATAGATCCATTTGGTGCCGATGATATTGTGCTTGTGTGGGTCTGGTCGCTTGACAAGTTCCCAGACATTGTTGACCTCGAATTGATGTAATTCCTCTTGCATTGCTTGAATCCACTTAGGCTCCAGAAATGCCTCATCTACTTTGGTGGGCTCTGTGATAGAGACAAAAGCAAAGTGCCCACAAAATATAGACAAATGTGAAGCCTTTGAGCATGTGAGAGGACCTGGTGCTTTGATGTCGTTGATGATTCTCTCAATCTGCACTTCATTAACAACACGAGGATGAGCAGGTTAACGACGTTGAGTGGGCTCAGCATTTTCTTCAGAGCCATTTTCCTCAAGTGCACCAGCATGTTCTTCATGTTCTGGAATGACTTCTTCGGCAGATTCTTCGGTAGGAATGACATCCTCAGTAGCTTTGAACTTAATGGATTCCTCAGGTGACATTTCATCTAGCACAGGAGGTAGGTGCTCTCTTTGCGAGACATTAGTTTCATCGAACCGCGCATCTATAGTTTCAACAACCTTGTGGTGATAGGTGTTGAAGACTCTGTAGGTTTGCGAGTCCTTTCCATAACCAAGCATAAAACCTTCATGTGCTTTCAGTGCAAATTTAGAATTGTGATGAGGATCTCTAATCCAAAATTTACCACCGAAGACTTTGAAATAACTCACATTGGGTTTCTTGTCTGTGAGGAGTTCATATGAGGTCTTTTTGAAGAATTTGTGAAGATATACCCTATTGATGATGTGGCATGCAGTATCAATCGCCTCAGGCCAGAAGCGAGGAGGCGTCTTGTATTCATCAAGCATAGTGCAAGTCATCTCAACAAGAGTCGTATTCTTGTGCTCCACGACGCCATTCTGCTAAGGAGTATAAGGAGCAGATAACTCGTGAGTAATACCAAGTTATCAAGATAGTCCTCAAGACCAGTATTCTTGAACTTGGTGCCATTGTCACTTCTGATGTGCTTGATCTTCACACCAAAGTTGGTTGAAGCCCTCGAGGAAAAACGTTTGAAGACTTCCTGCACTTCAGTTTTGTAAGTGATGATATGCACCCATGTGTAACGAGAATAGTCATCAACAATTAAAAAATCCATATAAAGATGCAACATTAGTGAATGTGGCATAATGAGTAGGGCCAAAGAGATCCATGTGAAGCAATTAAAATGGACGAGTGGTAGTCATGATAGTCTTTGAGGGATGCTTGGCCTTGGTCATCTTTCCAGCTTCACAACCTCCACACAGGTGATCCTTGAGGAATTTGACACCCTCGATGCCAATGACATGCTTCTTCTTCGCGAGTGTGTGCAAGTTCCTCATTCCAGCATGACCAAGTTGTCAATGCCATAGCCATCCTTCTGAAGCTTTTGCAAGTAGACATGTAGCAGGTTGTGGTCCTATAGAGAAATCAAGAATATACAAGTCTCCTCTCTTAAAGCCTTCGAAGACTTTGGAATGGTAAGCTTCCATGATCACAACACAACAATACTTGCCAAAGACAACAACCATATCAAGATCACAAAGCATTGAGATAGACATGACGTTGAATCCTAAGGACTCGACAAGCATGACTTTGTCCATGTGTCGATCCTTTGAGATCGCAACCTTACCTAGACCCAATACCTTGATTTTGCCTTTCTCAGCGTAGGTGATATGCTTCTGATGTGATGGAGATAAGGCAGTGTCCATCAATAAGTTCCTTTCACCAGTCATGTGATTTGTACATCCACTGTCAAGGACCCACTCAGTAGATTTTGGTTGATCATCTTGCAGATGAATTAGTGCATCTTACAGACTCATATACTTCATCAATGAAGAATATGACATCAAGTTCATCAGATCAATTTCATCAAACAATTCAGCAGATATAGCAGTATGAGGACGTGAGAAATGAAAATTCATTTCTTCATGATTAGCTTGCATCCTTTAAAACATATTCAGGTCTCCAGCAAATTCTTCAGACGTTTATGTTTGTCTGGAGACCTGACCCTGCAAAAGAGATTAGTTCTTTTTCTTCACCACCCACATCTAGAGGGGTGGCAAAGAGTTCATCATTCTGCGAGCTCCATAAGAGAAAGGTGGCATAGAAGCCAATCCACTTTGTTTCACAGAAGAGGGGTTAGAGTAAGCATATGAATAAGCAGAGAAATTCTTCGAGGACTTATGAACATAATGATTTGAAGAATAATGCACATATTCATAGCCCTGAGTCTTTCCCTGCGAAACAGAAGTGTTAGCACGATGATGTTCATGTGAGGATTTTGATTCACGTGAGGAAATTGGTCCATATGAGGACTTGGATCCATATGAAGACTTTGGTCCATATGAAGAATTTTATCTGGGGTTCCTATTCTTCACAGGTGGTATCATGATGGCATTCACCTGAAGACTTACAAGGCACCTTTTGGGAACCCAGATTTTCTTCATAGGGGGTCGTTCTTGCAGTTAGTGCCAACATATCTAGCAAATACTTCACCATTCTGATTTTTGAACAGTTTATAGTTGGAGTCGAATGACTCATTAGAAGAATATGAAGATTCACATGTAAAGCCAGATAAAGTGGATGGATCTACTAGAGGTCCCTTTGCAACAACCCATAAGGTTTTGGGATATTGCTCAGGTTTCTAGTAAGTCCCATCAACAATGAGTTTCCTCTCAAAAGCAATACCCTCTTTCCTAGGGATCCTGTTGAGGATCTGCTTTTTAAGCACATCACAAAGAGCCCGATGCCCTTTGAGGCTTTTGTACATGCCTGTCACATACAGTTCCTTTAGCCATGCATTGTCAGTGATACTAGTAGCATCCTCAGATGAGGAATTTGTGATAGCAGAGACAGTTGAAGAATTTGCAACAATAGAAGCATTTGAACTTTCAGGTGAAGAATTAGCAGATTCACGTTCAATGCATTTCAAACATGGTGGAATGAATTCGTCCTAAGAGGAACTGATCTGTTGAGCTAGCAATGAATCACGTTCCTTCTGGAGATCTTCATAACTCACCCTTAGCTGCTCAAGATCTTGCTTTCTTTGAAGAAATTCATAAGAAAGCTTATCATGATCAGATAAGAGAGTGTTATGATGACTTTGAAGGTTGTCAAACTTATACTGAAGTCTCTGAAGATTTTCAGTCAAAGTTTGAGTACGATCCATTTCTTCACCCAACATATCATCATTTTCATCTAGCATGTTTTGAACTTTTTCCAAAACTCTTTGTTGTTTAGTGGCAAGGGAAGCAAGTTTGGTATAGCTGGGTCCAAATTCATCACCAGATTCATCATCACTAGACTCAGATAGGTAGCATTCAGCTACCTTGGCACCTTTTGCCATAAGGCATGATGCAGAGGATGATGGTTCCGGGTCGAAAGTCATCGTCTTGAGAGATTCCTTGAAATCCTCAAACCAGGGATCATGATGAGTTTGATGACCTTAATAGACCTCAGAGAGTTGGTCCTAGATAAGCTTCACATGGCTGAGATGCATAATATTCCTGAACTGGTTTTGCGACAAACAAGAGCAGATGATGTCCTTCGCCGTGAGGTTAAGTAGAGTGTACTTGCGAATATCATCAGCCTCAGCCATCATGCATAGATCGGTAAGACCAATCTCAGTAATGGTCCACAGTTTGCTGTTCATCGCCATGAGGCGCTTCTTCATCATGGCCTTCCACTTGGGATAATCATGACCATCAAAGATGGGGCATGTCACTTTCTTCATTCTTGCGGTCGACATAACTAAAACTCCAGGTGGCTAAAACAAAATCACATAGAGCAAGGGAGTATCTTGCTCTGATACCAATTGAAAGTGCGTTATATCGACTAGAGGGGGGTGAATAGGAGATTTTTACAAATTCGTCATTGAGGAATTTCACACTAAGGAAATTCCGAAGCAACGAACTACTTAGCAGCGGAATAAGTACTCAAATGTAAGCATACCATAGCAGTAGCACAGTCATCATGATGAAATGAAAACAAGCATAGAGTGCAAGTAGCGTAAACATAGGATAGCAGGCTAAAGACAAAGTGACTGAAGAAATAGGAATGAGGGAATTGAGAAAGTCTTCAGTCAAAGTCTTCAAACAGTAACGATCAAGTACAACAGTATATGAATTAGGAAATTGAAGGGTTGAGGAAATAGAACCAGTAGGTTGGTGAAGACAGTGATTTGGTAGACCAGTTCCAACTGCTATGACAGTCATACGTCTGGTTGGAGCGGATAGGTATTTAAACCTGAGGACACACAGTCCTCACCGTATTCTCCTTGAGCAAAGGTCACACAGGCCTTGCCCAATCACTCGTGGTAAGTCTTCAGGTGACTTCCAAACCTTCACAGACTCGGTCACTCGGCGATCCACAATTTCCTCTTGGATGCTCTAGACCATCATGCCTAACCATCTGGAGGATGCATAGTCCTCAAAGGTAACAAGCGTCGGTTCCACACAGGAACAATCTCTTCAGTGATGTTCAATCACTTTGGGTTTGTAGGTGTTTGGGTTTGGGTTTTCCTCACTTGATGATTTTCGCTCAAAGTCCTCGGATGATGGGATGCTCTTAATGACAAGTGTCAGTTTATCTCGGAGCAGCCAACCAGCTAGTGATTGTAGGGTGTAACACCCCGGATGTAACTTTCCATATTTGTAACTCCGACTCTTGCCATTTTCGGCTATCTGATATGATATTCCCTTCGTGGTTGGGTTTTGTCTTCGTTTTGCATTTTGTACATGTCATGCATTTCATCTCATGTCATCATGTGCATCTCATTTGCATTTGTGTTCGTCTCATGCATCCGGTCATTTTCCCCGTTGTCCATTTCGCAATCCGACGCTCTCTCGTACCCCGTTGCACCCCTTTAATCTCGTTTCGTGAGCAGGAGAAAAATATTCTCGGAATGGGTCGAGATTTGTCGAGTGGCCTTGGTACATCACCGGTAGGCCGCCTGTCAAATTTCGTTTCATTTGGAGGTCGTTTGACACCCCAATGGTTAACCGGGTAACCGTAAAGCCTCTCTTTCATTGCAGCTCAACACCCCTCCAAAACAGCCCAATAACCCATCTAAACCCCCTCCATGCTCTCTGTCGTTGGATCACGATTGTGTGGGCAAAAACCGGACCTCATTTGGACTCTCCTAGCTCCCTCTACCTATAAATATGCCCCTCCCCTGAAAATCCGGGTCTCGAAACCCTTAAAACCTCCCTCTCGCCCGGCGGACATGTCTGCGCACCGCCGGACAAATTCACGCCACCGCCCGCACCAGTGAGTGTGTGCCACGTGGCACTCCGCCCACCGCCGCAGCCCAGCGAGCCCGCATCCGGCCCGCCGAGCCCATCGCCGCTGTCCGGCCTCCCACGCCCCTGCGCGTGCTCCGTCGCTGCCCTCCTGCGAGTGCTCCGCCGCGCCCGTGCCTCGCCTCCTCGCCGCTTAGCTGGCGACCGACCCCATTCTGCCGCCTCACCGGTTACTCGCCGCCACTGCGCCTCGCCTTCGCCGTCCAGTCGACCCGGCGAGGAGCCGCCGGATCTGGCTACCCCGCCATCTCCGGCGAGCCCCCGCACCTCCTTCCGCCGTCTCCATCAACTCCGCGAGCTCGTGCCGCCGCCTCGGGATGCGTGCCCCAAAACCCTAGATCCGATCCGCAAGGGGCATATTTTCTAAGTCCCAGATCCGTAACATTGTGATGCCCTCTTTGACATGGCATATCTCGATGACCGTAGCTCCATTTCATGCATATGATATATCAAAATGTTCGTCTCGTGATGCTCTTAATGTTAGTTGCATTTGCATGCATGTTTATGTCCATATTGATGCCATTATCATTTTTGCAAATGTGCTATATGATGTTAACTGTTGTCTGTTAACAGAACATGGTGACTGTCGTTTTCATTGCATTTTGTGTGTGCATTCTATGAGCTTGATGTCTACATGTTTTATGATCCCCATCATGCCATCTTTACAGGGGTGCAAGTCTTATATTTTTGTGATCTATGTGGTGACTAGCACAAGCATGCAAAGTAGGATTCATAATGTTGCTGTTTTCAGAAACTTAGTGATTTTGCTAAGTCATTTTCCTGTTACATTTTGATGCCATGTAAACTTGTTTTTACCATGAGATCCATGCACATTTTTAGATAGTTCATTAAGCATGTTTTGTAGATGTGGTATTTCTCTATCCATTCATGCCTCTGGTTGCAATTATAGAGTACTCTAGCATGTCATTTCCTTGCTCTATGTTTGCTAACTATTGTTCCTGGCAGATTGTTAACATGATATTCAATATTGCCATGTGTTTTGCTAGCGTTGCATGTACCCTATGAACTTGCTCTTTCCATGCTTAGATACTTGAATATATCTATTTCATGATGGTTACCTTGTTATGCCATGTAGTGCTTTGTAGTGAGTGGCATGAGCTTGTAAAGTTGCTATCATGAATCTATTCCTGTCATGCTCTGTTTTTCTTCCAAGTCTGAAACTGTTCATATAACTTGCCATGTTTGCATGGGTGCCACATCATTTTCCATGCCTCTTTGGTTAAAGTTCAGTAAGGGAGTTTTGTTCTATGTGTTTTGTACTAGCATTCCACGCCTTTTTTTGCCATGTTATCTTCCTATAGCATGTTGTTTGCAAGCTCTAAACATTGCTTCCTGATGCTATTTTTGCCATGTTTAGTATTTTCTCTAAGTCTGTGAAGCTGATATCATTTGCATTTTTGCCATGCTATTTTGAGCTTGTTCTATTGAGAACTAGCAGTAGCTTAGTGTTCATGATTTGTTAAGCTTCATGTGTACTTTATGGCCATATGCTTTGTTGCTATGTTGGAGTTCTGTAGCATACTTACTTGTTGCATTCTAAGTGCTATCATGTTGTTAATCACATATTTGCATCATTCTTATTTTGCTTGTCATTTGCAAACCGTGCATCCGTTTCTGATGATCCTTATATCGATTTCGATCGGAGTCACCTTGAGGGAGTCCTAGATTAGGGGGTATCCGGACATCCGGATTATATCCTTCGGCCGGACTATTGGACCATGAAGATACAAGATTGAAGACTTCGTCCCGTGTCCGGATGGGACTCTACTTGGCGTGGAAGGCAAGCTAGGCAATACGGATATGTATATCTCCTCCTTTGTAACCGACCTTGTGTAACCCTAGCCCCCTCCGGTGTCTATATAAACCGGAGGGTTTTAGTCCGTAAGACAACAGACAATCATGCCATAGGCTAGCTTCTAGGGTTTAGCCTCTCCGATCTCATGGTAGATCAACTCTTGTAATAGCCATATTATCAAGTATAATCAAGCAGGACGTAGGGTTTTACCTCCATCAACAGGGCCCGAACCTGCGTAAAACATCGTGTCCCCTGCCTCCTGTTACCATCCGCCTTAGACGGACAGTTCGGGACCCCCTACCCGAGATCCGCCGGTTTTGACACTGACATTGGTGCTTTCATTAAGAGTTCCTCTGTGTCGTCACCGTAAGGAAGGATGCCTCATCTTGTTGTTAAAAACAACATTATCGCTGTGGGAGCCCTGGTTGTCGGCCAAACTCTCCGGCTAGGCAGTTTCGTCATGACCGCTTATTCGGCTGCTGCACTGACGATGACTTCTCGGGTCATCGAAAACAGCCTCCACGTCGGCTCGGAATTCGCCGAACAGATGGATCCAATGGAGCTCTCTTCCCTAAACGAGCTCTTAGATCGCATCGCCGCCTTGGGAGTCATTACGGACTATGATCGGATTGGGCTTAAACCCGATCAAAGGGAGATTAACTCTCCACCGGTCACCCATCATATTGCGGTGGTGGAGGAACAATGCGGTGATTTTTCCTCTATCTTGAGGACTAACTATGTCCGGATTCCTGAGCTCTCTGATCCGGATACCCATTTGCGGGAGGACATCACCCAAACCCTGAACCTAGAGTTAGGCAACGGGCCAGACTCATCGGGCAACATCCCGGAATCCGAACTTCCAAGATTGGAAACTCCTTGGCCCCTGGGTCTCAGATCGGGTAGGGGTTCGGACTCAAAACCACCCACCCACCCAGACATAAACGATCTTTCCCACATCAGGCAAGAGCCCCATGAAACAGTACATCATTATTGGGCCAGATTCCTCCTTGTGATGAACAAGGTTAAGGACTGCCGCGAGGAAGACGCGGTCTCACTTTTCTGCAATAACTGCACGGACAAGGGAATCCTTAACACCATAAGTCGCCGTAACATATCACACTTCGCCGACTTGGCATCCATAGTACGAAAGTACTGTGCGATGGAAAGTGCTTGGAAAACCGAAACGAAATTTTGGGATAATCCGGCTCCGAATATACACCTAGTCTGAGGTAAAAGGGTGCACTATCATAAGACACCCGAGTTAATTACAAAGAAGCAAAAACCCTCTACAGGGCGTGGAACTGTATTGGAGGGATGGCTCAACGGACCCTACAAAATGCATAGTACAACGGATATCACACCAACACACAGCCTTAGAGCATGTTGGATACTCCGGCAGGTGGCCAAAAGTGGCGAGGATCTTCTCATCCCAGATGCCACAGAGCACCATCCCGGTGATAACAATACGGTATTAACAGTCTTTGAGACCTTTGCATCAAATAATAGGCGTAAGTGAACACTCCACAGCATTGCCGAAATCTGCCGCGTAGCAGCAATAAATCCATGGAGCGACACGGCTATTACCTTCAATGCCAGTGACGAACCTAAATTCCAAACAGCCCGAGCACCAGCTGCACTGGTCCTCAGTCCAATTGTGGACGGCTTTCGACTCACTAAAGTACTCATGGACGGCGGTAGTGGATTAAACCTCATCTACGAGGAAACTCTTCAAAAAATGGAAATAGACTGGAACCGCATTGAGCAAAGTAGCACAACCTTTAGAGGAATCATCCCCGGTCGGGAAGCACGTTGTGCTAGGAAAATCACACTAGATGTGGTATTCGGCACGCCGGAGAACTATAGGTCCAAAGAAATTACATTCCAAGTGGCCCCGTTCAGTAGTGGATACCACGCCCTCTTGGGACGGGAGGCGTTCATGATCTTCCAAGCCACACCCCATTATGGGTACATGAAGCTCAAAATGCCCAGGCCCAACGGAATCATCACTCTCGTTAGTGATCCGGACACAGCACTCCGCGCCGAAAACAAAACAGCCGCATTAGCCCTCGAGGCATTATCCGAAGCCCTTTCGGCCGAGGAATTAACTGCGCTACGCTCCACAGTGGACAGGGACGACGTGATACTTGACAAAAGATCCAAGTCCACCTCTTTTAAACCAGCGGATGGAATAGTCAAATTCCAAGTCCACCCAACGGACCCTACAAAGACAGCCTCCATCGGGGCACAGTTAAACCCCGCCGTGGACAGCGCACTACGAGAGTTCCTGCGCGAGAATTGGGATATATTCGCCTGGCACCCCTCAGACATGCCAGTAATCCCACGCAGGTTGGCCTAGCACAGCCTCAATATCCTAAAGGGATTCAAGCCGGTCAAGCAGGCTCTTCGGTGTTTCTCTGAACCTAAGAGACAGGCTATGGGAGAGTAACTAGCCAAATTATTGGAGGCCGGATTCATTAGAGAAATAAAACACCCGGACTAGCTAGCAAACCTGGTGATGGTACCAAAGAAGGACAAATCCTGGCGCCTATGTGTCGATTTCAAGGACCTCAACAAGGCTTGCCCAAAGGATCCCTTCCCCCTCCCCTGCATTGATCAAATTATCGATGCTACCGCAGGACACGAGTCATTGTGTTTCCTCGATGAATACTCCGGCTACCACCAAATTAAGATGGTGGAGTACGACCAAGCCGCAACGGCATTTATCACACCATACGGCCCCTTCTGTTTTAACACAATGCCTTTTGGGCTCAAAAACACCGGCGCAACATATTAGCGCATGAGCCAGACATGTTTGGAGAAACAGATCAGCAAAACAGTAGAGGCATACGTAGATGATATGGTCGTTAAAACTAAACACGTCGACTCTCTAATAGACGACTTGAGGCTCACATTCGACAACCTCCGAACATACGACATCAAGCTCAATCAGGAAAAATGCGTTTTTGGCGTACCAGCCAGAAAGCTCCTGGGCTTCATTGTCTCCAGTAGAGGAATTGAAGCTAATCCGGCCAAAATCTGAGCTCTCTCATAGTTGGCTATCCCAACGGACCTCAAACAAATCCAGAAACTAACTGGATGTGTGGCGGCTTTAAGCCGCTTTATCTCCCACTTAGGGGAAAAGGCATTACCCCTTTATCGCCTCCTTCGGCGCACCGAACACTTCGAGTGGACGGACGCCGCCACAGCCGGATTGGACGAAATAAAACCCATACTAGCAACCAACCCAATCCTGGCCGCACCAAACATTGGCGAACCAATGCTGTTGTACATTGTGGCAACTCATCAAGTTGTAAGCGCAGTGCTCATCGTCAAACGAGAAGCTGATGGACACAAATTCCCTCTTCAAAAGCCAGTATACTATGTATCCACTGTCCTCACTCCATGCAAATCACAGTACCCAAATTATCAAAAGATAGCCTATGCGGTATTCATGGCATCCCGGAAGCTGCGACACTACTTTCAAGAGTGTTCAATTATAGTAGCCTCGGAAGTGCCACTTAATGATATTATAAACAACCGCGACGCTACGGGCCGGATTGCCAAATGGGCCATTGAGCTCCTCCCATTCGACATAACATACAAACCTCGGCGAGTCATTAAATCGCAAGTATTGGCCGACTTTGTCGCCGAATGGACGGAAGCTGAACTCCCTAAAGAGTACGGCGCATGCTCCAATTGGATCATGCACTTCGACGGCTCAAAAATGTTGGCCGGTCTGGGGGCTGGCGTCGTCCTGACATCCTCAACCGGAGATACCGTTCAGTACGTACTGCAGATACTATATATAGACTCCAACAACTTAGCCGAATACAAAGCCCTGTTGCGTGGTCTTCGGATGGCAATCTCCATGGGCATTCAATGCCTAGAGGTGCGTGGGGATTCGAACCTCGCAATATCCCAAATAAATGGAGACTTTGATGCCAAGGATCTGAAGATGGCGGCCTACCGAAACGTCATCCTAAAGATGTCAGCTCGGTTCGAGAGGCTCGAATTTCACCACGTGGCTCGGGAAAACAATCAGGCGGCGGATATCCTCACCCCCATCGGTGCAAAACGCGACGCGGTCCCCCCCATCATCTTTTTGGAGAGGTTGTTTAAGCCATCGGTGGTATGGGAAGGGGACACCGGTAACAATAGTCTAGACCCAGCCAAAATGCCCGATACCGAACACTCTGACATAATCGGAGGCTCTGCCACCGAAATAACACCTTCAGCCCACGTAATAATGGCCGTCATCGCCCCGTGGACAGAACCATTCCTGGCCTACCTAACTAGGCAGGAACTTCCCGAGGACCAAAATGAGGCATGCTGCATAGTGCGGCGATCTAAAGCCTACATGGTCCACGAGGGAGAGTTGTATAAGAAAAGCACTACCGGAGTCCTTCAAAGGTGCATCTCCGAAGAGGAAGGGCGGAAGCTTTTGGCAGAAATTCACGCCGGACTCAGCGGCCACCACGCCGCAGCCTGGGCCCTTGTAAGTAAGGCCTTCCGTATAGGTTTTTATTGGCCGACAGCCCGGGCAGATGCACAGGACTTGGTCCAACGCTGCGCCGGTTGCCAACCTTTTGCAAACCAAAGCCATATGCCACCCACTGCCCTCCAAACAATCCCCATTACATGGCCTTTCGTGGTCTAGGGGCTTGGCATGGTTGGACCCCTTAAAGGGGGAACCCATAAGAAAAAATACTTACTGGTCATGGTGGATAAATTCACCAAATGGATAGAAGCCAAACCTGTTAAAACAGCCGAATCCGGACCAGTGATAGACTTCATATCCGGGGTTGTACACCATTATGGCATCCCCCACAACATCATCACTGACAACGGGACGAACTTCACGGACGACGAGGTAAAACTCTGGTGTAGCAACATGGGCATCAAGCTCGATTATGCTTCCGTCTATCACCCACAAACCAACGGCCAAGTTGAGCGAGCAAATGGTCTTATCATGAGCGGCATTAAACCCAGATTAGTGCGGTCCTTAACGGAGTCTAACACGCACTGGGTAGAGGAGCTCGACTCCGTACTCTCAGGTCTGCAGACCACACTGAATTGTAGTACCGGATATACACCCTTCTTTATGGTGTACGGCGCAGAGGCAGTTCTGCCCTGCGACATAATTCATGACTCACCTCGAGTGCACATGTACGAAGAAAGAGAAGCCGAGCTCGATTGGCAGGACAGTTTGGACGCCCTGGAGGAGGAGCGCGATGTGGCAAAAGCCCGTTCCACATTCTATCAGCAACAGGCTCGCAGATACCAAAGCAGAGAAGTACGGGCCAAAACTTATAACGTTGGTGAGTTAGTTCTATGCCTGCCGGAGAAGAAAAATACCAAGCTCGAGCCCAAATGGGAAGGTCCCTTCATTATCGACCAAGTTCTGACCGGTGGAGCGTACCGTCTGCGGGATGCATCGAATAATTGACTTGAGCCCAACCCATGGAACGCAGCCAGGCTTCGAAGATTCTACGCCTAGCGCCGGACTCTATGTTCGTCTCCTTCCTCTGTCCATTTTTTGAATATATATTATCCGTCTTTTTTCTCTTTCTTTCTTTTATTCTTTCTCAAGGCCTTCAAGGGCCAACTTGTGCCTCACTTGCACACTATAGATGCGCTAACCGCGCTCATTTTACCTGGGGGCTTCTTACACAGAAGCTTAATTATCTATCTGGGCTTCATGCCCAGCACATGTGTTATTCTTCCGCATGTACCTTTTCTTCGCCATTATATGCATCGATATGACTTAAGTTTTGGCCAAGCTGGGTTGCCTGGCTCTTGTATTTATGCCCTACGTTCCCGTTAATTCGGCTAGGGCATAAGGGGAGCACCTCTGCGATTGTTACTGCCGGGACAGCCGGATGTGTACCTTAGAATGGGTGAAGCCGAAAGCTAGCGTTCTTAAGAGAATATTCGGTCGATGAACAAAAGATGGTTTTTATTTTCCATATGTGCCCCCAGATGTTTTTTCCTGTGTTTCCTCTCGCAGTCCGGACATGCACTTTAGGGCATGCGTACCCAGGGAAAGGAACCCTTAATGGAACTATTCTCCCTGGAAGATGTTTCTTACTACCCATGTAATAGAACATAACTAGTTGGGCACTTGTCTGTTCAAGCACTAATGACCCCTACACCTGGTCTCCACGCATACCTCAGTTCTTATATAACTAAGCGGGTATTCGGATACACTCCGGACTATCGGGTCCCGAGGTTGAAGCGAAAAGGTCCGCCATGACAAATGATCTACAATCCGGCTAGAAGGCATTATACATGTCACTTTAATTACATAGTCATGTAGACTAACTAAATTCCTCTTCTATACCATCCAACAGGCGGTCTAGCCTACAATCCTATTGGGAATACTTTGCGGCTAATTCCACTTGCCCATACACTAAGCTAACGGGGATCTCTTTCCCATCGGGCCCCATAGGTCCGACCTCGGCCATGTGGTTCGGGTCAGTCTTGGTATACCGTGTCTTCACCATGGCCCAGGATTCCCTGGCACCTTGACGGCAGGCCGATATCTTCCATAATCGGAAGCGTCGCCGTGCTCCCTTGAGCTTCTCCGCAAGCTCTCCAATGCCTTCTGGCAGGGAGACGGCTGGCCACAAGGCCTGGGAAACACCTTGCATCACATGCCGAACTTGTTCGTGCAGTTGTGATAGCTCGGATAGAAGATCACCCGCAGACCCGGGCATCTCCTCCGCGGGACAACCCGTCAGCATACCTGCAGACATAACTCTGTTAGCCAGCATCTCTGCCGACCCCTTTTTTTAAGGGTTCGTTCAAGCACTTACTGAAAATGTCGCGTCGAAGCCGCTTATTCTCCTTCTCGGAGTCTGCAAGCTGGGCTCGAACATCTTTCAGTTCCACGCTTAGCTTGGTATTGGCGTCTTGGAGATTGTTTTTCTCCCGCCTGACCTCAGTCAGCATGCGTTCACCAGCCTTTAGCTGTCGTACGGCATGCTGCTCCTCCGGATTCTCTCCGGATTCATCTGCAACATCTACTATTAGATCTGCAGCCATGCCGCACGCTATATGGTACCTATCATTCTTTGAAAGAAATGTTACCAGTTGGGGACTTTTGAGGTTCCTTCAATGCGGCAACAGCGGCCCCAAGTTGGGTCTTGCATTCCTCCAGCTCCTGTGACAGTCGACTATTCTTCTCTGTAAGAACCTGCACAATAAGATGATCCTTAAATCAGTTCTGCTAACTGTTTCAAGTCTCAGGGGCTACTGATACATATAATCATCATATTTGCTTACCCGTACATCCTTTACATACTGGTCTGTGGCTCTGGCTAGACCATTTTGAGCGGCACGGAGGTACGCCTCTCCAGAATTGAAAGCATCAAATGCCTTTGGGGAGAAGCAAGCGTCGCGGAGTACGGCCCGGCGAAGCCTATGATTCATGGCGCTCTCCACTTCTGAATTTGTAGCGCATAGCCTATCTACATCCTCTGTAGGGGGAGTATCCGGCGTCCGCCCCATGTCGGATTCCGCCTCTATGTCCGGTCCTGGAGCCCGACTGGTGGAAGCGTGATCGGCAGCCTCACCGGACATATTCGGCGAGCGTTTTTTCTGTTAAAGAAACATGGATGTCATTACATTCCAAGAAAGACGACAACCACGGAGCGGGGTTTCTACCTCTGCGCCGGCGTCTCCGTCCTGACCGCCTTCCTTTTTGGCCTGCTCGGCCTCGGTGCCTCTTGTTGGCGAGTTGCTGCGGGTTCGGCATGGCGTCCCGAATGCCTTCCCTGTAAAAACACCATATGTAAATGGTAGGTGGAGTGTCTAAAAGGGGATCCTAGTTTTTGGAGTTGGGATTTTTGGTTTTTCTTACGTGCGACGCAGGAAGCAGTCTGGGATAGTCGGCCGTAATGGCCACCATGGCGTTATCACAACTTATTTGATAGAACTGCCGGTTTATTAGCTCCACGAATATATACGGATCTTCTTCGAGTCCGGGACCGAGGGCCCGGTCAGGGTCCTCTAGTTGAGGAGATGGGCTGCTGACCTCCCTTATGGCTTTTCGCAGTTCCTGCCGCAAAATGGCAAGGTGAGTACATACGGCAAAGAATGCGGGAAGAATGGGAGTAAGGAGATATAACTCACCCAGCTTGGATGGTTGTACATGGAGAGTCCATCCCGTGGTTTGATGCGGATGAACTCCTCTTCCTCTCCCTTGAACAATTCGGACAGAATTTTTGCTAAAGCGGCAGCGTTGTCCGGACCCTTACGCCTGCAACGGGTGGCGTCATCTTCCCCGTTAAAACACCACAAGGGGTGCCCTCGATATTGAAGTGGTTACACTCCCCGCATTATGCATATTGACATAACCTCGATTACTGTCAATCCTGATTGAGCCAGCGCTTTAATCTGATTCATCAGATAAAGGACTTCTCCGTTGTCTTCCTCCTGGGGGCTCCCTGGGCGCCAACTTCAGTGTTTCTTTAGAGGAGCGTTGCTGAACTCAGGGAGACCCCGCTGAACAGGGTCTGGAAGGGGGGGCGTCCTCCATATAAAACCATTCTGAAGGCCACTCTTCGGACGTCTTCTTCAGAGTACCGGACAGGTATCCGGTTTCGGGCGATGCGCCATATTTCGGCTCCGCCCAACTGATAAAGTGACCCCTTCTGTGTGCGAGGGACGAGGCAAAATAACCTTTTACACAGCTCCGAATTAGCCTCGCAGCCCAGGAATAACTCGTAGAGGGCAACATAGCCGGTGATGTGAAAGGGAAGCAGGGGTAAAATTATGTAGTTGGAGGCCGTAGAACTCCAGGAGCCCGTGGAGGAACGGATGAATTGGGAATCCGAGTCCCCTCAATAAATAAGGAACAAGGCATACCCGCTCCCCCGTAGAGGGGCTGGGGAAGCTCTCCGCTTGCTCCCCGCCATTGTAGGTGGCGAGCCCGGCTTGGACGGGCACCATATACGCTGGAGGGAGAAATCCCTTAGTCTGCAGTTCGACTAATCGACTGTGTGGGACTGAACACCTCTCCCAATCACCGGGCTTAGGGCTGAGGGGGCGGGAGGAGGAGCTGCGGAGGTCGGCCATGCTGGAGTGGATCTTTCCGAAGCGCGCTTCGATGGATTCTTGTTGGGAGAGGATGGTATGGATTGGATCTAAGAATCCCCGTCCCTTTAATAGACAATTTATTTATCTGGCTAGGGGGGCAAATGTAAAAACGCCCTGGCGCCTCGCATTCATTCAACGCGTGGAAGATAGCCCTTATTGGGCGCAGAAGCCAAGAGGTTCAACATTTATGGGACCGGACACTGCTTAACAAACGTTCGAAATTTGGAGAAGAACCCGCCTTGCAATGCCGAAGACAACACTGCACGCCGGACTCATCGTCATTGAAGCCTGGTTCGGGGGCTACTGAGAGAGTCCTGGATTAGGGGGTATTCGGACATCCGGATTATATCCTTTGGCCGTACTGTTGGACCATGAAGATACAAGATTGAAGACTTCGTCCCGTGTCCGTATGGGACTCTACTTGGCGTGGAAGGCAAGCTAGGCAATATGGATAAGTATATCTCCTCCTTTGTAACCGACCTTGTGTAACCCTAGCCCCCTCCGGTGTCTATATAAACCGGAGGGTTTTAGTCCATAGGACAACAGACAATCATACCATAGGCTAGCTTCTAGGGTTTAGCCTCTTCGATCTTGTGGTAGATCAACTCTTGTAATACCCATATTATCAAGTATAATCAAGCAGGACGTAGGGTTTTACCTCCATCAAGAGGGCCCGAACCTGGGTAAAACATCGTGTCCCCTGCCTCCTGTTACCATCCGCCTTAGACGCACAGTTCGGGACCCCCTACCCGAGATCCGTCGGTTTTGACACTGACACACCTCATCATTCCAGCGGCATACTTGGTTTGCCAAGTTGATGCCTTGTTCATTCTTTTCCTTCCAAAGTACCCATATGCATTGCACCTCATATCTTGCATTCCATGCCATGTCTTGCATCATGTTGCTTGTGCATTGCACCGTGATTGATTTTTGTTCCATTGCTTGTGTTCTTGCTTTGGGTAGAGCCGGGAGATGAGTACGTGAACGAGGAACCTGTTGAGTACGCTAACGAGGAGCAAGCTTTCGACAACTCTGAGAACATTGCAGGCAAGATGACCATACCCTCGATATCACTTATATCTTTGCTTGCTAGTTGTTCGTTCTATGCTATGCCATGCTACCTACCACTTGTTATAACATGCCTCCCATATTGCCATGTCAAGCCTCTAACCCACCTTCCTAGCAAACCGTTGTTTGGCTAAGTTACCGATTTTGCTCAGCCCCTCTTATAGCGTTGCTAGTTGCAGGTGCCTTGCAGGTTGTTCCATGTTGGAACATGTTTATGTTGGGTATCACTTTATCTCTTATTTCATTAAGGCATCTATATACTTGGTAAAGGGTGGAAGGCTCGGCCTTATGCCTGGTGTTTTGTTCCACTCTTGCCTCCCTAGTTTCTGTCATACCGGTGTTATGTTCCTTGATTTTGTGTTCCTTACGTGGCTGAGGTTATGGGACCCCCTTGACAGTTCTCTTTGAATAAAACTCCTCCAGCAAGGCCCAACCTTAGTTTTACATTTGCCAACCTAAGCCTTTTCCCTTGGGTTCTGCAGACCTGAGGGTCGTCTTTATTTTAACCCCCCAGGCCAGTGCTCCTTTGAGTGTTGGTCCGAACCGGGCAACCTACGGGGCCACCTCGGGGAAACTTGAGGGTTGGTTTTACTCGTAGCTTGACCTATCCGGTGTGCCCTGACAACGAGATATGTGCAGCTCCTATCGGGATTTGTCGGCACAGTCGGGCGGCTTTGCTGGTCTTGTTTTACCTTTGTCGAAATGTCTTGTAACCGGGATTCCGAGACTGATCGGGTCTTTCCGGGAAAAGGAATAACCTTCGTTGATCATGAGATCTTGTGATGGGCTAAGTTGGGACACCTCTACAGGGTATAAACTTTCGAGAGCCGTGCCCGTGATTATGTGGCAGATGGGAATTTGTTAATATCTGGTTGTAGAGAACTAGACACTTAACTTAATTAAAGTGAATCAACCGCGTGTGTAGCCGTGATGGTCTCTTTTCGGCGGAGTCCGGGAAGTCAACACGGTTTTGGGTTATGCATGAATGTCAGTAGTTTCAGGATCACTTCTTGATCGCTTCTAGCTTCACGACCATTCCATAGCTTCTCATCTTACTCTTATTTGTGTATGCTAGCCACCTTATTTGCTTAGCGCTTGCTGCAGCTCCATCTCATTACCTTATCCTACCCATAAGCTCAAATAGTCTTGATCTCGTGGGTGTGAGATTGTTGAGTCCTCGTGACTCGCGGATACTTCCAAACAGTTGCAGGTGCCGATGATACCAGTGCAGGCGATTCTACCGACCTCAAGTGCGAGTTCGACGAGGACCTTGGTTGTTACTACGTTTTGTTTCCTGATGATGAGTGGTGGAGCCCAGTTGGGACGATCGGGGATCTAGCATTTGGGGTTATCTTCCTTTTATTCATATTTGACCGTAGTCGGTCTATGAGTGTATTTTGGATGATGTATGAATTATTTAAGTATTGTGTGAAGTGGCGATTGTAATCCAACTCTATTTATCCCTGTCTTGTTCATTACATGGGATGTTTGTGAAGATGACCCTTCTTGCGACAAAACCACTATGCGGTTATGCCTCCAAGTCGTGCCTCGACACATGGGAGCTATAGCCGCATCGTGGGTGTCGGTGTCAAAACCAGCGGATCTCGGATAGGGGGTCCCAAACTGTGTGTCTAGGCCGGATGGTAACAGGAGGCAGGGGACACGAAGTTTTACCCAGGTTCGGGCCCTCTTGATGGAGGTAAAACCCTACGTCCTGCTTGATTAATATTGATTATATGGGTAGTACAAGAGTAGATCTACCACGAGATGGGAGAGGCTAAACCCTAGAAGCTAGCCTATGGTATGATTGTATGTTGTGGTTGTTGTCCTACGGACTAAAACCCTTCGGTTTATATAGACACCGGAGAGGGTTAGTGTAACGCCCGAGACCGATGTGCCAGTTGTCCTCCAGTTATTCGCCGTCGTTGCCATGTCATTTGCTTGCGTGTTGCATCTTATCATGTCATCATGTGCATTGCATCATCATGTTTTCAAAACTTGCATCCATCCCGGCCTCCTCGTTCTCTCCGTTGTCTGTTCTGAGCCCAGACACACTTGCACGCGCCCGCGGCATTTCCGAAATATTATTTTATAAGTGGACGGAAAATGTTCTCGGAATGGGATGAGAGTTGACGTGTGGTCTTATTATAGTGTAGATAGACCGCCTGTCAAGTTCCGTCGCATTCGGAGTTCGTTTGATAGCCCAACGGATAACTATAGCGACATTATAGTCGGTCTAACGTCGGATGTTTTCGGTCTCCGGAAACTGTCGCCGGGTCTCTCTCTCTCTTCTCTTCTCTCAGCCCAAAGCTTCTGCACAGTCCGCTGACAACCGCCAGACCCCGAAACCCTCTCTGCATAGTGCTTCGAATCCCTCACGTGCGCGTCCGGAACTTCCCCGGACCCGACCCGGGCAGTCGTCGCCGTTGGGTCCGGATCATCCCCAAACATCTACAAAACGTCTCCGTTTTGTTAATTGGACTTCCTAACCAATTAATTCTCGACCGCTTGATTACGATCGGACGGACCGAATACCCCCCTTACCCTATTTCCCCTACCTATATAAACAACCTAACCCTAAAATCTCGGACGACTGTCCCATCCATCCCCTCACTCGCCGCCGCCGCTCATTCCAAATCCTCCTTGATTTCCTCAGCCACCCAACCAACCTCCACCTTCCCGATCCACTCCACCCGAGCCAACCCGCAGTACCACCTACCTTGCTCGATCTGTGCCCTTGCCCAACCGGCGCTGCAGCTCTCCACCTGCTCGATCCAAGGAAAGGAGATCCTCTCCTGAAGCCCCTGTCTCTTTTCTCGCCCATCCCTAACCTCTCTCTCATGCCCCGTTGCCTCTTCCTCTCTGTACCAGGAACATCCATGGTGGCTACAGCTCCCTCGCCGCCGTTTGCACCAGGTCCAACCGGGAGACGGACGGATCCATCCTCCCGCGTCCACCCCGCGTCTCGTTCGTCCCAGAGCACTCCTACTACGCCAAGTCCACAAGCTCCATCGCTGCAGGGAGCGAGGAGCACTCCGCCCCGATTGCATGGACCCCGGCCGGATCGACGCAGTCCGCCGCTGTCTTGCTTAGCTAGCTCAGGCACGAGCGCCCCATCTTCCTCCTCGTCGCGTGGATCCAGGAGGAGCCCCCGCCAGCACCGCCGCTCCTCTGCGCCCTCGCTGCACCAAGCCGCCATGTACGCCGATGCCTGGAGCTCCAAGTCCCATGGTGCTGCCTCGCCTCTGCCTCATGTTCCTCTGCATCCTGCGATGTGGGGATGAGCCACGCGCCCCTGCCTCCTTCCCCGCGCCCGAATCCGCTACCCTCGCCGGTCTGGCGCCTAAGCCAGCCTCCTCTGCATCCGCGTCGCTGCCCAAGCCGCCTGCGTCCTCTGCTTCGAGGACGAACACGCGCCTCGCCTGCACCCATTGACCGTGCCACCCCATCTGCTCGTTCGATCTAGCCTGCCCTTCGCCCGCTCCTCCGGCCCAGCTCCCTCTACGAGCCTGCCAGCTTTCACGGGCCTTGGGCCATGCGAGGCCCAGCTCCGCGCCAGCGCCCGCGTGGGCCACGACCAGATGAGGCCGTCCGCTGCTCCCTTCTCTGCCCAACCGGGCCAAGCCCAATGTGAGTGCTCAGTTTCAGCCCGTCTCTGTTTTTTCCCGGATCTACGATTTGTCCATTTACCCAGCGAATTACTGTTTTACAGAAAAGTCCCTGCTGTTCATGCATATAATAACTTAATAACCGTGCGTCATATTAACATAATTTATATATGAAACTTGCTTAAAATTATGTGTAGATTAATAATATGCCACTTTCTTGCCATGTTAAAATGTTTAAAATGATGTTTGCATTATTTTGCTCCTATGCCATGTTAAAATGTTATAATTCATAACTAATTAATCGTAGCCCTGTTTTTAACAAACTTTATATGTAAATGGGGTAGAATTTTGCCTAGTTTAACATGGTGGCATCATCTTGCATGTTTAACAACTCTAAAATAATGTTTAGGGCAGAACAGTACCAAACCTAATATATGCATATGAGGAGTTTCCGGAATTGTTGTTCGTTGCTTCCGGCCTCATTTAAACTTGACTAGATAGGTAGTTTTACTTTGCTTCACCCTTTTGTCATGCTAACAACATTTAATATTGTTGGGTACATAAACAAGATCGAACTAAATAATTGTTGTGGTGTTTCATCATTATGCAACGGAGTTGCATAATGGAGCTCCACTTAATTTGTAGGATTGTTTGTGCACTTTGCCATGCCATGCCTCATTAAACCGGACATGCATCATACTTGGTTGTGCATCATGCCATGTTGATGTGTTGGTTGTTTACTATGTTGTTTGCTTCTTTCCGGTGTGCTTCTTCGGGTTGTTTTTGGTAACGTCGTGTTGTGAGGATCCGTTCGACTACGCCCGTTTGTCTTCTTCATGGACTCGTTCTTCTTCCTTGTGGGTTTTCAGGCAAGATGATCATACCCTCGAAATCACTTCTATCTTTTCTTGCTAGATGCTCGCTCTTTTGCTATGCCTATGCTACGATACCTACCACTTGCTTATCATGCCTCCCATATTGTTGAACCAAGCCTCTAACCCACCTTGTCCTAGCAAACCGTTGTTTGGCTATGTTACCGCTTTTCTCAGCCCCTCTTATAGCGTTGTTAGTTGTAGGTGAAGATTGAAGTTTGTTCCTTGTTGGAACATGGAGATGTTGTTCCTTGTTGGAACATGTTTACTTGTTGGGATATCACAATATATCTTATTTAATTAATGCATCTATATACTTGGTAAAGGGTGGAAGGCTTGGCCTTATGCCTGGTGTTTTGTTCCACTCTTGCCGCCCTAGTTTCCGTCATATCGGTGTTATGTTCCCGGATTTTGCGTTCCTTACGCGGTTGGTCTATAATGGGAACCCCTTGACAGTTCACTTTGAATAAAACTCCTCCAGCAATGCCCAACCTTGGTTTTACCATTTGCACTAACAACCTACCACCTTCCCTTGGGTTCTGCAGACTCAAGGGTCATCTTTATTCTAACCCCCCCCCCCCGGACCAGTGCTCCTCTGAGTGTTGGTCCGACCGAGCAGACTGCGGGGCCACCTCGGGGCAACTTGAGGTTTGGTTTTACTCGCAGGATGTCTCATTTGAGTGTGCCCTGAGAACGAGATATGCGCAGCTCCTATCGGGATTTGTCGGCACATTCAGGCGGTGTTGCTGGATTTGTTTTAACTTGTCGAAGTGTCTTGTAGAACCGGGATACCGAGTCTGATCGGAATGTCTCGGGAGAAGGTATATCCTTCGTTGACCGTGAGAGCTTGTCATGGGCTAAGTTGGGACACCCTTGCAGGGATTTGAACTTTCGAAAGCCGTGCCCGCGGTTATGGGCAGATGGGAATTTGTTAATGTCCGGTTGTAGAAAACCTGAAGTTGACCTTAATTAAAATATACCAACCGCGTGTGTTACCGTGATGGTCTCTTTCCGGCGGAGTCCGGGAAGTGAACACGGTGTTGGAGTTATGCTTGACGTAGGTTGTTCTAGGATCACTTCTTGATCATACTTTTATCGACCGTGCTTTGCCTTCTCTTCTCGCTCTCATTTGCGTATGTTAGCCGCCATATATGCTAGTCGCTTGCTGCAGCTCCACCTCATACCTTTACCTTACCCATAAGCTTAAAAAGTCTTGATCGCGAGGGTGCAAGATTGCTGAGTCCCCGTGGCTCACAGATACTTCCAAAACCAGTTTGTAGGTGCCGATGTTACCGTGCAGATGACGCAACCAAGCTCAGGAGGAGCTCGATGAAGATCTTGTCATTTGTGCTGCTTCGTTCTAGTTGATCAGTAGTGGAGCCCAGTTGGGGTCGATCGGGGACCTTGTCGCATTTTGGGTTCTTCTTTTATTTTGGTTCTGTAGTCGGACCTTGAGTGTATTTGGATGATGTAATGCTTTATTCATGTATTTGTGTGAAGTGGCGATTGTAAGCCAACTATGTATCTCTTTCCCTTATGTATTACATGGGTTGTGTGAAAATTACCTCACTTGCGACACTGCTTTCAATGCGGTTATGACTCTAAGTCATGCTTCAACACGTGGGAGATATAGCCGCACCGAGGGCGTGACAGTTAGGGTTACACAAGGTCGGTTACAAAAGAGGAGATATCCATATACGTATTACCTAGCTTGCCTTCCACGTCAAGTAGAGTCCCATCCAGACACGAGACGAAGTCTTCAATCTTGTATCTTCATAGTCTAACATTCCGGCCAATGGAGATAGTCCGGCTGTCCAGAGACCCCCTAATCCAGGACTCCCTCAGTAGCCCCCGAACTAGGATTCAATGATGACGAGTCTGGCGCGCAGTATTGTCTTCGGCATTGCAAGGCGGGTTCCTCTCCAAATTCTGTGTACCTATCGAAATAATGTTCGGTTTCTTGTGAATGTTTGTACTCCTCGGCTTCCTCGCCCAATAATGGCCACCTTCCACGTGTTGAGCGAATGCGAAGAGCCAGGGTGTTTTCATATTTACCCCCCTAGCTGTGTGAATGAGCCGCCTATTTAAAAAGACAAGGATTCAGATCCAAATCATGCCATCCCCCCTTGGCGAGCCTTCATCGGAGCGCAACCGACAGAGATCCATTCCATCATGGCCGGTCGACGCAGCTCCTCCTCTCGCACCCCTAGTTCCAAGCCGGGATATTGGGAGAGATGTTCCATCCGGCACAGCAAATTGGTGATGCTCCAATCCAAGGGATTTCTTCCCCCAGCGTACCTGGTCCCGGTTCGAGCCGGGCTTGCCACCTACAATGGCGGAGAGCATGTGGAGAGCCGTCCCAACCCATCCAAGGGGGAGCGGGTATGCCTTGTCCCTTATTTGGTAAGAGGGCTCGGATTCCCAATTCATCCGTTTCTCCGGGGGCTTCTGGAGTTCTACGGCCTCCAGTTGCACAACCTTACGCCTGCCTCCCTGCTGCATATCGCGGGATTCGTAGCCCTTTGCGAGTTGTTTTTGGGCTGTGAGGCTCATTTCGCTCTGTGGAAGAAGTTGTTCTGCCTTGTGCCCCGTTCTAAGAAGGGATCAATATATCAAGTGGGCGGAGCCGAAGTGTGGCGTATTGCCGGGACCGGGTACCTGTCCAGAACCCCAAAGAAGACGTCCGAAGACTGGCCTTCAGAATGGTTTTATATAGAAGATGTCCCCCTCCCGGACCCTATTCGGATCAGCCTTCCGGAGTTCGACAACGCCCCTTTGAAGAAGCGCCGAAGCTGGCGTCCATGGAGCTCCCTGGAGGAAGATGACAGTGACATTCTTTACCTGATGATCCAGATAAGTTTTTTAGCTCAATCCGGATTGACCATGATCGAGGTCATGGCCACATGCATCATGCGGGGGGTGAAGCCGCTTCAGTATAGAGGCCACCCCATGTGGGATTTCAACGGGGAGGATGACGCCACCCGCCATGGCCGCAAAGGGCCAGGATCAGCTGCCGATCTAATAAAGATCTTATCCACTTTGTACAAGGGAGAATAGGAGGAATTCCTTCGTGTCAACCCGCAGGGCGGATTTTCTTTGTACAATCCTTCGGGCTGGGTAAGAGGAGACTTTTTATTGCCCATCCATTTCGTATTCCCGTAGTTAAGTATTTATTCTAGTGATTTTATCGCAGGAGCTGCGCCAGGTAGTAAAGGAGATAAACAGCCCTCCTCCGCAACCCGAGGACCCCGGACGGTCCCTTGACCCGGCCTCCCAGGAGGATCCGGACATATGTGTGGAGCTGATCGACGGGGTATTTCACCAATGGAGTAATGACAACGCCTTGGTGGCCATTATGGCTGATTACCCTGGGCTAGTTCCAGCCTCACAGGTGACTAAGACCGAAGTCCCAGCACGTAAAAAGGGATCTGTCCTTGCGCTTTTTGATTGCCGTATAACAGTCGTGTTTTGCAGGGGAGGTCCTCGGGGCAGAAGGTCGAGCCTATGGCAACTAGCCAACAAGGGGCCGTAAGGCTAGGCAGGCTAAAAAGATCTGCAGTCCGGATTGAGGCACCAGCGCAGTGGTACGGCGCGCCGTCTTTATTGCAAGACATTATTTGCGGAGGCATATTAATGCCCATGCCTTCTTTTCAGGAAAAAGAGAGCTCGCCGGACTATACCCGGAGAGGCTACCAATCGCGCCTCCACCAGCCAGGCTCCAAGGCCGGATTCAGAGGCGGGAACGAATACAAGGCGTGCGCCGGGTGCTCCTCCGATAGAGGATGCGGATAAACTGTCCACCACCCATTCCGAGGTGGAAAGTGCCATGAACCACAGGCGTCGCCGGACTATTCTTCGTGATGCTTGTTTCTCCCAAGAGGCATTGGATGCCTTCAACTCGGGAGACGCGCACCTCCGTGCCGCTCAAAATGGTCTAGCCAGAGCCACGAAGCAGTATGTAAAAGACATACGGGTGAGAAAATTTGATGATTATATATCTCAGTAGCCCCTGAGACTTGAAACAGTTAGGATAACTGATTTAAGGATCATTTGTTATGCAAGTTCTTACAGAAAAGAATACTCAACTGTCCCAGGAGCTGGAAGAGTGCAAAGCCCAACTGCGGGCCGCACTAGCCGCAGCGGGGGAACCCAAAAAGACCCCCTCTGGTAACATATCCTTCGAATGATAAGTATCGTATTAGAGTGCGGCGTATATGCAGATCTGACGATAAAATTGCAGATGACGCTGGAGTAAATACGGATAAGCAACAGCTCATACGCTAGCTGAAGGCCGGTGAGAGCGTGCTGACGAGGGTGAGGCAGGAGAATAATGATCTCCAAGATGCCAACACCAAGCTGGGCGTGGAACTAAAAGATGTTCATGCCCAACTGTCGGACTCTGTTAAGGAGAATCGGCGGCTTCGATGCGGCATATTTAGTAAGTGCTTGAACGAACTTTGAAAAAAGAGTTCGGCGAGGAAGCTGGTTGACAGAGTTATGTCTGTAGGTATGCTAACAGGTCGTCCTGCCTAAGAGATGCCTGGTTCGACGGGTGATCTTCTTCCCGAGCTCTCGCAGTTGCACGAACGAGTTCGGCAGGTGATGCCAGGCGTCGCCCAGGCCTTGTGGCTGTCCGTCTCCATACCCGAAGGCCTTGGAGAGCTTGCAGAAAGGCTGAAGGGAGCACGGCGGCGCTTCCGATTATGGAAGATATCGGCCTGCCGTCAGGGTGCCAGGGAAGCCTGGGCAATGGTGAAGACAGGGTACACGAAGGCTGACCCGAACCACATGGCCAAAGTCGGACCTGTGGGGCCTGATGGCAAGGAGATCCCTGTCAGTTTAGTGTACGGCCAAGTAGAATTGGCCGCAAAGTATTCCCAACAGGACTGTAGACTAGACAGCCTATTGGATGGCATTGAAGAGGAATTCAACCAGTCAAATTGACTATGTAATTTTAAAGTGACATGTATGATGCCTTCTAGCCGGATTGTAGATCGTTTGTCGTGGCGAACCTTTTCGCTTCAACCTCAGGACCCGACAGTCCGGAGTGTATCTGAATACCCTCTCGGTTATGTAAGAACCGGGGCATGCGTGGAGACCAGGCGTAGGGGTCATTAGTGCTTTATCAGACAAGTGCCCAACTAGTTATGTTATATTACATGGGTAGTAAGAAACATCTTCCAGAGAGAATACTTCCATTAAGGGTTCCTTTCCCTGGGTAGGCATGCCCTAAAGTGCATGTCCGGACTGCAACAAGAAGCGCAGAAAAAACATCTGGGGGCAGGTATGGATAATAAATAAAGGTCATCTTTTGTTCACCGACCGAATATTCTCTTAAGAACGCTAGCTTTCGGCTTCGCCCAGTCTGAGGTACACGTCCGGCTGACCCGGCGGTAACAATCACAGAGGTGCTCCCCTTATGCCCTAGCTGAATTAACGGGAACGTAGGGCATAAATACAAGAGCCAGGCAACCCAGCTTGGCCAAAACTTAAGTCATATCGATGCATATAATGGTGAAAAAAGGTACATGCAGAAGTATAACGCATGTGTTGGGCGTGATGCCCAGGTAAATAACTTAAGCTTCTATGAAAGAAGCCCCCAGGTGTAAAGAGTGCGGCTAGCACATCTGTAATGTACAAGTGAGGCACAAGGTGACCCTTGAAGGCCTAGAAAAATAAAAGAAAGAAAGGGAAACAAGATAGATGATGCATATGCGGAAAATGGACAAAGGGAGGGGACTAAATAAAGTCTGGTGCTACGCGTAGAATCTTCGGAGCCTGGCTGCGTTCCATGGGTTCGGCTCGAGGCGACTATTCGATGCATCCCACAGTCGGTACGCTCCGCCGGTCAGAACTTGGTCGATGATGAAGGGACCTTCCCATTTGGGCTCTAGCTTGTTCTTTTTCTTATCCGGCAGCCGTAGAACTAGTTCGCCAACGTTATAAGTTTTGGCCCGTACTTCTCTGCTTTGGTATATGCGAGCCTATTGCTGGTAAAATGCGGAACGGGCTTTGGCTACGTCACGCTCTTCCTCCAAGGTGTCCAAATTGTCCTGCCGATCGAGCTCGACTTCTCTTTCTTCATACATGTGCACTCGAGGTGAGTCATGAATTATGTCACAGGGCAGGACTGCCTCTGCGCCGTACACCATAAAAAATGGTGTGTATCCGGTACTACGATTCGGCGTGGTCCGCAGCCCCCAGAGTACGGAGTCGAGCTCCTCTACCCAGTGCATGTCAGACTCTGTTAAGGAGCGCACTAATCTGGGTTTAATGCCGCTCATTATAAGACCATTTGCTCGTTTGACTTGACCGTTGGTTTGTGGGTGATAGACTGAAGCATAAATGAGCTTGATGCCCATTTTGCTACACCAGAGTTTTACCTCGTCGGCCATGAAGTTCATGCCGTTATCAGTGATGATGCTGTGGGGGACGCCGTAACGGTGTACAACCCCGGATATGAAATCTATCACCGGTACGGATTCGGCTGTTTTAACCAGTTTGGCCTCTATCCATTTGGTGAATTTATCCACCATGACCAGTAAGTATTTTTTCTTATGGGTTCCCCCTTTAAGGGGTCCAACCATGTCAAGCCCCCAGACCGCGAAGGGCCATGTAATGGGGATTGTTCGGAGGGCGGTGGGTGGCATGTGGCTTTGATTTGCAAAGAGCTGGCAACCGGTGCAACGTTGGACCAGGTCCTGTGCGTCTGCCTGGGCCGTTGGCCAATAGAATCATGTACGGAAGGCCTTGCTTACAAGATCCCGGGCTGCGGCGTGATGACCGCCGAGTCCGGCATGAATTTCTGCCAAAAGGTTTCGCCCTTCCTCTTCGGAGATGCACCGCTGAAGGGACTCCGGTAGCGCTTTTTTTGTACAATTCTCCCTCATGGACCCTGTAGGCCTTGGATCGCCGCACTATGCAGCGTGCCTCATTTTGGTCCTCCGGAAGTTCCTGTCTAGTTAAGTAGGCCAGGAATGGTTCTGTCCACGGGGCAACAATGGCCATTATTTCGTGGGCTGATTGTGTTATTTCGGTGGCGGAGCCTCCGATTGTGTCAGAGAGTTCGGTCTCGGGTATTTTGGCCGCGTTTGGAATATTGTTACCGGTGTCCCCTCCCCATGGTATGGATGGCTTGAAGAGCCGTTCCAGAAATATGTTGGGAGGTACCGCGTCGCGTTTTGCGCCGATGCGGGCGAGGATATCCGCCGCCTGATTGTTTTCCCGAACCACATGGTGAAATTCGAGCCCCTCAAACTGAGCTGACATTTTTAGGACGGCATTGCGATAAGCTGCCATTTTCGGATCCTTGGCGTCGAAGTCTCCATTTATTTGGGATATCGCGAGGTTCGAATCCCCGCGCACCTCTAGGCGTTGAATGCCCATGGATACTGCCATCCGGAGACCATGTAGAAGGGCCTCATATTCGGCTGCGTTGTTGGAGTCCGTATACATTATCTGTAATACGTATTGAATGGTATCTCCTGTTGGGGACGTCAAAACGACGCCAGCCCCAAGGCAAGTCAACATTTTGGAGCCGTCGAAGTGCATGATCCAGTTTGAATATGTGTCGTACTCTTTAGGGAGTTCGGCTTCCGTCCATTCAGCGACGAAGTCAGCCAGAACTTGCGAGTTAATAGCTCACCGTGGATTGTAAGTTATGTCGAACGGGAGGAGCTCAATGGCCCATTTGGCAATCTGGCCCGTCGCGTCGTGGTTGTTTATAATATCGTTAAGTGGTACTTCCGAGGCTACCGTTATCGAACACTCTTGAAAGTAGTGTCGCAGCTTCCGGGATGCCATAAATACCGCCTACGCTATCTTTTGATAATGCTGGTACCATGATTTGCACGGAGTAAGGACAGTGGACACATAGTAAACTGGCTTTTGAAGGGGGGATTTGTGTCCGTCCACTTCTCGCTCGACGACGAGCACTGCGCTTACTACTTGATGAGTTGCCGCAATGAATAATAGCATTGGTTCGCCAATGTTTGGCGCGGCCAGGACTGGGTTTGTTGCCAATATAGCTTTTATTTCGTTCAGTCCGGCCATGGCGGTGTCCATCCACTCGAAGTTTTCGGTGTGCCGGAGGAGGCGATAAAGGGGTAATGACTTTTCTCCCAAGCGGGAGATAAAGCGGCTTAAAGCCGCCATGCATCCAGTCAATTTTTGTATTTGTTTGAGGTCTGTTGGGGTAGCCAACTGTGACAATGCTTGGATTTTGGCCGGATTAGCTTCGATGCCTCTACTGGAGACGATGAATCCCAGGAGCTTTCCGGCTGGTACGCCGAAAATGCATTTTTCCGGATTGAGCTTGATGTCATATGTTCGGAGGTTGTCGAATGTGACCCTCAAGTCGTCCACTAGAGTTTCGACATGCTTGGTTTTAACGACCACGTCATCCACGTATGCCTCCACTATTTTGCCGATTTGGTTTGCCAGACATGTCTGAATCATGCGCTAATATGTTGCGCCGGTGTTTTTTAGCCCGAAGGGCATTGTGTTGAAGTAGAATGGGCCCTATGGTGTGATGAATAACGTTGCGGCTTGGTCTGGTTCTGCCATTTTGATTTGATGGTAGCCGGAGTATGCGTCGAGGAAACACAGTGAATCGTGTCCTGCGGTAGCATCGATGATTTGATCGATGCGGGGGAGGGGGAAGGGATCCTTTGGGCAGGCCTTGTTAAGGTCCTTAAAATCGACGCACAAGCGCCAGGATTTGTCCTTCTTTGGTACCATCACCAGGTTTGCTAACCAGTCCGGATGTTTTATGTCTCTGATGAATCCGGCCTCCAATAGCTTGGCTAGTTCCTCTCCCATGGCTTGTCTCTTAGGCTCGGAGAAACGTCGAAGAGCCTGCTTGACTGGCTTGAATCCTTTTAGGATATTTAGGCTGTGCTTTGCCAGCCTGTGTGGGATTCCTGGCATGTCTGAAGGGTGCCAGGCAAAAATGTCCCAGTTCTCGCATAGGAACTCTCGCAGTGCGGCATCGACATCAGGGTTTAATTGTGCCCCGATGGAAGCTGTTTTTGTAGGGTCCGTTGGATGGACTTGGATTTTGACTATTTCGACCGCCGGTTTAAAGGAGGTGGACTTGGATCTTTTATCGAGTATCACATCATTCCTGTTCACCGTGGAGCGCAGCGCAGTTAGTTCCTCGGCCGCTAGGGCTTCGGATAGTGCCTCGAGGGCCAGTGCAGCTGTCTTATTTTTGGCGCGGAGTGCTATGTCCGGATCACTAGCAAGAGTGATGATTCCGTTGGGCCTGGGCATTTTGAGCTTCATGTACCCATAATGGGGTATGGCTTGGAAGATTGTAAACGCCTCCCGCCCTAATAGAGCGTGGTATCCGCTGCTGAACGGGGCCACTTGGAATGTAATTTCTTCAGACCTGTAATTATCCGGCGTGCCGAATACCACGTCTAGTGTGATTTTTCCAGCACAGCGTGCTTCCCGACTGGAGATGATTCCTCTAAATGTTGTGCTGCTTTGCTCAATGCGGCTCCGGTCTATTTCCATCTTTTGAAGAGTTTCCTCATAGGTGAGGTTTAATCCGCTGCCGCCGTCCATGAGTACCTTGGTGAGTTGAAAGCCGTCCACGATTGGATTGAGGACCAGTGCGGCTGGTGCTCGGGCTGTTCGGAATTTGGGTTCGTCACTGGCATTGAAGGTAATAGCCGTGTCACTCCAAGGATTTATTTCTGCTATGTGGTAGAGTTACGCCATGCTGCGGAGTGCTCGCTTGCGTCTATTATTTGATGCGAAGGTCTTGAAGACCGTTAACACCATATTTTTGTCCGCGGGATGGTGCTCTGTGGTTTTTGGGAGGGGTAGATCCTCACCACTTTTGGCCACCTGCCAGAGTATCCAACATGCTCTAAGGCTGTGTGTTGGTATTGCGTCCGCTGTACTATGAATTTTGCAGGGTCCGTTGAGCCATCCCTCCAGTATGGTTCCTTGCCCCGTTGAGGACTTTTGCTTTTTGGGAGTTAACCCGGGTGTATTGTGATAATGCACCCTTTTATTTCGGACTAGGTTTGTATTCAGGGCCGGATTATCCCAAAATTTTATTTCGGTTTTCCAGGCGCTTTCCATCGCACAGTACTTTCGTACTATGGACACCAAGTCGGCAAAGCGTGTAATTTCGTGGCGACTTATGGCATTGAGGATTCCCTTGTCCATGCAATTATTGCAAAAGAATGAAATTGCATCTTCCTCGCAGCAGTCCTTTATCCTATTCATGACTAGGAGGAATCTGGCCCAGTAATGGTGTACTGTTTCTTCGGGCTCTTGCCTAATTTGGGATAGATCGCGTATGTTTGGGTGGGTGGGTGGAATTGAATCTGAATCCTCACCCGATCTGAGACTCGGGGGCCAAGGAGTTTCCGAACTCGAAAGTTTGGATTCTTGGATGTTTTCTGATAAATCTAGCCCGCTGCCTGATTCTAGGTTCAGGCCTTGAGTGACGTCCTCCCCTCCGCGGGTATCCGGCTTGGAGGGATCGGGAATCCGGACATATCTAGTACTTAGGATAGATGAAGGGTTGCCGCATTGTTCCTCCACCACTGCAACGTGATGGGTGACCTGGGGAGAGTTAATTTCTCTCAGATCGGGTTTAGGCCCAATCTGATCATAGTCTGTAGCGACTCCCAGGGCGGCGATGCGATCCAAGAGCTCGTTCAGGGAAGAGAGCTCCATTGGATCTAACTGCTCGGCGAGTTCTGAGTTGACGTGAAGATTGCTTTCGATGACCCGAGAAGTCATCGTCGGCGCAGCAGCCAAATAGGCGGTCGTAAGAAAACCACCTAGCCGGAGAGTTTGGCCGATAGCCAAATCTCCCTCAGTGATAGTGTCGTCTTTAAAGACGAGATGAGACATCCTTCCTGGTGGCGACGGCATAGCGGAACTCTCAATGAAAGCACCAATGTCGGTGTCAAAACCGGCGGATCTCGGGTAGGGGGTCCTGAACTGTGCGTCTAGGCCGGATGGTAATAGGAGGCAGGGGACACGAAGTTTCACCCAGGTTCGGGCCCTCTTGATGGAGGTAAAACCCTACGTCCTACTTGATTAATATTGATGATATGGGTAGTACAAGAGTAGATCTACCACGAGATCGGAGAGGCTAAACCCTAGAAGCTAGCCTATGGTATGATTGTATGTTGTGGTTGTTGTCCTACGGACTAAAACCCTTCGGTTTATATAGACACCGGAGAGGGTTAGGGTTACACAAGGTCGGTTACAAAAGAGGAGATATCCATATACGTATTGCCTAGCTTGCCTTCCACGCCAAGTAGAGTCCCATCCGGACACGAGACGAAGTCTTCAATCTTGTATCTTCATAGTCTAACAGTCCGGCCAATGGAGATAGTCCGGCTGTCCGGAGACCCCCTAATCCAGGACTCCCTCAGTGGGCGTTACAAGTTGGTAATTAATCAGAGCCATCCTCGACTTAGTAGCCCCCTGCTTGATCGAATCACTGACGTTGTTGAGTCTAGAACAAAAATGTTTGAGTCTTAGGATTATATATAACGGAGAGTTGGATTATTTTTACTCCTGAGTCCCTTCGTCACTCTGGTGAGGCCTCCTAACATAGATGTTTTGACTTTTCTCTCCTCAAATTTCACAAAAAAAAATTAGTATCACGCGGGTATCTTGGAGTCGTGCCGCTATTCTTGTGACGAGAACATTGTTCTTGGTGCCTCCTGACATTTAGGGGTTGTGGCTGTGTCCCGAGGAGTTGAGCTCCGAGGTGTTGTCGTCACAATTTTATCATTGCAGTTCTGGAATACCTGAGTTCGCTGATATCAAAAATCTCTTTTATGCAGTTGTTGGTCAGATAACCTCGACGCCACCCAGTACTGGGGCGGGAGTTCGGCAGTATTGCCATAACTCGTATAACGGATGCTTTTCGAAGGTTGAGGTACACAATTTCCGGAGTTTTTTTGGTTATGTGTTGATGGATGGATACAGTTGGAGCATAGGGCTTGTTAGTTGTGTGATATATATTGTGCCTCCATGTATCCCCAACACCAAATTGCATAACCAGAAAGTTTCGGGAGTTTATAGTTGGGAATTCAAGTAGCTCTAGCTTTTCTTCCCGCAGATATTTGGTTTGTGACTGGGTAATCCTTACCACTTATTTGTTCCTAATCATACCTTGTTGTTCCGTTCATCTACCTTTATCTAAGTGGCTTCTCCACTTAATGGACATGTGATGTTAACTTTGGAATTCATCCTTTCATCCTTGTTCGAATGTTTATTGTGAAGACTATATGTTGCAATTTCTATCCGTTAATTCAGCTTGTCTATCTGTCTATCAAGATTCTAATGGATGTCACTCTCCTCAGGAAGGCTCCTCCAACGCGTCTGAATCCGGAGCGGAATGAAGGGAGTCAGGTGAACCCTCCACCCCCACCTCCGCCTCCAGAGGCATGGCAAGCTGCCACGGCAGCCACCAACGCCAATGCACAGATGCTTTTGCAAGAGCGCAACCAAGGTCAAGGCAACCAAGGGAATCAAGGCCAAGGGAATTTCAACAATCAGCCTCAGTTTGCTACCCTCAACCAGTTCCTTGCAAATCAGCCGAAGTCTTTCGGCTACTATGCCGAGGCCACGGACGCCGATGATTGGCTCGTGGACATCAACAAGCATTTTGAATGTAGCAATGTCAGGCCTGAGGACTATGTCAAGTTTGCTTCGTTTCAACTCAAGGACCAAGTTGTTGATTGGTATCAACAATACAAAGATTCTAGAGGAGGTCGTGTGATTGCCTGGGATAATTTCTACCGAGACTTCAAAGCTCATCATATTCCAACAAGTATTGCTGAGAGCAAGCGTGAGGAGTTCAGCAATCTCAAGCAAGGAAGCATGTCCGTGTACCAATACAACATCCAGTTTCAGAAACTTGCTCCCTTCGCAAGGCAGGATGTTCCTAATGAAAAGAGCATGATCTATCACTTCAGAGGTGGCCTTAGAGAAGATCTACAGTTAGCTCTCGTGCTTCTTGATTCGACTAAGTTCGATCAATTCTATAACATGGCCCTCAAGCAAGAAGGTGCTCAGCTCAAGTGTGAGGCTTCTAAGAAGAGAATCAGGGATGCAGTTCAGTCTTCTTCTTCCTCACAAGTGGCAGCTAAGCAACAGAAGTTCTGGCTTCCTCCTCCTTCATTTCGTTAGCCCTACCAGTAGAAGAACAAAGGTGGCCATGGATCTTCCCACCCAACCCAGGCTATCAGAAAAAGTCTCAGACTCAAGCTCAAAGGTGAAGTGCTCCTTATCATCATCCTCTCTTAGAGGTGACTTACAACAAGTGTCAGTAGAAAGGTCACTATGCGAACAAATGCTTCAACCAAAGGCGCCTTCCGCCTCCTCCTCCTGTGAGATCTTCAAGCAATGCAGTGGTCAAGCATAATCCCAAGCATGCTAAGGTGAAGATGATGAATGGAGCTCAAGCAGAGGATTCTTCTCAAGTGATCATGGGTAATCTTCCAGTTAATGATATTCCTGCAAAAGTCTTATTTGATTCTGGTGCATCGCATTGTTTCATGTCAAGACCGTTTTTTGCCAAGCATGAATTCACTTCTTCACATTTGGGTAAACCCATGGCTGTCATTTCTCTGGGTAAATGATTGAGCTCTAGTTTGGTGGTTCCTGATGTTTCTATCAAGATGGGCAACTATAAATTTCTGTCTAAACCAATTGTTCTTGGTGACTCAGATATTGATCTAATTCTCGGGATGGGCTGGCTTTCTAAGCACAAGGCTCTGTCGGATGTGGGGTTCCGGGAAACCCTTAAGGTTTGAGCACTGGGGTGCGCGCGAAGTCTTTCCCTCCTACCGATCTATGCTCAAGCTCGCTAAGATGTTGCGGACGAACTCGACGAACTCACAACACAGAAAGACACAGGGTTTATACTGGTTCGGGCCACCGTTGTGGTGTAATACCCTACTCCAGTGTGGTGGTGGTGGATTGCCTCTTGGGCTGATGATGAACCATACAAGGGAAGAACAGCCTCCTGAGGTTGAGGTGTTCTTGTGCATATGAACTTGTGGTGTGTCTCTGGGTCTCTCAAGCTAAGATGAGATGATCTCTCTCTCTCTCTCTAGTCTCGTCCCCCTCTATCTGTGGTGGCTAGTCCTATTTATAGAGGCCCTGGTCCTCTTCCCAAATATTGAGCGGGAAGGGATCCAACAATGGCGGGCTAATTTGAAGGGGGACAGCTAGTACAAGCTATCCTGGCAAAAGCGGTCTTCGCCTGCACAAAGCTCTGGTGGTGACGCCGTCTTGGGCTCCACGATGGCCTCCGTCTTGTAGTCCATGGTCTTGGTCTTGTTGCACCGAAATGGCAACCTTTGCCTGATGCTTCGGTACTCTGCGGCTGCGCCTACCCCCTTTGCACCAAAGAGGAACACAAGGACGCTGCGCGCTCTAGGGCCCGCCTGGCACCCGCCTAGTGTCGATCGTCATGGCTCACGTCATGAGAGCCTGGTGAGGTTCGCCTCGCCTTGATATCTCTGCCCCTCGCGAGCCTGCCTGACTAGGCCGCTCGGGAGGAGGTCTTGCGTCATCCGCCTCACGAGGCTTGGACCCTTGCGAGGGTCTTGGATGCTTTGTTGATGAAGATGGGTTGTACGGCCTGCTGGCTCAGCCACGCCGTGGGCCCCGAAAGCCTGCGGCCTCGGTTGACACGTGGCGGTTGATAGGTCGTGAGCGTCTCCGCTTCCCCATGCTGCCTCGGCAACTGCTCGACTTGACAAGTCCCTGCGACATGCAAGGGAAACCATTATTACCTATGATCGTGGGATACGCCGATTGGCCTTCTCTTGCTATAAATGGGGAGGGGGCAGAGCCCCCGTTGCCCATATCTTCCTCGCTTGCCCGCTTCTTCTTTGCTTGCTCCAATGGCGCCTATCAGAAGGTTCTCCGCTGAAGAGAAGGGGAAAGCCCCTCGGGATGTCCCGGAGCCACTCCTGCCGAAGAAGAGGTTGATCCATTGCCGCGATGAAGCGATGATGCAGGTGGTGACGAGGCCTCGGTGCGGGCGGCCTCCTCCAGGGTATCCGCTTCCCCTGTACGCCCAAGCCGACGGCTCGGGAGGACGAAGCGACGAGCAGCGCCGCCCACGCCGCATCCGGGGTCGCCGCGCCACGGCGACGCATGCCGTCCACGCCGCGGACTCCTCGCGCGAGTTAGTGCTGTGGGTGCCGATGCCTCCGAGCTCCTGGATCCGCTTCCCACGGTTCTTCTCTGACGTGATGTCATCGAGGGGGCCTCTCGAGCTCTGGCTGCAGCATGCCGACTGCAGCGCTCCGGCAACCGGAGCGGAGACCAAAGCGGTCTCCACCGGCAAGATCTTCATGACTCGCGGCTGGGGCGAGGTCGCACAGGTCTGTCGTGCGAGGGGCGCCTTCGTGATCCACTTCGAGTACGACGGCGCCTCCACACTTTTCTTCAAGGTTTTCAACACCGAGGGCCGCCGCCTGGAGTGCTGCTCTGGAGAGGAACGCGAGGATGATGCGCGCTCTGCTCGGACCACGCCAGCAGCAGCAGCCCTTGGGAGTCCAGCAGCTCTCTTGAGCTCTACGAGACTCCGGAGACGAGCGATGATAGCTATGTTCCCCCGAGCTCTCGCCGCGCTCGGAGCAGGGATGCGGCGTCCGGCCGCCGTCGCCGCTGATCTGGATGGGGTTGGCACTGGCCTCCCGTGGCCCACTATTGATGATGGTGTCCTCCATGGAAGGATGTAGATAGGATTCCCCTTAGCATCAGCTTTTGTTTCCTGCGAAGAATCATGAATCACCCCGTGGGGGCATGTAAGGATCTGCAATGCCTTTGTACTTATCTTCCTTGTTATGAAGATTTGATGAACGTGTGTCCCGTTAAGGCTCGTTCCCCCCTTTCTTTCCTCGCGATAGCTTGTTGCTCTACGCTGACGGGTCCCGGTCCCAAGGCGGCTACAGTCGTCGCTGGTATGCCATGTCACGATGCCGTGGTCAAGGCCAGGAGGTGCGCGGCCCGAGGTCTAGTAAGAACCCCTGAGGCGCGATGCTCAGGAGGTCCCCCTTAGCGCCCAAGCGACCATGGTAAGGAAAGAAAGGAAGATGACTTGGCCGCAATGGGGTTGCGGCAGGGTGTGAGCGACTACTATGCCCAGATATTTAGCCGATCCAAGGGTGAGACTTATCTTGCTGACTTCGCGGTGATTCTTGATGTTGCGCCAGGGTTGCGTGCCAACTTACACGACATAGCCAGGCCGGTCCGTATGAGTTTTCCTTCTCCCGAGCTCTTCTTAGTGCTCTACGTCCTCAGGTCCCGGCCCTCGAGTGAGCTCAGCCGCCACTGGTATGCCAGGTCGTGATGTCGTGGTCAAGGCCAGGGGGTGAGGGCTGGAGAGCCAGTAAGAGCTCTTGAGTCGCGATGCTTAGGAGCCCCCCTTTTAACGCGCAAGAGAATCGCACGAGAGAAAGGAGACTCGCGGCGCGGCCTGCTATCCTTCCCGCGGGGTCTCTGTGGACAGGCACAAGAAGAAACATGGTTTGCCGTTACTACCACCTGCCTGCCGCTGGTTGGTCCGGATGAAGTGAAAGCACTGAGGGCCTGGAGAGGTGACGTGCACGGCACGTGCCGCGTGCCAGAGCTTGACCACTCAGATTTGTCGGTCGTGGTAGGGATGGACCCATGCACCAGCGCCGTGCCTGTGTAGAGGACCCGAGGGAGGCGATGATCGAGCAGGTGATAGCAGTTGGCAGGTTAAGCATGAAGAGCAGATCGGCTTAGGTAAATGCAGGAAGATACATGCCACTGGGTCTGGCCCGAGTGGCGTGGGGATGATGCAGCCCGAGGGGCGCCCCCAACAAGGTAAGCTAAAGACATAAGCAAAAGGGATACATGCCACAGGGACGGACCCGTGTGGCCTGGGAATAATGCAGCCCGAGGGGCGCTCCCAGCTTAAATGAACTTGGAAGATGTCACCTGGTTCTGTAGACGAAGTAGAGTTGGTGTAGCTGAAGCCACATGTTGAAGGAATGGCTCCTCATGAGCCACCGGGGCCCTGAGCCTCGGGAGGCTCTGGGGGCTCAGGAGGTTCCCTAAAGATCGTCCCCATCTCCTCCAGAACGGCGTGGAACCTGGCCTCTTGAGCCGCCAGGACTTGCTGCACGTTGCGCTGATAGGCCGATGCCACGCTCGGAAAGCCAAAGGGCATGCGAACGTAGCTGTGTGGTGGACCCTCACAGCGGCCCGCACGCGATGGCCAGAAGCGTTCCTGAGATGCGGCCCTTTTGAGCCCTAGGATGTCGATGCAGACGCGCAGTTCAGCACCCTCGCCTGGATGGTGAGCCGCGCTTGGTGAGCGGCTGTCGCCGCGCATGGCTCTCGCGTCTTGTAGCTCTTGGGTGGTCTTGGTGATGAACTCCTGGGTGGTGGGCACTCCTTGCCCCGTGCTCTCCTGAGGGAAGCGTGCCGTGAAGCATGCTTACAAGTGGTGCCCAAGCGCCTCCCTCGTGAGGTTGGCAAGGTCTGAGGCTCTCCAGGAGAGAGCCCCCGAGTCCTGCCTGAGGAGGGCGTCGGGTGTGCTTTCCTATGCGATTGAGGGAGGCGCCCCTAGAGCGGGTGCTGATCCTGACGAGGCTCCTGACGCGACGCCATCTTCTTGGGGTCCTGCACGGCACGGCAGCTTCTTCTTGGGGATGGTCTCCAGAGGGCCTTCACTTCTGCTGTCAGGGTTGTCGATTGCTGCGGCTTGGTAGGCGCGCTCAAGGGAGCACACCGCATCCCTTTCTTCACATGGGACCGTGATGATTCCCCCGCTTCCTGGCATCTTGAGAATGTTGTAGCCGTGATGAGTGACTGCCATGAACTTGGCCAGGGCTGGATACCCGAGGATGGCATTGTACGGTAGGTGGATGTGCGCGACGTCGAAGTCGATGAGCTCGGTGCGGTAGTTCTTGCGCTCCCCAAAGGTGACAGGCAGGCGGACTTTCCCTATCGGTGTGGTGGAACCGTCAGTCACTCCTGAGAAAGGTTTGGTTGGCTGGAGCTGCTCATAGGGCACTTGGAGGTTGTCGAATGTGTCGACGGATAGGACGTTGAGCCCTGCGCCGCCGTCGATGAGAGTCTTGGTGACTTGCACATTGCTGATGACTCGGGAGCACAGCATAGGGAGTGCGCCAGCGGTGGCTGCACACTTGAGCTGGTCGGCCGAGTCGAAGGTGATGGCACATTGGGACCACCTGAGCGGGCGCTTGGCCTCGAGCTTGGGGAGCGCTGCGTTCACCTCGCGAGCGAACTGTTTGAAGATGCACTGAGAGGCTGGGGCCTGAGCACCGCCCAAGATGCAAGCGATCGCACGCGGCTCCTGGAAGCCCCCAGCCCCCTCGTCCTGGTGGTGGTCGTCGTTCCTTCTCGGTGGCGGCAATGGGGGAAGACCAGCGTTGCCCTGGGGGCGATCCTCGCGAGGCCGGTCCCTCCAAGTGCCCTCGCGAGGTTGGTCCTGCCAGCGGTCCTCACGAGGCCGGTCGCGCCACTGCTGGAGCGGGTCACGGTCATCCCAGCGTCCGCCTCCGCGTCCTCCTCCACGGCCCTAGCCCCGGTCGTTGCACTCGGGGCGTCGACCAAAGCGTCCTTCCCGTATGGCTCTAAGATCTTGATAGTCGCTGGTGTTGTGGGTGTTCAGGTTGTGGAAGGCGCAGAACGGACGGCCGTTCTTGGATGACTCGGGCTGATCTCTGCCTCGCTTGGTGTCGGGCTCCGCTGCGAGCACTACTGCCTCTTTGTGCTTCACGTCCTTGGCCTTGGCCTTCTTCTCCTCCACTCCTACAGCTGGCAGCTCAAGAAGAGAGAGGCGCCCCTCCTCAGCTCTTGCGCACTTGGTCACCAGGTTGAATAGCTCCTGAGATGTGCAAAGCTCCTCGTGGATAGCCAGCTCTTCCTTCAACTTGACGTCACGGATGCCTTCTGAGAACGCGGAGATGATGGCTTCGTCCGTGACCTCGGGGATCTTGAGGCGGGTGTTGTTGAAGCGCTGGATGTACTTCTGGAGGGTCTCTCCTATCGGTTGCTTGATGCGGCGTAGATCGCCCGTGGCCGGTGGGTGGTTGCGAGTGCCCTAGAAGTTGGCGACGAAGCGATCGCGCATCTCGTCCCAGGAGGAGATCGAGCCATGCTGCAGGTTCAGGAGCCAGGAGCGGTCCCCATCCTTGAGAGCCATGGGAAACCAATTCGCCATGACTTTTTCATCGCCATAGGCCGCTTCAATGCTCAGCTCATAGAGCTGCAGGAACTCCGTGGGGTCGGCGGTGCGTCGTATCGAGGAGGTAGATCTGGCTTGAACTTGCCTGGCCAACGATGCTACGCAGTTCGGTGGTGAAGGCACGGCAGCCAGCTGTGGTCGCCGGAGCCTGCTTCTGAGGCGGAGCTTGGTCTTGGTGAGGTCCGCGCTGTGCCACTGCAGGTGGCACGCGGTCTTGACGAGGTGGCGCGGGGAGCGCCGGTGCAGCTTCTCGCGGCCGCGGGATTTCTTGGCAGCTTCTTTCTTCACGCGCGGGCGCCGGGCGCGGTGGATCACGTCGCGGAGGCGCGCGCCTTGGTGCCAAGGCGCCGTCTTGGGGTCGAGGCAGTGGAGGCATTCCATGAGCCCCATCGCCCGCGGCTGGTTGAGGGGGAGGCAGAGAGTGGGACGGCGCCGGAGAGCCCTCTGCGGCACGGACGAGATCGGCGACACGGTCGAGCCACTCCTCATAGAGGTCATCGACAGGGCGGTAATGCAGGAGCTCGTTCGCCGCAATGAGCGCGTCCCGTGCCTCCATGGGAGCACGGTGCACGTGAGACGAAGAACCGGCAGGGGTGAGTGATGGAGTAGCAGTGTGGCCGTCCTGCCGCACTGAATGATGCAGCGAAGACGCCTGCTGCTCGTTCCCCACTGGGCCGGTGGCAGCGTTGGCGGCGGGATACAGAGAACGACGAGGCGGCCCGCCGACGGGATCCATCTGAGCGACGCGGGCGGCGAGGGCAGCCCGACGCTCAGCTCAAGCACGGCGAGCGTCCGCCATGTAGATGACTGTAACACCCCGGATGTAACTTTCCCAATTTGTACTCCAACTCTTGTCGTTTCGGTGTTAAGTTATTTTATTTTCTTGGGTTCGGGTTTTTGTCTCCGTGTGTTGTTATCGTTGTCATGCATCTCATATCATGTCATCATGTGCATTGCATTTGCATACATGTTCATCTCTGACATTCGAGCATTTTCCCCGTTGTCCGTTTTGCATTCCGGCGCTTCGTTCTCCTCCGGTGGTCATTTCTAACTTTCTTTCGTGTGTGGGGATTAAACATTTCCGTATTGGACCGAGACTTGCCAAGCGGCCTTGGTTTACTACCGGTAGACCGCCTGTCAAGTTTCGTATCATTTGGACTTCGTTTGATACTCCAACGGTTAACCGAGGGACCGAAAAGGCCTCGTGTGTGTTGCAGCCCAACACCCTTCCAATTTGTCCCAAAACCCACCTAATCCTTCTCCATCATCTAGAGCGTTCGATCACGATCGCATGGCCGAAAACCGCACCTCATTTGGACTCTCCTAGCTCCCTCTACCTCTATTTAAAGACCCCCACTCAAAATCATGGATGAAACCCTAGATCCACCCTCATCGCGCGCCGCCGGACACTTGCCCCGCCGACGGACACGTCCGGCCTGCCCCCGCCGCCGCCACATGGCATCGCGCCATTGGTCCGTGCCGCCGCCCCACTTCGTCGCCGCCGCCGGCCCGGGAGGCCCAAACCGGGCCCCCGAGGCCCGTTCGCCGCCCCGCGCCGCCTGGGGTCCCCGCTGCCCGAGCGCCGCCACCGCGCTCGCCGGCCCCGCCGCCTCCGTCCGCCGGCGCCACCACCACCCGCCCCGACCACGCTCGCCGGCCCCGCCGCCTCGCCCGCCGCGCCGCCTCGCCCGCCGTCCGCCGCCTCGGCCACCACCGCCGCCCGGCCGTCTCCCCCTCCTACGGCGACCTCCTCCGGCATCGTCCCCGCCGCCGGTGAACAGTGCGCCACCGCCTTGGTTTGCGTGCCACCGAAACCCTAGATTTGGAGGTGTTTTTTTCTTCCAAGTCCCAAAATCCCAGATCCAAATGCTCCTGTTCATAGCCTCGTAACTTTGCATCCGTAGCTCCGATTCATGCATATAGCATATCAAAATGTTCATCTCAGAGAGTACATCATTTCATTCCATTGCATCATTTTCATTTGAGTTCATCTTGATGCCCGAAATGCTGTTAGAAGAGGGCTACTTGAGATAATTGTCAGATCTGCTGCTCCATTTAGCTTTTTGTCATTTTTGCCATGATTATTGTGTGCATGATATGCCCTGATGCTCTACATATGTTTTGTTGAGGGTTTTGTCATCTTTCCAGAGGTGCAACCCATGTATTTTTGTGATGTGTGTGGTGACTAGCACAAGCTTTCCAAGTGGTGCACTTGGTAATTCTGTTTTCAAGGACTTAGCAATTCCACAAAGTCCTTGATCTGTTTATCTCATATGGCCATATGTTCATGTTGTTTCCTAGTGATCCGTGCCTCTTTTGAGGATGATCAGTAAGGATGTTTTGTTAAACTTGTAGTGCTCTATCCATCCATGTCTTTGTTTGCAATTATGGAGCACCCTAGCTTGAGTCAATCGAGCTCTACTTTTGCTACTTTGTGAATCTGGGCAGATTGTCAACTTGTTTGCAATTTTGCCGATGATGTTGTAGTTGATCCGTGCATGCTATGCTATTGTTCTTGCCATGTCTAGCTTGCATTTTGTGTGTTCTTAATGGGTGTATGCTTAGCTTGTCCTGACCTGCTCCGTATTGAGTGCATCGAGCTCGTAAACATGCCTACTTGAATTATGTTTCAGCATGTGCCAGTTTTCACTAAGTCTGAAAACTGATTATGTTTTTGCTATGTTCACATGCTTGCAATTGTATTTTCTAATCCCTTTTGGCTCAAGATCACTAAGGGACTTTTGTTAAGCTCTTTGAGTAGCTCCATTCCATGCTTTACTTTGCCATGTTCAGGTCTTGTAGCATGTAGTTTTGTTGCTCCGAAGAGGGCTACCTGATCTGAGATTCCAGACAAGTGTTAATTTCACTAAGTCTGAAATCTGTTTACCATATGCATTTTTGCCATGCTTGTTTGAACCTGTTAATGGATGAATTGGCCGTAGCTCAGTGCTAGACTTTTGTTAAGCATCTTGAATGCATCCCTGCCATGTATTTTGTTGTCATGTTTGAGTGCTGTAGCATGTTCATCTCATTGCATTTAGATGGCTACTTGCTGTAAATCGCAGACCGGTGTCTTATTTGAATCGCTTGCCATTTCCAAACCGTAACTCCGATTCCGGCGTTCTTTATATCGTTTTCAAGCGATTTCATCTCATCTTTCCAGTGGCACACTTGGATTTCCAAGTTGAGGCCAGGTTCTTGCATTCCCTGTCACGTCTTGCATATGCATCCCGCATTGCATCCCGCATAGCATATCATCTTTGCATCGTCTTGTTTGGTCCTTGCACGTGGTTGATTGTGTCCTTGTTGCTTGTTTGTCTTGTTTGGGTAGAACCAGGAGACGAGTTCGCTAACGAGGAGCCCGTTGAGTTTGCTTTCGAGGATCCAGTCAACTCTGATAACTGTGCAGGCAAGATGATCATACCCTCGAAATCACTACTATCTTTGCTATGCTAGTTCGCCCGCTCTTTCGCTATGCCAATGCTACGATGACTACCACTTGCTTTCAAGCCTCCCAAATTGCCATGTCAAACCTCTAACCCACCATGTCCTAGCAAACTGTTGATTGGCTATGTTACCGCTTTGCTTAGCCCCTCTTATAGCGTTGCTAGTTGCAGGTGAAGATTGGAGGTCGTTCCTTGTTGGAACATTTATTTACTTGTTGGGATATCATTATATTGCCATGTTATCTTAATGCATCTATATACTTGGTAAAGGGTGGAAGGCTTGGCCTCTCGCCTAGTGTTTTGTTCCACTCTTGCCGCCCTAGTTTCCGTCATATCGGTGTTATGTTCCCGGATTTTGCGTTCCTTACGCGGTTGGGTTATAATGGGAACCCCTTGATAGTTCGCCTTGATTAAAGCTTTTCTAGCAATGCCCAACCTTGGTTTTACCATTTGCCACCTAGCCTCTTTTTCCCTTGGGTTTCCGGATCCCGAGGGTCATCTTATTTTAGCCCCCCCAGGCCAGTGCTCCTCTGAGTGTTGGTCCAATCGAGCGATGTCCGGGGCTACCAGGGGCAACTCTGGGCTGGCCTACCCGACGTCTGGCTCATCTGAGTGTGCCCTGAGAATGAGATATGTGCAGCTCCTATCGGGATTTGTCGGCACATTCGGGCGGTGTTGCTGGTCTTGTTTTAACCAGTCGAAGTGTTTTGAATAACCGAGATACCGAGTCTGATCGGAACATCTTGGGAGGAGGTCTATTCCTTCATTGACCGTGAGAGCTTGTCATGGGCTAAGTTGGGACTCCCCTGCAGGGATTTGAACTTTCGAAAGCCGTGCCCGCGGTTATGGGCAGATGGGAATTTGTTAATGTCCGGTTGTAGATAACTTGAACCTTAACTTAATTAAAATGAATCAACTGAGTGTGTTCCCGTGATGGCCTCTTCTCGGCGGAGTCCGGGAAGTGGACACGGTGTTGGAGTAATGTTTGCGTAGGTTGTTCTCTAGTTTCTCGCTCGCGCTTTGCCTCCTCTTCTCGCTCTCTTTTGTGAATAAGTTAGCCACCATATTTTGCTAGTCGCTTGCTGCAGCTCCACATATTTACCTTGCCTTACCTATAAGCTTAAATAGTCTTGATCACGAGGGTGCGAGATTGCTGAGTCCCTGTGGCTCACAGATTACTATTACACCAGATGTAGGGCCTGAAGATTCCGCTCCAGGTGACGCGCTTGAGCTCAAGTGGGAGTTCGACGAGGACTCTCAACGTTACTATGTTTCCTTTCCCGATGATCAGTAGTGGTGCCCAGTTGGGGGTGATCGGGACCGTGTCGCATGTTGGGTTCTCTTTTATTTTGGCGCCATAGTCGGGCCATGAGTGTTTGGATGATGTAATGTTATTTATGTACTTGATTGACGTGGCGAGTGTAAGCCAACTATGTTATCTCCCCTTTATGATTTATATTACATGGGATGTTGTGAAGATTGCCTAACTTGCGACATATGCCTTCAATGCGATTATGCCTCTAAGTCGTGCCTCGACACGTGGGAGATATAGTCGCATCGAGGGTGTTACAAGTTGGTAATTAGAGCCTTCCCCGACCTTAGGAGCCCCATTGCTTGATCGTTTTTAGCCGCCGAGTTGTGTCTAGAAAAATGTTTTGAGTGATTTAGGAATTATATATCGGAGAGTTTAGGAATTCTTTTTACTTCCCAGTCTCCTCATCGCTCTGGTAAGGCATCCTGACGTAGAGTTTTGACTATTCTCTTCTCAAATTTCACTAAAAAAATTTAGGATCACGCGGGTATCTTGGAATCGTTCCGATGGTTTTATGATGAGAACATTGTCTTGGTGCTTCCTGTCGGGGGTTTTGTGGAAGTGTCCCGGGGAGTTGAGCTCTGAGGTGTTGTTGTCATAATTTTATCATTGCAGTTTTGGAATACCTGATTTTAGTACGCCGACATCGAAAATCTCTTTTATGCAGTTCGTTGGTGAGATAACCTCGACGCCACCCAGTACTGGGGCGGGAGTTCGGGAGTATTGCCATAACTTGTATAACGGATGCTTTTCGAAGGTTGAGGTAGATGGTTTCCGAAGTTTTTCTTGGTTATGTGTTGAAGGATGGATACAGCTAGTTTGGGTGAGATATTATGCTTCCCCTGTATCCCCAACACCTGATTGCATAACTGGAAAGGTTCGGGAGTTTCATAGGTGGGAATTCTTGTAGCTCTAGTTCTTCTTCCACGGATATTGGTTTGAGATTGGGATTTCTTGCCGATTATTCGTTCTTGATCCATACCTTGTTGATTTATTTCTCTACCTTAATTCTAAGTGGCTTCTCAATTTATGGATGTGTGACCATTTCAAGAGGAATGCATTCGTTCATTCTGTTCGGATGTGAAGACTATATGTTGCAATTTCCATTCCGTTGGATTCAGCTTCAATACTTGTCTATCAATGTGCTAATGGATGTCAACCTCTTTAGGATGGCTCCTCCAACGCGCACGACTCCGAATCCTGATCTGCCACCACCTCCACCTCCTCCGGAGGCATGGCAAGCTGTGATGGCCGCAACCAATGCAAACACACAGTTGATCATGCAAATTCTCCAAGAGCGCAATCAAGGCAACCAAGGGAACCAAGGCAACAATCAGAATCACTTTGCTACACTCAACCAGTTCCTTGCTAACGGGCCAAAGACTTTCAGCAATTGTGTTGAGGCAACCGATGCTGACAATTGGCTTGTGGATCTGTGCAAGCATTTCGAGTGCAGTAACGTCAGGCCTGAGGACTTTGTCAAGTTCGCTTCCTTCCAACTCAAAGATCAAGCTGCAGAATGGTTCCAGGAGTACAAGGATTCCAGAGGTGGACGTGTTATTTCCTGGGATGAATTCCGTCAAGATTTCCGAGCTCATCATATTCCTCAGAGCATGGTTGAAAGCAAGCGTGAGGAATTCCGCAACCTGAAGCAAGGCTCTTTGTCTGTCTATGACTACAACAAGTTGTTCTAGAAGCTTGCCCGCTTTGCCAAGCAGGTTGTCCCTGATGAGAAGAGCATGATATACCAGTTCAGGGGTGGTCTCAGAGAAGAAATCCAGCTCGCTCTTGTTCTCTTCGAGCCCTTGAGATACGATGAGTTCTACAACATGGCATTGAAGCAAGAGGCTGCTCAGTTGAGGTGTGATGCGTCCAAGAAGCGAGTCAGAGATGTTACTCCTTCTTCCTCTACTCAAGTGGCCAAGCAGCAGAAGTATTGGCTTCCTCCTCATCCGTTCCGTCAGCCGTATCAGCAGAAGAGCAAAGGTGGTAGTGGATCTTCCCACCCACCCAACCCTGGCTTTCAGAACAAGACTTCGTCTCAAGCTCCAAGATCGAGTGCTCCGTACCACCGTCCGCTTTCAGAGGTCATGTGCAACAAGTGCCAACAGAAGGGTCACTATGCCAACAAGTATTTCAACCAGAGGCGTCTTCCTCCTCCTCCTGTCAGATCGGCAAGTACAGCTGTGGTCAAGCATAACCCCAAGTCCGCCAAGGTCAACTTGATGAACCCAGCTCAGGAAGAGGACTCATCAGATGTCATCATGGGTAACCTTCCTGTTAATGATATCCCTGCAAAAGTTCTTTTTGACACTGGTGCATCGCATTGTGTAGGATCTAGAAGTAGATGTGTCTAGAGGGGGGTGATTAGACACTTAGTGCTAAAGTTGCAATTTTTAAGCTTTTACGGTTTAAGTGGAGTTTAGGCACAATTTCAATACACACAATACATATCAAGCAAGCATGCAAAGAGTATATGAGCAGCGGAATGTAAAGCATGCGACTTGCAAGAATGTAAAGGGAAGGGTTTGGAGAGATCAAACGCAATTGGAGACACGGATGTTTTTCCCGTGGTTCGGATAGGTGGTGCTATCCTACATCCACGTTGATGGAGACTTCAACCCACGAAGGGTAACGGTTGCGCGAGTCCACACAGGGCTCCACCCAAGGGCAACGGTTGCGCGAGTCCACACAGGGCTCCACCCACGAAGGGTCCACGAAGAAGCAACCACCCACAAAGGGTCCACGAAGAAGCAACCTTGTCTATCCCACCATGGCCATCGCCCACGAAGGACTTGCCTCACTAGCGGTAGATCTTCACGAAGTAGGCGATCTCCTTGCCCTTACAAACTCCTTGGTTCAACTCCACAATCTTGTCGGAGGCTCCCAAGTGACACCTAGCCAATCTAGGAGACACCACTCTCCAAGAAGTAACAAATGGTGTGTTGATGATGAACTCCTTGCTCTTGTGCTTCAAATGATAGTCTCCCCAACACTCAACTCTCTCTCATAGGATTTGGATTTGGTGGAAAGAAGATTTGAGTGGAAAGCAACTTGGGAAGTCTAGAGATCAAGATTCATAAGGTAGGAATGGAATGTCTTGGTCTCAACACATGAGTAGGTGGTTCTCTTTCGGAACAAATGAGTTGGAATGTTGTGTGTGTTCTGATGGCTCTCTCTTGGAATGAGAAGGAGGTGGAGGGGTATATATAGCCTCCACACAAAATCCAACCGTTACACAGTTTTCCAATCTCGGTGGGACCGAATCAATAAACTCGTTCGGACCGAAAATGTAAACCTAGTGACCGTTAGTGATTTCGATGGGACCGACTGGATCAACTCGGTGGGACCGATGTGCTAGGGTTAGGGTAAATCCAAAACTCCGTTTGACCGATTACTCAAACTCGGTGGGACCGATTTGGGTAATAAGTGAAACTGAGATTTGGTCAAGCAAACTCGGTGGGACCGATTGCATATCTCGGTGGTACCGAGAATATTGCAATGGGTAACAGAGAGTTTGCAAGCCCATCTCGGTGAGACCGAGATCCCATCGGTGACACCGAACTGATTAGGGTTTGGCAGTGGCTTATGACAAGTGAAACTCGGTGGCGCCGGATAGGAAGAATCGGTAGGACCGAGTTTGGCTTAGGGTTTAGGTCATATGTGGAAGTGGGAAAGTAGTTGAGGATTTTGGAGCATATCATTAAGCACATGAAGCAAGAGGCTCATTAAGCAACACCTCATCCCTCCTTGATAGTATTGGCTTTTCCTATGGACTCAATGTGATCTTGGATCACTAAAATGTAAAAGTGAAGAGTCTTGAGCTTGAAGCTTTAGCCAATCCCTTGTCCTTAGCATCTTGAAGGAGTTCCCACAACCTTTAGTCCATGCCACTCCATTGTTGAACTTATCTGAAACATGCTAGATAGAAGTGTTAGTCCAACAAGAGATATGTTGTCATCAATTATCAAAACCACCTAGGGAGCACTTGTGCTTTCAATCTCCCCCTTTTTGGTAATTGATGGCAACATACATCAAAGCTTTAGATAAAGATATAAAGAACAGCAAGTAAAGCTTTGGAAGAACATGTAGCAAGCATAGGCTCCCCCTACATGTATGCACTCATGTAAATATGAAATATAGAGGCATGTGAGAGCATAATCATGACAGAGTAGGCAATGTGTTACATGTATCTTGGCCATATGCATCAGAGCAAAAAATTATCAAGAAAAATACCTTCATGCTCATGAGTCCTTCTTGCAAACAGTATGTACATAAGCAAGAACTCCTCATACTCATGATTTTGATGCATATACTTACCTTGTGGTCTCGAGTTGGCTTAGGATGGAATGAACCTGCACAAACAAGGTTAGATAACACAGATACATCCACTAGCCAGAGCAAACAAAAGAAACCACAAGAATGCCAAGACTGGGATGACATGTAGAGAGTGAGTACAAGGTACCACATTGGATTCAACATGTCCCCAAGAATAAAGATATGCAATGAATTTGGCTGATTTCTTTTCCCTTAGGTGTCTTGCTCCCCCTAAATCTTACATGGGATATTGGGAGAAGATAGGAAACAGAAAATCAGAGCTGAAGGATATGAATAGAACTTAATTCAAATGAGTTCATATGAACATGTCTTTCCCCCCAAAAAGACATGTGGCATCTCTCCTCTTGAACATCAAGCATCTGGGATCCTTGAGACTTTCTCTCCCCCTTGAGGTCTCTCTCTCCCCCTTAATACTTTCTCTCTTGTAGGTTTGGTCCTTGAGACTGTTTCTCTCCCTGATGTGATCTCTTTCTCCTACAAGCTTTGATGTGATCTCTCTCTCCCCCTTTGACATCAATTTCCAAGAAGGTTTTTCCTGGAATCCGTCGAATAGGTTTGGTCCTTGAGATTCAGCACAAAGTAGAGGATAAAATTGTGATGCTTGTGGAGGACAAGATTCATTGAGTGGAGCTGGATCAGAAGAAATGTAGAACAAGTGGCAAACTGTTTTCCTGATTGCAAAGTCGGTGGCACCGAGTGGCATATTTCGGTGGTACCGAAAAGATTCGGTTGGACCGAGATTTGCAAGTCGGTGAAACCGAGTTTACACAGAGAAAAACACTTGTCACCTTAGCTCACTAGTCAAGAAGATCTCACAAAGATTTGCAATGAATATGATGCAGAAATATGCAGAACAAGAACAAAAAGGAAAAGAGTGAAAGTTTCTAGATGAAGTTTTTTTTGTTTTGTTTGAGAAAAGAAGGAAACAGATATGCAAGGGACCAATGCAATAACTCAGAAAAGAACACAAGAGAACTTCATCTAGAATTGGGCGGTGACATAGTCACCTATGTTAGAGTACATTGACTTAGGAGTCAAGTGAGGACACTTGATCATAGGTCATACTCATTGTTTAAGCTCAAAATGGGGTTACCATTTTTCGTTTAAGCATCTTGATGTATTCACATCTTGTTGAGTTGCTTTGACTCATGTCTTGGAGTAAAGCTTCTCTAAGATGGAATAACATACCTTGGATAGTGATGTAGTTCTTGCTCATGTAGTTGAACTTGTGTAGGTGCTCAAGGTTGATGTAGTTCATCAAGAGTTGGGAGCACCACTTGGAGTTCGAGTTCATCTACCTACATGGGTTAGTTCTTGCAAGGAAGAGCACTTGTGTATCCAAAAATGACAATTATGAAGCTTAATATAGAATTTGTCAAAGGATATGTTTGAATGGTTTTGTGCTTCCTTGTCTTCAACCACTATTGTGTAGAGTCTTAGTCTTGCAGAGATTGCTCAAGATGTGAGTGAGTCACAATCTCATGGAATTAGATTCAACCAAGAACCTACATGGGTTAGACAACATGCAAGGTGCAAATATATCCAAGACATAAGATAGTTATCATAAGAGATACATCATGGATTAGTCATAAGCTCATGTCTTGCATGTATCCAATGGAGTTTCTACTCCAAGTTCGAAGCATCAATGATGTTCAATTCTCCTCTCAACCTGCAAAACACTTTCTCATCAAGCGGTTTAGTGAATATATCCGCTAATTGCTTATCAGTGCGAACATGCTTAAGATTGATGTCACCCTTAGCAACATGATCTCGAATGAAATGATGACGACCTTCAGTATGCTTAGTTCGAGAATGTTGTACAGGATTATGACCAATTTTGATAGCACTTTCATTGCCACAAAGCAGTGGAACATGTTTCACATAAATCCCATAATCTTTAAGAGTTTGGGTCATCCAAAGTAATTGAGCACAACATGAACCAGCGGCAATGTATTCCGCTTCGGCGGTGGATAAGGATACCGAGTTTTGTTTCTTGGAAGACCAAGACACAAGAGATCTACCAAGAAATTGACAAGTACCCGAAGTGGACTTTCTATCAACCTTGTCTCCGGCATAATCCGAGTCGGAATAGCCAACAAGATCAAAAGAAGACCTCTTAGGATACCAAATGCCAAAATTTGGTGTATGGATTAAATATCTCACTATCCTTTTCACAGCCTTAAGATGACAATCTTTAGGAGCAGCTTGATATCGTGCACACATGCACACACTTAGCATAATATCGGGACGTGAAGCACATAGGTATAACAATGAACCAATCATAGAGCGATAAACCTTTTGATCAACAGGTTCACCATCTTTGGTCAAATCATTATGTCCACTAGTAGGCATGGGTGTAGACATACCTTTGCATTCTTGCATATTGAACTTCTTGAATAAGTCCTTGGTGTACTTTGTTTGAGAGACAAATGTACCTTCCTTAGTTTGCTTGATTTGCAACCTGAGAAAGAATTTGAGTTCACTCATCATAGACATCTCAAACTTCTCTGACATTAGCTTTCCAAACTTTTCACTAAAGAGGGGGTTAGTTGAACCAAATATGATGTCATCAACATAAATTTGGCATACAAATAGTTCTCCATTAACCCTTTTAGTAAAAAGAGTAGAATCAATTTTACCAATCTCAAAACCACTTGTAGTAAGGAACTTGGTCAAGCATTTATACCATGCTCTAGGAGCTTGTTTAAGACCATAAAGAGCTTTGTGAAGTTTGTAAACATGATTTGGTTTCTTAGGATTGACAAAGCCGGGAGGTTGTTTGACATAAACTTCCTCCTCTATTTCTCCATTTAGAAAAGCACTTTTAATGTCCATTTGGTACAAGGTGATATTATGGTGATTAGCATAGGCAAGTAAGATGCGAATGGACTCAAGTCTAGCAACGGGAGCATACGTCTCACCATAGTCCATACCTTCGACTTGTGTGTATCCTTGGGCGACGAGACGTGCTTTGTAGCGGACCACTTGTCCATCTTCATCTTGCTTGTTGCGAAACACCCATTTGGTACCAATGATGTTGTGGTTGTTGTCGGGCTTCTCAACCAATGTCCAAACTTGGTTTCTCTCAAAATTATGTAGCTCTTCATGAATAGCGTTTATCCAATCCGGATCTTCCAATGCTTCTTCAACCTTCATTGGTTCAATGCTAGAGATGAATGAATAGTTTTCACAAAAGTTAGCTAAACGAGTTTTTGAGCGAGTGATTCTCCCGGTTTGTATATCATTGAGGATTTGCTCGACGGGATGATCTTTGGCAATTCTTGCTCGAACTCGTGAGAGCTTTTGCTTGGGTCTTTGTTTAACATCTTCTTCATCTTGTTCTTCTTCTTGGCCTTCTTCATTGTTGACGTTGTCGTTTTCTTGTCGTGGTGGAGAAGGAGGTTGTTGATGTTCATCTTGACGTACTTCCTCGTTTTCTTCATCTTGGTGTGTCCCACTTGTGGATGCTTCTGTGTCGATTCTTGGTTCACCTTGTTGTGAAGTAGAAGCTTCCACTTGAACGGATGAAGTACTCTCCTTCACCTCCGTTGGACGAATTTTGCCAATGGACAAGTCTTGAATTGCTTCTAAAGGGTCTTTATCTCCTACATCAATTGGCAATTGCTCTACTTGCGAGCCATTAGATTCATCAAACTTCACATCTACCGTCTCTTCAACCTTTCGGGTGAAATTGTTGTAGACACGGTAAGTGTGAGAGTTTGATCCATAACCAAGTAGAAAACCTTCATGAGATTTAGGAGCAAACTTTGAACGATGATGCTTATCAAGAATGTAGCACTTTGAGCCGAATACTCGAAAGTATCCAACTTGAGGCTTGTTACCAGTGAGGAGCTCGTATGCCGTCTTGCCGAGTAGCTTGTGAAGATATAAGCGATTTGTTGCATGACAAGCTGTCTCAACTGCTTCTGCCCAAAAGTGCTTTGGCGTCTTGTATTCATCAAGCATTGTTCTTGCCATTTCGATGAGCATCCGGTTCTTCCTCTCAACAACTCCATTTTGTTGAGGTGTGTATGTAGCCGAGAACTCGTGTGAGATCCCTTCTTCGTCAAGAAAGGTGTCCACATTTGCGTTCTTGAATTCCGTTCTGTTGTCACTCCGAACCTTCTTGATCTTCACATCAAACTGATTTTGGGCTTTCCTAGCGAAGTTTCTGAAGATCTTCTGGACCTGCGACTTGTCATTAAGAAAGAACACCCACGTAAATCTTGAAAAATCATCAACTATAACTAGACCAAAAGAATTTCCACCGAGACTCTTGTAGGCATTGGGACCAAAAAGATCCATGTGAAGCAGCTCGAGTGGCCTCCTTGTGGTCATAATGTTCTTCACAGGATGTCTTCCTCCAACCTGTTTACCTGCTTGACAAGCACTGCAAAGTCTATCCTTATCAAATATGACATCGTTAACTCCAAGGATATGATTTCCTTTAATAAGCTTGTCAAGGTTTCTCATGCCAACGTGACCTAGTCGTCTATGCCACAACCAACCTTTTGAGGATTTAGCAACAAAGCAAGTTTTAGGTTGTGCCTTTTTAGAGAAATCGACAATGTAAAGATCACCTCTACGCATACCCGTAAAGACCATTTTATGATTGTCTCGACGAAATACTTGGCAATCTACCTCAGTAAATAGGACATTCAAACCGAAATCAGCAAGTCTAGATACTGAAAGTAAGTTGTAGCCAAGAGATTCAACGAGCATGACATTTTGAATGGAACTATCATGTGAGATGGCCACCTTACCAAGGCCAACCACTTTACCCTTTGAATTATCACCAAAGGTGACATATTTTCGAGGGTCGTTGTTTTCAGCAAGCTCACGAAACATCTCTTCATCTCCGGTCATATGATCAGTGCATCCACTATCAAGAACCCATTCCTTTCCTCCTGATTCATATCCCCGAAGATTTGCCATAAGACCAAAATGTCTCATTGCATCATCAAGATCGGAGTCACTATCATCATCATCATCATATTCGTGTTCATCATGATCTTGTGACTCATCATTTCCTAGAGAGGGTAATTCATTAGATAAATGATCAAAGTGGTTACTTTTATGAATTCTTATAGCTTTGAGTATGATATCATTAATGATTCCAACATCTCCTTTAGCATGCTTAAGATTGGCAAGTTCAAGAAGACATTTACCAAAACTAGGATCACTAGAGTTCATCTTACTCAAGGCAATAGATTTATGGAGAATTTCATCCAAAGTTTTCAAGGAATGATTGGGAAACCGTTCCTCAAGAAATTTCCATATAGTATAGGTGCAATTTTGAGTAGGCAAACTAGCAATCAAATCTTTGGGCAATCCTCTAATGATGAGCTCAATGGTTCTAAGATTGCGAATCATGTCAATATCTTCATCTAGGGTAGGATGCAAGGGATCAATATGGGGTGCACAAGGGCTAGCAATATACTTCTTCAAATGATATTGATTGAAGATTACAAGCATCTCATTTTTCCACTCATGAAAATACTTTCCATCAAGAATAGGCACTCTATGTCTAAGACTCCCTAGAGTAGACACATCCATCTTCCTCCAATGGTGATTCAACCAAGGCAATGGAGACCAAGGCTCTGATACCACTTGTAGGATCTAGAAGTAGATGTGTCTAGAGGGGGGTGATTAGACACTTAGTGCTAAAGTTGCAATTTTTAAGCTTTTACGGTTTAAGTGGAGTTTAGGCACAATTTCAATACACACAATACATATCAAGCAAGCATGCAAAGAGTATATGAGCAGCGGAATGTAAAGCATGCGACTTGCAAGAATGTAAAGGGAAGGGTTTGGAGAGATCAAACGCAATTGGAGACACGGATGTTTTTCCCGTGGTTCGGATAGGTGGTGCTATCCTACATCCACGTTGATGGAGACTTCAACCCACGAAGGGTAACGGTTGCGCGAGTCCACACAGGGCTCCACCCAAGGGCAACGGTTGCGTGAGTCCACACAGGGCTCCACCCACGAAGGGTCCACGAAGAAGCAACCACCCACAAAGGGTCCACGAAGAAGCAACCTTGTCTATCCCACCATGGCCATCGCCCACGAAGGACTTGCCTCACTAGCGGTAGATCTTCACGAAGTAGGCGATCTCCTTGCCCTTACAAACTCCTTGGTTCAACTCCACAATCTTGTCGGAGGCTCCCAAGTGACACCTAGCCAATCTAGGAGACACCACTCTCCGAGAAGTAACAAATGGTGTGTTGATGATGAACTCCTTGCTCTTGTGCTTCAAATGATAGTCTCCCCAACACTCAACTCTCTCTCATAGGATTTGGATTTGGTGGAAAGAAGATTTGAGTGGAAAGCAACTTGGGAAGTCTAGAGATCAAGATTCATAAGGTAGGAATGGAATGTCTTGGTCTCAACACATGAGTAGGTGGTTCTCTCTCGGAACAAATGAGTTGGAATGTTGTGTGTGTTCTGATGGCTCTCTCTTGGAATGAGAAGGAGGTGGAGGGGTATATATAGCCTCCACACAAAATCCAACTGTTACACAGTTTTCCAATCTCGGTGGGACCGAATCAATAAACTCGGTCGGACCGAAAATGTAAACCTAGTGACCGTTAGTGATTTCGGTGGGACCGACTGGATCAACTCGGTGGGACCGATGTGCTAGGGTTAGGGTAAATCCAAAACTCGGTTTGACCGATTACTCAAACTCGGTGGGGCCGATTTGGGTAATAAGTGAAACTGAGATTTGGTCAAGCAAACTCGGTGGGACCGATTGCATATCTCGGTGGTACCGAGAATATTGCAATGGGTAACAGAGAGTTTGCAAGCCCATCTCGGTGAGACCGAGATCCCATCGGTGACACCGAACTGATTAGGGTTTGGCAGTGGCTTATGACAAGTGAAACTCGGTGGCGCCGGATAGGAAGAATCGGTAGGACCGAGTTTGGCTTAGGGTTTAGGTCATATGTGGAAGTGGGAAAGTAGTTGAGGATTTTGGAGCATATCATTAAGAACATGAAGCAAGAGGCTCATTAAGCAACACCTCATCCCTCCTTGATAGTATTGGCTTTTCCTATGGACTCAATGTGATCTTGGATCACTAAAATGTAAAAGTGAAGAGTCTTGAGCTTGAAGCTTTAGCCAATCCCTTGTCCTTAGCATCTTGAAGGAGTTCCCACAACCTTTAGTCCATGCCACTCCATTGTTGAACTTATCTGAAACATGCTAGATAGAAGTGTTAGTCCAACAAGAGATATGTTGTCATCAATTATCAAAACCACCTAGGGAGCACTTGTGCTTTCACATTGTTTCATCTCGAGACCATTTGTTTCTAAGCATGAGTTGCCTTTAAAAGATTTGCCTAGACAGTTATCTGTTGTTTCTCCAGGTAAATTCATGAATGCAAGCGCTATTGCCCCAGATGTTACTATCATGTTGGGCGATTACAAGTTTCTCTCTTCTCCGGTGGTTCTTGGTAACTCGGATATTGATCTTATTCTCGGAATGGATTGGTTTTCTAAGCACAAGGCACATCTTGATTGTGCAGCCAGGCAAATTCAATTGACTCATTCGTCTGAAGATGTAATTGTCTTTGCCGCTCGTGATGATACTATCCGTCTGTTTTCTCTCAATGAGAAGGGTGAACTCGATGCCATCTCGCAAATTCTAGTCGTTTGCGAATATCAAGACGTCTTTCCAGAAGAGCTTCCAGGAATGCCTCTGCACCGGCCAGTTGAATTCGTTATTGATCTTGAGCCTGTCACGGAACCTGTGTGCAAACGTCCTTACAAGCTCGGACCTGAAGAGTTGAAGGAGCTGAAGAAGCAACTCGATATTCAAGAGAAAATGGGTCTCATACAGCCTAGTTCTTCTCCGTGGGGTTGTGGTGTTCTTTTTGTGAAGAAGAAGGATGGAATGGACCGACTTTGTGTTGATTACCGCCCATTGAACAAGAAGACCATCAAGAACAAATACCCACTTCCCAACATCAATGAGCTGTTCGAACAACTCAAAGGTGCCCAAGTATTCTCCAAGCTTGATCTTCGTATGGGTTATCATCAGATTCGAATCCGTGAGCAAGATATTCCAAAGACGGCTTTCAGGACAAGCTATGGTTCATATGAATACACTGTCATGTCTTTTGGTCTCGTCAACGCTCCTCCGACGTTCTCTCGCATGGTGAACTTGATCTTCAACGCCTACACCAATGACTTCATTTTGGTCTATCTCGACGACATTCTGGTTTTCTCCAAGAACAAGGAAGATCATGCCAAGCACTTGCATTTGGTTCTTGATAAGCTGAGGGAACACAAGTTCTACGCCAAGTTCTCCAAGTGCGAATTTTGGCTCGATGAGGTTCTTTATCTTGGTCATATCATCTCTGCCAAGGGCATTGCCGTGAATCCTGAGAAGGTGTCTACAATTGTGAATTGGGAACCTCCTCAGAACGTGAACCAACTCCGTAGCTTCCTCGGTCTCGCAAGCTATTGCCGAAGATTCGTTGAAAACTTTTCTAAGATCGTGAAGCCTCTCTCTAATCTTCTCCAGAAGCACGTCAAGTACATTTGGTCTCCGGAGTGTGATATTGCTTTCAACACTTTGAAAGAGAAATTGATCACTGCTCCAGTTCTGACTCCGCCTGATGAATCCAAGCCGTACGAGGTATTTTGTGATGCCTCTCTCCAAGGTGTTGGCGCAGTATTGATGCAAGAGAAGAAAGTTGTTGCTTATACCTCTCGCCAGTTGAATCCTAATGAGAAGAACTACCCCACTCATGATCTCGAGTTGGTGGCAGTTGTGCATGCTCTTTTGACTTGGAGACATCTCTTATTGGGAAGAAAATTGGACATTTTCACTGATCACAAGAGTCTCAAGTACATCTTCACTCAGCCTAATCTCAACCTCAGGCAAACTCGATGGGTCGAAATGATTCAAGAGTATAATCTGAGTATCGAGTATACTCCAGGCAAGGCAAATGTGATTGCTGACGCATTGGGCAGAAAGGCTTATTGCAACAGTCTGATTCTTAAGCCTTATCAACCCGAGCTTTGTGAAGCTTTCCACAAACTTAATCTGCAAGTTGTTCCTCAAGGTTTCCTCGCCAACCTTCAAGTCTCTCCTACCTTGGAAGACCAGATTCGCCAAGCCCAGCTTCTTGATGCTATGGTGAAAAAGGTGAAGATTGGGATTGCCAAGAGTCAGCCCAAGTACAAGTGCTACCGCCTTGATGACAAGGACACTCTCTTCTTCGATGATCGTATTGTTGTACCCAAAGGTGACCTCCGTAAAGTGGTCATGAACGAGGCTCACAACTCTCTCCTCTCCATCCACCCTGGGAGCACGAAGATGTATCAGGACCTCAAGCAGGCTTATTGGTGGACTCGAATGAAGTGAGAGATTGCTCAATTCGTGAATGAATGTGATGTCTGCAGAAGAGTAAAGGCAGAACACCAAAGGCCAGCAGGTCTCCTCCAACCTCTTGCCATTCCAGAATGGAAGTTTGACCACATTGAAATGGACTTCGTGACTGGGTTTCCAAAGTCCAAGCGTGGCAATGATGCTATATTCGTTGTCATCGACAAACTCACCAAAGTGGCTCACTTTCTGCCTATCAAAGAGTCGATCACTGCAGCTCAATTGGCGGAGCTCTATACCTCTCGTATTGTCTCTCTGCACGGTATTCCTCAAGTGATCTCTTCAGACCGTGGCAGCATTTTTACCTCCAAGTTTTGGGATTCTTTTCAGAATGCCATGGGCACTAACATCCGCTTCAGCACAGCTTTCCATCCTCAAACTAGCGGTCAAGTCGAGCATGTCAACCAGATTCTTGAAGATATGCTCAGGGCTTGTGTGATCTCCTTCGGCATGAAGTGGGAGGATTGTCTTCCTTATGCTGAATTCTCCTACAACAACAGTTTTCAAGCAAGTCCGGGCAAGGCCCCATTTGAAATTCTGTATGGCAGGAAGTGTCGTACCCCTCTCAACTGGTCTGAAACCGGTGAATGTCAGCTTTTGGGTAATGACTTAATCATAGAGGCAGAGGAAATGTGCAAAGTCATTCGTGATAACCTCAAAGCAGCCCAATCCCGTCAGAAGAGCTACTATGATAGTAAGCACCGTGATTTGGCTTTCGAGATCGGAGATCATGTTTACCTCCGCGTCTCTCCTATGAAAGGCACTCGTCGTTTCGGTATCAAAGGGAAGCTTGCCCCTAGATACGTGGGACCTTTCAAGATTGTCAGCAAGAGAGGCGACCTCGCCTATCAACTCGAGCTTCCTTCAAACTTTGCAAATGTTCATGACGTGTTCCATGTCTCTCAGCTTCGAAAGTGCTTCAAGACTCCTGACCGCACCGTCAACTTCGAGGACATTGAGCTCCAAGAATATCTCTCTTATCGTGAGCACCCAGTTGCTATTCTTGAAGAGACAGAACGCAAGACTCGCAATAAGTCAATCAAATTTCTCAAAGTCAAGTGGTCACACCATTCCGACTGTGAAGCTACCTGGGAACGCGAGAATCACCTCTGTTCTGAGTACCCGGCGTTCTTTCAGTCCTAGATCTTGGGACGAGATCCTTTCGTAGTGGTGGAGTGTTGTAACACCCCGGATGTAACTTTCCCAATTTGTACTCCAACTCTTGCCATTTCGGCGTTAAGTTATTTTATTTTCTCGGGTTCGGGTTTTTGTCTCCGTGTATTGTTATCGTTGTCATGCATCTCATATCATGTCATCATGTTCATTGCATTTGCATACGTGTTCATCTCTGACATTCGAGCATTTTCCCCGTTGTCCGTTTTGCATTCCGGCGCTTCGTTCTCCTCCGGTGTTCATTTCTACCTTTCTTTCGTGTGTGGGGATTAAACGTTTCCGGATTGGACCGAGACTTGCTGTAACACCCTTGATGCGACTATAGCTCCCACGTGTCGAGGCACGACTTAGAGACATAATCGCATTGAAGGCATATGTCGCAAGTTAGCCAATCTTCACAACAACCCATGTAATATGATAATAAAAGGGGAGATAACATAGTTGGCTTACACTCGCCACGTCAATCAAGTACATAAATAACATTACATCATCCAAACACTCATGGCCCGACTACGGCGCCAAAATAAAAGAGAACCCAACATGCGACACGGTCCCGATCACCCCCAACTAGGCACCACTGCTGATCATCAGGAAAGGAAACATAGTAACGTTGAGAGTCTTCGCCGAACTCCCACTTGAGCTCAAGTGCGTCACTTGGAGCAGAATCATCAGGCCCTGCATCTGGTGTAATAGTAATCTGTGAGCCACAGGGACTCAGCAATCTCGCACCCTCGCGATCAAGACTATTTAAGCTTATAGGTAAGGCAAGGTAAATATATATGTGGAGCTGCAGCAAGCGACTAGCAAAACTGGTGGCTATCCTATACGCAAAAGAGAGCGAGAAGAGGAGGCAAAGCGCGAGCGAGAAACTAGAGAACAACCTGCGCAAACATTACTCCAACACCGTGTCCACTTCCCGGACTCCGCCGAGAAGAGGCCATCACGGTAACACACTCAGTTGATTCATTTTAATTAAGTTAAGGCTCAAGTTATCTACAACCGGACATTACCAAATTCCCATCTGCCCATAACCGCGGGCACGGCTTTCGAAAGTTCAAATCCCTGCAGGGGAGTCCCAACTTAGCCCATAACAAGCTCTCACGGTCAACGAAGGAATAGACCTCCTCCCAAGACGTTCTGATCAGACTCGGTATCTCGGTTATTCAAGACACTTCGACAGGTTAAAACAAGTCCAGCAAGACCGCCCGAATGTGCCGACAAATCCCGATAGGAGCTGCACATATCTCGTTCTCAGGGCACAATCAGATAAGCAATCCGTACAACTAAAACCAGCCCTCAAGTTTCCCCGAGGTGGCGCTGCAAGGGGCTCTAGGTTGGACCAACACTCAGAGGAGCACTGGCCCGGGGGGGTTAAAATAAGATGACCCTCGGGCTCCGGAAACCCAAGGGAAAAAGAGGCTAGGTGGCAAATGGTAAAACCAAGGTTGGGCATTGCTGGAAAATCTTTAATCAAGGCAAAATATCAAGGGGTTCCCATTATAACCCAACCGCGTAAGGAACGCAAAATCTGGGAACATAATACCGATATGACGAAAAACTAGGGCGGCAAGAGTGGAACAAAACACTAGGCGAGAGGCCGAGCCTTCCACCCTTTACCAAGTATATAGATGCATTAAGATAACATGGCAATATAATGATATTCCAACAATTAAATAAATGTTCCAACAAGGAACGGTCTCCAATCTTCACCTGCAACTAGCAACGCTATAAGAGGGGCTGAGCAAAGCGGTAACATAGCCAATCAACGGTTTGCTAGGACATGGTGGGTTAGAGGTTTGACATGGCAATTTGGGAGGTTTGAAAGCAAGTGGTAGGCATCGTAGCATTGGCAAAGCAAAAGAGCGAGCAATCTAGCATAGCAAAGATAGTAGTGATTTCGAGGGTATGATCATCTTGCTTGCACAGTTGTCAGAGTTGACTGGATCCTCGAAAGCAAACTCAACGGGCTCCTCGTTAGCGAACTCGTCTCCCGGCTCTACCCAAACAATACAAACAAGCAACAAGGACACAATCAACCACGTGCAAGGATCAAACAATATGATGCAAAGATGATATGCTATGCGGGATGCATATGCAAGATATGACAAGGAATGCATGAACCTGGCCTCAACTTGGGAATCCAAGTGTGCCACTAGAAAGATGAGATGAAATCGCTTGAAAACGATATAAAGAACACCGGAATCGGAGTTACGGTTTGGAAATGGCAAGCGATTCAAATATGACACCGGTCTGCGATTTACAGCAAGTAGCCATCTAAATGTAATGAGATGAACATGCTACAGCACTCCAACATGACGACAAAATACATGGCAGCGATGCATTCAAGATGCTTAACAAAAGTCTAGCAATGAGCTACGGCCAATTCATCGATTAAAAGGTTCAAACAAGCATGGCAAAAATGCATATGGTAAACAGATCTCAGACTTAGTGAAATTAACACTTGTCTGGAATTTCAGATCAGATAGCACTCTTCGGAGCAACAAAACTACATACTACAGGACCTGAACATGGCAAAGTAAGGCATGGCATGGAGCTACTCAAAGAGCTTAACAAAAGTCCCTTAGTGACCTTGAGCCAAAAGGGATCAGAAAATACAATTGCAAGCATGCGAACATAGCAAAAACATAATCAGATCACAGACTTTGTGAAAACTGGCACATGCTGAAACCTATCTCAAGTAGGCATGTTTACGAGCTCGATGCACTCAATACGGAGCAAGTCATGACAAGCTAAGCATACACCCATTAAGAATACACAAAATGCAAGCTAGACATGGCAAGAACAAAAGCATAGCATGCACAGATCAACTACAACATCATCGGCAAAATTGCAAACAAGTTGACAATCTGCCCAGATTCACAAAGTAGCAAAAGTAGAGCTCGATTGACTCAAGCTAGGGTGCTCCATAATTGCAAACAAAGACATGGATGGAAAGAGCACTACAATATTAACAAAACATCCTTACTGATCATCCTCAAAAGAGGCACGGATCACTAGGAAACAATATGAACATATGGCATCATGGGATAAATAGGTCAAGGACTTTGTGGAAATGCTAAGTCCCTGAAAACAGAATTACCAAGTGCACCACTTTGCAAGCTTGTGCTAGTCACCACACACATCACAAAAATACATGGGTTACACCTCTGGAAAGATGGCAAAACCCTTAACAAAACATATGTAGAACTCATGGGCATATCATGCACACAATAATCATGGCAAAAATGACAAAAAGCTAAATGGAGCAGCAGATCTGACAATTATCTCAAGTAGCCCTCTTCTAACAGCATTTCGGGCATCAAGATGAACTCAAATAAAAATGATGCAATGGAATGAAATGATGCACTCTCTGAGATGAACATTTTGATATGCTATACGCCCAAATCGGAGCTACGGATGCAAAGTTATAGCATGATGAAGAAGGGCACATGGATTAGGGACTTAGGGAAAAAACGGGGTCAACCCTAAAATTTCAGATCTGGATCGGGGGCACGCGGAACAAGGTTCGTCGGGGCACTGTTCACCGGCGGCGGGGACGACGCCGGAGGAGGTCGCCGGAGTGACCGGACGTCGAGGAGGCGGCGGACAACGGTGGCGGCGCTCGGCGGCCGGGCGGCGAGGCACGCGGGCGTGGCGGCGCGGTGGTGGCGGTGGTGCGGTGGTGGTGGTGCCTCGCTGGAGCGGCGAGGCCGGCGATCGCAGGCGGCGGCGTCGGGCACCGGGCGCAGGGAAGAGGCGGCGGGGCGAGCCGGGCGCGGCGGCAGCGAGGCGCGGGCCTCGGGGGCCCTCCCCGGGCCGAGCAGGCCGGTGAAGTGGGGCGGCGCGGCGGGCGAATGGCGGAGTGCCACGTGGCGGCGGCGACGGATCCGGACGTGTCCGGCCGGACAGAAAAATGTCCGCCGGCGCAAGAGGTGGCTGGATCTAGGGTTTCGTCCGTGATTCGAATAGGGGGGCCTTTATATAGTCATAGAGGGAGCTAGGAGAGTCCAAATGAGGTGCGGTTTTCGGCCACGCGATCGTGATCGAACGATATAGATGATGGAGAAGGCATAGGTGGGTTTTGGACCAAATTGGAGGGGTGTTGGGCTGCAACACACACGAGGCCTTTTCGGTCCCTCGGTTGACCGTTGGAGTATCAAACGAAGTCCAAATGATACGAAACTTGGCAAGCGGTCTACCGGTAGTAAACCAAGGCCGCTTGGCAAGTCTCGGTCCAATCCGGAAATGTTTAATCCCCACACACGAAAGAAAGGTAGAAATGACCACCGGAGGAAAACGAAGCGCCGGAATGCAAAACGGACAACGGGGAAAAAGCTTGAATGCATGAGACAAACACGTATGCAAATGCAATGCACATGATGACATGATATGAGATGCATGACAACGACAACAACACACGGAGACAAAAACCCGAACCCGGGAAAATAAAATAACTTAACGCTGGAAACGGCAAAAGTTAGAGTACAAATTGGGAAAGTTACATCTGGGGTGTTACACTTGCCAAGCGGCCTTGGTTTACTACCCGTAGACCGCCTGTCAAGTTTCGTATCATTTGGACTTCGTTTGATACTCCAACGATTAACCGAGGGACCGAAGAGGCCTCGTGTGTGTTGCAGCCCAACACCCTTCCAATTTGGCCCAAAACCCACCTAAGCCTTCTCCATCATCTATAGCGTTCGATCACGATCGCGTGGCCGAAAACCGCACCTCATTTGGACTCTCCTAGCTCCCTCTACCTCTATTTAAAGACCCCCACTCGAAATCACGGACGAAACCCTAGATCCACCCTCATCGCGCGCCGCCGGACACTTGCCCCGCCGACGGACACGTCCGGCCTGCCCCCGCCGCCGCCACATGGCATCGTGCCATTGGTCCGCGCCGCCGCCCCACTTCGTCGCCGCCGCCGGCCCGGGAGGCCCAAACCGGGCCCCCGAGGCCCGTTCGCCGCCCCGTGCCACCTGGGGTCCCCGCTGCACGAGCGCCGCCACCGCGCTCGCCGACTCCGCCGCCTCCGTCCGCCGGCGCCACCACCAGCCGCCCCGACCGCGCTCGCCGGCCCCGCCGCCTCCGCCGCCTCGCCCGCCGCGCCGCCTCGCCCGCCGTCCGCCACCTCGGCCACCACCGCCGCCCGGCCATCTCCCCCTCCTACGGTGACCTCCTCCGGCATCGTCCCTGCTGCCGGTGAACAGTGTGCCGCCGCCTCGGTTTGCGTGCCACCGAAACCCTAGATTTGGAGGTGTTTTTTTCTTCTAAGTCCCAAAATCCCAAATCCAAATGCTCCTATTCATAGCCTCGTAACTTTGCATCCGTAGCTCCGATTCATGCATATAGCATATCAAAATGTTCATCTCAGAGAGTACATCATTTCATTCCATTGCATCATTTTCATTTGAGTTCATCTTGATGCCTGAAATGCTGTTAGAAGAGGGCTACTTGAGATAATTGTCAGATCTGCTGCTCCATTTAGCTTTTTGTCATTTTTGCCATGATTATTGTGTGCATGATATGCCCTGATGCTCTACATATGTTTTGTTGAGGGTTTTGTCATCTTTCCAGAGGTGCAACCCATGTATTTTTGTGATGTGTGTGGTGACTAGCACAAGATTGCCAAGTGGTGCACTTGGTAATTCTGTTTTCAAGGACTTAGCAATTCCACAAAGTCCTTGATCTGTTTATCTCATATGGCCATATGTTCATGTTGTTTCCTAGTGATCCGTGCCTCTTTTGAGGATGATCAGTAAGGATGTTTTGTTAATCTTGTAGTGCTCTATCCATCCATGTCTTTGTTCGAAATTATGGAGCACCCTAGCTTGAGTCAATCGAGCTCTACTTTTGCTACTTTGTAAATCTGGGCAGATTGTCAACTTGTTTGCAATTTTGCCGATGATGTTGTAGTTGATCCGTGCATGCTATGCTATTGTTATTGCCATGTCTAGCTTGCATTTTGTGTGTTCTTAATGGGTGTATGCTTAGCTTGTCATGACTTGCTCTGTATTGAGTGCATCGAGCTCGTAAACATGCCTACTTGAGTTATGTTTCAGCATGTGCCAGTTTTCACTAAGTCTGAAAACTGATTATGTTTTTGCTATGTTCACATGCTTGCAATTGTATTTTCTGATCCCTTTTGGCTCAAGGTCACTAAGGGACTTTTGTTAAGCTATTTGAGTAGCTCCATGTCATTCTTTACTTTGCCATGTTCAGGTCCTGTAGCATGTATTTTTGTTGCTCTGAAGAGGGCTACCTGGTCTGAGATTCCAGACAAGTGTTAATTTCATTAAGTCTGAAATCTGTTTACCATATGCATTTTTGCCATGCTTGTTTGAACCTGTTAATGGATGAATTGGCCGTAGCTCAGTGCTAGAATTTTGTTAAGCATCTTGAATGCATCCCTGCCATGTATTTTGTTGTCATGTTTGAGTGTTGTAGCATGTTCATCTCATTACATTTAGATGGCTACTTGTTGTAAATCGCAGACCGGTGTCATATTTGAATCGCTTGCCATTTCCAAACCGTAACTCCGATTCCGGGTTCTTTATATCATTTTCAAGCGATTTCATCTCATCTTTCCAGTGGCACACTTGTATTTCCAAGTTGAGGCCAGGTTCTTGCATTCCCTGTCACGTCTTGCATATGCATCCCGCATCGCATCCCGCATAGCATATCATCTTTGCATCGTCTTGTTTGGTCCTTGCACGTGGTTGATTGTGTCCTTGTTGCTTGTTTGTCTTGTTTGGGTAGAGCCGGGAGACGAGTTCGCTAACGAGGAGCCCGTTGAGTTTGCTTTCGAGGATCCAGTCAACTATGACAACTGTGCAGGCAAGATGATCATACCCTCGAAATCACTACTATCTTTGCTATGCTAGTTTGCTCGCTCTTTCACTATGCCAATGCTACGATGCCTACCACTTGCTTTCAAGCCTCCCAAATTGCCATGTCAAACCTCTAACCCACCATGTCCTGGCAAACCGTTGATTGGCTATGTTACCGCTTTGCTCAGCCCCTCTTATAGCGTTGCTAGTTGCAGGTGAAGATTGGAGGTCGTTCCTTGTTGGAACATTTATTTACTTGTTGGGATATCATTATATTGCCATGTTATCTTAATGCATCTATATACTTGGTAAAGGTGGAAGGCTTGGCCTCTTGCCTAGTGTTTTGTTCCACTCTTGTCGCCCTAGTTTCCGTCATATCGGTGTTATGTTCCCGGATTTTGCGTTCCTTACGCGGTTGGGTTATAATGGGAACCCCTTGATAGTTCGCCTTGATTAAAGATTTTCCAGCAATGCCCAACCTTGGTTTTACCATTTGCCACCTAGCCTCTTTTTCCCTTGGGTTTCCGGAGCCCGAGGGCCATCTTATTTTAGCCCCCCCGGGCCAGTGCTCCTCTGAGTGTTGGTCCAATCGAGCGATGTCTGGGGCTACCAGGGGCAACTCTGGGCTGGCCTACCCGATGTCTGGCTCATCTGAGTGTGCCCAGAGAACGAGATATGTGCAGCTCCTATCGGGATTTGTCGGCACATTCGGGCGGTGTTGCTGGTCTTGTTTTAACCTGTCGAAGTGTCTTGAATAACCGAGATACCGAGTCTGATCGGAACGTCTTGGGAGGAGGTCTATTCCTTCGTTGACCGTGAGAGCTTGTCATGGGCTAAGTTGGGACTCCCCTGCAGGGATTTGAACTTTCGAAAGCCGTGCCCGCGGTTATGGGCATATGGGAATTTGTTTATGTCCGGTTGTAGATAACTTGAACCTTAACTTAATTAAAATGAATCAACTGAGTGTGTTACCGTGATGGCCTCTTCTCGGCGGAGTCCGGGAAGTGGACACGGTGTTGGAGTAATGTTTGCGTAGGTTGTTCTCTAGTTTCTCGCTCGCGCTTTGCCTCCTCTTCTCGCTCTCTTTTGCGAATAAGTTAGCCACCATATTTTGCTAGTTGCTTGCTGCAGCTCCACATATTTACCTTGCCTTACCTATAAGCTTAAATAGTCTTGATCGCGAGGGTGCGAGATTGCTGAGTCCCTGTGGCTCGTAGATTACTATTACACCAGATGCAGGGCCTGAAGATTCCGCTCCAGGTGACGCGCTTGAGCTCAAGTGGGAGTTCGATGAGGACTCTCAACGTTACTATGTTTCCTTTCCCGATGATCAGTAGTGGTGCCCAGTTGGGGGTGATCGGGACCATGTCACATGTTGGGTTCTCTTTTATTTTGACGTCATAGTCGGGCCATGAGTGTTTGGATGATGTAATGTTATTTATGTACTTGATTGACGTGGCGAGTGTAAGCCAACTATGTTATCTCCCCTTTATGATTTATATTACATGGGATGTTGTGAAGATTGCCTAACTTGCGACATATGCCTTCAATGCGATTATGCCTCTAAGTCGTGCCTCGACACGTGGGAGATATAGTCGCATCGAGGGTGTTACAATGACGAAGCGACGAACTGATGGAAGGGAAGCTACAGTGCACCCCTACCTGGCGCGCCAAATGTCGGATGTGGGGTTCCGGCGAACCCTTAAGGTTCGAACATTGGGGTGCACGCGAAGTCTTTCCCTCCTACCGATCTACGCTCTAGCTCGCTAAGATCTTGCGGACGAACTCGGCGAACTCACAACACAGAAAGACACGGGGTTTATACTGGTTTGGGCCACTGTTGTGGTATAATACCCTACTCCAGTGTGGTGGTGGTGGATTGCCTCTTGGGCTGATGATGAACCATACAAGGGAAGAACAGCGTCCTGAGGTTGAGGTGTTCTTGTGTGTATGAACTTGTGGTGTCTCTCTGGGTCTCTCAAGCTAAGATGAGATGATCTCTCTCTCTCTCTCTCTCTCTGGTCTCGTCCCCCTCTGTCTGTTGTGGCTAGTCCTATTTATAGAGGCCCTGGTCCTCTTCCCAAATATTGAGCGGGAAGGGAGCCAACAATGGTGGGCTAATTTGAAGAGGGACAGCTAGTACAAGCTATCCTGACAAAAGCGGTCTTCGCCTGCACAAAGCTCTGGTGGTGACGCCGTCTTGGGCTCCATGATGGCTTCCGTCTTGCAGTCCATGGTCTTGGTCTTATTGCACCGAAATGGCAACCTTTGCTTGATGCCTTGGTACTCCGCGGCTGCGCCTGCCCCCTTTGCACCAAAGAGGAAACAAGGACGCTGCGCGCGCTGGCGCCCGCCTGGTGTCGATCGTCATGGCTCACGTCACAAGAGCCTCGTGAGGTTCTCCTCGCCTTGATATCTCCGCCCCTCGCGAGCCTGCCTGACTAGGCCGCTCGGGAGGAGGTCTTGCATTGTCCGCCTCGCGAGGCTTGGACCCTCGCGAGGGTCTTGGATGCTTTGTTGATAAAGATGGGCCATACGGCCTGCCAGCTCCACCACGCCGCGGGCCACAGGCAGGCAAGTCTAGGGACCCCCATTCCCAGAACGCCGACAGGCTCAGCTTGATTCTGCTGCCAAGGAGATCCAATTGACACACTCTTCTGACGATGTGATCATCTATGCCGCTCGTGATGAAACCATTTGACTATTTTCTGTCAATGAGAAGGGCGAGTTGGATGCAATCTCTCAGATTCCAGTCGTTTGTGAATACCAAGACGCCTTTCCAAAAGAGCTTCCAGGAATGCCTCCTCACTGGCCAGTTGAATTCGTTATCGATCTTGAGCCTGGTACGGAATCTGTTTGCAAGCGTCCATACAAGCTTGGACCAGAGGAGTTGAAGGAATTGAAGAAACGGCTCGATGAACAAGAGCGTCAGGGTTTGATCAGACCGAGTTCATCTTCATGCGGTTGTGGTGTTCTTTTTTTCCAGAAGAAGGATGGCACGGACCGACTTTGTGTCGACTATTGTCCATTGAACAAGAAGACAATAAAGAACAAGTATCCACTTCCCAATATCAATGAGCTATTCGAGCAACTTAAAGGTGCTAAAGTATTCTCCAAGCTTGACCTTCATATGGGTTATCATCAGATTCGCATTCGTGAACAAGATATTCCTAAGAAAGCATTCAGAACAAGCTTTGTTTCTTATGAATATACTGTCATGTCTTTCGGCCTTGTCAATGCTCCTCCAACGTTCTCTCGCATGATGAACTTCATCTTCAACCCCTACACAAATGAATTCGTCCTGGTGTATCTTGATGATATCTTGGTCTTCTCCAAGAATAAGAAGGATCATGCCAAGCATTTGAGATTGGTGCTCGACAAGCTCAAAGAGTATGAATTCTATGCGGAGTTTTCCAAATGTGAGTTTTGGCTTGATGAAGTTCTTTACCTTGGGCATATCATCTCCTCCAAGGGCATTGTTGTTAATCCGAAGAAGGTCTTTGCAATTGTGAACTAGGAACCTCCTCAGAATGTCAAGCAGCTCCGCAGTTTTCTTGGACTCGCGAGCTATTGCCGAAGATTCGTTGAGAACTTCTCTAAGATTGTAAAGCCTCTTTCCAACCTCCTCCAGAAGCATGTCAAGTATGTCTGGACTCCTGAGTGTGACGTTGCCTCACCCTCAAAGAGAAGCTAGTCTCAGCTCCTGTCTTGACTCCTCCTAATGAATCCAAGCCATTCGAAGTTTTCTGTGATGCCTCTTTGCAAGGTCTCGGCGCTATGTTAATGCAAGAGAATAAAGTTGTGGCTTATACTTCTCGCCAGTTGAAGCCCAACGAAAGGAACTACCCCACTCATGATCTTGAGTTGGCGGCAGATTTCCATGCATTAATAACATGGATACATCTCTTGTTGGGAAGGAAAGTGGACATTTTCACCGATCACAAGAGACTCAAGTATATCTTCACTCAACCCAACCTCAACCTCAGGCAAACTCATTGGGTCGAGATGATTCAAGAGTACAATCCAAGTATTGAATATACTCCAGGCAAGGCCAATGTCATTGCAGATGCTTTGAGCAGGAAGGCTTATTGCAACAGCTTAATCCTCAAGCCATTCCAACCGCATCTTTGTGAAGCTTTCCACAAACTCAACCTCCAAGTTGTTCCTCAAGGTTTTCTTGCCAACCTTCAAGTCACTCCTACTTTGGAAGATCAAATTCGTGAGGCACAACTCCTTGATACCATGGTGAAGAAGGTCAAACATGGTATTGCCAAGGGCCAACCCAAATACAAGTGCTATCGCATTGATGACAAAGACACTTTATTCTTCGAGGACCGGATTGTGGTTCCTAAAGGTGATCTAAGGAAGGTCATAATGAACGAAGCGCACAATTCTCTTCTGTCCATTCATCCTAACAGTTCAAAGATGTACCATGACCTCAAGCAGTCGTATTGGTGGACTCGAATGAAGCGAGAGATCGCTCAATTCGTGAATGAATGTGATGTCTGCCAAAGAGTGAAAGCAGAACACAAACGACCAGGTGGTCTCCTCCAACCTCTTGCTATTCCAGAATGGAATTTTGATCATATCAAGATGGACTTCGTGACTCGATTTCCAAAGTCCAAGCGTGGGAATGATGCTATCTTCATTGTCATTGACAAGCTTACAAAAGTGGCTCATTTCCTTCCAATCACAGCAGCTCAGTTGGCAGAGCTATACACCTCCAGAATTGTCTCCTTGCACGGTATTCCGCAATTGATATCTTCAGACCACGAAAGCATTTTCACTTCTAAGTTCTGGGACTCCTTCTAGAAGGCTATGGGCACCAACATTCGCTTCAGCACAGCTTTCCATCCTCAAACAAGTGGGCAAGTAGAGCTAGTCAATCAAATTCTCAAAGACATGCTCAGAGCTTGTGTCATCTCTTTCAGTATGAAGTGGGAAGGTTGTCTTCCTTATGCCGAGTTCTCCTACAACAACAGCTTCCAAGCAAGTTCGGGCAAGGCCCCATTCAAAATTCTCTTTGGAAGAAAGTGTCATACTCCTCTCAATTGGTCAAAGACTTGTGAACGCCAACTTCTTGCGAACGACTTGATCACAGAAGTTGTAGAAATGTGTAAAGTCATCCATGAAAATCTCAAAGCCACGCAATCGCGCCAGAAGAGTTACTATGATAGCAAGCACCGTGACTTGGCTTTCGAGATCGGAGACCATGTCTACCTCCGCGTCTCTCCAATGAAAGGCACTCGACGCTTCGGTATCAAAGGGAAGCTTGCCCCAAGATACGTGGGTCCTTTCAAGATCATTGGCAAATGAGGCGACCTCGCCTATCAAATTGAGCTTCTGTCCAACTTCGCAAATGTGCACGATGTGTTTCACGTGTCACAGCTTCGCAAGTGCTTAAAGACCACTAAGCATGCTATCAACTTCAAAGAGATTGATCTCCATGGAGATTTGTCTTATCATGAGCATCCCGTTGCTATTCTTGAAGAAACCGAGCGCAAGACTCGCAACAAGTCAATCAAATTCCTGAAAGTGAAGTGGTCACACCATTTCGACTGAGAATCCACCTCAGAGCGAGAGGATCACCTCTGTTCCGAATATCCGGAGTTCTTTCAGTCCTAGATCTCGAGACGAGATCCTCTTGTAGTGGTGGAGTGTTGTAACACGCCGGATGTAACTTTCCATATTTGTAACTCCGACTCTTTCCATTTTTGGATATGTGATATGATATTCCCTTCATCGTTGGGTTTTGTCTTCGTTTTGCATTTTGTCCATGTCATGCATTTCATCTCATGACATCATGTGCATCTCATTTGCATTCGTGTTCGTCTCATGCATCCAGTCATTTTCCCCGTTGTCTGTTTCGCAATCCGATGCTCTCTCATGCCCCGTTGCACCCCTTTAATCTCGTTTCGCGAGCGGGAGAAAAAAGTTCTCAGAATTGGTCGAGATTAGTCGAGTGGCCTTGGTACATCACCGGTAGGCCGCATGTCAAAGTCGTTCCATTTGGAGGTCGTTTGACGGCCCAACGGTTAACCGGGTAACCGTAAAAGCCTCTCTTTCATTGCAGCCCGACACCCCTCCAAAACATCCCAATAACCCATCTAAACCAACTCCATGCTCTCCGTCGTTGGATCACGATCGTGTGGGCGAAAACCGCACCTCATTTGGACTCTCCTAGCTCCCTCTAGCTATAAATATGCCCCTCCCCCCGAAAATCCAGGTCCCGAAACCCTAAAAACCTCCCTCTCGCCCGGCGGACATGTCCGCGCACCGCCGGATAGATTCACGCCGTCGCCCACACTAGTGATCATGTGCCATGTGGCACTCTGCCCGCCGCCGCCGCTGCGGCTCGGCAAGCCCGCATCCGGCACGTCGAGCCCATCGCCGTCGTCCGGCCTCCCGCGCCCCCGCGCGTGCTCCGCCAGCGCCCTCCTGCGAGTGCTCCGCCGTGCCCGCGCCTCGCCTCCTCGCCGCTCCGCCGGCGACTGACCCCGCTCCGCCGCCTTGCATGCTCGCCACCGCTCGTCGTCCAGCCACCGGATCCGGCTACCCCGCCATCTCCGGCGAGCCCCCGCGCCTCCTTCCGGCGTCTCCATCAACTCCGGCGAGCTCGCGCCGCTACCTCGGGATGCGTGCCCTGAAACCTTAGATCCAATCCGCAAGGGGTATATTTTCTATCCCAGATCTGTAACCTTGTGATGCCCTCTTTGACATGCCATATCTCGATGACAGTAGCTCCGTTTCATGCATATTATATATCAAAATGTTCGTCTTGTGATGCTCTTCATGTTAGTGGCATTTGCATGCATGTTGCTATCCATATTGATGTCATTATTATCGTTGCAAAATTGCTATATGATGTTAACTGTTGTATGTTAACAGAACATGGTGATTTGTCATTTTCGCTCCATTTTGTGTGTGCATCCTATGAGCTCGATGTCTACATGTTTTATGATCTCCATCATGCCATATTTACAGGGTTGCAAGTCTTGTATTGTTTTGATCTATGTGTTGACTAGCACAAGCATGCAAAGTAGGCTTCATAATGTTTCTAACACTTAGTGATTTTTTATGCCATGTAAACTTGTTGCTACCATGAGATCCATGCACATTTTTAGATAGTTCAGTAAGCATGTTTTGTAGATGTAGTATTGCTATATCCATTCATGCCTCTCGTTGCAATTATAGAGTACTCTAGCATATCATTTCCTTGCTCTACTTTTGCTCAATGCTGTTCCTGACAGATTGTTAACATGATATTCAATATTGGCATGTGTTTTGCTAGCGTTGCATGTACCCTATGAACTTGATCTTGCCATGCATAGATACTTGAATATATCTACTTCATGATGGTTACCTTGTTATGCCATGTGAAGCTTTGTAGTGAGTGGCATGAGCTTGTAAAGTTGCTATCATGAATCTGTTCCTGCCATGCTCTGTTTTTCTTCTAAGTCTTAAACTGTTCATATAACTTGCCATGTTCCATGGGTGCCACATCATTTTCCATGCCTCTTTGGTTAAAGTTCAGTAAGGGAGTTTTGTTCTATGTGTTTAGTATTAGCATTCCATGCCTTTTTTGCCATGTTATGTTCCTATAGCATGTTGTTTGCAAGCTCTAAAACATTGCTTCCTGATGCTGTTTTTGCCATGTTTAGTATTTTCTCTAAGTCTGTGAAGCTGATATCATTTGCATTTTTCCATGCTATTTTGAGCTTCTTATAGTGAGAAATAGAAGTAGCTTAGTGCTCATGATTTGTTAAGCTTCATGTGTACTTTATGGCCTTATGCTTTGTTGCAATGTTGGAGTTCTGTAGCATAATTTCTTGTTGAATTCTAAGTGCTATCATGTTGTTAATCGCAGATTTGCATCATTCTTGTTTTGCTTGTCATTTGCAAACCGTGCATCCGTTTCCAGTGATCCTTATATCAATTTCGACTGGAGTCACCTCATCTTTCCAGCGGCATACTTGGTTTTCCAAGTTGATTCCTTGTTCATTCTTTTCCTTCTGTAGTACCCATATGCATTGCACCTCATATCTTGCATTCCATGCCATGTCTTGCATCATGTTGCTTGTGCATTGCACCATGATTGATTGTTGTTCCATTGCTTGTGTTCTTTCTTTGGGAAGAGATGGGATACGAGTACGTGAATGAGGAACCTGTTGAGTACGCTAATGAGGAGCAAGCTTTCGACAACTCTGAGAACATTGTAGGCAAGATGACCATACCCTCGATATCACTTCTATCTTTGCTTGCTAATTGTTCGTTCTATTGTTATGTCGCGCTACCTACCACTTGTTATAACATGCCTCCCATATTGCCATGTCAAGCCTCTAACCCACCTTCCTACCAAACCGTTTTTTGGCTAAGTTACCGCTTTTTCTCAGCCCCTCTTATAGCGTTGCTAGTTGCAGGTGCCTTGTAGGTTGTTCCATGTTGGAACATGTTTATGTTGGGATATCACTTTATCTCTTATTTCATTAAGGCATCTATATACTTGGTAAAGGGTGGAAGGCTCGGCCTTATGCATGGTGTTTTGTTCCACTCTTGCCTCCCTAGTTTCCGTCATACCGGTGTTATGTTCCTTGATTTTGTGTTCCTTAAGCGGTTGGGGTTATGGGACCCCCTTGACAGTTGACAGTTCGCTTTGAATAAAACTCTTCTAGCAAGGCCCAACCTTGGTTTTATATTTGCCAACCTAAGCATTTTCCCTTGGGTTCTGCAGACCTGAGGGTCATCTTTATTTTAACCCCCCCCCCCCCGGGGGGGGCAGTGCTCATCTGAGTGTTGGTCTGAACCGGGCAACCTACGGGGCCACCTCAGGGAAACTTGAGGGTTGGTTTTACTCGTAGCTTGACCTATCCGGTGTGCCCTGAGAACGAGATATGTGCAGCTCCTATCGGGATTTGTCGGCACAGTCGGACGGCTTTGCTGGTCTTGTTTTACCTTTGTCAAAATGTCTTGTAACCGGGATTCCGAGACTGGTCGGGTTTTTCCGGGAGAAGGAATATCATTTGTTGATCGTGAGAGCTTGTGATGGGCTAAGTAGGGACACCCCTACAGGGTATAAACTTTCGAGAGCCATCCCGCGGTTATGTGGTAGATGGGAATTTGTTAATATCTGGTTGTTGAGAACTTGAAACTTGACTTAATTAAAATGAATCAACCGCGTGTGTAGCCATGATGGTCTCTTTTCAGCGGAGTCCGGGAAGTGAACACGGTTTTGGGTTATGTATGAACGTAAGTAGTATCAGGATCACTTCTTGATCGCTTCTGGCTTCACGACCGTTGTGTACCTTCTCATCTTACTCTTATTTGCGTATGCTAGCCATCATATTTGCTTAGCGCTTGCTGCAGCTCCACCTCATTACCTTATCCTATCCATAAGCTTAAATAGTCTTGATCTCGTTGGTGTGAGATTGTTGAGTCCTCGTGACTCATGGATACTTCCAAACAGTTGCAGGTGCCGATGATACCAGTGCAGGTGTGAAAGTGCAACTATCCCTAGGTGGTTTTGGTAATTCATAACAACATATAGCTCATTGAGCTAATGCTATTCCAAGATGACTATTTCAGGAAAGCTCAATGATTGGCATGGCATGGATGTGAAAGTGGAACCCTCAAAATGCTAAGGACAAAAGATTGGCTCAAGCTCAAAAGCTCAAGACTCTTCATTTTATATTTTAGTGATCCAGGATCACATTGAGTCTTTAGGAAAAGCCAATACTATCAAGGAGGGATGAGGTGTTGCTTAATGAGCCTCTTGCTTCATGTGCTTAATGATATGCTCCAAAACCCTCAACTACTTTCCCATATCCACATATGACCTAAACCCTAAGCCAAACTCGGTCATACCGATTCTTTCTATCCGGCGCCACCGAGTTTCACTTGTCATAAGCCACTGCCAAACCCTAGCAATTCGGTTCTACCGATAGGGATCTCGGTCTCACCGAGATGGGATTGCAAACTCTCTGTTTCCCTTTCGTAACTTTTCGGTCCCACCGAGATTGCAATGTAAATTCAGTGTTTCCTTTTTGTAACTTTTCGGTCTCACCGAAAGAGCAAATCGGTCCCACCGATTTTGCCTGACCAACTCTCTGGTTAGCTAATTACCAAAATTGGTCTCACCGAGTTTGTGTAATCGGTCTCACCGAGATTACGTTATGCCCAAACCCTAACCATATCGGTCCTACCGAGTTGCATGTCAGTCCCACCGAAAATCTCTAACGGTCACTAGGTTTACCTTTTCGGTCCGACCGAGTTTGTTGATTCGGTCCCACCGAGATTGGAAAATTGTGTGTAACGGTTGGATTTTGTGTGGAGGCTATATATACCCCTCCACCTCCTCTTCATTCGTGGAGAGAGCCATCAGAACACATACACAATTCCAACTCATATGTTCTGAGAGAGAACCACCTACTCATGTGTTGAGACCAAGATATTCCATTCCTACCATATGAATCTTGATCTCTAGCCTTCCCCAAGTTGCTTTCCACTCAAATCTTCTTTCCACAAAATCCAAATCCTATGAGAGAGAGTTGAGTGTTGGGGAGACTATCATTTGAAACACAAGAGCAAGGAGTTCATTACCTACACACCATTTGTTACTTCTTGGAGAGTGGTGTCTCCTAGATTGGCTAGGTGTCACTTGGGAGCCTCCGACAAGATTGTGGAGTTGAACCAAGGAGTTTGTAAGGGCAAGGAGATCGCCTACTTCGTGAAGATCTACCGCTAGTGAGGCAAGTCCTTTGTGGGCGATGGCCATGGTGGGATAGACAAGGTTGCTACTTCGTGGACCCTTTATGGGTGGTTGCTTCTTCGTGGACCCTTCGTGGGTGGAGCCCTTCGTGGACTCGCGCAACCGTTACCCTTTGTGGGTGGAGCCCTCCGTGGACTCGCGCAACCGTTACCCTTCGTGGGTTGAAGTCTCCATCAACGTGGATGTAGGATAGCACCACCTATCCGAACCACGGGAAAAACATCCGTGTCTCCAATTGCGTTTGAATTCTCCAAACCCTTCCCTTTACATTCTTGCAAGTTGCATGCTTTACTTTCCGCTGCCAATATACTCTTTGCATGCTTGCTTGAATTGTGTGATGATTGCTTGACTTGTCCTACAATAGCTAAAATCTGCCAAGAACTAAAATTGGGAAAAGGCTAAGTTTTTATTTGGTCAAGTAGTCTAATCACCCCCCCCCTCTAGACATACTTTCGATCCTACAAGGTGATGCTACCGAACTCAAGTGGGAGTTCGACGAGGACCTTGGTCGTTACTACGTTTCGTTTCCTGATGATCAGTAGTGGAGACCAGTTGGGACGATCGGGGATCTAGCATTTGGGGTTATCTTCCTTTTATTCGAATTTGACCATAGTCGGTCTATGAGTGTATTTTGGATGATGTATGAATTATTTAAGTATTGTGTGAAGTGGCGATTGTAAGCCAACTCTATTTATCCCTGTCTTGTTCATTACATGGGATGTTTGTGAAGATGACCCTTCTTGCGACAAAACCACTATGCGGTTATGTCTCTAAGTCGTGCCTCGACACGTGGGAGCTATAGCCACATCGTGGGCATTACATAGGGGGCGGCTATTTATAGCCTAGGGAGCAGCCCGACATGATAAGACATAAATGCCCTTCAATGATATGACCATTAGGTGGGTAGATATTTTGGGACAGCTGGTGCGTAGCACAGCAATGGTCGGATATTTCAGTATCAAATTCCTCAGGGCTATCATGTTCCTCACTTGTAGGCAATCCACACTGGTGAATTCCTAACTCCTCAGTCAAAACAAATTCCTCAAAGACCAGAAGATCTTCGTCTCTGTCACTGAAGAAATTGACTGAACTGTATGAGATTTCCAATGGCTTCACTCGAAAGGATTGGTAGGTGTAATATTTTGAGATGAGCATCACTTGGAAACTTTTCCTTAGTTTTACCTCGACCCCCTTTAACAGTACGGTGTTTCCTATGACTCAAGAAAGATAAAAATGAAACTACGAAAGCAAAAATCTTCACGCTTTATATTCCTCGCATGAATATCAAGTCTTCAGGGTCACGCCAAATTCTTCACTTTCAAAGTCTTCAAAAAGCCAAAGTCTTCAGTTGATGACATTCATTTTTAGGGGTCGACTTTCACTGTAAATATCAAACTCCTCATAGACTTATAGACCCGTGTACACTCACAAACGCAGTAGTCCCTTAACCTATAAGTCTTCAATACACCAAAATCACTAAGGGGCACTAGATGCATTTACAAGACTGAAGGAAATATGCCCTAGAGGCAATAATAAAGTTGTTATTTATATTTCCTTATACCATGATAAATGTTTATTATTCATGCTAGAATTGTATTAACCGGAAACTTAGTACATGTGTGAATACATCGACAAAACAGAGTGTCCCTAGTATGCCTCTACTTCAGTAGCTCGTTAATCAAAGATGGTTAAGTTTCCTGACCATAGACATGTGTTGTCATTTGATGAACGGGGTCACATCATTAGAGAAAGATGTGATGGAGAAGACCCAGCCGTTAGCTTAGCATAATGATCGTTTAGTTTTATTGCTATTGATTTCTTCCTGACTTATACATATTCCTCTAACTATGAGATTATGCAACTCTCGAATACCGGAGAGCAAATGACAAACTACTCCGAAAGATATAAGTGAAGATCAATAAGTAGTCAAATAATTGTGCAACTATGTGAAGACTCTCTAACATTTAATAATTTCAGATCTTGGTATTTTATTCAAACATAAAGCAAAACTAAATAAAATAAAATGACGCTCCAAGCAAAACACATATCATGTGGTAAATAAAAATATAGCTCCAAGTAAAGTTACCGATGAACGAAGACGAAAGAGGGGATGCCTTCCGGGGCATCCCCAAGCTTAGGCTCTCGGTTGTCCTTGAATATTACCTTGGGGTGCCTTGGTCATCCCCAAGCTTAGGCTCTTGCCACTCCTTATTCCATAATCCATCGAATCTTTACCCAAAACTTGAAAACTTCACAACACAAAACTTAAATAGAAAACTCGTAAGCTCCGTTAGCGAAAGAAAACAAAACACCACTTCAAGGTACTGTAATGAAATAATTCTTTATTTATATTGGTGTTATACCTACTGTATTCCAACTTCTCTATGGTTTATAAACTCTTTTACTAGCCATAGACTCGTCAAAATAAGTAAACAACACATGAAAAGCAGAATCTGTCAAAAACAGAACAGTCTGTAGTAATCTGTAACTAACGCAAACTTCTGGAACCCCAAAAATTCTAAAATAAATTTATGGACGTGAGGAATTTATCTATTAATCATCTTCAAAAATAATTAACTAAATATCACTCTCCAAATAAAAATGGCAGCAATTCTCGTGAGCGCTAAAGCTTCTGTTTTTTACAGCATGATCAACAAGACTTTCCCCAAGTCTTCCCAAAGGTTCTACTTGGCACAAACACTAATTAAAAGCATAAAACCACATCTAAACATAGGCTAGATGAATTATTTATTACTAAACAGGAGCAAAAATCAAGGAACAAAAATAAAGTTGGGTTGCCTCCCAACAAGCGCTATCGTTTAACGCCCCTAGCTAGGCATGATGATTTCAACGATGCTCACATAAAAGATAAGAATTGTAACATAAAGATAGAATCTTGATGAATATTAATAGCACATTTAATTATAACCCACTTCCTATGCATAGGGATTTTGTGAGCAAAGAACTTATGGGAACAAGAATCAACTTGCATAGGAAGGTAAAACAAGCATAACTTCAAAACTTTAAGCACATAGAGAGGAAACTTGATATTATTGCAATTCCTACAAGCATATATTCCTCCCTTGTAATAATTTTCAGTAGCATCATGAATGAATTCAACAATATAACCAGCACCTAAAGCATTATTTTCATGATCTACAAGCATAGAAAATTTACTACTCTCCACATAAGCAAAATTCTTATCATTCAGAATAGTGGGAGTATCATAAGAGACTTGAATACTATAAATTGTTTCCACATTAAAAGAGTAATGTTGAGAAAAGGGGTAATCATAATCATGACAAGTTTTATAAATATAATCATCACTACTTTTTATAGCATATGTTTCATCACAATAATCATCATAAGTAGCAACTTTGTTCTCATCATAATCAATTGAAACCTCTTCCAAGATAGTGGAATCATTACTAAATAAAGTCATGACCTATCCAAATCCACTTTCATAAATATAATCATCATAAGTAGGAGGCATGCTATCATCATTATAAATTTGCATATCAAAACTTGGGAGACTAAAAATATCATCTTCATTAAACGTAGCATGCCCAAGCTTGGGACAAACATTAATTGCAGCAAATATATTCTCAAAAACATCATCTTCGTCAAACATAGCATCCCCAAGCTTGGGCCTTTTCATATCATAAGCATAATCACTCTCATAATTAATAGTATGGATGGCACCAATAGTATAGCAATTATCATATTCTTCCAAGCAAGTGCCAAAAGGATTTTCAAGATCATAAGAAGTATCATTATCTTCCACAATTATATTTTCATGAGGCACAATAGTAATAGGAGCAGCATTATTTGGGAGAGATATCTTTTTACCTCTCTTCCTTTTTCTTTTCTTCTTATTCACCACACCATGTGTGGGTTCAATCCTCTTTTTTGGATCTCCTTATTAATGAGATTGGTTGAATAGGAGGCTCCTCCTCGTTACCTGATTCATCATAAGAAATAATAGGAGGGTATTGGGAAGTCTCTTCCCTTTCATTAGTATTCTTTTCATCTTCTATTTGTTTTATTTTCTTTATGTAGTTGGCAATATAAGGATTTTCAATACAATTCACCGCACAATACATATAAATTTCCTCTAGATCAAATCCAAGAAGTTTATAACGGGCAAATTCTGGAAGATAGTTAGTTATACGTTTCATTTCTTTGTAGCCCATAAGCAAACTAAGTTCATTATAATGTGCAAGGGAAATCAAGTCATCACAATTTTTGGACACGATTAGATCATGAAACAATTTGCATCGGATAGCTAAATGACCCTGTTCATTGCAAAGTCCACAAGTACGGCCAAGAAAATTTAAATTATCAGCACAATCATCTAGCCTTTCTTGCAACAATTTAGTTTCTAAGTCTTCCCTATTTGGTGTGTACTTATAAACCCAATGCACTCCACAAAAATTGACATGTTTATAGGAGACATTTTCATCGTAACTAGTGCAATCATCATTAGTACCATGGATATTCAAGGAGTTCATACTAACAACATTGCAATCATGCTCATCATTCAAACATTTAGTGCCAAACATTTTAATGCATTCTTCTTCTAACACTTTGGCACAATTTTCCTTTCCATCATACTCACGAAAGATATTAAAAAGATGAAGCGTATGAGGCAAACTTAATTCCATTTTTTGTAATTTTCTTTTATAAACTAAACTAGTGATAAAACAAGAAACTAAAAGACTCGATTGCAAGATCTAAAGATATACCTTCAAGCACTCACCTCCCCGGCAACGGCGCCAGAAAAGAGCTTGATGTCTACTGCACAACCTTCTTCTTGTAGACGTTGTTGGGCCTCCAAGTGCAGAGGTTTGTAGGACAGTAGCAAATTTCCCTCAGGTGGATGACCTAAGGTTTATCAATCCATAGGAGGCGTAGGATGAAGATGGTCTCTCTCAAGCAACCCTGCAACCAAATAACAAAGAGTCTCTTTTGTCCCCAACACACCCAATACAATGGTAAATTGTATAGGTGCACTAGTTCGGCGAAGAGATGGTGATACAAGTGGTATATGGAGAGTAGACAATGGTTTTTGTAATCTGAAAATATAAAAACAGCAAGGTAACTAATGAGAAAAGTGAGCGTAAACGGTATTGCAATGATAGGAAACAAGGCCTAGGGTTCATACTTTCACTAGTGCAAGTTCTCTCAACAATAATAACATAATTGGATCACATAACTATCCCTCAACATGCAACAAAGAGTCACTCCAAAGTCACTAATAGCGGAGAACAAACGAAGAGATTATGGTAGGGTACGAAAGCACCTCAAAGTTATTCTTTCGAATCAATCCGTTGGGCTATTCCTATAAGTGTCACAAACAGCCGCAAAGTTCGTACTAGAATAACACCTTAAGACACAAATCAACCAAAACCCTAATGTCACCTACATACTCCAATGTCACCTCAAGTATCCGTGGGTATGATTATACGATATGCATCACACAATCTCAGATTCATCTATTCAACCAACACATAGAACCTCAAAGAGTGCCCCAAAGTTTCTACCAAAGAATCACGATGAAAACGTGTGCCAACCCCTATGCATAAGTTCATGGGCGGAACCCGCAAGTTGGTCACCAAAACATACATCAAGTGAATCACGTGATATCCCATTGTCACCACAGATACGCACGGCAAGACATACATCAAGTGTTCTCAAATCATTAAAGACTCAATCCGATAAGATAACTTCAAAGGGAAAAATCAATCCATTACAAGTGATTAGAGGGGGATAAGAAACATAAGATCCAACTATAATAGTAAAGCTCGCGATACATCAAGATCGTATCACCTCAAGAACACGAGAGAGAGAGAGAGATCAAACACATAGCTACTGGTACATACCCTCAGCCCCGAGGGAGAACTACTCCCTCCTCGTCATGGAGAGCACCGGGATGATGAAGATGGCCACCGGAGAGGGATTCCCCCTCCGGCAGGGTGCTGGAACGGGTCTAGATTGGTTTTCAGTGGCTACGGAGGCTTCTGGCGGTGAAACTCCCGATCTATTCTGCTCCTCGATCGTTTTAGGGTATATGGGTATATATGGGACGAAGAAGTACATCAGGGGGGCCACGAGGGGCCCACGAGGGTGGAGGGCGCGCCTAGGGGGTGGGCGCGCCCCCCTGCCTCGTGGCTCCCTCGTTGCTTTCCTGACATGCACTCCAAGTCTCCCGGGTTGCTTTCCTTCCAAAAATAAGTTCCATGAAGTTTCAGGTCAATTGGACTCTGTTTGATTTTCCTTTTCTGCAATACTCTAAAACAAGGAAAAAACATAAACTGGCACTGGGCTCTAGGTTAATAGGTTAGTCCCAAAAATAATATAAAAGTGTATAATAAAGCCCATAAACATCAAAATTTGATAATATAATAGCATGGAACAATCAAAAATTATAGATACGTTGGAGACGTATCAAAGATGACTATTCAAGATACACTTGGGTATATTTCTTCAAGAGGAAGAGCGAGACCCAACAAACCATCATCGACTTTGCAAATGAAGCTCAACGACAACACAATGCAAAGATCTTGACAATAAGAAGTGACAACGGCTCCGAGTTCAAGAACTACACCTTGGATGAGTTTTTGAGTGATGAGGGAATCAAGCATCAATATTCCGCACCTTATACCCCTCGACAAAATGGTGTAGCAGAGAGGAAGAACCGGATGTTGATGGATGCGGCAAGGACCATGATGGCGGAGTTCAAGTCTCCCTACAACTTTTGGGCCGAAGCCATCAACACCGCGTGCCATGCATCTAATCGTCTCTACCTCCGCAAAGGCTTGAACAAGACTCCATATGAGATACTCACCGGTAACAAGCCCAACCTCAAGTACTTCCGGGTGTTCAGGTGTAAGTGTTTCATTCTCAAGAAAGGTGTCCGCTTGTCTAAATTTGAGGCTAGAGCTTATGAGGGCATATTTGTTGGTTATGCTACAAACACTCATGCTTACCGTGTTCTCAATAAGTCCACGGGACTTATTGAGGAAACGTGTAACGTGGAGTTTGATGAGAATAACAGCTCCCAAGTGGAGCAAAGTGTTACTTGTCATGTAGGTGATGAAATTCCTCCCCAAGCCATAAGAAGAATGGGTGTTGGTCATATCCTACCCATTGAGGAACCCCTTGTGGCCTAAGGAGAAGGACAATGTTCTACTCAAGTGGAACCTTCACCAACCCAAGACCCACACGCTTCCGAAGAACAAAGTGAGGGCCCTCAACCTCAAGAACAAGACCAAGGGCAAGATCAATCTCAAGATGGTGTTGTAACATCAAGTGATGCCCAAGTTCAAGCTCCCTCCTCCGAGCAAGTTCAAGATCAAGAGCTTCCACGAGATCAAGAACAAGCTCAAGACGACGCTCAAGATGATCAAGTGACCACTCCTCGTCTCACCCCCGAGGAGGAATTGGAGCGTCGTGCCGCAAAGGTTGCTTCCAAGCTCTCCACCAAGGATCATCTCATGACAAATGTGCTTGGAAGCTTAAGAAAGGGGGTAAGCACTCGTAGACAATTAGCAAACTATTGTGAACATCACGTGTTTGTCTCTTGTGTTGTGTAAGGGCATATTTATCCCTACGGTGTTTTGGTGATTGATGACAATGCATTTGCGGACTAATCGGGTGCTTTGGTTTCTTTCAGATATTCATCCTTTGGCATGCAATGATTATTTCCCCTCGGCGCTCTACTCAAGACGGTGTAGCTTCCTTCGTGACTTTTTTGGTGGACTAAGTTTCGTAGTAGTCACCGTACTATCAAGAGGGGATCTGCTTCGGTATGGTTTGGGTGGAATCAACACGTACACGTTCTTCTCTCTCCCACCGTTTTCTCTCCGTCTCTATGGAGCTTCTCTCTTCTCCCTTTGTGGTTTTTCCTGGACCCAGCGGTAGTACCGGGCCACAGCGGTAGTACCGCTGAGGCTCACTAAGCGGCAGTACCGCTCCTAGGAGCGGTAGTACCGCTCCTCGGAGCAGTAGTACCGCTTTATGGCCTCAGCTGTAGTACCGCTGCGGCTCCGTGTTCCTACCGCCTCGACTCGAGTGCGCATTTTCTCGTGTCGGGTTTTACGGTACTAGCTGCAGTATAGCGGTAGTACGGCTGAAGCTCAGCAAGCGGTAGTACCGCTCCTCGGAGCGGTAGTACCGTTGGTGGCCTCAGCCGCAGTACCGCTGTGGCTCTGTGTTCCTACCGCCTCGACTCTAGTGCGCATTTTCTCATGTCGGGTTTTACGGTACTAGCTGCAGTAGTAGTGGCGGTAGTGCTGCTTGCGAGCGGTAGTACCGCCCTGCCTCCGCGGTAGTACCGCTCTGGGTCCCAGCCCCAGCCCCTTCTCCTGTAGCGCGGCAGTACCGCTGAGATGGAGCGATAGTACCGCTTTGGAGCGGTAGTACCGCCCTGCCCCCGCGGTAGTACCGCTCTCTGCGGGGCTGAGTGGGGGTAACGGGTGGATTGTTCCCCCACTATAAAAGGATGTCTTCTTCCCCCCTTTGACCTACCTCTTCCACCATTAAAGCTCCATTATTGCTCCAAGCTCCGTTTTCGCCCGATCTCACTCCCTAGCCAACCAAACTTGTTGATTTGCTCAGGAGTGGCTGAGAAGGCCCCGATCTACACTTCCACCGAGAGATTTTTGATTCCCCCACTCATCCTTAGTGGATCTTGTTACTCTTGGGTGTTTGAGCACCCTAGACGGTTGAGGTCACCTCGGAGCCATATTCCATTGTGGTGAAGCTTCGTGGTCTTGTTGGGAGCCTCCGATAAAGTTGTGGAGTTTGCCCCAACCTTGTTTGTAAAGGTTCGGTCGCCGCCTTCAAGGGCACCAATAGTGGAATCACGGCATCTCGCATTGTGTGAGGGCGTGAGGAGAATACGGTGGCCCTAGTGGCTTCTTGGGGAGCATTGTGCCTCCACACCGCTCCAACGGAGACGTACTTCCCTTCAAAAGGAAGGAACTTCGGTAACACATCCTCGTCTTCACCGGATCCACTCTTGGTTATCTCTTACCTTCACTTGTGCATGCTCTTTAGTGTTTGTTCCCTTGCTTGCTTGTGTGCTTGTTGTTGTTGCATCATATAGGTTGCTCACCTAGCTGCACATCTAGACAACCTTCTTTGATGCAAAGTTTAATTTGGTAAAGAAAAGCTAAAAATTGGTAGTTGCCTATTCACCCCCCCCCCCTCTAGTCAACCATATCGATCCTTTCAATTGGTATCAGAGCCTTGTCTCTTTATTAAGGACTTCACCGTCCAAAGAGTATGGTTGATACCGTAGACGGAGCGGAGGAACACTCCGGTGTGAATCCTATCTCGTCTACGGGCGATGGGGGAACTTTGGTCTCTCGTGAGGAGTTCAATGTAGCCTTGGAGACATTGAAAACCTCCATGACGACCGAAGTTGAAAACATGTTTACTAAATTTCTTGAGGGGCTCAAACTATCCACCGCACCGTTGAAAGTGGGGGATCCCACCAACAAGGTGTCGGATGCTATCCCTGACAAGGGGGAAGCTAGTAGTGAAAAGGCTCCTTCTTCTAGTGGCAAGAATGGCACCGGCATCTTTGCCCATGTGGAACCACCACTTGTGTATGGTGGACCGGTTCCTTCTACTCATTTGAATCATGCCGGTCCTCCTCCTAAGAATGTGAAAAATGAGGATTTTGATTCTTGGGTTTACCGCTTTAAACGTCATTTAAATCATGTGAACACTAACCTTTGGAGAATCATTGAAGAAGGTTTCTACCCACATGATCCAAGCAACTTCACCCCTCGAGAAGCCGCGGACAATCAATTCAATGAGTATGCTCTCTTCATCATTCAAGATGCAATTCCACCCGAAGACCTACCTCATCTTCGTCCCTTCGCCTTGGCCAAAGATGCATGGCATTGTGTCGTGTCTCTCTACCGGGGAAGCGCAAGCATTCAACACTCCAACTATGAAGTGGTACAAGATGAGGCCGATGAGTTTGCAATGAAGGAAGATGAAGAACCTCGTGAGCTTTATCGGAGAGTCACCAAACTCGCGGTCTCACTACGAGATCACGGGAGCAAGGACACGGATGACAATTGGATCAAGCGCAAATTCCTCAAGGCAATGATGCCCTACCACAAGGCCATGTCCTCCGTCATCCGCCAAAGACCGGACTTCCACACTTTGACCTCAAGCGAGGTGTTGGATGAGTTTGTGGCCATGAACATTTTGGACAAAACCGCCGACAATGCGGTGCTCCGTTCTCAACGGGGAAAGAAGCCTAACCTTGCTTTGAAGGCCAAGCTCACCGTGGAAGAAGAAGAAGAGGAAGAGGAGGAGAGCAACCCCGAAGATACAAAGTATGCATATCATGAACACATGGCACTTGCTTCAAGGCAATTTTGGAGCAAGAAAAACTCGAGGAACAACTTTAGCAAAAACACCTCGAGTGGCATGAGGGGCAAGCAACGTGTAAGGACTTGCTACAATTGCGGCAACGTGAGTCATTTCGTTGCGGAATGCCCGTATGAGAAGAGGGAAGACAATGGTGGCAAACTCATTCGAAAGGACAAGGCCAAGTCGTTCCCCAACAAGAACAACTTCACCAAGAAGACTCCTCCCAAGGCCTTGGTTGTGCAAGAAGAGTACAATGAGGATGATGACGATGATGAAGATGATGAGTCGGTTGCCATGGCCTCCGTCGCCATTGCCACAACGTCACGAGTGTATCTCTTCGACTCACCCAACGAGAGCATCAACGCCAAGTGCCTCATGGCGAAAGCCACCAACAAGGTAACCTCCAACATCAAAACTACCATCATTAATCATCCTTCCCCATCGAAGAGCATTAATGAAGTTGAGGGAGTTAATGTGGAGGCTAACGAGTTTGAGGCCTTTATGGGCAAACTCAAGGGAAAATCCAAGAAGCACTTTGTTGCTCTCTTGGAACAACTTGGCGAGGCCAATGACATGATCGAGGCCCACGAAGACACCATCTCAAAGATGGAAGGGCATAGTCGTGACTATGCCGATGAGATTTCGGACCTTTCCAATGCTCTTGAGGAAGAGCGTGGTCTTTGTTTGGCTCTTGAGGAGTCATACAACGTTGATCATGCTAAGTTAGAGAAAGATTATGATCATGCCCTCGTTGTTTCTCGTGTGCTAAATTCCAAGAAGGCCAAACTCGGAGTTGATCTTGCTAGACTCAAAGAGGAGTTTGATATACTTGACAAGGCCCACAAGGCCTTGAAGGGTATTCACGCTAGTCTCAAGGAGTCTCATGATCAACTCCAAGTGAAGCTAACTAAGGAGAAAGCAACTTTTCCTCATATAGTTTTAATTGATAATGCAAATGCTACTAACCCGTGTTGTGAGCATATACATCTTGTTGAGGAAAATGCTAAGTTGAAGGAGCAACTTGAGAGAGGCTTTGCTACTTGCATACAAGGCAAGAAGAACCTCAATGATCTCTTGATCAACCAAAAGGGAGGTGTGGCGAAGGAAGGGGTTGGGTACGTCTCCGACTCCAAAAACAAGAAGAAGAATGACAAGACCAAATGACCTCCTCCCCTCATGCAAACCTTTGTGAGGGAGGGAGAAGGTGTCCCCGAGGAGAAGAAGAAGAACAAAGTCAAGAAGGGCAATGTCACCACACCCAACAAAGCCGGCGATTTTAATCCTTCTTATGTGTTGTGCCGTGCTAGTGATGGGCATGTTTATGCCAAATTTGTTGGTTCTCTTCATGAGCACGTTGAATGGTCTATTTGGGTTCCTAAGACCCTTGTTACTAACATCAAAGGACCCATTACAAAATGGGTACCTAAAACCAAGCATTGATCTCTTGCAGGTGTTTGCTTCCGGTGGTGGATCATGGTTGCTCGATAGCGGAGCTACAAATCATATGACCGGAAGCAAGGACTTGGTGGTGGACATGCACAAGGTTCCATCTATGCCCACCAATGTCGAGTGGGGTGACGCCTCATCTTCTAAGGTATTGGGACTTGGCAAGGTGGTCATCTCTCATGATCTCACGATCGAGAAGGTCATGCTTGTTGAGTCCCTTGCATACAATTTACTTTCCGTTCGTCAGCTTGCAATCATGGGCTTTGCCACTTTCTTTGATATCGATACCGTGGCCCTCTTGTGGAGCAATACTCTTAAAGTAGCCTTTGTTGGGCATGTCGAGAACGGTCTATATGTCATTAACTTTTCGGAGCGACCCACTAAGACCGCGACATGCCTAATGGCTAAAGTTGATGTGGGATGGCTTTGGCATCGCCGTCTAGCCCATGTCAATATGAGATCTTTGCAAAGTCTCCTAAAGGGGGACCATGTCCGTGGACTAACGAATGTTAGTTTTGCTAAAGATCGTGCTTGCAGTGCCTGTATCGAAGGAAAGCTGCATGAGAAGGCTCACCCTCCCACGACTATCATTTATTCAAAGAGGCCTTTGGAGCTCCTTCACATGGATCTCTTTGGGCCTCCATCCTTCGATAGTCTTGGAGGTAGAAAGTATTGCTTGGTGATTGTGGATGACTACTCAAGGTACACGTGGGTGTATTTCTTCAAGAGGAAGAGCGAGACCCAACAAACCGTCATTGACTTCGCCAATGAAGCACAACGTCAACACAATGCAAAGATCTTGACAATAAGAAGTGACAACGGCACCGAGTTCAAGAACTACACCTTGGATGAGTTTCTTAGTGATGAGGGAATCAAGCATCAATATTCCGCACCATACACCCCTCAACAAAATGGTGTTGCGGAGAGGAAGAACCGGACGTTGATGGATGCGGCAAGGACCATGATGGCGGAGTTCAAGTCTCCGTACAACTTTTGGGCCGAAGCCATCAACACGGCGTGTCATGCATCAAATCGGCTCTACCTCCGCAAGGGTTTGAACAAGACTCCTTATGAGATACTCACCGGTAACAAGCCCAACCTCAAGTACTTCCGGGTATTCGGGTGTAAGTGTTTCATTCTCAAGAAAGGTGTTCGGTTGTCTAAATTTGAGGCTAGAGCTTATGAGGGCATATTTTTTGGTTATGCTACAAACTCTCATGCTTACCGTGTCCTCAATAAATCCACGGGACTTATTGAGGAGACGTGTAACGTGGAGTTTGATGAGAATAACGGCTCCCAAGTGGAGCAAAGTGGCACTTGTGATGTAGGTGATGAAATTCCTCCTCAAGCCATAAGAAGAATGGGTGTTGGTTTCATCCTACCCATTGAGGAACCCCTTGTGGCCGAAGGAGAAGGACAATTCCCCACTCAAGTGGAGCCATCACCAACCCAAGGCCCACACACTTCCGAAGAACAAAGTGAAGGCCCTCAACCTCATGAACAAGACCTAGGGCAAGATCATACTCAAGACGGTGTTGACACACCAAGTGATGCCCAAGGTCAAGTCCTCTCCCTCGAGCAAGTTCAAGACCAAGAACAAGTTCATGACGACGCTCAAGATGATCAAGTAACCGCTCCTCAACTCACCGACGAGGAGGAATTAGAGCGTCGTGCCGCCAAAGTTGCTTCCAAGCTCTCCACCAAGGATCATCTCATGACGAACGTGCTTGGAAGCTTAAGAAAGGGGGTAAGCACTCGTAGACAATTAGCAAATTATTGTGAGCATCACGCGTTTGTCTCTTGTGTGGAACCTCACAAGGTCTATGAGGCGCTCGAAGATCCGGATTGGCTCAATGCCATGCATGAAGAACTCAACAACTTCGAGCGCAACAAAGTGTGGAGATTGGTGCCAAGGCCAACGGGGAACCACAATGTCATTGGAACCAAGTGGATATTCAAGAACAAGCAAGATGCCCATGGGATTATCATTCGCAACAAGGCTCGTTTGGTAGCACAAGGCTACTCCCAAGTCGAGGGTATCGACTACGGTGAAACCTTTGCTCCCGTTGCTCGTCTTGAATCCATTCGCATGTTGATTGCATATGCTTCTCATCATAACTTTAAGTTACATCAAATGGATGTGAAGAGTGCTTTTCTTAATGGTCCCATTAATGAATTAGTGTACGTCAAGCAACCCCCCGGGTTCGAGGATCCCTACTTTCCCGATCATGTGTATCAACTCGATAAGGCACTCTATGGCCTTAAACAAGCCCCACGTGCGTGGTATGACCACCTTACCGAGTTGTTACAAGACCGTGGGTTTGAAGTTGGGATAATCGACCCCACTCTTTTTACTAAGAAGGTCAAAGGGGAGTTGTTTGTGTGCCAATTATATGTTGATGATATTATCTTTGGTTCTCCTAACAAAGCTTTCAATGAGGAATTTGCCGCTCTCATGACCTCAAAGTTCGAGATGTCCTCCATGGGGGAGTTGAAGTTCTTTCTAGGGTTTGAAGTGAAGCAAAGAAGAGAAGGAACCTTCATCAATCAATCCAAATACACTCAAGACATGCTCAAGAGATTCAAGCTAAGTGACGTCAAGCCGGCTCCCACCCCAATGCCCACCAAGTGCCAACTTGATCTAGATCCCAATGGTAAAGTGGTGGATCAAAAGGTATACCGCTCCATGATTGGATCCTTGCTTTACCTTTGTACATCTAGACCGGACATCATGTTGAGTGTGGGAATTTGTGCACGGTTTCAAGCCGCACCTAAGGAAAGTCACTATGTGGCCGTCAAACGAATCTTTCGATATTTGGCTCATACCCCAAACTTTGGCTTATGGTACCCAAGAGGATCAAACTTCAAGCTTGCAGGGTACTCGGATTCCGATTGGGCGGGAGACAAAGTGGATAGGAAGTCCACTTCCGGAGGATGTCAATTCCTTGGTTGCTCATTGGTAAGTTGGTCTTCCAAAAAGCAAAGTTGTGTGTCTCTCTCGTCCATCGAAGCGGAGTATGTTGCGGCCGGTAGTTGTTGTGCACAACTCTTATGGATGAGGCAAACTTTAAAGGATTACGGTGTCACTTGTGACAAAGTGCCTCTTTGGTGTGACAATGAAAGTGCCATCAAGATTTCTCTCAACCCGGTGCAACACTTCAAGACGAAGCATATTGAGATTCGGTATCACTTCATCCGGGATCACATTAGGCGAGGAGAGATCGAGCTCAACTATGTCAACACTCATGACAATCTTGCAGATATTTTCACGAAGCCCTTGGATGAAGCAAGATTTCGCGAGTTAAGGCATGAGCTAAATATCATTGATTCGAGCAATGTTGCTTGAACCCGTGCACACCCTACCACGCTCAATTTGGTGTCTAGTTTAGGTGTAGGCATGGACATAGGGGGAGTGTTGTTCTCTCGATGAACTCTCCCTCCCCCCATTATGCATAAATTGATCAAGTCTTTCACTTTAGCCATTGCTGATGGCACGTGTGCTCAAAAGACGAGTTTTGGTCATGGGCCCAAGGTTAAAATCTTCGCGGCGCCATACCTCTTGACTCAAATATAGGTGGCTTCGGCCACCGCCCTCTCTTGAAGAGAGGTTTCTTGGCCTCTTGCTAATGTGTTCCTTTGCTTTTTGTTGCGGGTTTCTGTTTTTTTTTTAGCTAAGCCATGTAGTCTAGTTGCCGCGGTGTGCTGGGCGGTACTGTCGCTGCTGGCGAGCGGTACTACCGCTGATAAGCGGTACTGCTGCTGGTGACGGACGGTACTACCGTGTAAGCGGTACTACCGCCACACCAGAGCGGAACTACCGCCTATGAGCGGTACTACCGCGCCCCAGCGCGGTACTACCGCTGCGGGACGGGGGCCGAAGGTTTTTTTATCGGGGCAGGGGGAGGTTTCTTCTCCCCCATACCCATTCGCTCGCCCCCTCGTGCCTCTCTCTCTCCAGCACCGTTCCGCCGCGGAAGGGCTCCGGTGGATCTCCTCCTCCGGAGCGTTCCTCCCCAAATCCCTAAACTCTCTCCCCCTTTGGCATCGAGACACCAAAAAGGGAGGGGCAGAGAGGGACACTAAGATTCCAGGTGATGGGCGAGGAAGGTCCTGAACATCACATCTCTGCATCTTCATCGCGGGTTGAACAGTGCTCGGCATCAGAGTCGGTCCAGTGACAGTTCTGATGAATCCAGTCTTCCTCCCCATTTCCTTCGGTGGAGTCAATCCCCACCTCGTCCTCTTGCCATGGATGCCGGTATTGCCCACGTTCCTTCTCTCTTTTGGTCTTGCTTTTAGATCTTGTGCTTAGGGGCAATGGTGGTTGCATCTCTAGATTTTTGGCTAAATCTAGGCTTGAGTTGGTTAGAGAAGGCAACTAGATCATCTAGATTGATGTTTGGCGGGAATATTTTTGAATTTGGTAGGCCGGTAGTGCCAGATCTGTCCACGGTAGTAGGAAACCACTGTCTCACCGCCTCGCGCGTTGAAACTGCTGTGTATCCGCCTCAAGCCGTACTACCGCTCCCTTTGGAGCGGTACTACCGCTTGGCCTAGGGCGGTACTACCGCTCCCTTTGGGGCGGTACTACCGTTTAGGGCGGTACTACCGCGCGCTGATCACGGTACTACCGCTGCATGCCAATTTCCATCATTTTCCTACCTTCCCTTGATCTTTTTGTTGTGTTTGTTGGCTTATGCTTGTTTCTTCTAGTTGTTTTGCCTCCTTTTTGTGTTTGGCTCCAGGTGATGACATACCCGAGCAACAAGGTCGCCGCATCAACCCCGGGCGTGCCACCTCCAAGCGCTACCGGACCTCAGAGCCTGCCGGTGGTTCCTCGAGCACCCAACCGCCTCCAGCAAGTGCTTCTGCAACTGTTTCTCCACCTCCTCAGCACTCGAAGCGAGCCGCCAACAAGCCAAAAGGGAAGCCTGTGACTGAGATGACCAGCAAGGAGTTTTGGGAGAAGCGTCGCCGCAACCCCTATACGGTGGACCAAGAACCCACTTTGGTCAACCGTCCGTTCTGGAACCGCTTTCAGTTTGCCATCTACTTTGATGTGATCAAGGCCAAGAAGAATCTCTATGTTGATGTTCGCTCCATTGACACCGATGCTATGGAGAAGGATCCAGAGTACTTTGGAGAAGCCTTTCAGATGTGCACTCAGCTGAACATTCTCAGGATCATGCAGTTCAACAAGGATTTCGATGCGGATTTGTTGGCTCAATTCTTTGCCACCGTCCATCTTGGAACAGATAGCGACAGGACTCTGACTTGGATGACCAATGGCAAGCGGCTTTCTGTCAAGTGGGGGGCATTCATGGAGTTACTTGACGTGGTGGATAACGGGCTTGAGACTCCTGTCGGTTTCCGTCCTCACCGCCATGTTACTTCCACCCACAAGCAAGCTCTTTGGCCCTACTGCACTGTGAAGGTTCACCCTGTCACTGAGAAGAAGACCTACGAGCTGTGTCCGTATCTAGACATTCTTCATCGCATATTCCGTGAGACTCTCTTCCCTCTCATTGGGAATCTGGATCAGGTTCACTCCTACCTCGTGGACATGCTCCTTTTCTGTCAGCATGAGAAGGGAGAAAACACTGGAGAAAGCCTGGATATCTCTCATGTCATGTGGTCTGAACTTGTATCTGCCGTGTCTGAGCGCAAGTGTCCTATCTATGGTCCCTTCATCATGAGGCTCATTGAGAGGGCCTGGGCACAGACTTATCCCAGAGTGCTGCTAGAAACTGGAGAGTTGGTGTCACATGAGATCAAGCGCCTGAGGAAGAAGGACAACTGGTCAGCGCCTCACACAGGGAGCCCGTCTGCTGCTGCTGCTGCCATGGGAACTGAGGGTGAGGCTGCTCCTGATGCCCACAATGAGGACGTTAGCCACTCCAGTGCAGAACCATCTTGGGCCCAGAAGCTCAAGCGCAAGATGAAGAAGCTCTTCTGCATGGAGTCCCATGGTCAGTATATGACTCATGTGGCGGAGAAGAATGCCAGGATGCCTCACAAGGAGATCAGGCGTCAGTTGGGAGCCACAGTTTTCAGTGGGTCTGAGGGACAGATCACTGAAGAGGAGGACTGGATTCATCAGAACTGTCACTGGACCGACTCCGATGCCGAGCACTGTTCAACCCACGATGAAGATGCAGAGATGTGATGTTCAGGACCTTCCTCGCCCATCACCTGGAATCTTAGTGTCCCTCTCTGCCCCTCCCTTTTTGGTGTCTCGATGCCAAAGGGGGAGAGAGTTTAGGGATTTGTGTTTGCGAGTGTGTCTTTGTGTCGTTCGTTTGCTTTCTCGTTGATTGGTTTTGTGCTTGTGAGACCTAAGTTCCAGACATATGGTGTAATACATATGCTACCTGTGTTATCTTATTAATGTGCTATGCACCTCGGTATCTTATAGCTTGCATGCTTATCCTATTATATATATTGTTTTCATATATCTTGCTTAGGTTGTTGGTCTCTAAAATATAGGGGGAGCCGTGATCCTAGCATGTGTGCCGTGCAGTCCAAAGCACTTATCGAATGTGCACAACATCTAGGGGAGCCTGTCTATTTTTAGAGGCATGGGTTCTCTTGCATTCTATGTCTACTCTTTTCTATGCAAATCCCGTATTGTCATCAATCCACCAAAAAGGGGGAGATTGTAAGGGCATATTTATCCCTATGGTGTTTTGGTGATTGATGACAACGCATTTGCGGACTAATCAGGTGCTTTGGTTTCTTTCAGATATTCATCCTTTGGCACGCAATGATTATTTCCCCTCGGCGCTCTACTCAAGACGGTGTAGCTTCCTTCGTGACTTTGTTGGTGGACTAAGTTTCGTAGTAGTCACCGTACTATCAAGAGGGGATCTGCTTCGGTATGGTTTGGGTGGAATCAACACGTACACGTTCTTCTCTCTCCCACCGTTTTCTCTCCGTCTCTATGGAGCTTCTCTCTTCTCCCTTTGTGGTTTTTCTTGGACCCAGCGGTAGTACCGGGCCACAGCGGTAGTACCGCTGAGGCTCACTAAGCGGCAGTACCGCTCCTAGGAGCGGTAGTACCGCTCCTCGGAGCAGTAGTACCGCTTTATGGCCTCAGCTGTAGTACCGCTGCGGCTCCGTGTTCCTACCGCCTCGACTCGAGTGCGCATTTTCTCGTGTCGGGTTTTACGGCACTAGCTGCAGTATAGCGGTAGTACGGCTGAAGCTCAGCAAGCGGTAGTACCGCTCCTCGGAGCGGTAGTACCGCTGGTGGCCTCAGCCGCAGTAACGTTGTGGCTCCGTGTTCCTACCGCCTCGACTCTAGTGCGCATTTTCTCGTGTCGGGTTTTACGGTACTAGCTGCAGTAGTAGTGGCGGTAGTGCTGCTTGCGAGCGGTAGTACCGCCCTGCCTCCGCGGTAGTACCGCTCTGGGTCCCAGCCCTAGCCCCTTCTCCTGTAGCGCGGCAGTACCGCTGAGATGGAGCAGTAGTACCGCTTTGGAGCGGTAGTACCGCCCTGTCCCCGCGGTAGTACCGCTCTCTGCGGGGCTGAGTGGGGGTAACGGGTGGATTGTTCCCCCACTATAAAAGGATGTCTTCTTCCCCCCTTTGACCTACCTCTTCCACCATTAAAGCTCCGTTATTGCTCCAAGCTCCGTTTTTGCCCGATCTCACTCCCTAGCCAACCAAACTTGTTGATTTGCTCAGGAGTGGCTGAGAAGGCCCCGATCTACACTTCCACCGAGAGATTTTTGATTCCCCCACTCATCCTTAGTGGATCTTGTTACTCTTGGGTGTTTGAGCACCCTAGACGGTTGAGGTCACCTCGGAGCCATATTCCATTGTGGTGAAGCTTCGTGGTCTTGTTGGGAGCCTCCGATAAAGTTGTGGAGTTTGCCCCAACCTTGTTTGTAAAGGTTCGGTCACCGCCTTCAAGGGCACCAATAGTGGAATCACGGCATCTCGCATTGTGTGAGGGCATGAGGAGAATACGGTGGCCCTAGTGGCTTCTTGGGGAGCATTGTGCCTCCACACCGCTCCAACGGAGACGTACTTCCCTTCAAAAGGAAGGAACTTCGGTAACACATCTTCGTCTTCACCGGATCCACTCTTGGTTATCTCTTACCTTCACTTGTGCATGCTCTTTAGTGTTTGTTCCCTTGCTTGCTTGTGTGCTTGTTGTTGTTGCATCATATAGGTTGCTCACCTAGCTGCACATCTAGACAACCTTCTTTGATGCAAAGTTTAATTTGGTAAAGAAAAGCTAAAAATTGGTAGTTGCCTATTCACCCCCCCCCCCTCTAGTCAACCATATCGATCCTTTCATGTTGAACCCCAAAAGGTCTATGAGGCGCTCGAAGATCCGGATTGGCTCAATGCTATGCATGAAGAACTCAACAACTTCGAGCGCAACAAAGTGTGGAGATTGGTGCCAAGGCCAACAGTGAACCACAATGTCATTGGAACCAAGTGGATATTCAAGAACAAGCAAGATGCTCATGGGATTATCATTCGCAACAAGGCTCGTTTGGTAGCACAAGGCTACTCCCAAGTGGAGGGTATCGACTACGGTGAAACCTTTGCTCCCGTTGCTCGTCTTGAATCCATTCGCATGTTAATTGCATATGCTTCTCATCATAACTTTAAGTTACAACAAATGGATGTGAAGAGTGCTTTTCTTAATGGTCCTATTAATGAGTTGGTATATGTCAAGAAACCCCCCGGGTTCGAGGATCCCTACTTTCCCGATCATGTGTATCAACTCGATAAGGCACTCTATGGCCTTAAACAAGCCCCACGTGCGTGGTATGACCACATTACCGAGTTGTTACAAGACCGTGGCTTTGAAGTTGGGCTAATCGACCCCACTCTTTTTACTAATAAGGTCAAAGGGGAGTTGTTTGTGTGCCAATTATATGTTGATGATATTATCTTTGCTTCCCCTAACAAAGCTTTCAATGAGGAATTTGCCGCTCTCATGACCTCAAAGTTCGAGATGTCTTCCATGGGAGAGTTGAAGTTCTTTCTCGGGTTCGAAGTGAAGCAAAGGAGAGAAGGAACCTTCATCGACCAAGCCAAATACACTCAAGACATGCTTAAGAGATTCAAGCTAAGTGATGTCAAGCCGGCGTCCACTCCCATGCCCACCAAGTGCCAACTTGACATTGATCCCAATGGTAAAGTGGTGGATCAAAAGGTATATCGCTCCATGATTGGCTCCTTGCTTTACCTTTGTGCATCTAGACCGGATATCATGTTGAGTGTGGGAATTTGTGCATGGTTTCAAGACGCACCTAAGGAAAGTCACTTTGTGGCGGTCAAGCGAATCTTTTGATATTTGGTTCATACCCCAAACTTTGTCTTATGGTACCCAAGAGGAGCAAACTTCAAGCTTGTAGGTTATTCGGACTCGGATTGGGCGGGAGACAAAGTGGATAGGAAGTCCACTTCCGGAGGGTGCCAATTTCTTGGTTGCTCTTTGGTAAGTTGGTCTTCCAAGAAGCAAAGTTGTGTGTCTCTCTCGTCCACGGAAGCGGAGTATGTGGCTGCCAGTAGTTGTTGTGCACAACTTTTATGGATGAGGAAAACTTTAAAGGATTACAGTGTCACTTGTGACAAAGTGCCTCTTTGGTGTGACAATGAAAGTGCCATCAAGATCTCTCTCAACCCGGTGCAACACTTCAAGACAAAGCATATTGATACTAGGTATCACTCCATCCGGGATCACATTAGGCGAGGGGAGATCGAGCTCAACTATGTCAACACTCATGATAACCTTGCAGATATCTTCACGAAGCCTTTGGATGAAGCAAGATTTCGCGAGTTAAGGCATGAGCTAAATATCATTGATTCGAGCAATGTGACTTGAACCCTTTCACACCCCACCACACTCAACTTGTTGTCTAGTTTAGGTCTGGCATGGACATAGGGGGAGTGTTGTTCTCTCAATGAACTTTCCCTCCCCCCATAATGCATAAACTAATAAAACTCTTTCACTTTAGCCATTTTTGATGGTACTTGTGCTTCAAAGATGAGTGTTGGTCATGGGCCCAAGGTTAAAATCTTCGCGGCGCCATACCTCTGAACTCAAACATAGGTGGCCTCGGCCACCGCCCTCTCTTGGAGAGGTGTGTGTCTTTGTTCCTTTTGTCGGTTCTGTGTGTGTGTGTTCTCGTGTTTGTCTCGTTTTTTTTCTTTATTTTCCTTGAGCATAGCCCTTTTTGGTCAGTCCTTTTTGTGGCAGATCGGTACTACCGCTACGTGCGCGGTACTACCGCTGACAAGGGTCAAGCGGTACTACCGCCCACCCCAGCGGTACTACCGCTGCGGAGCGGACGATGGGGGGTTATGACAGGGCAGGGGGAGTTGTTTCTCCCCCATACCCATTCGCCCCCACTCGTCTTCCTCGTCGCTCCCGCGACCTCTCGCCGCAGGAGGCACTCGGCCGGCCGCCATTTTCGTGTCGTCCCTCTCCATTTCCTCTGGTGGAGTCAATCCCCACCACGTCCTCTAGCCATGGATGCCGGTATTGCCCCCGTTCCCGTTCTCTCTTTGCCTAGATCTTGCATATAGTTTTTAGGGGCAATAGGCATTGTTCTTCTCGTCTTTTGGCTAAGGCGAGGCTTGAGTCGGATGGAGATGGCTTCTAGGCCCTATGGATTGAAGTTTGGTAGGTTCATTTTTGAATTTGGCATCTCCGGTAGTGCCGGACCCGTCAACGGCAGTAGGGAACCGCCGTTCCCCATCTGGCGCGGTACTACCGCCCTCCTCGAGCAGTACTACCGCGCAAGCGGTACTGTCGCTTATGGGTCGCGGTACTACCGTTCCCCATCTGGTGCGGTACTACCGCCCTCTTCGAGCGGTACTACCGCGCAAGCTAGATGCCTAATTCCATCTTTTCCTACCAAGCTTTGATCTGTGTTGTGTTCTTTGGTGGCTTATGCTCTTTTCTTTCGTGTGTTTCTTCTGCTCGTGTGTTTGGTTCCAGGTGGTGATCATCCTGAGCAGCAGGTGTTTGGGAACTTAGTAATTTCAAAAAAAATCCTACACACACGCAAGATCATGGTGATGCATAGCAACGAGAGGGGAGAGTGTGTCCACGTACCCTCGTAGACCGAAAGCGGAAGCGTTAGCACAACGCGGTTGATGTAGTCGTACGTCTTCACGATCCGACCGATCCAAGTACCGAACGCACGGCACCTCTGAGTTCAGCACACGTTCAGCTCGATGACGTCCCGCGAACTCCGATCCAGCAGAGCTTCACGGGAGAGTTCCGTCAGCACGACGGCGTGCTGATAGTGATGATGTTGCTACCGACGCAGGGCTTCGCCTAAGCACCGCTATGATATAACCAAGGTGGAATATGGTGGAGGGGGCACCGCACACGGCTGGGAGAGATCAACAGATCAACTTGTGTGTTTAGAGGTGCCCCCCTGCCCCTGTATATAAAGGAGCAAGGGGGGAGGCCGGCCGGCCCACTATGGGCGCGCCAGGAGGAGGAGTCCTCCTCCTAGTAGGAGTAGGACTCCCCTTTCCTACTCCTACTAGGAGGAGGAAAGGAAGGAGGAGAAGGAGAAGGAAGGAGAGGGAGGAAAAGGAGGAAAGGGGGGCCGGTCCCCTAGTCCAATTTGGTTTGGGCTAGGGGGGCCGCGCGCCCTACCTCCTCTCTTCCACCACTTGGCCCATGAGGCCCATTACTTCTTCCTCGTATTCCAGTAACTCCCTGGTACCCCCGAAAATACCCGAATCACTCGGAACCTTTCCGATGTCCGAATATAGTCGTCCAATATATCGATCTTTATGTCTCGACCATTTTGAGACTCCTCGTCATGTCCCTGATCTCATCCGGGACTCCGAACTACCTTCGGTACATCAAATCACATAAACTCATAATACAATCGTCACCGAAACTTTAAGCGTGTGGACCCTACGGGTTCGAGAACTATGTAGACATGACCGAGACACGTCTCCGACCAATAACCAATAGCGGAACCTGGATGCTCATATTGGCTCCCACATATTCTACGAAGATCTTTATCGGTCAAATCGCATAACAACATACGTTGTTCCCTTTGTCATCGGTATGTTACTTGCCCGAGATTCGATCGTCGGTATCTCAATACCTAGTTCAATCTTGTTACCGGCAAGTCTCTTTACTCGTTCCGTAATACATCATCCCGCAACTAACTCATTAGTTGCAATGCTTGCAAGGCTTTAAGTGATGTGCATTACCGAGAGGGCCCAGAGAAACCTCTCCGACAATTGGAGTGACAAATCCTAATCTCGAAATATGCCAACCCAAAAAATACCTTTGGAGACACCTGTAGAGCACCTTTATAATCACCCAGTTACGTTGTGACGTTTGGTAGCACACAAAGTGTTCCTCCGGTAAACGGGAGTTGCATAATCTCATAGTCATAGGAACATGTATAAGTTATGAAGAAAGCAATAGCAACAAACTAAACGATCAAGTGCTAAGCTAACAGAATGGGTCAAGTCAATCACATCATTCTCCTAATGATGTGACCCCGTTAATCAAATGACAACTCATGTCTATGGCTACGAAACTTAACCATCTTTGATTCAACAAGCTAGTCAAGTAGAGGCATACTAGTGACATATTGTTTGTCTATGTATTCACACATGTATTATGTTTCCGGTTAATACAATTCTAGCATGAATAATAAACATTTATCATGATATAAGGAAATAAATAATAACTTTATTATTGCCTCTAGGGCATATTTCCTTCAGTCTCCCACTTGCACTAGAGTTAATAATCTAGTTCACATCGCCATGTGATTTAATACCAATAGTTCACATCGCCATGTGATTAACACCCATAGTTCACATCGACATGTGACCAATACCCAAAGGGTTTACTAGATTCAATAATCTAGTTCACATCGCTATGTGATTAACACCTAAGGAGTACTAAGGTGTGATCATGTTTTGCTTGTGAGAGAAGTTTAGTCAAGGGGTCTGCCACATTCAGATCCGTAAGTATTTTGCAAATTTCTATGTAAACAATGCTCTGCACGGAGCTACTCTAGCTAATTGCTCCCACTTTCAATATGTATCCAGATTGAGACTTTGAGTCATCTGGATCAGTGTCAAAACTTGCATCGATGTAACCTTTTACGACGAACCTTTTGTCACCTCCATAATCGAGAAACATATCCTTATTCCACTAAGGATAATTTTGACCAATGTCCAGTGATCTACTCCTAGATCACTATTGTACTCCCTTGCCAAACTCAGGGCAGGGTATACAATAGGTCTGGTACACAGCATTGCATACTTTATAGAACCTTTGGCTGAGGCATAGGGAATGACTTTCATTCTCTCTCTATCTTCTGTCGTGGTCGGGTTTTGAGTCTTACTCAACTTCACACCTTTGTAACACTTGCAAGAACTCCTTCTTTGACTGTTCCATTTTGAACTACTTCAAAATCTTGTCAAGGTATTGTTGGGGAACGTAGTAATTTCAAAAAATTCCTACGCACTCGCAAGATCATGGTGATGCATAGCAACAAGAGGGGAGAGTGTTGTCCACGTACCCTCGTAGACCGAAAGCGGAAGCGTTAGCACAACGCGGTTGATGTAGTCGTACGTCTTCACGATCCGACCGATCCAAATATCGAACGCACGGCACATCCGAGTTCAGCACACGTTCAGCTCGATGACGTCCCGCGAACTCCGATCCAGCAGAGCTTCACGGGAGAGTTCCGTCAGCACGACGGCGTGGTGACAGTGATGATGTTGCTACCGGCGTAGGGCTTCGCCTAAGCACCGCTACAATATGACCGAGGTGGAATATGGTGGAGGGGGCACCGCACACGGCTGGGAGAGATCAACTGATCAACTTGTGTGTTTAGAGGTGCCCCTGCCCCTGTATATAAAGGAGCAAGGGGGGAGGCCGGCCGGCCCTCTATGGGCACGCCAGGAGGAGGAGTCCTCCTCCTAGTAGGAGTAGGACTCCCCTTTCCTACTCCTACTAGGAGGAGGAAAGGAAGGAGGAGAAGGAGAAGGAAGGAGAAGGAGGAAAAGGAGGAAAGGGGGGATGGCCCCCTAGTCCAATTCGGTTTGGGCTAGGGGGGGCGCACCCTGCCTCCTCTCTTCCATCACTTGGCCCATGAGGCCCATTACTTCTTCCTTGTATTCCCGTAACTCCCCGGTACCCCCGAAAATACCCGAATCACTTGGAACCTTTCCGATTTCCGAATATAGTCGTCCAATATATCGATCTTTACGTCTCGACCATTTCGAGACTCCTCGTCATGTCCCCGATCTCATCCGGGACTCCGAACTACCTTCGGTACATCAAATCACATAAACTCATAATACAATCGTCACCGAAACTTTAAGCGTACGGACCCTACGGGTTCGAGAACTATGTAGACATGACCGAGACATGTCTCCGGTCAATAACCAATCGCGGAACCTGGATGCTCATATTGGCTCCCACATATTCTACGAAGATCTTTATCGGTCAGACCACATAACAACATACGTTGTTCCCTTTGTCATCGGTATGTTACTCGCCCGAGATTCGATCGTTGGTATCTCAATACCTAGTTCAATCTCGTTACCGGCAAGTCTCTTTACTCGTCCCGTAATACATCATCCCGCAACTAACTTATTAGTTGCAATGCTTGCAAGGCTTAAGTGATGTGCATTACCGAGAGGGCCCAGAGATACCTCTCCGACAATCGGAGTGACAAATCCTAATCTCGAAATACGCCAACCCAACAAGTACCTTCGTAGACACCTGTAGAGCACCTTTATAATCACCCAGTTACATTGTGACGTTTGGTAGCACACAAAGTGTTCCTCCGGTATTCGGGAGTTGCATAATCTCATAGTTATAGGAACATGTATAAGTTATGAAGAAAGCAATAGCAACAAACTAAACGATCAAGTGCTAAGCTAACAGATGGGTCAAGTCAATCACATCATTCTGTAATGATGTGATCCCGTTAATCAAATGACAACTCATGTCTATGGCTAGGAAACATAACCATCTTCGATTAACGAGCTAGTCAAGTAGAGGCATACTAGTGACACTTTGTTTGTCTATGTATTCGCACATGTATTATGTTTCCGGTTAATACAATTCTAGCATGAATAATAAACATTTATCATGATATAAGGAAATATAAATAATAACTTTATTATTGCTTCTAGGGCATATTTCCTTCAGTCTCCCACTTGCACTAGAGTCAATAATCTAGATTACACAGTAATGATTCTAACACCCATGGAGCCTTGGTGCTGATCATGTTTTGCTCGTGGAAGAGGCTTAGTCAGCGGGTCTGCAACATTCAGATCCGTATGTATCTTGCAAATTTCTATGTCTCCCACTTGGACTAAATCCCGAATGGAATTGAAGCGTCTCTTGATGTGCTTGGTTCTCTTGTGAAATCTGGATTCCTTCGCCAAGGCAATTGCACCAGTATTGTCACAAAAGATTTTCATTGGACCCGATGCACTAGGTATGACACCTAGATCGGATATGAACTCCTTCATCCAGACTCCTTCATTTGCTGCTTCCAAAGCAGCTATGTACTCCGCTTCACATGTAGATCCCGCCACGACGCTTTGTTCAGAACTACACCAACTGACAGCTCCACCATTCAATATAAACATGTATCCGGTTTGCGATTTAGAATTGTCCGGATCAGTGTCAAAGCTTGCATCAACATAACCATTTACAATGAGCTCTTTGTCACCTCCATATATGAGAAACATATCCTTAGTCCTTTTCAGGTACTTTAGGATGTTCTTGACCGCTGTCCAGTGATCCACTCCAGGATTACTTTGGTACCTCCCTGCTAGACTTATAGGAAGGCACACATCAGGTCTGGTACACAGCATTGCATACATGATAGGGCCTATGGCTGAAGCATAGGGAACATCTTTCACTTTCTCTCTATCTTCTGCGGTGGTCGGACGTTGGGTCTTACTCAACTTCACACCTTGTAACACAGGCAAGAACCCTTTCTTTGCCTGATCCATTTTGAACTTCTTCAAAACTTTGTCAAGGTATGTGCTTTGTGAAAGTCCAATTAAGCGTCTTGATCTATCTCTATAGATCTTAATGCCCAATATGTAAGCAGCTTCACCGAGGTCTTTCATTGAAAAACTCTTATTCAAATATCCCTTTATGCTATCCAGAAATTCTATATCATTTCCAATCAATAATATGTCATCCACATATAATATCAGAAATGCTACAGAGCTCCCACTCACTTTCTTGTAAATACAGGCTTCTCCAAAAGTCTATACAAAACCAAATGCTTTGATCACACTATCAAAGCGTTTATTCCAACTCCGAGAGGCTTTCACCAGTCCATAAATGGATAGCTGGAGCTTGCACACTTTGTTAGCTCCCTTTGGATCGATAAAACCTTCTGGCTGCATCATATACAACTCTTCTTCCAGAAATCCATTCAGGAATGCAGTTTTAACATCCATTTTCCAAATTTAATAATCATAAAATGCGGCAATTGCTAACATGATTCGGACAGACTTAAGCATCGCTATGGGTGAGAAGGTCTCATCATAGTCAATCCCTTGAACTTGTCGAAAACCTTTTGCAACAAGTCGAGCTTTGTAGACAGTAACATTACCGTCAGCGCCAGTCTTCTTCTTGAAAATCCATTTATTCTCAATTGCTTGTCGATCAACGGGCAAGTCAACCAAAGTCCACACTTTGTTCTCATACATGGATCCCATCTCAGATTTCATGGCTTCTAGCCATTTTGCGGAATCTGGGCTCACCATCGCTTCTTCATAGTTCGTAGGTTCATCATGATCTAGTAGCATGACTTCCAGAATAGGATTACCGTACCACTCTGGTGCGGATCTTATTCTGGTTGATCTACGAGGTTCGGTACTAACTTGATCTGAATTTTCATGATCATTATCATTAGCTTCCTCACTAATTGGTGTAGGTGTCACAGAAACCGGTTTCTGTGATGTACTACTTTCCAATAAGGGAGCAGGTATAGTTACCTCATCAAGTTCTACTTTCCTCCCACTCACTTCTTTCGAGAGAAACTCCTTCTCTAGAAAGGATCCATTCTTAGCAACGAAAGTCTTGCCTTTGGATCTGTGATAGAAGGTGTACCCAACAGTTTCCTTTGGGTATCCTATGAAGACACATTTCTCCGATTTGGGTTCGAGCTTATCAGGTTGAAGCTTTTTCATAAGCATCGCAGCCCCAAACTTTCAGAAATTATAACTTTGGTTTCTTGCCAAACCACAGTTCATAAGGCGTCGTCTCAACGGATTTCGATGGTGCCCTATTTAACGTGAATGCAGCCATCTCTAAAGCATAACTCCAAAACGATAGCGGTAAATCTGTAAGAGACATCATAGATTGCACCATATCTAGTAAAGTACGATTATGACGTTCGGACACACCATTATGATGTGGTGTTCCGGGTGGCGTGAGTTGCGAAACTATTCCGCATTGTTTCAAATGTAGACCAAACTCGTAACTCAAATATTCTCCTCCACGATCAGATCATAGAAACTTTATTTTCTTGTTATGATGATTTTCAACTTCACTCTAAAATTCTTTGAACTTTTCAAATGTTTCAGACTTATGTTTCATTAAGTAGATATACCCATATCTGCTTAAATCATCTGTGAAGGTGAGAAAATAACGATATCCGCCACGAGCCTCAATATTCATCGGACCACATACATCTGTATGTATGATTTCCAACAAATCCGTTGCTCTCTCCATAGTACCGGAGAACGGCGTTTTGGTCATCTTGCCCATGAGGCACGGTTCACAAGTACCAAGTGATTCATAATCAAGTGATTCCAAAAGTCCATCAGTATGGAGTTTCTTCATGCGCTTTACACCGATATGACCTAAACGGTAGTGCCACAAATAAGTTGCACTATCATTATCAACTCTGCATCTTTTGGTTTCAACATTATGAATATGTGTATCACTACGATCGAGATTCATCAAAAATAGACCACTCTTCAAGGGTGCATGACCATAAAAGATATTACTCATATAAATAGAACAACCATTATTCTCTGATTTAAATGAATAACCGTCTTGCATCAAACAAGATCCAGATATAATGTTCATGCTCAACGCTGGCACCAAATAACAATTATTTAGGTCTAAAACTAATCCCGAAGGTAGATGTAGAGGTAGCATGCCAACCGCGATCACATCGACTTTGGAACCATTTCCCACGCACATCGTCACCTCATCCTTTGCCAGTGTTCGCTTAATCCGTAGTCCTTGTTTCGAGTTGCAAATGTCAGCAACAGAAGCAGTATCAAATACCCAGGTGCTACTGCGAGCTTTAGTAAGGTACACATCAATAACATGTATATCACATATACCTTTGTTCACCTTGCCATCCTTCTTATCCGCCAAATACTTGGGGCAGTTCCGCTTCCAGTGTCCAGTCTGCTTGCAGTAGAAGCACTCAGTTTCAGGCTTAGGTCCAGATTTGGGTCTCTTCTCCTGAGCAGTAACTTGCTTACTGTTCTTCTTGAAGTTCCCCTTCTTCTTCCCTTTGCCCTTTTTCTTCAAACTGGCGGTCTTGTTGACCATCAACACTTGATGCTCCTTCTTGATTTCTACCTCCGCAGCCTTTAGCATTGCGAAGAGCTCAGGAATTGTCTTATCCATCCCTTGCATGTTATAGTTCATCACGAAGCTCTTGTAGCTTGGTGGCAGTGATTGAAGAACTCTGTCAATGACACTATCAACAGGAAGATTAACTCCCAGTTGAGTCAAGTGATTATGATACCCAGACATTTTGAGTATACTATTCTCCTCCATCTTGCAGCTATAGAATTTATTGGAGACTTCATATCTCTCAATCCGGGCATTTGCTTGAAATATTAACTTCAACTCCTGGAACATCTCATATGCTCCATGATGTTCAAAACGTCGTTGAAGTACCGATTCTAAGTCGTAAAGCATGGCACACTGAACTATCGAGTAGTCATCAGCTTTGCTCTACCAGACGTTCATAACATCTGGTGTTGCTCCAGCAGCAGGCCTGGCACCTAGCGGTGCTTCCAGGACGTAATTCTTCTGTGCAGCAATGAGGATAATCCTCAAGTTACGAACCCAGTCTGTGTAATTGCTACCATCATCTTTCAACTTTGCTTTCTCAAGGAACGCATTAAAATTCAACGGAACAACAGCACGGGCCATCTATCTACAATCAAACATAGACAAGCAAGATACTATCAGGTACTAAGTTCATGATAAATTTAAGTTCAATTAATCATATTACTTAAGAACTCCCACTTAGAAATACATCCCTCTAATCTTCTAAGTGATCACGTGATCCAAATCAACTAAACCATAACCGATCATCACGTGAAACGGAGTAGCTTTCAATGGTGAACATCAATATGTTGATCATATCTACTATATGATTCACGCTCGACCTTTTGGTCTCAGTGTTCCGAGGCCATATCTGCATATGCTAGGCTCGTCAAGTTTAACTTGAGTATTCTGCATGTGCAAAATTGGCTTGCCCCCGTTGTAGATGGACGTAGACCTTATCACACCCGATCATCACGTGGTGTCTGGGCATGACGAACTTTGGCAACGGTGCATACTCAGGGAAAACACTTTTATCTTGAAATTTAGTGAGAGATCATCTTATAATGCTACCGTCAATCAAAGCAAGATAAGATGCATAAAAGATAAACATCACATGCAATCAATATAAGTGATATGATATGGCCATCATCATCTTGTGCTTGTGATCTCCATCTCCGAAGCACCGTCATGATCACCATCGTCACCGGTGCGACACCTTGATCACCATCGTAGCATCGTTGTCGTCTCGCCAATCTTATGCTTCCACGACTATCGCTACCGCTTAGTGATAAAGTAAAGCATTACAGCGCAATTGCATTGCATACAATAAAGCGACAACCATATGGCTCCTGCCAATTGCTGATAACTCGGTTACAAAACATGATCATCTCATACAATAAAATTTAGCATCATGTCTTGACCATATCACATCACAACATGCCCTGCAAAAACAAGTTAGACGTCCTCTACTTTGTTGTTGCAAGTTTTACGTGGCTGCTACGGGCTTAGCAAGAACCGTTCTTACCTACGCATCAAAACCACAACGATAGTTTGTCAAGTTGGTGTTGTTTTAACCTTCGCAAGGACCGGGCGTAGCCACACTTGGTTCAACTAAAGTTGGAGAAACTGACACCCGCTAGTCACCTGTGTGCATAGCACGGCGGTAAAACCAGTCTCGCGTAAGCGTACGCGTAATGTCGGTCCGGGCCGCTTCATCCAACAATACCGCCGAACCTAAGTGTGACATGCTGGTAAGCAGTATGACTTATATCGCCCACAACTCACTTGTGTTCTACTCGTGCACAACATCAACGCATAAAACCTAGGCTCGAATGCCACTGTTTGAGAAGGAGGAAAAGGAGGAAAGGGGGGGGCAGCCCCCTAGTCCAATTCGGTTTGGGCTAGGGGGGCGCGCGCCCTGCCTCCTCTCTTCCACCACTTGGCCCATGAGGCCCATTACTTCTTCCTCGTATTCCCGTAACTCCCCGGTACCCCCGAAAATACCCGAATCACTCGGAACCTTTTCGATGTCCGAATATAGTTGTCCAATATATCGATCTTTACGTCTCGACCATTTCGAGACTCCTCGCCATGTCCCTGATCTCATCCGGGACTCCGAACTACCTTCGGTACATCAAATCACATAAAGTCATAATACAATCGTCACCGAAACTTTAAGCATGCGGACCCTACGGGTTCGAGAACTATGTAGACATGACCGAGACATGTCTCCGGTCAATAACCAATAGCGGAACCTGGATGCTCATATTGGCTTATCGGTCAGACCGCATAACAACATACATTGTTCTCTTTGTCATCGGTATGTTACTTTGCGAGATTCGATTGTTGGTATCTCAATACCTAGTTCAATCTCGTTACCGACAAGTCTCTTTACTCGTTCCGTAATACATCATCCCGCAACTAACTCATTAGTTTCAATGCTTGCAAGGCTTTAAGTGATGTGCATTACCGAGAGGGCCCAGAGATACCTCTCCGACAATTGGAGTGACAAATCCTAATCTCGAAATACGCCAACCAAACAAATACCTTTGGAGACACCTGTAGAGCACCTTTATAATCACCCAGTTACGTTGTGACGTTTGGTAGCACACAAAGTGTTCCTCCGGTAAACGGGAGTTGCATAATCTCATAGTCATAGGAACATGTATAAGTTATGAAGAAAGCAATAGCAACAAACTAAACGATCAAGTGCTAAGCTAACGGAATGGGTCAAGTCAATCACATCATTATCCTAATGATGTGACCCCGTTAATCAAATGACAACTCATGTCTATGGCTAGGAAACTTAACCATCTTTGATTCAACGAGCTAGTCAAGTAGAGGCATACTAGTGACATACTGTTTGTCTATGTATTCACACATGTATTATGTTTCCGGTTAATACAATTCTAGCATGAATAATAAACATTTATCATGATATAAGGAAATAAATAATAACTTTATTATTGCCTCTAGGGCATATTTCCTTCAGCAGGCCCGCCGTGTCAGCCCCGGTCGTGCCACGTCAAAGCGTTACCGCACTTCTAAGTCAGCCGGTGGTTCATCTAGTGCTCAACCGCCGCCAGCAGGCGCAACCTCAAGTGCTCCACCGCCACCTCAGCACACGAAGAAATCTGCAAGGAAGCCAAAGGGAAAGATTGTGACTGAGATGACTGCCAAGGAGCTTTGGGCAAGGGGTCGCCGCAACCCCTATGAGGAAGACCAAGATCCCACTTTGGTCAACCGCCCATCTTGGAACCGCTTTCAGTTCTCCATCTTCTTTGATGTGATCAAGGCTAAGAAGAATCACTTTGTTGATGTTCGTTCCATCGACACCGATCCAATGGAAAAGGACCCTGAGTACTTTGGTGAAGCCCTTCAGATGTGCACTCAGTTGAACATTCTCAGAATCATCCAGTTCAACAAGGACTTTGATGCCGACATCATATGCCAATTCTATGCCACTGTCCATCTTGGAACTGATGCAAAAAGGACTTTGACTTGGATGACGAATGGCAAGTTGCTCTCTGTCACGTGGAAGGCCTTCATGGAGTTACTTGGGGTGGAAGATCACGGGCTTGAGCATCCAGTCGGCTTCCGTCCTCACCGCAATGTCACCTCCACTCACAAGCAAGCTCTCTGGCCCTATTGCTCTCAGAAGGTTATCCCCAAGACAAATAAGGTAACCTATGAGCTGTCTACCTATCTGGACATCCTTCACCGTGTCTTCCGCGAGACTCTTTTCCCGCGCATTGGAATCTGGATATGGTCCACTCCTATCTTGTGGACATGCTTCTCTTCTGCCAGCATGAGAAGGAAGAAACCACTAGAGAGACCCTGGACATTTCTCATGTTATGTGGTCTGAACTTCTGTCCACCATTTCTGAGCGCAAGTGCCCGATCTATGGTCCTTTCATCATGCTGTTCATGGAGAAGGCCTGGGCACATCACTATCCCAGGGCTGCACTGGAAACTGGAGAGTTGATTTCTCATGATATCAAACGTCTGAGGAAGAAGGACAACTGGGGCACCCAGGCCCCTCGATCTGATGCTCCACCTTCTGAGGCTGACATGGAGCCCGAGGACGATGCTGAGGCCGACAAGGATAAGGACTATGAGCCCTCCGGTGTGGAGCCCTCGTGGGCTAAGAGGATTAAGCGCAAGATGAAGAAGCTTTTCTGCATGGAGTCTCATGGCCAGTACATGTCTCATGTCTCTGAGAAGACGGCCCGCAGACGTCACAAGGAGATCATGCGCCAGTTGGTGCCATTGTTAACAGCGGATCTGAGGAGAGGATCACTGACGAGGAGGAGTGGGTTCAGCAGCATTGCCCATAGACCGATTCAGACGCCGAGCAGTTTCCGACCAACGACGACGGTGCAGACGATCCCGCTCAGATGTGATGTTCGAGGTCCTCAGCTTGCTATCACCTGGAGCCGTAGCAACGCTCTTTGCCCTTTTGGTGTCCCGCTGCCAAAGGGGAGAGAGTTTAGGGATTTGTGTTGTTGCCGTGTTGCGAGTGTGTCTTTGTGGTTTGTGGTGTCTTGTGTTTTCTCGTCGTTTTGCTTGGTTTGGTTTGGTGCCAATGAGACCTAAGTTCTAGACATATGCTACCTTATCTTTACCTTTATTATCTATGTCTATCCAGTATTGTAGTATCTTGAGTTGCATGCTTATCATGTTTTATACCCTGCTCTCATGTATCCTATGCTTAGAATTGTTGGACTATCAAATATAGGGGGAGTGTTTATCCTAATGTGTGTGTCTTGCATTCCAAAGGCACTACTAACTAGGTGCACACATTCAGGGGGAGCCCGTCTATATTCTGTAGTTCTAAGTATCTTTACTTTCATGTTTTTCCCTGTGCAAATCCCTCGTTGTCATCAATACACCAAAAAGGTGGAGATTGTTAAGGCATATCTCTCTCAATGTAGTTTTGGTGATTGATGACAACATATTTGCGGACCAACCATGTGCTTTGAGCATTTCAGAGATTCATCCTTTGGCTCGAGACGATTTCTTTCCCCTCGGAGTGTTTTTCAAGACGGTGTAGCTCTTTCGTTTCTTGTTGGTGGACTAGTTTCGTAGGAGTCATCGTACTATCAAGAGGGGGTCCGCTTTGGTAAGGCTAGGGTGGAATCATCACGTACACTTCCGCTTCACACCCTCTGGGCCTTCCCGCGTCGTTGGAGGTTTGTTTCCCTGCTGTTTGGGCAGTCTTTGGCCCTAGCGGTAGTACTGCGGTGCCCAGCGGTAGTAATGCTTGAGGGTCCTCAGCGGCAATACCGCTACGGTACCGGGCCACTACCGCCTCGACTCGAGGGGCGGCGCTTCTCGTGTCGGGTTGAGCGGCACTTGCAGCGGTAGTAGGTGCGGTAGTACTGCTCGAGAGCGGTAGTACCGCCCTACCACCGCGGCAGTACCGCGCTGGGCCGGTCCCTCCTCTATCTTCAAGCCCTCCCAGGCTGGGCGGTAGTACCACAAGGGGGAGCGGTAGTACCGCTGGGTCCAGCGGTAGTACCGCTGCCCCCTGCGGTAGTACCGCCCTCTGCGGGGCTGTTTTGGGGGTAACGGTTGGATGGGGTCTTTTTGTATAAAAGGGGGTCCCCTTCTTCCTCATTGACTTACCTCTTCCCCCCATAAGCTCCATTAATGCTCCAAGCTCCATTTTTGCCCGATCTCTCTCCCTAGCCAATCATACTTGTTGATTTGCTGGGGAGTGGTTGTGAAGGCCCCAATCTACACTTCCACCAAGAGAAATTTGATTCCACCACCAATCCCTAGCGGTTCTTGTTACTCTTGGGTGTTTGAGCACCCTAGACGGTTGAGGTCACCACAGAGCCATAGTCCATTGTGGTGAAGCTTCGTGGTGTTGTTGGGAGCCTCCGATTGAGTTCTGGAGTTTGCCCCAACCTTGTTTGTAAAGGTCCGGTCGCCGCCTCCAAGGGCACCAATAGTGGAATCACGGCATCTCGCATTGTGTGAGGGCGTGAGGAGAATACGGTGGCCCTAGTGGCTTCTTGGGGAGCATTGTGCCTCCACACCGCTCTAACGGAGACGTACTTCCCCTCAAAAGGAAGGAACTTCGGTAACACATCCTCGTCTTCACCGGGTCCACTCTTAGTTATCTCTTACCTTTACTTGTGCAAGCTTATTAGTGTTACTTCTCTTGCTTGCTTGTATGTCCGTTGTTGTTGCATCATATAGGTTGCTCACCTAGTTGCACATCTAGACAACCTACTTTGATGCAAAGTTTAATTTGGTAAAGAAAAGCTAAAAATTGTTAGTTGACTATTCACCCCCCCCCTCTAGTCAACCATATCGATCCTTTCACCCCTCATGGCGCGCCACCCCTGGCCGGCCACCTCCTCCCCCCTCCTTTATATACGGGAGCGGGGGCACCCCAAAGGGACACCAAGATTTCTCTTAGCCGTGTGCGGTGCCCCCTCCATAGTTTACTCCTCCGGTCATAGCTTCGTAGTGCTTAGGCGAAGCCCTACGCAGATCACATCACCATCACCGTCACCACGCCGCCGTGCTGTCGGAACTCTCCCTCGACCCTCTATTGGATCGAGAGCTCGAGGTACATCATCAAGCTGAACGTGTGCTGAACACGGAGGTGCCGTACGTTTGGTACTTGGATCGGTTGGATCGTGAAGACGTTCGACTACATCAATCGCGTTAACCTAACACTTCCACTTTCGGTCTACGAGGGTACGTAGACACACTCTCCCCCTCTCGTTGCTATGCATCTCCTAGATAGATCTTGCGTGATCATAGGAAAAAATTTGAAATTGCATACTACGTTCCCCAACAAATTTCCCCTCGGAAATTGCCGCTGCCATGAACTCCGATTGTATCTCTATTGTTAGCTAATATAAATACTATTTCCCCTCAAAAAAAGCTTGATCATGCAATTGATGTCAGTACGAAAAATAGGTAGTTGTTCTTTTTTTGAAAAGGGGGATTACCCACAGCCTCTTCATCCACCGATGAACACAGCCATCTTTATTAATTATTCAATAGAGTTCGACAAAGTAGATACATGGATCAATCCACCTTCCTAGCGACCACAATCGCTACACCTATAAGTTTCATGGAGTGCCCTGGCACATCCACACAAACACCATCTAATCAGGTGGCCACCCTAGGCTGTCTGGTGAGCCTAGAGCACCATGCGCACACTGAAGAATCCGCCGCCGCCATCTTTCTCTGTCCCATCTTCTGAAGAGATCATTGCATATGCCTTGCCAAGCCCAACTATCGTCGAGGCCGACACTAGACAACGCCACCCTCCTACGCGCGTCCATCAACACGCGGCCATCACCGAGACCCCGTGCCCCATGCCGCCACGCCCCGTCGATGTCGGCGCATCAGATGCGAAGTTGCTCCACCCCTGTTATTGTCCATTGGTCCCTCTAGCCGATGAACCCCTCCAAGACTGAGGCCCCTAATGGGGAAACGGCACTAACAAGAGTGTTGCCATCATCCAATCGACTGGTCTTGGGTTTCCCCTGGAGGTAGCAGGAGGAGTTGTGAGCTTCACCTCGATGATGCCTTCAAGAAGGAAATGGCGCCATTACATCGCCATCACCGGCTCCGACCAGCTCCGAAGACAAGATCTTCATCCGGATCTACCGCACGAGCCTCCAATTGACAACTGTGCATTTGCCAGACCACATTCAAAGCCCAGATCTGGCCGCCTAGATCAGACGACCATCCACAGCCGACCTACCACCATGGTGGACCCTGATGCTTCGGCCACTGCCGAAGGGCGCCACCACTAGAGCATGGAGAGGGGGCTGTCACCCCACCGCGCCATGCCGGAAGAGCCGTTAGGAAGGATCCCAAGCTCGCTCTTCACCGTCTCTGTACCGAAAGGGAACCGGGGTCGAAGCCACCGGACCACTGGAGCAGGTCCGCCTTGGCTATGAGTACAACCATGCCATGCAGCAAGGACGACCTTGGCCTCACTGGTCTCCATCGCCCGGGGCAGCCGCCCAGGTATCCGTCGTTGCGCAGCAAGGCACGCACACTGGCCATGCCATGACCAGAGTCCACCCCCGCATGCACCTGGCCCGATCTGCCCAATCAAGTCCTCCACGGCGTCCTCTCCACGCCGCCACCATCGGCCCACCACGCCACCACCCAAGGCCGCCGTCTGGAGCACGTCGTCGCGCCGCCATGGATCAGATCACGGCCTCGCCATCTCGCGCGAGGAGGTCCTGCCCCACCCCCTCCTATGCGAGCCAGGGAGGAGAACCCCCGCCATTGTCGTCGGCCGTCGGGCTTAGCCCAGTAGCATCCTCCCACGGCGGCGGAGGGAAGGGAGGATGGCGATGGCGACCCTGGCGGTAATAGGCAGTTGTTTTGACCGAAAGTACTAGAAGGGATCACATACGAAGCGCTTACCCAGGTTCAGGCCCTCGTCGTGAAGGTAATACCCTACTCCTACCTGGATTTGACTGATGTATGGGTCACCTCGCATGAGGTGGTTATAGTTGAGCTTGGTGTGGTTAGGCATAAGTGTTGACATGTTTGCAGGTGCAGAGCAAAAGTGCTCGACATTTTGGATGAGGGTCATGAATGGTTTCATGAGAACAAGCACTATGATCGCTATAATACAAAAAAGATCGGTGACCGGAACGAGAGCTTGCTAAGCCATCGATGGTACGCCATTCAATAGTACGCCAACATATTTTATGGTGCATATGTACAAAACCAAATGCCAAGTGACATGTCACTCCACGAGCTAGTAAGTTATGCTTCGTGTTGATCATGTGATTGTTTTGCTTTATGTTGCAATGTGTTAATCAGGTGATTGTATTGCTTTGCTAGACTGGCCTCATGGCAGTGTTGTACGAAGGGAACAAGGGCAAGCCATTCACGATGCTCCAATGTTGGATGAAGTTGATGCGCAAAACAAGTCGCGCAACACAACCAACTCACTCAAGACCGTCAATGCCAAAGGAGATAAAGTTAGTGAAACAAGCACTGGAGTTGGAGGAGGGCTTGCATCACCCACCTGTGTGCCAAGGTCAAAGGGGGAGGGGGGATAGGAGAAGGAGAAACGAGAAGGGGCATCGGCCAAGATGACCGAACAAATAAAAGGACATCATGATGAAGGAGGAGACAAGTGCCAAACAAAATGAGCTCAAGTAGGACGTTCCTGGATATGCAAGAAAAGAAGATGAACCTCAAGAAATCAATGATAGAGAAAGGAGATGCAAACAGTTGTTTCTTTATTTTGGATAAAGAAAAAGAAAAAAGATGTTTCTTTTTCATGTATCGTATAGAGGATTTGAACCATAAAGACACAGTTCATGTACTACAGAGATGAACCTTTGATGAAATATCCAACTTTACAGGTTATTTGTCCGGTACTTGCAAATGTGTGCCCACCCGATACAAAAATGTTGGTCCATCGTGGGTGTGCTCCATCTGCGCACCACATACATAAGGGCGCTTGCCAGAAAAGCCGAAACAGTAAGTATGCGCCACATGCTATAACATATAGACACGTGAGCTTACAAACAATATGCATTTTTTGGTGGTGTGTGCAAATAAGAGAAGAAAAAAAGGACCGCTCACACTACTTAGGGCCTCTTTGATTCACAGGACCGCAAGAATCAGCAGTGAATACACTCGAATCCTACAGGATATTAGTGATGCGCCACATGAAAAACAAATGATTTGTTTTTCTTTTTTGCGAGAGGTTTGGTAGTATAGAAAATTTTCTATTAAATGCTTTTTGATGGAATCCTTTGTGTGTGTGTGTGTGTGGGGGGGGGGGGGGGGGGGGGGGGATCATGTATGTATGATTCAATACTATAAATCAAACAGACACCATAGGAAAATATGAAATGTATTTTCAAGGAATGCTTATAAAGAAATCATGCAGGATTCAATCCTATAAATCAAACAGCCACCATAGGGAAAATTTCTAAGGATTGTAACCCTATAAAATTACTTTGAATCAAAGAAGTCTTTGATAAACTCAAACTCGTCATGATGGAACACGAACAACAACAACAACACGGGGGGTTAAAGGACACGAGAAGCAAACCAAACACAAGGAACACTAGACCTCAAGCAAAGGACCAAAAATGCAGTCCTGCAACCAACGGAGGAACAAAACGTGATGGGATGCTGCATGCCATCTTGCATGGTGCCAGCGCTGAAGACTGGAATGAAACCAGCACCATCGAAGAAAGAAGAAACGGAAACAAAAATAACACCTGCTCCACTTCATCACCCCCTGTGATGGGTGGATCATGGATGAGCCAAAACTTCCATAACCTGCGACTACACCTCAATTCAAAGTTGCAGCAACAAAGATACCGAGATCCCATCAAATTAGCCTAGCGCGGTTAAATTACATGGTGCCAACAATTTCGATTACACGAGCAGGGAATGAGGGGTGACACTTGGGACTAGACACAGCAAAATGCTACTAAGCTGCTAACTCGCTATAGAAAGCTGCTGCAGGAAGATTGATCCGCTTGCAAACTGTCGCTGATGGATGCGAAAGGCCACCATTCGCCTGACAAGTTCAAACCTTCATGGATGTATTCAGAACAGCCAAAAAGCCCAATGCAACAATGTTAGAGACGTGGACTGCCCAACTTCGACAGAACCTTGGTTCTCACAACTTCAGCTCCTAAAGATGCACCGCAAATAAGGCCATCCCACATTTAACTGGTGTAGAGAAACACCTCAGGCACTGAATAAGGATCGAGCTCGAAACAGCCTCGAAGCTTGCCTGCTTTTTCATTTGTCAGATGGAAGCAAGGGACGTGGTGAGCGAACTTTGGGTACTCATCCTTGCTTATTGTTTTCACATCTGCCCCTCTTCGAAATACTGCCCTGTAGCCATCCACCTTTCCTAAAGGCTGAACTTGTATGGACGAATCAGTCTGGCCAACAATCTCCACAAATTCATACTCACAGTTTTTAAAGTCTTCTGCAGTCCATCCAGCCCTCCAGTTCTTGTAAACAGCCCAGATGTCACGGAAGCGAGGGATTATTTCATATTCATTTTTTCTACCAGTTGATCTAGCAACCACGGGATGAGAAAATGACTCTGTACCAGTGTAAGTCGTAGTACCATCATTGCCAGAGGAAACCTTAAAGATTCCACACGCAAGAGTCCGGTCTTCTTTACCAGTCAATCTTTTCTCCTCCTCTCCCCGAGGACAGAGATCAAGCCATTTCACTTGTACTTTATTATTCTTGAGATCGACTTTCTTTATGATGGCATAGTAATTGGGGAACTTGTCCATATCACTATAGAGAGCCCAGATCTGCCCAGGTTCGAACTTCTGAATCGACCTTATTTCTGTAAATTCATAGAATTCTGAGTCAGGACATTCAAATTCATCCTGGACAATGCCATCAGATTCCTCATTAACATCCACACCTTCTACAGTAGATGGAGTATGATGCTCTTTGTTCTCTTCCTTTGTTGCTCTTGTAAAGAGCCCTGTATTCATACATGTAGCATGTGGCACCTCCCCGACCTTCTCAGACCCCTTGCCAGAATTAATTCCACTGGATGAACCAGCATACTTGGTATCAACCCCCTTGCCTTTTACTGTGCTTTCCAGAACAACAGAAGCAAAAGCCTCTTCCAAGTTAAGGGGAAGCGCTGCAGGATCAAGTTCAATAGCTCCTTCTGGAATGCCTTCTCTTTCAGTCCCGCGCATGAGATGATGAGGGACGCAATGAGAAAATCTTAGTGTGTTATCCTGAGGTATCACACATGGAGTTGCCTCTTTCGACTGCATAAATAAGCTAACAAAACCTTTTATTTTTACAAGTGGCACGACAATGATGCTAGTGCTGGTTGTGAAATCCGTGACAACTTGAACAAGTTCATACTCAAAATCTGTGTGGCTGTCAGCATCCGAACTCCAGCCGATGTCCCATCCCTTGTGCAGGGCCCAAACTTCACCTTTCCTAGGATATATCTCATATGAGTTTTTTGTCTTGCTTTTCGCACAGGAAATAGTTTGGGAGAACATATTAGCTTCTTTAGCTGTGTCTGATGTTCCATGCTTAAAATGTCCACAAGCAACAGGCAGTTCTGCACGTGACCATGCCAACTCTGCTTCATTTGTGGGATCCAATTCCAGCCAAACAAAGTGTACTATAAACTTTGGGGCCATTTTTACCTTTGTAATTCGAGCATAAAATCTTGGCATGCAGCCATGACTATCATAGACAGCCCAGATCTGGTTGGGTCTAAACTGACTTGCATCTCGAAGTTCGTCAAAGTTAAAAAATTCAGGATCTGCGCAGCTAAATTTTTCCTCATCTGAAGCATCATCAAGGTTTGGGTCTAGACCATTGCTGCTGACAGAATTGGATGTTTCTTCTTTCTCGTGATTAAGACCATTTGTGTGACCATTATGCCCAGTTTTGTCTTCATCAAACTTTGGTGTGCTGCTTTGATCATCACCATGCAACACACCACCTTTCCTTAACCTTTTAAAATTGGAAGAACTGACATTATTATCGTCGTCATCATTACCATCATCACCAATATCCTCGTCTTCACTATCTTCCTTATACTTAACTTCTTGCTTCTGCCTACTTGACCTGCGGCTGTGTTGACTCGGCCTTGCATTATTTGCAGCAGCACCATCTACAGTGATCTCTTCTTCACTATCAGTGGTGGTCTCCGAATCACTAGATTCAGACACGGCTCTCCTGCCCCTTTTCAATCCTGCAGCTGATGAACCTTTTGAAGTCCGAGCAAATTTTGCTTTCTCATTTGGTACACCTGCAGCACTAGCACTATTACCATCTTCCCCCTTCTTTTTGTTTGTATTTGCAGCTGCCTTATGAGATCCATAATTAGCATGAACCCCTGGAGTGGCATTATTCCAAGCCTGTTGACCTGGGGCATTTGTCTGCCGGCCTGCAAAATTCTGTGGTGCCCCTGCATTTTTTACCCCAGCATACTGTCGATCTGCCCCAGAAGGAACAGCTTGCTCATTTATATCATGTGCAATAAAAGGCTTCAAACAACTCTGACAACGGATAGCTTTCTTCAACATCGCAGTGTAGTACTGATATCTCATGCCACAACTTGAACACATGGTCCAGAATGTTTGTTGTGTCCCTGCAGAATTTGAGGGCTGATGAAGATTCACAGGTCTAACAGGAGCAGCTCTCCTTGACTGCTGATAAGGGGATGGTCTTGCTGCACCAACTCTGACTGAGACTCTCCTTTTCATGTCATAGGCAGAACGTTTTGAGCTGTCTGTAAGCGTCATGTTTGCTTCTCCCACTAATTTAAATGCAGCCTCTGCACCTGCAAACTTGTTCTTGTCGGGATGCAGCAAAAGCGCAAGCTTACGGTATTGCTTCTTTATTAGTGTGTCATCATTCGTGAAAGCAGGCACCTGAAGTATCCCATACCAGTCAAGCTCTCCATTAACCTTCGTTCCAGCAGCACAATGAACATCACAGACAGTTAACATTTGTGAAATATTGTCAATCTCTGAGAACAGTTGTTGTGCTTTGATGATCAATTTTTTTGCACCAACAAAATCCTTCTCCAGCAATTTTCTTTCAGCCAGAGCTTTTGCTCTAATAGCTTCCTCTTTGTTGCAGTCCATGATAACAAGTATAAAGAATCAATATCCAAACTCCTAACCGCTCTCATGCAGAAAGTCCCAGTAACAAGAAAGACTGTTTCTTTCTCTCCATTCTTTTTCTCATAATAAACAATATGGATGGTGCACCTTATTGCAATACTGCCTTCAGTTAATTGTAGTATCCAGAATAACCAACCTCAAGGTACAAAATACGTTCAGGAGCTGAGATATACTTAAAGAGCAGTACACTAAATAAATTAACTGGTCAGCCTGCATGAAACAAACAACGATTATGGTTAATAAATTTGATAAGCATATGCAAGAAAAAACAGAAGGTGTTTTTTGCCACAGAAGAACAAAAAAATTGCATTTATTGCCTCGCTCAAGAGATAAAATCGCCTCAGACGACATTGGTTTAGCATTAGTGCTGACACGAAAGGCTGTTAGCAATCTAAAATGAAATGTGCGCATAGTAAATCAATAATATAAACAATTCAGGTTTAAAGAAATATGCGCTCAAGTAACCGAGCAACAACAACCAGAGCAAGTAACAACTCATTAGCCTCTTCCTGGGTTCCAGCTAAGCCCCAACAACAACCAGAGCATGTAACAACTCAGTTGTCCTACGGATTACGTTAAGCTGTTTCTTTTACTTTTGGGGGATGTGTGTGCGGGGGGTATCTTTCTCTGTTTAGAAAGCACAATTCATTGGGCTATTCCTTGGTTCCAGCTAAGCCCCACAAACAACCAGAACAGGGTTTTGACAGTTTCAGTACATTATTTTATTCTAATTCGATACAGCTTGCTGAAGGAATAAAAGCAGGAAATAATTTGATATCTGAAGTCTCGAATGTGTTATGTACAGAAACAGAAAAATAATGCTGGGATATGGCAAACGTGCATTTTAACAAGAATGACAGATTCAAAACTAGTGCATGAAAGAACTGTGCATCAATCTGCACACAACTGTGGTCTGTTAATGTCTTCAAATTTTAAAATTGACAATAAGAACAAGACTGAAGCAACAGCACATATTTTCTGCACAACACAATGTATTTAATAAAGCTCACAGATGTAATTTCTGAGATGTCACTTCAAATTCACTAGCCATGGATCAAGGTGGAGTATACTTACTATAATCATTAAGATATTTTACATTAAAAAGACTAAAGTGGTCTATCACAACATAACCGGCTGGGATATAAACTATACTAAAGAAATGCAAAAAATTGGAATGGAAATTCCTTGATTCATAATATACAGGAACTTGAGAAATTTTATCATCAAGGTATGGGGCCACTTGCCTGATACGACAGTAACTTCAGGGTAGAGTGTGTACAATTTGCATAGAATTGGTGATTCAAAGAAAAATAAGTAGGATTCACAACAAACTTTGCATAACTAAATTTCTTTCTTAGAGGCTAAGAATGTAACTAAAATATCAGTGCATTTGCAGTATCTTTGGTTTCAGCCAAAGGCAAATATCTAGCACTAATCAAGAGATTTGTAAATCTCATGGTAAATGGACCCACAACATTGCAAATAACAGAAATCAAGTACACGATTACACATCAGATATCGTGAGGGTGCACTAAAGGTTGCATGTCTTATGATGTTGTACAACTCTAGTTCCAATTAAGCCAGTTAGGCAAAAAGTAAACCTTAGTACCTTACAGTCAAATCAGCATTTCGGACATTGATAATAAAATATGTTCCAGAATTCAAACACGCAAACTATAAACAAACCCCTGTGTAGAAGGCCGAATGCCTAATGTTGCATCTAGAAAGCAGTAGGACAAATTACCCAGTTGTGCCAAATAATAGGATGCATGGAAATAAAGTTCCTGTGAATTAAGCTAGTATTGTACATAAGGATAGGACAAACAATTTCAATGTCTGTTTGGACAGTAGTGCTTCTTAAAGGTGCAAGAGAACGGGAAAAAGTACTTACTACTTACCACAGAATACAGATGACCATCATAACAAACACAGCGAGGACAAGCTTGGTATTATCTGCGAAAATAATGATAATGAGAATCATATGCAAATTTCAAATGTAATTCTACATATCAACTTCATATGTCCCTCCCTACTTGCCTCTCTCTAACACACACACGCAATAAACATAATAAATCAGCCAAAAAACAAATATGATAGCAGGCTATACATTGTTTTTATTTTTGGATCCACAGTTATGTAGGGACTAGGGAGGTAAGGTGTCAAAAACACGCCCTGGAGGCAAGCATAGGGTCGACTATATTTCATTGTATTCATGATTTTTTTGATAGTTTGTTCAGTGAATAATATCACCACAAGTGTGACTTCGTTGTGAATACTCCGTGTTTATGTTTACAATGTTTATTTTAAACAGATCTTGGAACGTTAAACCTATGAGATTCGTATTTCATAATTATAGAGATGGAGATATTAAACCAACAACACAAGACACATGTTCGAGGGTGTGGCACCCACAGCCACTATGAAACAACACAAGAACATTGTATTCTTCGTGTCGACGGGTGGTCTTACAAACAATGTGTGCTCAAGATGTGTAATTACTAATAGGAGAAATGGTTCGAATCTTCAAGCAGAAAAGCTACTCGTACCCCCTAGTACCCCTTTTTTGCCCGTGAAAGAGAAAGGATCTCTTCATCTGCGCGCGCGCGCATGTTCAGACAAGATTATGACCTCAAAACACTTCGGTTTTACCCCAGCCCTAGTTTCGCCTCAAGACGCTAAAGCGGGGGTTCAAACAAACGACGAGCTCCCCGGCCCAAGTTCAGCCACGCATCACTGGACACGCGCACCCGCATCGCCGCTCAGCCCGCGGCAGCCCCGCGCGCGAACCATTCGCTGGCCGGCGTTGATTAGGGTTTTGTGGAGTTCCGAGAAAAGGGGATTGCGTGGCCTCAACGGCCGGGAGAGAGGGCGGCGCGTACCTAATCGGCGGAGGAGGCGGCGGGGGGCGGGCCGGGACGCGAGCCTCCGGCGAAGGGAAGCGGGCGACGCCGACGAGGGGGAGGCGAAGGTGGGGGGAGGGTTTGCGGTTTGCGCTCGAAATCTGACGAAGGGGGGCGGGCGGCTCTCTGTTCGCACCAGCGGCGGCCGAGCAAATGAGTACTCGCGCTTGTGAGCGGACGTGAGGTCAAGGGGTTAAGGGGTTGGAGCCCAAACTAGGTATGGATCGGATGGTATCGGGTGCGAGCCCCGTCACAGGTCTGGTGGGGTCTCTCTGATGGGGCCGTACCCACAGCCAGATTTTGACGGGTTCGGACTTTGGCTCCAATTATTACATAATGAATAAAAATTGTTTTTTTTACCATCCGCCTAACCTAACCAAAGATCTGGCATTCACCCAGCGAGGGTAAGTTCGAGGAAATAATATCTCGCCCTAAAGTCTGACTCATGCAGCTGCGCTCACTCGCTGGCGCGAGCGCACGGACTACAGTCGTCCGATGCGATGTGCCTGCGCGCGATTCGTCCCGACCAGGTGTCCGTTATGGATTGCGCAAAACGTGGGGCGAGTGGTGGGCCCGGCCCCTTTATTCCAGGCGAAACCGCTCCCCCCGCCCACACCCCCCCGCTCATCTTGTTCGAAACCACCCGCACCCCCCGCAGATTTCATTCGAACTCCTCTCTCTCTCTCCCTTTCCTCTCCTCTAGCAATGGCCCGGCGAGGCGGGGGGCTGCAGTGGTGGATCCGACGTGGAGTCGCCGGTGCGGGAGGCCGTCCACGAGCGCCGCGAGTCGCCGGCTGCAGGCGGAGGTAAACCGCTATTTCCTCCTCCCCTGCTCCCCTGTTTTTCTCGCTCTGCTCCCCTGTTTGCGCTCCATGGAGTTAGGGTTTCGGTGAGGGGGCGGGCACGAGGTTGTCCATGGCGTCCTCAGGCTCCGCGTCGTGAATGCTTTTGGAGGGCGTGGCGTTGCTATGGCGGGGGGAGGGGAGGGTTGGGTTTGTGCTGGGGGTAGGCGGGATTGAGTCGCTGTAAGGGGATACACGCGACCGAATCCTAGTGACGGGCACATAGGATTCGTGTTTTCGATGTTGCTTGCTTCTCAAGACGCAGTTGCTCATAATTTCGATGGAGTTGCTTAGATTTTTCCTATAATTTGTGAGATGGAGGGGCAGGGCAAGGGGATGCATCTTACCGGGGGCAGTTGCTCATTTTTTTGATGGCAGTTGCTCATAAATTCGATGCTAGTTGCTTAGTTTTTTGCTACAAATTTTGCGAGGGGGGGGTCAGGGGATGCATCTTACTTGGGTAGTTGTTCATAAATTTGATGCTAGTTGCTTAGATTTTTTTCTACAAATTTGCGAGGAGGCGGGTCAGGGGATGCATCTGACTTGGGCAGTTCATCGAGGGGTCAGGGGATGCACTGTTTTTTGGGGGGGAAATGGTTTTTGTGATTGGTTGATTTTAGTTTTAGTTATTGCCTAGATTTGCAACACCAAGTTGATGTCCTTTTTGTAGTGTTCTTTAAATTTACTGTATGAAACATGACGTTGCTTATATCCACCACCGAGCTGCGGTCCTTCATTGCAACTATGAATAGGAGATGAGATATCTCTCATGAATAAGCGGCAAAGCCTGAGTGTTTTTGATCTTTTAGCTAATGTGATGAAGATGAACATGTGACTTTTTTGTGATGAGTAGTTTTTTTATGTGCTTTATTTTTAGTTGCCACAAAATAATGAGTAGTTGCATAGTTCTCAATACCAAATTGCTTTTGCAAGCACTAGCAATTCAGTTGTTGAGTTATCTCTGGGTAGGGAATAAATGGAGTTTTGTTCACCTCCAAATGACAGTGATGTTAGCTCCAAATGCAAGTAGTATCATTTGAGCAGTTGAGTTATAGGGCTTTTGTATCTGGTTGTATCTGTTTTCATGAACATGGTTTTTTTGTGTTTTCTTGTACATAATGACTCCAAAAAGCAAAAGGCATGCGGGTAGAACTGATGGTGAAAATGAGGGAGAAGAAGTGGCAGCTCAACCAGCAAGGAGTAATGTTGGACGCAAGCGCGGGCGGGCGAATCAGGATCCTGTACGTGGTGGTTGGGCAGGGAAACGGGCCACCAATTATGCCCGGGGTGGTCGGGCGGGGAAGCGGGGCACTGATTCCGCCCCTCGTGATGAAGGAGGGAGAAATCCGAAACGTGCGAAGAAAGTTGCGGATGAGCTATTTTTCTTATGAAAAACTTGAAAGAAGGGAGGCATCCTTGAAATATGTAATGCTCAAGTCAGCATGGCATTTTCTTTTTGTATATGCACTCCTATCATTTGATAAGCAGCAGAATAGCGGTGTAGCAGTTGCCTAGTTTAGTACTAACAGTTGCAGTTCAATATAGATCTAGTTGCTTAGTTTAGTACAGTGAGTTGCTCAGCTTAATATAGTGGGTTGCTCATTTTTTAAATTTGTATGCAAATTGGTAGCAGTGGGCCACCACCGAGGAATAGGGCATCACCTTCAAGACTTTTTCTCCTAAACAGTGGCCTCGATGATACACAAAAGGATGACATTGGTGATATAAGCTTTGGGGTGTGCTTGATATCGGGACAAGAACAATGAAAGGAGATCTTGTGAAGTTTGTGACGAAGTGTTATGATCCAGAGTTATCGCAACTTGTTATCCCAGATAGGGGGAAGATCCCAGTTGATGCAGCAAGCGTAGAAAGAATATGGGGTTTGCCAAGGGGGCAGAGGAAGGTTGCATATGAAGTGGAGCCAGACATAGTTAGGTTGTTCAATGAGATGTTCGACATCCCGACAGGGCCCGTGCCATCAGTGACCGAGTGGTGCAAAATGATAAATGATATGGGAGCTGTTGCGGACGACAAGTTCTTAAGTGCTTGGTTGGTTATTGTTTATAGCTGTTTTCTTGCACCGACGACCAGCTTGAAGGTGTCACCACGCGCATACTCAGTTGCGCTGAATCCACTTGAGGTTGTGAATTCAAATGTTTGCCAGTTTGTCGTCGACCAACTTAGGCTTACTTTCATGGGTTTTGGAGACAAGAAGAATACTATATGTTGCTGCCTTTTTCACCTAGTGGTAAAATGATCTAGGCCTCCCCCTTGTTTTTTCGTTTTCATTTCGCGTTATATGTTTCAAGTTGAAGTTGGATAGGTTTTTTTGCAACTGACATGTGTTCTCTATTTTTTTTGAAACAGCTGCTATACCTTGACTCGCTTGACGTGGACTTTAGGACAGTCCATAAGGATTATGTGGATGAGAGGACGGCAACTGCTCTTCCAAGGGTCAAAGCATGGAATGAAGGTCTGATCAAAGCAGTAATTAAGAAGGACAGGATTAGGAAGGGTGTATATGGAAAGTTACGAGTAAGTGTCACTTTACTGTCTGAATAGAATTTTTTGTAGTTGCTTGATTTTTTATGCAGTTGCCCACCTATAGGAATTGTGTTACCTAATTTTAGGAAGCTAGTTGCTTTTCTAAAGCTAGTTTCATGATAGTTTTTTTACATGGAATTTCACATGGTAATCTTCATCATTTTGTCTCCAAGTAGTCATACATGTCCAATTACATTAGTCTTTTTAAGCAACAGTTGCCAATAATTTATAGTTTCTGTAGTTGCTCAATTTTTATCGGGGGGTTGTTGGAGGTGCTGTAGGTTTTTGTGATGTCCATAACTACGGTTACCATCAATAGTGCTTGTATTTGCCCTAAGTTAGGGAGGCAGTTGCTCATTCATTTCCTCTTTTGTGAACTTTGTTTGATCTTTTTTGCTAACTGAGTTTATCATGTACATTTTTTTCACAACAAACAGCTCAAAGCCGAGTTCTCGAGATGCGCAGAAGATAGTGTTTTTGGGAGCATGGATCACATCCAGAAGTTTGTTGCTGCGAGGCTTCCTCAAAACTACAACAGCAATATATTTTCTTTTGTCACCATGGTTTTGCCCTTTTCATAAGAAACGGAGTGCTTTTTTCGTTTATCGTTGTTGTTGTATAGACTGCTCATCTTTTCGAGTTTTGTATTTTTGTATTTTTGCAGAAACAAAGGAGGTTGTCAATGCTGGTCCATGATATGTGCTCTGAAATATCAGTCCAAATTAGGAGGCTTGTTCAAGGGGTGGGCAAGTTGGAAGAGGAGGAGGTTGAACCAGCAGGCACAAGTGTTTCTAGGGTCGCAAGCATACGTCAATCATCACGGCAGAAAAAGGCAGCGGCAAGTCCAAAATAGCAGAAGGTTGCAAAGCAAAAGAATACAAGGGGCAGTAGCAGTCAGTGCAAGGAGACACTTTTGGCGTCCGATGACGAGGAGGGGGAATCCGACGACCAAGAATTTGAATCTTCAAAAAAGAAGAAGAAGATGAAGGAAAAGATGAGGACAGTCCTGAAGAGGAGAGTTCGGATAATGACGGGGACAGCAATGACGATGACGACGACGATGATGACTATGACGATGATGCTCCGTCATACAGCAGCCCTCCAGCAGCCATAGAATATGACGATGATGATTCACAGCACATGGACGCTGACAACTCACAGCCGCCCCTTGCTGGTGAAGAAGACGGTGGAGATGAGGAAGACGACGATGAGGATGATGTTGAAGATGAAGAGCAGGACAGGGAGGAGGATGATGAAGAGGACAAAGAGAAGGAGAGAAATGTGGAAGGGGGCAATGATAAAGAGAATGAACCAGATAAGAAAGAGGGGGAATCGGAGGAGAAACAGAATGATGAAAAGAGTGAAGAAGAGGAAAAAGAGGAGGAAGACAGAGAGGATGAAGATGATGATGCGGAGCAAGATGGCGGGGGTGGGAAGAAGGGGGGTGAAGATAAGGATGATGGCGGGAATGGCGGCAACGCTAGCACCGACCAGCCTAGCAAGGGAGGTGGTGATGATGAGGGAGGTGCACGAAATCCGGGGTGGCGTGGGGGCAGTTGCGATGACGAGGTGCCGCTAAGTACCATCATGGAGAGACTCAAGCGCACTGGCAAAGAAAGAAGTGAGGCAGAGGAAACGATGTCCGTCGAGAGCACACAAGGAAGCATCCAAAGTGCCAGCAGTTTTTTTCAGAGCAGCTTCATAAGATGGACATGCGGAAGGAGCCATTTGAGGTTCAGAGTGGGCCTGTCATTTCAGCTGCAGATGTGGTGAGGATTGGAGATACCCAGTACAGACAAAAACAGGTCATTCTCGAGACCCATGATATCCCTCTTTTCCCGATGCCTACGATGCCAACTGAGGAAAGATTCTCCGTGATGGATTTGTGCCTTGAGACGATGGTAGATGAGTTGGAACTACCAAGTTTTGGCCAAAAAGAGAAGGAAAGAAAGCTTGAAGGAGGAGTTGGAGCGGCTGCCATAAGGAAGGTCAAGAAAGTGAGCCATAAGACAGTTAAGGCCTATGTTATGTCTCCAAAAGGAAGCGAGGATGCGGCTGTTCAAAGTGCTACAACTACGACAACCAACCAGCAAGCTCCGACAGCTCAGAGGCCGACAAATGAAGCGGCAAGTCAGAAAGCAACATCACTAGCAAAAAGCAAGGTTTACCAGAAAAGAGCAGCAAAGAAGCAAAACACAGCAACTGATCATATTCTGCAAGCAACTGAACAGAAAAAACAAGCAACTGCTGAATCAGCAAAGACTGAAAACAGAGCAAGTGTTGAATCAGCAAAGAGTGAAAATAGAGCAACTGCTGAATCAACAAAGACTGAAAACAGAGCAATCGGTGCTACTTCTGAAGCAACTCAGCAAAAAACTCAGGCAACCAGAGCGAGCATGCAGGCAGCAACTGCACAGGAATCAGCAGCCCCTCCCACGCAAAGTATGGAGGCAACTACTGTGCTTGAGGAAGCAACCCCTGAGCAGGAGCAAGTAACTGCCCAGGACTCAACAGACAAGCCTCCGGTACTCCCCAACAAGCAAGCATGTTCTGCAAAGGGGAAAGAAATCTCATTGGATGATGTTAGGGACATCAACAAGCTCCTTGAGAAGTGTGTGAGCCCAGGTTCGACGCCACCATTCGCGAGGAGTTATTCTGCTGGCACCATACCTGTAATACGGACATCAGCTGCCATCAATCTACCAGCAAACAAAGGAGCATGTGATTCAGGTGAAGAAGCATGATTGCTGCAAAGATCAAAGTCTGGGAGTGCTGTGTGGGATGATTACTGTCCAGCTCCATCTTTCGATCTTGGGATAGATGAGCCAGTAGGAATAACAGGCGAGGAGGGCAAGGCAACAGAGGATAAGGGGGTTGCAAACGCAGTTGCCATCGGTGACATTGAGTGGGGAATTGACTGGGGCAATATGGACTTCGATGAAGTTGTCGAGGGGGCAGTGAAAATGTTGTAGGTCAGAGTGCGGGGTACATGTCACCTTCCGGTTTCAGCACGCCAACCGAAGTTGCAAAAACTACCGCTGAGGGGGAATCATCTGGCAAAGGTGCAGCCAGCAGCTCGGAAGAACCTGTTCCTGAGAAGCACGAGAGGAGGATACAGAAAGCTCCACCATCACAGAGGTCACCATATGTGAATGTAGAGATGAGGAAGGATTTCACATGCAATGCAGAGACAAACAGAGTGTATGCACTGATTCTGTTTCTTGGAGGAGGAGGGACGAGAAGGACGTCGCAGGGTGATGATACAACATGTGTGTTTGTTCCAGTAGCCACTTTTTTCCTGCTTTTTTCTTTTTTGCATGCAATGATCTCTCCTATTGTTATTTTTCTTAGCAGAGCCTTTCTTTTTGTTCTGCAGGCCGAAAATCATAAACTATCGTGGTTACTTCTGCATAATCAAGGAGCTTGCTCAATCAATGAGGGAGGCAGGATGGATGAAGACACATGTCTTTGAGTTAGGGATTGAAGCAATCATGTACAACAGATAGGTGGGGTCCAAGAAAATAATTATGCCTGTTAGGTTTTCGGCAAGAGAAATAAAAACCCATAGTTTTTCCTTTTTTTGTTTTTTGGCACTGAAGTTGTTGCTTTATTATCTGATTCTACATTTCTCCACAGACTTGGCTTCAAAGGCTCGATCTAGATGTGAGGGAGTTCCATGATAGGTTCAAAAAATCAAACCGTTTGGATGAGCAAGACATGGTATGGTCCATGTGTTTTACTAGTTGTCAAACATGATAAAAAGGCTATATTCTGTTTTTTCTTAGATTTTTTTCTAGAAGCTGATGTCAGGAAATCATAGGAGTTGCTTGAAATCACATGATAAGTTGCTCATAAAAAACCACTGAGTTGCCTGATAAGCCATTTTGCAGGAGCTTCATACACATTGTCAGAAGTTTTTTGATGTTTTTTTAGTGTTTTGAGAGTTATGCCAAAAGTTGCCTAAAATTCTATAGAGTTGCCTAAAAATCATATGAGATGTTGCTCATACAAACATATAGAGTTGCCCAAAAAATATCAGTAGTTGATGTCTTTTTTGGTATGCTGACATGGTTTTTTTTGAAGGTTATGATTCCTGTGCTTGAAAATTTAGACCCAGAGAACGCCGATGGTGCACACCACTACTGGGTACTCAACATCAATCTGAGGGACAAAAGGTTCGAAGTGTTTGACTCATGGAGTATGTTAAAGAAAAGCAAGAGGCTGGATGATGTTGCAAGGGCTATTGTAGCTGCAGTTCGTGTGTTGTGGGACAAGTACTATCCAAAACAAGCAAAGACAATGGACAAGTTCCCGCTTGTGGATATCGATGCACCAAAGCAGACTGTATCATAAGGACCAACCCACATACATACATATCGTTGTTATAAGACGTAGTGTTTGCTTTTTTGCAAGTGCTTTCTTGACATTTGATTTTTTTTGCAGCGGTGACTGTAGCATATTCGCATTGATGAACGCGTTATTGTGGAATGGGACATGGCTCCCGAACTACGGACAAAGTGACATACCAAACATTAGGAAGAAGATGACCATCTCCATGCTGAAGTGTGACCTGAACAAGATTCCATGGCAGGAGATCCTCAAACCGGCCAACAAGTGAACAAATATATAGGTACATTTTTTCCCGATCAATGTGTTCCATTAGAGAATATCAAATGCGAATACTAATGTGTTCCATTACAAAACTCACAAAAGTCTGCCCCAAACCACCTATAACATGTTTGCATAAATCACAAGCGTCCATAGGATTTTGCATGTTTTACGAGTAAGGAATATAAGCACAAATGTCAAGCATCTACCTCCACACAGTCTCCAATTTGTGAATTTAAAGCTAGGAAAACACACAAATTAAAACAAGTCCATGCAAATGATTTCATCATTGCTTTTTTCTTGAAGCTGGCAGTTGCTTGATTTCCCTTCTACATTTGCTCAGAAACCAGACCTCAATCGCTTCATCTACCAGCACACTATTTGCTCTTTTTTTCCTTACTTTCCGCTAGTTTTGCAAGCCCAGGGGGTCATTATCTTCATGTGGTAACGATCACATCAGCTTCCCTAGGCACGTCACAGCAGTGTGATCGATTGATTCACAAATGCTGCACTTGTTCTTTTTCTTAGGGTGTAGCTCTAGGGTTGATTTGAAGCGCTTGCTGCGGCTGCACCCTTTCGTGACTGAACGAGGTGGATCCATAGGAGCAGGGGGGCAGGAGGTTGGTTTGAATTACTTGGGGCATTAGGGTTTGATGCTTCCCTAGCGTGAGCCTCTTCTCGGGCTGCCTTTAGCCTCTTCTTCCTCAGTTTATTCAGCTTAGTAACCTTAGTATCTGCTGCTTTCATGTGCCTCCTAACTGCAGCGGCTGCCTCATCACTAGTCATTGCCTTCTTGGCTAGCTTTGCAAAATCCATTGTCAGAGTCACTTGCCGAACTTGGTTCTCTGACTCAGCGGGCAAGTCATGCGGAGGGCCCTCGTTAGGTGGCGGTGGTGCACTTGGCACTGCATCTTGCGTCCAGCGGCGCTTGATGTAGTGTTCAGGTATCTCATTAACGCCAAGGTGTGTGAAGATTTTCAAGACATGGCAACAAAGCATGCCGTCCCTATGCCACTTGCAACATTCGCAATAGTCGATAGCTGGCTCTGGTCTCACTGTGACTAGGTACTTCCTCAAGCCATACCCTAGAACTTCTTCTGTATTGGGCTCAAGGTAATAGAAGTTGATTCCAGCGGGACGCACATCGTACTGGCCAATCATCTGAAACTCAGTTCTAAACTTCACATAGATGTCCCTAGTGTATGCTTTGTAGGCATGTCTCTCAATGGGGAAACACGACCATTTTTGTGCCTCTAGATGCTCTGTCCGGTAGTCATTCCCGCCCTTCCTCACGAGTATGTGTACCTGAATCTTCTCATATTGCTTGACGAAGTTGAGAATTGACTTGTGTGGGTTCACATAGCGCTTCAACATAGCATTGAACCCTTCGATGCATTGCGTTGACTGAAGGAAAGGGAAGAACCTGAATTTGAAGTAACACGACACCCATGTAGCCCGATCTTCATAGAGTTTCTCAAAGTGACCATGCATAAGACCTTCATATTTCAATTGAAGTGCAGCCCATTTCCTTTCAAACTCAGCCGGGGTGAAACTGAAGTCAATGCATTCATTGAAGTCTTTTACCAAATCCGGGTTCCTAGACAACACAGGGCCAAGCTTCCATTGTGCTTTCTTCATTATATGCCAACGGCAGCAACGGTGAATCGTTGCCGGGAACTTCCTCTCGATAGATTGTGCCATAGCAACATCTTGGTCCGTGATGATGTTGTCCGGAGCCAAACCATCCATTGCTTCTAGGAAAGCATCAAACGACCAGTCATAGGCTACTTCCTGCCGGACAAATCCACACCCGAGCATTATTGACTGCCCATGTCTGTTGATTCCAATGAAGCGGGCAAACAACATATTGTACATGTTCGTGAGATAAGTTGCATCAAATGACACGCAATCATGATAAGCCTCCGCGTATGCTTTCCGTGCCGCACCATCCACCCAAAACAAGTTTTCTGTCTTGCCTTCCGCATCTGTCTTGCATTTAAAGAAAAATCCTGGGTCATTTTCCATCACCTTGCAAAAGTAGTTTAGTGTTTCTTCAATATCAATGTCTTCAGTTGGGGCGTTGAGCTTCGAACAGTGGTTATGGATGGCTTTAGCTATGTACGGAACAATCAACTCCGAGCCGTAGTATGATGACATTATCATCATCATTTTTCCTGCCATAAAAACACAGAAACTTGTTTTTTCAGGACTAACTAACCACAATGTAGCGAGCAACATGTTTTTTATAGATAACATAAAGTAACAATTACACATAAGCAGAACAAGAACCAAGCCTGTATCCAACCAAGTTTTGTTTTTTGATGGGTGATGTCTTTTATTTTATTTTCAGAGTTGCACAGAAAATGAACATAGTTGCCTCAGTTTACTATTCAAGTTGCCAGTTTTTCCCCCTGATCAGGGTTGCCCATGAATCCTAAGCAACTTATACTAGGATAGGAAACAACCCCAAGTAGTGGAGGTAGGAATAGGCAACACCAAGGTGTTTCTGTTTTGGGTCATGATTTTTTTAATTACCAGAGTTGCACAAAAAATGAACATAGTTGCATAAAAAAAGAACATAGTTTGCTCAGGTCAAGGTACTTGGTGCAGGAATAAGTAACAGTTCTGTGGTAAAAAGACTTAACGCAATGTGAGTTTGTACATGCTGTCAAGTTGCAGTCATTTAGGTCAGTCAGTAGTTTTTTCTGTTCCGGCGGGATTCCTTGGTGAGAACGGAGGTATTTCGAAAGCAATGGCTTCTCAATCAGTGGATGGTTATGATCTGCAATAAAAGTGATAACCTCCCATCTGTCATCTTTAAGCTTCACCACCATCTTAGCACGACATTTTTTTGCTTCACAGTTTCATGTTTCCTCTTCTTCTTGAAAGTGTGTTCCTCGACATCATCTTCAACATCTTGTTCAGGTGAGCTTGGACATGTAGTGTTTTTGCTCGACGAGGGAACATCCGGGATCCCAACCCTCTCTACTGGTTTGCGGAACTTGTTACAGCAGAATTGCTATTTTTCCACCACACCTGTGTAGGCCGACCTGTAAGATGTATTTGACTTGATTAAAAAGCCCTCCATCAAAGCATAGCGATTGTAGTGTTCCCTCGCATCCTCTAATGTGTCAAAGCGCATGCCAACATAAGGTTGTTGTGGCTGTGATCCAGCTTCTTCATCTTCCAACTCATGTGCCTCATGAACTAAAGTATTAGCAGGAGCAACCATAGGTGGGGGAGCAGCAACACGATTGTCCGGGACATGAGTAGTGTTAGAGCCAACATTGGGGTCAGGAGACTCACCAACCTCCTCCTCCAATTGTTGATGTTCCTGTTCACCCCCTGCATGCAAGAAGGGTGCCCAACTCGACTGGAATGTTGATGGACTCTACGTCAAGGGATGGTTCATTCAGATCAATCATCATGAACAATCAACCTGCAACAAATTGTGTGTTAGCCCACCACAAAAGCATGCATGACCTTTATGAACAAACTAGTTGTAGAATATAAAGGAGCAACTATAAAAACTTGTTTGGGCAACTATAAAGTTAAACAGAGGCAATTCATATCTTCTTTTTCCTCAAAAGTTTCCTGTTTCTTCTTGTTTTCTTATATGTGTTATGTTTCTACCAGTATGACACACATATACAGCAGCAAAGATTTGTTTTTACACGACATGCGTTGATTCATTTGTGCCTTTTTTCAGCAGCAGATTACAACTTTTGATGATGGTAAATAAACAACCAATGTGCATATCTGACGGAGAGCTTACCAGGAGCAGGAGGCCTATCATTTGGTGTAGTTTATGTCTTTTTTATTTTTTTAGTGAGACCATATGGAATGTAGCAAAGTATCTTAGTGTGGGATTGTTCGAATCTATTTTTACACGACCTTTGTTTTGTGCGTTTGTCGTTCGTGTCTTCTTTTTAGCGAGAACCATACTGATATAGCAAAAGTTGTGTGTTAACACATGCAAGTTAATACTTTCTACCTCTGTCTATAACTTGAGTTTTTATGTTCTTGATAGTTCATGCTTTAATGCACAGGGAAGTTGCATGTGTTTTAGTACTAGAGTTGACATGTTCTCACATCTGGTAGAGGCAACTCTAGAATTTCTGAACAGCTATGGTTGCACAACTCTTTTTTTACCAGAGTTGCTTCAAAAATGAACATAGTTGCTTCAGTTAATTGTTCGAGTTGTCAGGTTACTTTTCCTGATCAGGGTTGCTCATGAACCCCAAGCACCTTACAATAGGATAGGAAAGAAAGCCAAGCAGGTTTCAATGCATACAATATAGAGAAATTATGTTTTCGTGTTGCAATGCACCTGCAAAACGCAATGGTCCTGCATTTTCTTTCCCACTAGAGTTGCTCTATTTTTGTAATGGTGTTGCTTTTTTGTATCATAATAGTTGCTCAAGATGTGTACTGGTGTCTCCACTATAGTTGCTTTTTTCACCAGATCAAAAGAACAAACTGAAAACTAGACTAGTTGATGTTCAAGCAGGAAGGGTAGGGGTGGTTGAGTAGGGAAGAGAGAGGAGTCGGGTGGAGGTGGTGCTTACCTTTTTAGGGGCAGGCAGGTCTGGTTTTTTTCTCTCCAGATCTGATTTTTGGAGCAAGGAGGAGGAAGGAGGTGTTCCTGGTTGGCTTTGTTCTTCAAGACGCCATAGATGGGGCAGATCTTGTTTAGAGGAAAGGCAGGAGCAAGGAGGAAGAAGGGGACCCGTGTGTGGGCTTGTCCTTCAAGGAAAAGGAGGAGGGGGTTGCGTGAGGCGTCTGTAAGGGGAAGCGTGGGCGGGGTGCGGGGAGGGGGTGGGGGACCTAAGCCTGGGACGACGGGTGCGAGGAAGCGGGGGCCAGGGGTGTACCAGGTGTGATCGGGGCGCGTGCGATCCACCCGTGATTCGCGCGGGCTTGGGTTGGTCGGTTTTTCGCGCGCGCCGGGCTACTTTCCGTTTCTGGCTGTCTGCTCACGCACGCGAGCGGCTCCTTCCTTTTTTGGGAGAGCGCTCGGGGCTGCGATCGGGCACCCGTGCGCCCGCGAGCCACGTCCATATCTCGCATTCACCTAACCGCAACAATGAAAAACAATCTGCCTTCCATACAAGAGATCGGGCATCAAATCGTTTAGGAGACTCACCAAATCATTGTTGAATGTTTGGATTCTAGGTCCAGACACTTTTAGCCCTCTCCAACGCGGCTTAGCTAATTAGTCTAAACCGGTCTGGACGTTTGAATACCACTAGGCCGGTCCTAAATCGAGGAAGCTTGGGGGAGCCCGGATGTGTGTCACCTCGGACTCTGACATCCTCGTCCTATACAAAACCTCATCTGAAGTCATGTTTTCAATCATGTCATCGTCCTCTGCTCCTAGAGATCGACACCGACAATGTACCCTCTCCCCCTCCCGCTCTTATTGTTGCCCAGGCCTTGCCGACTGCCGCTGCCATACTCCCCTGAATCTGGTCACGGCCCAGGTACCCTCCACCCCTATTGGTGACATCCATAGCGGAAATCACTCCCGACGAGTGTTTGGACAATGCCATAGTGCAACTTTTAGATGTTCTTGTTGTTTACTTCGAAGTAAACATAATGGATTCATACATGATGATGACCCAGTCTCAAGGCAAGGTTCGATCTGATGTTGCGCCCGATCTTTCACGATACTCCCCTGTAGTAGTAATAACCTCTCGCCCGCGCATGCAATGTACACGAAGCTTGCTCCAAAACTTAGGGTTTTTTGGATAACTTGCCCCAAAACTCGATACGTTAACCCTAAAAAATGCATCGTGTCTATTTCATAAAACATAACCTAAATTTTGCATGACGCACGGTCTTGATTTTTATATAGCAATAATCAACCCTCCTAACTTACCCACTAGGTTGTCAACACAATAATTCCTAATTATATCTCACGCACACAAAAATAAATTACAACTCCACCTCGACATACTTAAATAGCTAAGACCTGATTATTCTGGCACGACATATGTATTACTGTTAGAAGGGAGAGAGAGAGGATTGGTAGAATAGTTGTTGTTGTATTGCTTGAGCCTTATGGGTATATATATAGGAGTACATGATCATCTTGGAGTAAAAGGTAAGGTAGAATAATATCCTACGCTATCCTAGCTTTCCTAATAATCATGATACTCAACATCCCCCGCAGTCACAACGGTAGCGACGCAGACGGTGAGACTGGAGAATAATCCGAAGGTAAGCCAACGGACACCCCCCCACACACAGTCTTAACGGTCGATGCATCGTGGAGTCATGGCTGGAGTGGAAACCAACGAGGTTTCTCAAGCAAGGCGGTAGCCCTTTGTGCCGTTTGTAGAGGTAGCTGAGAGCATAGGTGGTGTAGCCGTAGTCGAGGTAGCCATGCGAAGAACGCTATGCTCGGTGTCGAGTCGGGGGTCGTCGGTGTCGAGGTAGTCACCGTGGACCCGCGGAAGAAGAGCAGCGACGGCGGCCTAAGGAGGCGGCGGCGGCTAGAGAAGGAGCACGACAGCGGTGCTCGAAGTAGGCGATAATGAACCCGACAGCGTGACAAAGACCGGCGCGAACGGTGATGTTCTCGCGCCAAGGGAGGTGGCTCGGCGCATATCACGTGGAAGTCAACGTGCATGGACGATGGTGGACCGTGGGCCGAGCGTTACGGCCCGAAGGGGCGACACAACGGTGGCGGGCAGGTCGAGGCGACGACGGGGAAGACCTCAGGGCGGTTGCAGGGATCGCGTGCCACACTCGCTATGACCCGACGGGGCGACGCAGCGGCAGCGGGAGGGTCGGTGTAGCCTCGGTGCGGCGGTTTACCGCGGGCCGCGGCACTACGGCCCGAAGGGGCGACGCAGCGGCAGCGCATGAGGTGGTGCAACCACGGGAACGGCCTCAGGGCAGCGACGGGGATCACGTGTCGCGGCACTACAGCCTGAAGGGGCGACGCAGCGGTGGCGCGGATTGGTGCAGCCACGGGAAGAACCATGGGACGGCGGCGCTGCAGCCTGACGGGGCGACACAACAGAAGCCTGTTGCTCGATCGACGGAGGGGCGCGCTGAACTCGGGGACAGGGCGGTGATGGCCGACGTAGATCGACGAGCGGGCCGACGCGCGGACGACGGACGTGAGGGGCCGTCTGTCGCGTGAGGCCGCTGGGTCGGTGAAGAGGCCGGCAAGTCGCGCCGGTGTCGGAGACTCAGAGTAGAGGCGCACGATGGTCGACGGCGGCAACGGGCGACGCAAACTGATCAAGTATAGATCGGGAAACCAAAAAGAAAAACACCGACCAAAACGACCGACGAGAGAGCGAAAAACCCGGAGCAAGGGCTCGGGAAAAAGACTATAGGGAAGCCGGACAACACGAGCGGCGGACGAACCCTAGGTACGGGCGGCGCGGCCCCCGGCGGTGGTCATGGAGGCCGACCGTCCCGGGGGCGGCGCGCGGGTCCAGAAGCGGCGACGGCTAGGGTTTAGAACCCGAGCTCTGATACCATGTTAGAAGGGAGAGAGAGGATTGATGGAATAGTTGTTGTTGTATTGCTTGAGCCTCATGGGCAGGAGTACATGATCATCTTGGAGTGCAAGGCAAGGTAGAATAATATCCTACACTATCCTAGCTTTCCTAATAATCACGATACTCAACAGTTACTTCCGCATGTGACCCCCATCCTAATTAGCATAGGGGGAAACGATCTTGGATCTCGGCCATGAACATGGATTTTCCTTGTGTCGCCAAAATAGAAAGGAGAATGTAAACCCGATCTTGATTGATTGCTGATAACCCACAAGTATAGGGGATCGTAACAGTTTTCGAGGGTAGAGTATTCAACCCAAATTTATAGATTCAACACAAGGGGAGCTAAAAGAATATTTGAAGGTATTAGCAGCCGAGTTTTCAATTCAACCACACCTGGAGATTAATTATCTGCAGCAAAGTGATTAGTAGAAAAGTAGTTTGATAGTTTTGATAATAGTGACAGCAGCAATAGTAACAGTAACAGTGATAGCAGTAATTTTGTAGCAAGTGTAACAGTGATGATAGCAGTAGTAACTTAGCAGAAATAATATAAGATAAATTCGTAGGCATTGGATCGATGACTTGTTGGATGATATTCATCATGTGACAGTTATAACCTAGGGCTATTCGACACTAGCTCCAGTTCATCGATATAATGTAGGCATGTATTCCGTAAATAGTCATACGTGCTTTATTAAAAAAACTTGCATGGCATCTTTTGTCCTACCCTCCTGTGACAGCGGGGTCCATATTGAAAACTAAGGGATATTAAAGCCTCCTTTTAATAGAGAACCGGAACAAAGCATTAACACATAGTGAATACATGAACTCCTCAAACTACGGTAATCAACGGAAGAAGTCCTGGTTATTGTCACTCCGGGGTTATCGGATCATAACACGTAGTAGGTGACTATAACTTGCAAGATCGGATCTAGAACATGGATATAATGGTGATAACATAAACGGTTCAGATCTGAAATCATGGCACCTGATCCTAAAGTGAAAGCATTAAGCATGGCAAAGTCATAGCAACATCAATCTAACAACATCGTGGATACTAGGGATCAAGCCCTAACAAAACTAACTCGATTACATGATGAATCTCATCCAACTCCTCACCGACCAGCGAGCCTACGAAGGAATTACTCACTCCCGGTGGGGAGGATCATGGAATTGGCGATGGAGAAGGGTTGGTGATGACGAAGAACAAAGACCCCCCTCTCCGGAGCCCCAAACGGACTCCAGGTCTGCCCTCCCGAGGAAGAACAGGACTTGGCGGCGGCTCTGTCTCGTGGATCGTGATAATTCTTTCTCCCTGATTTTTTCTCTCAAAATAGGATTTTATAGTGTTGGTTTTAGGGTCAGCGGGGCCACCATGTGGGGACAACCCACCTGGGCGCACCAGGAGAGGGGGCACGCCTTGGTGGGTTGTGCCCACCCAGGTGCCCCTCTCCGGCAGGTCTTGGCTCCAGAAATTCTTATTATTGATATAAAAATTCCTCACAAAGTTTCGTTCCATTCTGACAACTTTTATTTCTACACAAAAACAACACCATGGTAGTTCAGCTGAAAACATCGTCAGTCTGGGGTTAGTTTCATTCAAATCATGCAAATTAGAGTCGAAAACAAGAGGAAAGGCGTTAGGAAAAGTAGATACGTTGGAGACGTATCACTTGCCATTTGAATAAGAGATCTCCTATGCCCACATGAGCCAATAGGACATCATAGTGTTTAACCCATTAAGAACCACTTTCTGGGCGCCCCTCTTGTGTGCCACATCATCACCTCTACTTTGCGAGTGAGACCGCGTTGTGGCTGGAAAGAGGATTGACCAACCACATGAAATAATGGAGTCTATGTGCTCTCATATGGCGGAATGGAGCAACTTGCATCAACCAAAGCTGAGGCAAGCAACGACGGATCAGCCAGAAAAATGGGAAGCACCTGAAGATGGATGGGTTAAGATCAATTTTGATGGTGTTGTTCACAAAGGAGGGAATAAGGCGGGTGGTGGAGCGGTAATTCAGGACCACAATGGGGCTTTTCTGGCCGGAGTGAGCCATTATTTTCCGCACATTGTGGAGCCAGAAGCAACAGAGATCTTGGCGTGCAAAAGAGCTCTACAGGTAGCGGAGGAGATCAATGTACAGAATGTCCATTTGGAGTTGGACTGTTTGCCGGTGGTGCAAATGATCAACCAGAAGGGCATCAATTATTCGGGAGTTGGGCCATGGATTCAGGAAGGGCATCAACCAGAAGGGCGTTGAAGAATGACTTCAAAGTGACGTGGGTGAGACGCACCGCTAATGTTGCCACACATAAATTAGCGAAAGTAGGGGTAGGAGATGAATTGTGTAAGGTTTGTTTGGGGGTTCCCCAGACTGCATTTTGGATGTAATTTCGGATGACATTCCGAGCTACACTTAGTTAAATAAAAGCGGCGACATCTCCCTTAAAAAAGAGTGAGGCTACGTTGTGGCTGGATTGGGCGTTTGTTTTCATCATCATGTGTGGCTTGTCCCGTGTTCATTTATGTCTAATGGGTCTGGCCGTTATGGTTTGGCCAACATGTCTTGATGGGGGGGAGTAGATCGAACTTCTATTGGTTGGTTGGAGGAAACACCTTCTTCATATACACCCATTCACATTGATTTTACTCGACCGCCACCACACGCAACCTCTTGATGTGGAGCATCCCAAGGTCACCCCCGTGGACCTACCATTGTCTCACCAAGCACCAAGTGGACCCATGACTAGAGCTCGTGCATGTACCATTCAACCCGAGGTGACATCCCTCCTACTTGAATGCGTGTATATGAGTAACATATGGAAATATGGGAATATCATCATCACATGATTGCCTCTAGGGCATATCTCCAACAGTCTTCCACTTGCACTAGAGTCAATCATTTAGGCATCATATGCCCATGAAGCTCATGTGCACCTCATGCTTCGGCTGTGGGAGAGGCTTCGTCAATGGATCAGCAACATTTGCATCCATGTGTACCTTGCATATGTTTACATCACCTCTTTCAACAATGTCATGAATAAGGTTGAAATGCCTGAGTATGTGTTGGGTTTTATGATGGTTCTGTGGTTCCTTGACTTGCGCAATGGCACCACTATTATCACAATAGAGGTCTAATGGCTTGGACGCGCCCTCAACCACACCAAGATCAGAAATGAAATTCTTCACCCAAACACCTTCTTTGCAGCTTCAGAAGCCGCAATGTACTCGGCCTCTGTTGAAAAATCAGCTACCATATCTTGCCTGGAGCTCCTCCAGCTCACTGCTCCTCTGTTCAGAATGAATACAAACCCAGATTGCAATCGACTATTGATGTCTGCTAGACAACGTCAGTATTTCCCCAAAGAGGAAGGGATGGTGCATCACAGCGACGGTAGGTATTTCCCTAAGTGATGAGACTAAGGTTATCGAAGTAGTAGGAGAACCAAGCAACACTACGTAAACAGCACCTGTGCACAATAACAAATACTCGCAACCCAATGTGTTAAAGGGGTTGTCAATCCCTTTTCGGTAGCGGCGCCAGAAATTGGCAAACGGACATGAGGGAGTTGTAGTAACTGATAGATCGAACGCAAAATAAAATAAAGTGCAGCAAGGTATTTTTGTATTTTTGGTTTAATAGATATGAAAATAAAAGCAAAGTAAAATAGATCGCAAAGGCAAATATATTAAAGAAGAGACCTGGGGGCATAGGTTTCACTAGTGGCTTCTCTCGAGAAAAATAGCAAACAGTTGGTAAACAAATTACTGTTGGGCAATTGATAGAACTTCAAATAATCATGACGATATCCAGGCAATGATCATCATATAGGCATCATGTCCAAGATTAGTAGACCGGCTCCTGCCTGCATCTACTACTATTACTCCACACATTGACCGCTATCCAGCATGCATCTAGTGTATTAAGTTTATGGAGAAATGGAGTAATGCAATAAGAATGATGACATGATGTAGACAAGATCTATTTATGTATAAATAGACCCTATCTTGTTATCCTTAATGGCAGCGATACATACGTGTCGGTTCCCCTTCTGTCACTGGGATCAAGCACCGTAAGATCGAACCCATCACAAAGCACCTCTTCCCATTGCAAGATAAATAGATCAAGTTGGCCAAACAAAACCCAAATATTGGAGAAGAAATATGTGGCTATAAGCAATCATGCATATATGAGATCAAAGAAGACTCAAATAACTTTCATGGATAAAAAGATAGATCTGATCATAAACTCAAAGTTCATCCGATCCCAACAAACACACAGCAAAAATAATTACATCATATGGATCTCCAAGAGACCATTGTATTGAGAATCAAACGAGAGAGAGGAAGTCATCTAGCTACTAACTAAGGACCCGAAGGTCTACAAGAGACTACTCACGCATCATCGGAGAGGCACCAATGGACATGATGCATCCCTCCGTGATGGTGTCTAGATTGGATATGGTGGTTCTAGACTCTGCGGTGGCTGGAATTGATTTTTGTTGACTCCCCTAGGGTTTCTGGAATATCCGGGTATTTATAGAGCAAAGAGTCGGTTCATGGGGGCATCCATGGTGGCCACAACCCACCAGGCCGCGCTTGGGCCTCCAGGCACGCCCTGGTGGGTTGTGCTCCCCTCAGTGCACCCCCAGGCGCTTCTCTCGCCCACTAGATGTCTTCTGGTCCAAAAAAATCCACAAAAAGTTTCGTTGCGTTTGGACTCCGTTTGGTATTGATTTCCTGCGATGTAAAAAACATGCAGAAAACAGCAACTGGCACTTGGCACTATGTCAATAGGTTAGTACCAAAAAATGATATAAAATTACTGTAAAATGATTGTAAAACACCCAAGAATGATAATATAACAACATGGAACAACCAAAAATTATAGATACGTTGGAGACGTATCAGCTTCCCCAAGCTTAATTCATGCTCGTCCTTGAGTAGGTAAATGACAAAAATAGAATTTTTGATGTGGAATGCTGCCTAACATGTCATCTCATATTATTTTCTTTATAGCATGGACATTTGGACTTTTATATTGTTCAAAGCAATAGTCTAGTTTTGACATGATAATTTAGATACTCAAGCATACCAACAAGCAACCATGTCTTTCAAAATATCAATGCTAAAATAAGTTATCCCTAGCCTATCATGCTCAATCATTGATCCATTCATGAAACACACTCGCATATTAGCTACACCCAATGCTCAAGTACGATCATAGTGCCCCCTAGTGAGTGCTTTATAAGAGAAGATGGAGACTCAAAATAAAAATAAAAATTGCATAAAGTAAAAGAAAGGCCCTTCGCAGAGGGAAGTAGGGATTTGTAGAGGTGCCAGATCTCAAAGCGAAAGTCGAGAGATAAAAACATTTTGAGAGGCATACTTTTCCCACCAACAAAAATGACTTAGAGCTCCCAACACTTTCCATGCTAGATATGTTGGGGAACGTAGCATGCAATTTCAAAAAAAAAATCCTACGATCACACAAGATCTATCTAGGAGATGCATAGCAACGAGAGGGGGAGAGTGTGTCCACATACCCTCATAGACCGAACGCGAAAGCGTTAGGTTAACGCGGTTGATGTAGTCGAACTTCTTCGCGATCCAACCGATCAAGACCGAACGTACGACACCTCCGAGTTCAGCACACGTTCAACTCGATGACGTCCCTCAAACTCTTGATCTAGCAGAGGGTCGAGGGAGGGTTTCGTCAGCATGACGGCATGGTGACGGTGATGGTGATGTGATACGCGCAGGGCTTCGCCTAAGCACTACGACGCTATGACCGGAGGAATAAACTATGGAGGGGGGCACCGCAGACGGCTAAGGGAACAACGTTGTGCCTTGGGATGCCCCTGCCCCCGTATATAAAGGAGGAGGGGAGGAGGCGGCTGGCCCTAGGGGGCGCGCCATGGGGGGAAACCGAATAGGACTCCAAGTCCTATTCAGCCCCCCTTCCTTTCTTACGGAGGGGAAAGGGGAAGGAAGAGGGAGGAGGAGAAGGAAAGGGGGGCGCACCCCCTCCCCTAGTCCAATTCGGACTCCCCATGGGAGGCGGCGCGGCCACCCCTTGTGGGATGCCTCCTCTCTCCCCTATGGCCCATGTAGGCCCATTACTTCCCCAGGGGGTTCCGGTAACCCCTCGGTGCTCCGAAAAATACCCGAACCACTCCGAAACCATTCCGGTGTCTGAATACCATCTTCCAATATATCAATATTTACCTCTCAACCATTTTGAGACTCCTCGTCATGTCCGTGATCTCATCCGGGACTCCGAACAATCTTCGGTCACCAAAACACATAACTCATAATACAAATCGTCATCGAACGTTTAGCGTGCAGACCCTATGGGTTCGAGAACTATGTAGACATGACGGAGACGCATCTCCGTTCACTAACCAATAGCGAAACCTGGATGCTCATATTGGTTCCTACATATTCTACGAAGATCTTTATCAGTCAAACTGTAATGACAACATACACAATTCCCTTTGTCATCGGTATGTTACTTGCCTGAGATTCGATCGTCGGTATCCTCATACCTAGTTCAATCTCGTTACCGGCAAGTCTCTTTACTCATTCCGTAATGCATCATCCCGCAACTAACTCATTAGTCACATTGCTTGCGAGGCTTAGCGTGATGTGCATTACCGAGAGGGCCCAAAGATACCTCTCTGATACTCGGAGTGACAAATCCTAATCTCGATCTATGCCAACCCAACAAACACCTTCAGAGACACCTGTAGAGCATCTTTATAATCACCATGTTACGTTGTGACATTTGATAGCACACAAGGTGTTCCTCCGGTATTCAGGAGTTGCATAATCTCATAGTCAAAGGAATATGTATAAGTCATGAAGAAAGCAATAGCAATAAAACTTAATGATCATTATGCTAAGCTAACAGATAGGTCTAGTCCATAACATCATTCTCTAATGATGTGACCCCGTTCATCAAATGACAACACATGTCTATGGTCAGGAAACTTAACCATCTTTGATTAACGAGCTAGTCAAGTAGAGGCATACCAGGGACACTCTGTTTTGTCTATGTATTCACACATGTATCAAGTTCCCGATTAATACAATTCTAGCATGAATAATAAACATTTATCATGATATAAGGAAATATAAATAACAACTTTATTATTGCCTCTAGGGCATATTTCCTTCGAGATATATCATAGGTGATTCCCAAACAGAAAAATAAAGTTTATTCCTTTTTCCACCATACTTTCACTTTCCATGGCTAACCATATCCACGGGTGCCTTCCATACCAGCACTTTCCAAGGAATTTATTATTTGACAACATAAAGTAAATTCATTTTTCATTTCAGGATTGCGCATCCCTAATGCCTTTGCCTTACTCTCGTGCAATGACAAGTGAATAAACACTCATCGTGATAATAACACATCTAGCATGGAAAATATTGGCCGCCCCTCACCGCCCCGCGAGCGGTACGAGCACACAAAAGATAAATTTATTTTGAAAATTAGAGATGGCACATACAAATTTGCTTAGAACGGCAAAAGAATACCGCATATAGGTAGGTATAGTGGACTCATGTGGCAAAACTGGTTTAAAGGATTTTGGATGCACAAGTAGTGATCATACTTAGTGCAAAATGAAGGCTAGCAAAAGATTGAGAAGCGACCAACCAAGAAACGAATAATCTCATAAGCAAGCATTAGGCATAACTAACACCGAATAATGCATCACAAGTAGGATGTAATTTCAATGCATGACTAGTGACTTTCGTGCTTGCATAGGGAATCACAAACCTTAACACCAGTATTCTTACTAAAGCATAATTACTCATCAACATGACTCACATATCACATCATCATATCTCAAAACTATTACAAGGAATCAAGTTTATTTTGTCCAGTGATCTTCATGAAAGTTTTTATTATACCCTTCTTCGATATCTAATTTTAGTGTGTTGCTTTTGATAATCTCAAACAAGTATAAGTGAAGATCATGAGCATAATATTTCTTTCTCTTAAATTAATTTAAGCGAAGCAAGAGAGAATTTCTTGAAAATTTTACTAACTCTCAATAAATCTAAGTGAAGCAAGAGAGAATTTCTTCAAAAATACTAAAGCACACTGTGCTCAAAAAGATATAAGTGAAGCACTAGAGCAGTTCCATAGCTCATAAAAATTTAAGTGAAGCATAGAGAGCAATTCAAACAAGTCATGGCATAATTTTGGCTCTCTCTCAAATAGGTGTGTCCATCAAGGAATCAAAACTTAAAACAAAAATCAAAACAAGCAAAGACTCATATCATACAAGACGCTCCAAGCAAAACTCATAGTATGTGACAAATAAAAATATAGCTTCGAGTAAAATACCGATGGTCGTTAGAAGAAAGAGGGGATGCCACTCGGGGCATCCCCAAGCTTAGTTGCTTGCTTCTCTTTGGATAATATCTTAGGGTGCCATGGGAATCCCCAAGCTTAGGCTCTTCTTACTCCTTATTCCTTCATCCATCGTAACATCACCCAAAACTTGAAAACTTCAATCACACAAAACTCAACAAAACATTCGTGAGATCCGTTAGTATAAGAAAGAAAATCACTACTATAAGTATTGTTGCAACCCATTCATATTTTATTCTTGTATTATATCTACTGTATTCCAACTTTTCTATGGCAAAAACTCTTCAAAGAAAACCATAGAATCATCAAAACAAGCACACAACGCAAAGAAAACAGAATCTGTCAAAAACAGAACATTCTGTAGCAATCTGGATATTTCCAATACTTCTGAAACTCCAAAAATCCTGAAAAAATAGGAAGGCCTGAGAAATTTTTATATTAATCTTCTGCCAAAAGAATTGGTATTTTATCACGCTTCTGTTAAAAAATAGAATTATTTTCGTGAGCGTGAAAGTTTCTGTTTTTCAGCAAGATCAAACAACTATCACCCAAGAAGATCGTAAAGGCTTTACTTGGCACAAACACTAACTAAAACACAAAAAACACAATCATAACAGTAGCATAATTATGCAAACACTCAAGAATAGAAAGCAAAAAGCAAAAATAAAATTTATTCATTGGGTGCCTCCCAACAAGCGCTATTGTTTCACGCCCCTAGCTAGGCATAAAGCAAGGATCTACGTTTTTTTATCTTTGTTCTTGATTTCCTTAGAGGTGTTCTTGTCATGGGGTTTTGTAAAAACAACATAAAACATATTATCCATAGATACTTTAGCATTATTAAGTTGCTCATCATCATAACCCCTTTGATTTGCGGCAACAATCCAAGAATAATGTTGATTAACATTATTGAAAACTTGTTGGATTACATTTAGAATGGGGACTTCCTTTCTAAGATTCTCATCAAAGATTTTATTATCCCCAAGAAAATGTCTTAACGCATAATCATTATTGTAAAGAATTTCATCTATCACGGGCTTTTCGTGATTCATACCATAAAAATCAAACATTTCCCTAGCTTCCCGTATTATGTAGTCAAACTCATTCATAAGAACGAGAGTGGCCAACTTTTTAGCCTTAGGATTCTTTATAACGGGAAGCTCAAAAAACAATCTTTGCAAAGTGGGATGAATACGGATAAATTTACTTTCAAGTTTCAGAACTAATGTTGAAATAGCATCTGCATAAGATCTAGTAGTTCTAAGTATAGGAGCATCATCAAGACTTAGATTTCCCACACAATTGAAAAATTCTTGGATACATTCCTTTCCCATAAAATTCCCTTGCCCCAAGATAAAAGTTTTAGCATCCAGATTGCCCGTACGTCAATCTTAGGAGTTAGGCCATCATATGTTGCTGCCATACCGAAATCACTCATGATTGCAAGCAAAGGATAGATCTGACGAGAAAATGGCGAACGAAAAAGGGGCAAATAAAACGGCAAATTTTTGTGAAGTGGGGGAGAGTAAAACGAGAGGCAAATGGAAAATAATGTAAATTGCAAGGAGATGAGATTTGTGATTAGGAACCTGGTAGATGTTGATGATGTTTCCCCGGCAACAACGCCAAAAATTCCTTTTGATGTCTGCTAGACTACGTCAGTATTTCCCCAAAGAGGAAGGGATGATGCAGCACAACGACGGTAGGTATTTCCCTCAGTGATGAGACCAAGGTTATCGAACCAGCAGGAGAACCAAGCAAAACTACGTAAACAGCACCTGCACACAAATAACAAATACTCGCAACCCGTCGTGTTAAAGGGGTTGTCAATCCCTTCCAGGTAACGGCGCCAGAAATTGGCAAACGAACGTGAGAGAGTGGTAATAATTGATAGATCGAACACCAAATAAAATAAAGTGCAGCAAGGAATTTTTGTATTTTTGGTTTAATAGATATGAAAATAAAAGTAAAGGAAAATAGATTGCAAAGACAAATATATTAAAGAAGAGACCCGGGGGCCGTAGGTTTCACTAGTGGATTCTCTCGAGAAAAATAGCAAACGGTTGGTAAAAAAAATTACTGTTGGGCAATTGATAGAACTTCAAATAATCATGACGATATCCATGCAATGATCATTATATAGGGATCATGTCCAAGATTAGTAGACCGACTCCTGCCTGCATCTACTACTATTACTCCACACATTGACCCCTATCCAGCATGCATCTAGTGTATTAAGTTCATGGAGAAATGGAGTAATGCAATAATAATGATGACATGACGTATACAAGATCTATTTATGTAGAAATAGACCCCATCTTGTTATCCTTAATGGCAATGATACATAGGTGTCGGTTCCCCTTCTGTCATTGGGATCAAGCACCGTAAGATTGAACCCATCACAAAGCACCTCTTCCCATTGCAAGATAAATAGATCAAGTTGGCCAAACAAAACCCAAATATCGGAGAAAAAATACGAGGCTATAAGCAATCATGCATATAAGAGATCAAAGAAGACTCAAATAACTTCCATGGATAAAAAGATAGATCTGATAATAAACTCAAAGTTCATCCGATCCCAACAAACACATTGCAAAAAGAATTACATCATATGGATCTCCAAGAGACCATTGTATTGAGAATCAAACGAGAGAGAGAGAGAGGAAGCCATCTAGCTACTAACTATGGACCCGAAGGTTTACAAGAGACTACTCACGCATCATCAGAGAGGCACCAATGGACATGATGCACCCCTCTGTGATGGTGTCTAAATTGGATATGGTGGTTCTGGACTCTGTGGCGGCTGGAACTGATTTTCGTCGACTCCCCTAGGGTTTCTGGAATATTGGGGTATTTATAGAGCAAAGAGTCAGTTCAGGGGGCACCCGAGGTGGGCACAACCCACCAGGGCACGCCTAGGCCTCCAGGCGCGCCCTGGTGGGTTGTGCTCCCCTTGGAGCACCCCCCAGTCGCTTCTCTGTCCCACTGGATGTCTTCTGGTCCAAAAAATCCACAAAAAGTTTCACTGCGTTTGGACTCCATTTGGTATTGATTTCCTTTGATGTAAAAAACATGCAGAAAACAACAACTGGCACTTGGCACTATGTCAATAGGTTAGTACCCAAAAATGATATAAAATGACTATAAAATGATTATAAAACATCCAAGAATGATAATATAACAGCATGGAACAATCAAAAATTATAGATATGTTGGAGACGTATCAACTATCATCATCCCTATCAGTATGGAAACTAGCATCGGTGTAACTCTTTACAACAAGCTCATCCTCACCTCCATAAACTAGGAACATATCCTTAGTCCTTCTCAAGTACTTAAGGATATTCTTAACCGTTGTCCAGTGACTCTCACCTAGATCATCCTGGTATCTGCCCACCACACTAAGAGCAAAGCTAACATCGGGACAAGTACATACCATAGCATACATGATGGACCCAACAACCAAAGCATACAGAATCCCAACCATTCGTCTTCGCTCATCAAGAGTCGAAGGACTCTGAGTCCTGCTAAGACTAATGCCATGTGACATGGGCAAGAAACCCTTCTTGGCATCTTGCATGTTGAACCGCTTCAACACCTTGTCAATATACACACTCTGGCTTAATCCAATAAGCCTTCTCGATCTATCTCTATAGATCTTGATTCCCAAAATATAAGCTGCTTCTCCCAAGTCCTTCATAGAAAAACTATTTTTCAATGAGTCCTTGACAGATTCAAGCATTTGAATATCATTTCCAATCAATAATATGTCATCCACATATAAGATCAGAAATGCAACTGAGCTCCCACTGACTTTCTTGAATACACAATGATCATAGTCGTTCTTGATGAAGCCAAACTCTCTGACCGCTTCATTAAAACGAATGTTCCAATTCCGAGATGCTTGCCTTAATCCATAAATGGATCTCTGAAGCTTGCATACCATGCTAGACTTCTTTGGATCGACAAAACCCTCGGGCTATGTCATATACACATCCTCGGTTAAATTTCCATTAAGGAAAGCTGTTTTGACATCCATCTGCCATATATCATAGTCAAAATATGTTGCTATAGCAAGAATGATCCGAATTGATTTAGGCATCGCTACCGGTGAGTAAGTCTCACCGTAGTGAACTCCTTGAACTTGTCGATAACCTTTAGTGACAAGTCGAGCCTTATGGACTGTGACATTCCTGTCCATATCAATTTTCTTCTTAAAGATCCACTTGCATTCAATGGCTCGAACGCCATCTGGCAGATCAACCAAGTTCCAAACTTGATTGTCATCCATGGACTTTAATTCGCATCTCATGGCCTCAAGCCATAACTCGGAATCAGGGCTCTCCATTG